>NC_080672.1:33696405-34394905 GCF_030247195.1 Topomyia yanbarensis | reverse complement strand
TTTTTGATGATTATTTTTAAGCAGAACCATTTGAAAACGGTTCCCGTTGAAGGGTATACACGTCAATAATAGTAACCAATCGAATCTGATAGCAGAAATGGTTTCCAAAACTAGTAAAACTCACTAAATTTTCGACACTTTACAGTTCTTTAATTTTAATGAAGATTTACAAGGTACATGGCGTCTCCATAATGATATTTTTATAGACATGCCTATAAATTCTTTGGCGCAAAAATGTACCAGATGGGGCCAGTGTATTTCAAAACTTCACTCAATTCTGAGTCAGGTGCCACAACAAATGATCCATGGGAGGCCATATCAAAAATTGTAAGGCGTCTAAATACAAATCCCTGATATTACATTTAATTTTTCAATTGCTTCTTCTTGATGCAGAACAAATGTAAATGGTTGCTACGCAAAAATCTGGAACATCGTTCTTCTTTCTAATGAATTCTAAATTATTCTAATCGGCCGCTGTAGTTCTTGAAATATCACCAAGCTCAATTGTATTAAAAATATGTCTAATTTGAATTGAACAAAAATACTCGGCCTCACTTGCGTCAACGACATGTTAAAAATTGATCTTTAATCCGATCATCGTAATATTGTAAGGTAAGTTTATTCAAATTTAGAAAAAAATTAAATTAATATTTCCAAAATAATTCAAGATAATTGATGTTTGGGGTTTCTTCACAAGTCGTGCCACTTTGCAAAACCATTATTCGAACCTACAACCCTTGGGACTCCGGCCCAATACAAAAACTGTTATGCTATTCCTGGGTTTTGATGACGTCACAGGAAGAACACATTGGTGAGAGTGATCTTACTCTGCATTCAACGCGAGATAACACACAACCGCAACTGCCACTCAATATATTTGATCTATTGAATTTCCCCGTTAAATACCAACGCTCAAGTTTTTATTACCGTCAAATATCTAGTTTTAGCTCATTACCCGTCGGTCTTCGGTGGGCGAGACGGTGAGAAACTGTCGATTTCTAGTTCCTTGTTAAAAGAGGTATGACAGCCGTTCGAATTAAACAAAAAAAATCGTTTAATTTTTTGGCTTTTGACGTAAGTGCCAATACCTTATTTAAGACTTTTTGGTGGTATCCAACGGAAAAACAGATCTAAATGGTGAGTTGAAAGAAAGTAATTGTGTGAAAAAAAAAAATCACCCCAGAGACAGAATTCGAACCTGCAAACCTTGGGACTTCGGTCCAATGTGCCGAATTGCTTTCGTTTAACTCACCTAAGCTTAAAGTGTTCCATAACAGAAAGGTTTTATCCATATAACTTTTGCGGTAGTTATTTAATACTACTGTGATCTTTGATAAACTTTTGAAGACGGTATTATTAAGGAAATTTTTTTAATTCAATAATATTTTTTATGCATGTTTCCAGAAATCATATTGTTGAATCGTGAAAAGCTGAATAGGCAATTTAAGAATTGTAAATACATTTCAAACTGTACTAGCGAAAGAGTATGAACATATTTTTTTCGCATTATAAAAGAGATCCTGTCACAATGTAAGATGCATTGAAACGTTTTTCCCTCCAACGAACTGTCACAGGCTTTCCAAAAACCATTCGATCCTGGAGTCAACAACCGCAGGACAAGGTGGAAACATGTCTCCCCTGGTTCGTGTCACTTATATATCAAACAGTTTCATTTATTCCGAGCAACGCTCTCGGCAAAATTCTGGCAAACAAATTGAAACTACCATCAACACCCGATCCCAGACAGCCAGACGGAACCCGACCACCACCCACAACCTGCAACTCATCACTCACTTATCGTTCGCTCGTTTACTCCTTCAGAATACAAACAAACCGACACACACACACATCCTCACTTCCACACGCAATCTACTGCCTGATGGGTGATCAGTTTGCTCATTAAAAAGGAAACACGAACCCATCATTGACTCCGGGAGCATCGTCGTCGTCGTGTTGATACTTGTACAAATCGCTTTTTCCTGTCCCCGGTCCGAGTGTGGGTGGTCCTGGTCGGGATGGAAAGGCAGATCTTTTGAATGTGACAACCTAGCGAAGGGCTATCCACCAGCCCGGTCCCGTTCACGAGTGTGTGGGCGCGGTTGGTTGTGGTGCGGCGAACTCCTGAATTAGTTACCATTCCGACAGGGCCGAGTTCGGTGTGAAATGTGTGCTGTCACGTCTCAAGTAAATAAGTCCATCTCTGCACCGAAGAACCTCTTGCGGATACTAATAATGTCCCGTATCCCTGCATCGGGTCGGGTCTGAACCCACGCCAAACTATAGTGTGTCGTCGTCTGAGTGTGCGAAAGATGAAAAATGAGCTGACTGGCAAACAGTACCTACATATTATCTGCTCACACCCCCACCCAAAAAAAAGAAACAAGAAAACCATGGGCGGTTGGAGGACTTTCTTGTTGTGAGCCTGCGGAGTCAAGTCCTTCCCTATCGCACATACATATTTTTATGATTAGTGAAGTGTTTACCATACGTCTCAAGTGTCCTTCTCGCTGGGAACGGGCGGGTGGGACGGTGTTCATTCCGAGCCAAACCGTAGCCGTGCGGGGTGTTGAAAAGAATGACCGTGCGGGGGATCCTATTTGTCATGGAAAAGCACCCAACGAGATGAAAATGATATACCGCCACCCTTCACCGTTTTTCCGGTATTTCTACTGTTTACTGTTACAATGTGGTGGAAGTATGTACACGGAAGAGGCAGGCACGTAGCCAGAGGGGGGGCTAGGGGGCTAAAGCCCCCCCCGAAAATTTTCAAAAATAAATTTAAGAAACAACATGTTTTTCGGTGACTCTTAAAAAAATTGTATCTTGTTTGGTTTCAACAAATTAATGCGAGAATTGTGAGGAAGATTGCTATTTCGAACCACCGAAGACAGCGGTCAGGATATCTACTCAGTATGCTGAGTGTGATAAAACAGTTCCCTTCATATTGTGTGACTCGTCGGAAGACAAACGAAACTGTTACTTTAATTCTTGCTGTGGGGATCTGTCGAATGATTGAGTCGCAGAAGCAAGAAGTAGTGCTCCAGCCAAATACGGAGGCTATTGACTTCAGGTCTTTTCGCATAAGATCGATCTTATGCGAAAAGACCTGAAGTCAATAGCCTCCGTATTTGGCTGGAGCAACATTAATGATGTGAAATATTTGCTGAAGGTGATTATGGAGGTTATGCTTACGAACATCGCCTTTAACGAGTTTAACCATGTCAGGCGTTCAGTGCTGATGCCATTTAACAAATTAGCCCAGGCGAAACCAGTCATTTTGCATAACAACTTGTAACATGTGGTTGATCCTCATATATATGGACGATGAGAAAATCAATGCTCGGCTACAAGATCTGATACCACTTACTTGCACCGTGGCTATTAAAAGATTCCTGTCACATTTGGAAAAAATGGTATTCATTATAAAGGACACATCTAGGAAGTATATTAAATGGTGTTTTTGTGGTGAAAATCTAGGTGAACAGACATATTTCCTCCAACCTGACCCTGCACGTAAAAACTGAATGCGATAGTATTATTTTACACATTATATCTTTGCATATACATAGTCTCCAAAACCATTTCCTGAAAAACAAACATTTGCCAAATTTTGGCTGCTGTTCGGATAATATTGACGGCAAAAACTGCGTCTAGTATCTCAAAATCAACGGTCGGCACCATCATTGAGGAAGTCGACACTCGTGACCCGTCAGAAATTCGCGAACATGGACATGGCAGTAACCACTATGATGATAAGGAAGTGTACGAGATAGAAATGAACACCACCGCGACACTGTTGGTTAGGAAAAATATTTCTCAGCCTAGTAAATAGTTCTCCACATGCAATCGCTAGTTGTTCGCACGAGATCTGTAGGACAACCATTTACGTTTTATCACTTTCATTGTTCACATCATGGAAATATATTGAAAACACAAGGCTTCATTTAGCTAATGCATTGAACCGAATAAAATAAACGAAATATATAATAAAATTGCAGAAGTTTTATAGAAAAGTGAGCTCAAAAACTGTCCCAAAATGAGAACTTTATCGCTAGTGGTTGTGTCTAACAAAACTCAGATATTATGTTATATATTAGCCAGAATAAAGTTAGTTAAAGCATAAGCAGATTGAATTTCTGTAATAGGTTAGTGCACTGCACGCTTAGTAGAAACATCAGGCATCTCACTCAAGCGTGCTAGACAAAAACATTTCCGTTAGTTGATGACAATATAGTCGAGAAGACAGTTTTTGTTTTCGCGTCATTTTAATGCAATAGTATTTCTGTTGACACTCAATTTCATTTTATGCGGAGAATGCGGTCCGTATTTAAACATTATTAGTCCGCAAAGTAGTGATATTTTAAACAATCGAACAATAAGCAAGAAAAATGCCAAAAAATAAACAAGCCAAAAAGTGGTAAAACAGCGGTTTTTCTGAGGTGTTCATCAACCCAAGAATTGTATACCGTCGTATATTACTAATGTTGTTCACATACAGAAACGTACATAGTAGCGGTAGGACTATCTGTTGTGATTTTATCCTTACTTTTCAACGGATGTCAATAGATGCTAAACCACATATTAGTCAATCAATCATAATAAACTTAATGTTGTAAGCAGCAGCATTTCTGTCTCTTTCGATGGTTTCCAATTAATGTCCATGTAAGTCTAAAAACGACGTGACGATACAGTGAACAAACATCAGTAGCCTATCACGGAGAGCGACTAAAATGTTGTAACTAGTTAAGTCTACAGTCAATAAATTGGGATTAATGTTTCGATTTCATGTTTTCGTTTTATTTGTGTTCGTTATGGAATAAAATGAGAGAGATGAGCAGAGATCACGAAGAAAAAGAGAGAAAAATTGAAATCGACCCAAGAGCAGCTGTTCTATATTTTCTGGGCACTCAACTACAGAACAACAGAAATCATCAAAGAAAGTTGGCCTTACACCTACGTTACTCTTCGACAGAGGTGAAGTAAGTGCGATGTATACCCGTCCATATGTCGGAATAAAGAGGTGCTGAAATTATTGAGCTTGTTCATATTTATAATATTTCTTTTTTTTCGATCTAAAATTTTATTTGAAGCGGCTCAATGCGTTAGCACAACTGATCCGTGGGTCTTTTAATTTTTTTTACAATAAGTAAAAATAAAAAAATTCTAAGAATGTCGGTCTGCCAGATCTTGTTGACGCAGTTTGCTGCTGCGTGTTGAGATCTTTTTCCTTGGCGGTGAGGCCGCTTGGTGGTCATTCAGTCTGCCTTCTCTCGCGTTATCGTTCCCGTCCATGTCGTCATCGGTACTGCTTTCTTCCTGTTCACGATCAGAGGTTCTTATTTGTTTCTTGTTCTTATGGGTCGCTGTTGTATATCCGTCTTCATCGGTATTTGCTTCTTTATTGGCGATGCTAGTTGTTGGTTTGGGAGCGGTTGTCGTGGTCGTTGTACCTGCATTATTGGGTAATTGGATCGTTGTTTTAGGTTTATCTGAAGGTTTCGGTGGCTGCTTGTTAGAGTTGGCTGTAGTAGATGAGTTTTGACTAGTTGCTTCGGCGCATGTTTTTCCGTAGTAGGCTGTATAGTTACAGAATTGGCATGTTGGGGTCTGCCCGGGATATGTAATTAGCGTTGTTTGCTTATAGGTCACGCCATCCTTCGGTGATTTGCATTCGATAGTCATGTAAGAAGGTATTGGTTTAGTCACTCGCATTCTCACAATACGAACGCCATTGGGAATGCCGGAGAAAAAATTTCTTCAGGTGTCATTCGTAATAGATTCTACTTCTCCATATTGCGACATGATTTGTTTGATGAAATCCTCCTTCGTGCGCGGGGCCAAATCATGGATACGCACGTCCACCATGTCGTTTTCCATATGCACGGGGATCTTGATTCTGGTGTTATTAAATTCGACCTCGTGTTGCATGTTGTTCTTTGCAATAAAGTTTTCGGCCTGTGCTAAGCTTCTAAACGTGATCAAAACACAGTTTTTACGTGATGTAGCTGAATGTAGGTAACTTCAGCGAGATTAAGCTCCATTTTCACTTTAACTAATTGTTCCACTTCCTTAACTGTTCGTGTTATCCCGTAGCACAGGCACTTTTGCTTCATTTGGCAAACTCATTTTACTCCGCAGCCGGGGGCAACGATACAATTTGTATGTGCACTGATATAGAACAATAGCTAGCTTGATTCACTGGTGCCTGTAGCCTGCTATAGCGTAGCAATTTTTTTTGCTTCGGCTTTTTGCGACATCAGAAGGTAGACCTTCTAGTTCTTTTGGTAATACATTTAACAAATTTCACGTACCGTCAAGTCCCCAGTTACCGTGCGTTTAGGTGGATTTGACGTGACTTCAAATCCTGTTTTATTATCAAAATGAAAACCGCCCTCATAGTCACCGTAAAAATACCTATCTAAATACGTCACAATTTAGAAATAATATAAAACTATTACCAACAAAACGAGAATAAGTAGTTGAGGACATTTGTTTGGCACCAGTGCACGTTATATGATCAACTTACGGTGTATTTAAAATTTTGATTCAACTTTAGTTGGAATGTTTCAATAAAACGATGAAACGAAAGGATTTGGGATCTGGATCTCTCCGATGGATTTAGGGAGCTAGTTCTTTAAATTTCGTGATTTTGAAACTGCACGGTGAACGACACATGCACGGCGACTGGCGATTTGAAGGAAAATTAGAAGATATTAGTAATCAGTGTTTTCATTCGATTTGTAGACAATTTTCTTTAATCAATTAAATTGTGGGCAGTTTCCTTCAGTTGATTTAATCATTTAAATTTATATTTTGATCCTATTGATTACCAAAAATCCTTCCTAACTGGGGTTCTAATCTACCCGACCAAGTCTTGAAAGTCTTGAAAATAGTTTCATTTAAATAGAATATATCAAAAAATTGTGTTAGCATGATGCCTTGGAACTGGTAATACTCGCAGAACACCAGACAAAGAAAATAGAAGTTGAACCGTCTCTGCGCATCTACAAATCGCTTGCTAAATCAGAAGATTTTGTACGAATTTGGACATTCTCTTCGTTCGAACATTTTATGGATATTTTTCTACTCATTTCGGTTTAGCATCTTCTACGCCTTTTAAAGGTGTAGCTTGGAACACCTAGTGTTTTCCAGCACCGTCAAGCATTGTCATATTCGGTTAGCGCATAAATACTGTGAACTCTAGAATATACTTTGTTGTAACGAGAGTAAGTACTATAACCTTTCTTGTGACAATGAACATATTTTTAGGATTGTCTTTGATTTGGAATTGATTTCAATATGAACTTTTCAAAATTTAATTTAGTTTCTAGTGACTATATCAAATTGTCAGAATTAATCAAATTGTCAGAATTAAAAGCTTTATGCAAATTTTTTTAAGCCCCTCCCGAAACAAAATCCTGGCTACGGGCCTGGGAAGAGGCGGCCATTCGCGGTGTCACCGCCATCGACCGTCGGCAGGTTTGTGTCGAAACAAACGACGACTAGTGGCGGAAAATTGCACACAAAAAAAAACACAAGCGAATCCTAGGAAACTGCAAGGACTTCAAGTCGGCTTGTTCTACCTACCGGAGCGGTGCCAGACAAAAGGACGTTATTTGTCGCTGCGATGCTTTTCAATTGCGATAGACACACATGCATGGGCGGGCGGCCGAACGGAACCGAGGAGGAAAAGCATGAAAAAGTACCGGGAGACAAAGTCACGTTGAAGCATAAATAGTAATTCTTCTCCGCTCATTGGTGGCAGCTGCCGCCGGAACGGGTTGGAAGCTGAACAAAAAAAAACACCCTCCCATGGTGAAGTGGATGGACTACCGGGAACCAGTTGGAGAGAGGGGAAATGTTGACTCCTGAGTCTAAAGAGTGAGTTGTATGAATTTTTGAATGAGCTAGTAGAAGAGTACGTGTGTATCCGTACATGCATGGGAAGGGGGCAGGCTATCAAGTGGATGGGCGGGCGGAAACCCCAAAGCGGCCCTGGAGGGATTCATCCATTCATCCAGTCATACAAACGTGTAGAATCGCTAGGAGAAGGTTAATTATAATAATTGCATGTCTGCCTGCACCGAAGCTGAGTCGTTGGTTCGTTTTGGCAAACATTGTTGTCGCCGGGCAAAAAAAAATCCTGACCATTTAATTCTTAGTTCATTGACAGGTTGCGACAGACAAATTGTCGGTTCGGTATCCGAGAACGGATGTTTTTCACGCATTTGTTGGGCTTGGCGGACAACGAGTTTTCGACAAATTTCTCTAACTCTGGCTTGCTCGCGCAAAAAAAAGAAACTATCCTGAACCTTTCGCATAAATCGCCAACAAAACCCTACTATTCATGCCCCCGAATTTTTTTTCTCTCTCCATTTTCTCAAATCCGGTAGTCAACTATAAATTGCGGACTATCATTCACGGTCCAACTATTTTTCTAAAAGTTAGATCTTCTGTTCACTACCCGACAGCTCGAGGTCTGCATTTTCGGACAGAGAATGAGAGAGAGAAGGCATTGGCAGACAGGCGAAAGTTTTCCGCTTTTTCTCCATCCAACCATCATCAACTACCGCCGCAGTGTTTTCCGTGAGGCGATGGAAGCTGGCTGTTGTTGCCCGCTGCCATGCCCGGTAGAAAACAATCGTAAAACCATAATCCATAAATCCTTTTCAACTCGGAGCTTTTTGGACAGACTCAAAAGCCAATCCATGTTGGGAAGGTTAACGTCGGAGAAATATGGTCGGTAGGAGGATGGGAGGGGTTATTCATAGCCATAGACCGACACAGCGAGTCAAGTACGAACCGGAGAGAAAAATTAGTTTTTACAAATCTGTATCTCTGCTGTCCATTCGTGTTTGTTTTTCGCTTTTTTCCCTCCGCCACTTCGCAAAAGTAGCCAAAGTTTGCATATCTTCTTGCGCTCGAGAGGAAGAAAATGGCCACCATCACCAGCATACCTCAACCTGCACAAGCAGACAAATGGCAGCCAAATTGAAATGAACTAATATTTTGAGATGCTTGTAGAACACTCTCAGCATCAGCACTAATTTGCACGTTGGCGGTCCCTGATATTTCAAAATGGCTGTAGAGAGCAAGGATGGGGTAAACAAACACAAAAAAGGGAAAGGTTTTTTACTCTCGCCTGCCAGTAACAGATAAAAGACGGTTTATCTTTGAATGGCGTAAAATTTGTTGTGTGAATAACAAATGAAATTTAAGACAAAATCCCAGGGGGTTTAGGCACTATAGAGAGCTCATACAAATGCTGTTGGTATTGTTTGAAAACAATTGCTCCTTTTCGCTATTTTGTGTTTGTTTTTTTACTCTTAGAATGAAGCAGGTGACAGAAATTCGGTTATTTTTCTCCAATTTAAACAAGCAGCCTGTGTTCCTGGTGTCATTTATATGTATTTTCGGAGATATTAGTGGAAGATTGTCAAATCTTTTACTAAGCTAGCGTAAAGCTAAGATTGAGGCTACGAAACTCACTTCAATTCAGATGCATCATGTGAGAAATTACACCACAGTGACGTTCTCGGAATTATTTATCATAACATTTCCTACATCAGGGTTTTAACTTTTACGAAAGCAAACTAAAATCGTGACGTTAAAAAAGCGCCTCTGAAGTCCGGTGAAATTTGTACCCCATTTTCACAGCTTTTACCAGTCAGAGAGTCGAAGAGCCTTAAACTTCAGGTCTTTTACTTATATCTACAATTTCCATATAATACGAGAATTGTAACCAGCCGGTCCTCTGAAATCCGTTGCCTTTTTTGTGTTAAACAGTTATCTGGAATGGCCCACATCACAACCATACACATCTTTTGAAGTGTGAAAGGTTTACAAGCAGATATGCTCTTCCCGTCAGCTGCGCCTGACGTTTGCTGGCCAGTATTTTCACTGGTTGCGGCATGAGGTCATTAAAACAGTCAACCTCATGGTGTCAGCAGATCCGCGCAATTCAAATTCGAATCAGAGACCACGCCATCAATTTCGACCTTGATTGCTGGTGTGTAGATTCTGTACTCCTTGGTCAAAGTATCGTAGGCTTCAGAATTCGTTCGGGTTACGTTAGATATTGCGGTCTAATTAAATTCTCTTTCGTTCGTAAAAAACCCGCCGGAAAATTGACACCGGCGGCTGCGTGAAAAATTGTTCTGCATACAGTTTGACGACTAAAGTGCAATATACTTTATTAAACAATAAAACTCACTTGCAATCTTTGCCGGTCTGCATAACAAAAGTCAACCAGTGATCAGTGGTTTGTTATTGCTGTGTTGGTCCGTCGCGGGGTGAAGCAAAGAAGATCGTGAAACACCGACAGTCAGATATGATGTCTTGTGCAGTGCGTGTGACTTGAAGATATTATTAGTGGGTGTTCGTCTGTACTGTTTCGACGGCTGCGATCACATTCTGCATGAAAAATGTGCCGATCTGAACACCGCCTGCCCTGGCATGTGATATTAAAAGCAATTATGCGCTAAGATATGTGTGTTTTAATTGTCGTAATCATCCGTCTTGCTTAGATGATGTGTTAAAAAGTGTGAGGAACTTCAAAACGCGGTCTCTGAACTGCAGAAGAACTAACAAGAGCTGACAACCAAACTGTTGAATGAATGCGTGGGTAAAATCGAAAGCAGGATCAAACAGCAACTTGCGAACTTTTTTCAGTTCAGCAAACAATCGTCTGTGAATGTGAAACTCCGGTGAAAGCATAAATTTTCGTCTGCTGACGTCGTCCAAGCCAGTGTGGGCCACCGCGTCAATTAGAAAAAGAAAAGCTTCCGTCATGCCTGTAGGCGATCTTCCGGTCCACAAACAGTCAAAATCTAATGATTACGACTCCTTGGAAGTAGGCCAACTTCAGTCGTACAAACGTCTGCTTTTGACTGATCAAGCTAGTAGTGGTATCTTGGGAAATGAAAATACGCCCAAAGCGCACCCTTGCATAACTTTCCAGAAACACACTCAGTTAAGTCCAATGCAACTGTGAATCGTATTTTACCGGCCCAATTCTGCAGCTTGTCCACCTAAATTGCAAGCGTTTGCTTCCACCACCGCCGCTCGATTTTCCACCGCTCAACCGTCAGGAAGCTCCTTGCAGAGACATCTTAAAATATACTATCAGAATGTGTGAGGACTACGCACAAAGCTTCATCAGCTGTTCGTCACTGTTTCAGATGTCGATCATGATATTATTGTTCTAGTCCCGAAACGTTGCTGAATGATCAGCTCGCTCCAATTATCTGGCTCAAGGTACTCGGTATACCGTAACGATCGCGATCCTAACAGTGCAGGGAAAAACGTGGTGGGGGCGTGCTCATTGTTCTCTAACCGACTATCATCCAAACTTAATCTTTGCGGTATTAACATACTCTAACTCGATCAAATTTCAACCGTTTTTGATGCACTAGATTTCATCGGATCGAGAATTTAGTTTAGTTTTAGTCGCCAAAATGTAGTCCGGATAGTTTTACCATTTCCGGAATTATTTCGGATTTCGTTAAGGTAATAGATTATTTTGGAACCAAGTAAAATAATTATTGTGAACAAATTAGTGATTTTGCAACATTCTGACAGCATTTTTTTTTCAAATAAAAGGCGTAAAACGACTAAATAAAAGTCCTAAGGCCCACTTGGATAGTATCTGGCAATATTCCGGATCAGATGACCCGGACAATGTGCCCCCTTACCGACCTAAACCCAACCGTACCATGCGACGTATCAAACTTCATGATTTTTCAGCACGAGTTCATTGGTGATCATGGTCAATGCTCTCTTCTATGTTTGGAACCACTTGGCCATGTTCCTGATCAGGTGCCCTGGAAAAGGTGGCCACTTACCGACCTGAACCAAGTCGATTGCAATGCAGTCTCATTCCAGTCATCCTAATAGCTTGTAAATTGTTTCGTTTGGAATTCTCGTTCCGAAGATATGGATAAATGAGTCCTATACAAACCAATATCGTGAAAAAGACTACAGATCATGACTTCCATTAAAACTCCACCCGAAGCGTTCTCAACATGGAGCAAATATATGTAACTGAAACCTTCGCTATAAGTTAGAAGCATCATTATACTTGCATCCCCCACCGAGATTTTGGGGGGTCTTTTCCCGGATCTAATTTTAGGATATTTTTGGACTTTGATTCGTTATTTTTCATAAAAGTTCATTCCTAAACAATGAATATGCTTTTTCAAAAATATCATTCCACAACAGGGATTCCTAGTTTTCAAATGACATATTTAAACATATGTGTCATTCAAAATTAAATAAAGATACGAAAAGTTTAAAAAATGCTCGTGGAATATTTCACAATTTTCATCTTCAAACATCCATATTATCCAGTTAAGTCGAATATTTTTCTGAGATAGCCAAGGATTTCCTTAACTATGGCATGTATAAATACTCACATTTTACATATACTTCAATTAAATTGGAGTTGACGTAGTTTTCGATTTTTGGTCATATCCCATAGTGCAACGTTTCGAAGGGATATCCCTTCCCTATTCCCGGGGTAAAGCAGGGACTGAACATTAATTAGTTATAGTTGTCTCATAATACAAACATTTTGCATATTTTAGCAGGTCTACGAATATTTTCTTTCCGAAATATGATGTAATTTTAAATATGTTTCCGTCAGTGACTAAAACTACTAAATACTAAAAAGCGACATCTATTTATAGAGAATCAGCAGATAAAAATTGTTTCGTCATCCGAAACCTTGAACATTAGCAAATATTTAAGCTTAGTAGATGATCTTATTGCACAACTAAGAAATGGATAGAAGAATAGCAAAATGAGTCGTAACAGTTTCCACGAACACGGAGAGAGTGTGAAGGTGGGAAGGGGCGTGTGAGGAAAGTGCCGTGACATTATTTTTATATATTATACAAAATTTTGATTCCTCACAGCCTTAATATAAACAACGCAATTGGTATTTTTTTTCGCCTTGACTAGTATAACCGAAATATTTCGAAAAAAGTCAAATTTTGACCTAGAGTTGTGGAATTCAAAAATAAAGTTTCTGCTTCACGAGTATAGTATGTATACAAACTAAATTAGAAATATATTATCTCACTATGAGGTGGATTACTTAGTGATCTATATAATTATATACCATCCAACATCTAGCGCACAGCTGAACGCAATGCTTGATCGAAAGGGTAAATACATCAATTCTGGAAAAAAACTTCACTTTGAATTGAACTTACGTAATTATTGAGTTAATTCCTATGAAAATTGAAATTTTCATCAATCGTCATCATTCGCGTTTTGCTTAAAAAAAATTTCCACAAGCGTCTGATCGTTTCATGGTCTTCGAGACTTTGTTTTCTTGATATATTTCTTACCATAAAAAATTCACATTGATTTATTTTTAGGAAGGAATGGGCGACTATTGAAAGAATTATATTGTAAAGGACATCCGATAGGAATTTGATTGGGGTTATGTTTTCCTCCGCGAGTAACACTGAACGAAAATGCTTACAATCAAATATTTTCACCGGCTGGATCAAGCGGTCGATAAAACATCTGCAGCAGATCCCCCATGTCAAACTCTCATCGTTGACGACGCCGTCAATCTGTACCCTTACTGTTGGAAGATACACATAATAGTCCCACGTAAACTGCTCGCAGCCAGCAATATCGTTTACCTGCTTTCAAATAGTCAACACGATCCGTTCGGTTAGGTCTTTCGAAATCTGTAAGAGATTCAGCGATTTTGTTTTGGGTCGAAAGAAGACCACAAAGGGACCGGTCGAGAGCTCTAGATATTATTTTAGATCGGGAGGGGACTCAGGAGTCGATTCGCCCTCCATGTGGCCCTTCGAATATAGAGGCATCGGTACCGACAAGACACGGGGTTAGCACCATGGTTACCAGATTCACAGATTTTTCTGTAATGTCACAGATTTATTTCACAATTTTTGGTCACAGATTCTTTTTCACAGAGCACAGATTTCTGGCGTTTTGGTGAAAATTTCATAGATTTATACAAATTTCATAGATTTTGGAAATATTGCGATTGTTCATAGACATTCAGGAAATCACATATCTTCACAGATTTTTTGTTTGTTTTAGTCATCACAGATGGCGAAAAGATTTTTTTACTGAAAAACAGATTTCAATTCACCCGCAAAACAGATTTCAGCACCCGCACAGGACGGAAAAAAGCAGTAAATGTGTCAAGAAAGGTAGAGATCACATTATCTTTATATTTGTTACTGCGCAAACAAAATACTGAGAAATGTGTTGTTGAAAAATAGAAAACGAAGTGAAACCGAGACAAAGCGTCTAATCACATACCGCACCGAGATTAAAAACACCCGAACGGTCTGAGTGTCACGGTAGGAATGAAAAAAAAATCAAAATCACTTTGACCACATTGAGAACCGTGGAGGAATCCGGCAGATCCGGGGAAATGGCCAAGTTTCGAAATTAGATTCACACCTTTTTGTCATATATTGCGAACATCAGTCTCATAATTGAAGTCTTAAGTGGAGGGTATAGTATTCACCTTAATTGCTACCAAATTTCATTTCAATCGAAGTACTGGTTCCGGAGTTATAAGTAAAAGCATCCTATATACACCTTTTTGCCGTTCTCTTATAGAAACGTTATACAATCACTGTGAAAATCCACTTTTTAACAGAGGCCCAGAAGGCCGAAGCTCTTATAACATTCGTTTCAATTCGTCGAGTTAGGCAACTGTGTGCTTGCGTATGTGTGTGTGTCTTTGTGTATGTATGTAACCAACAATCGCACATTGGTTACTTAAAGAGGAACGAACCGATTTTCTCAAAAATTGTCTTAAATAACAGACATAAGTTGTTATTGAATTTAATTCTTATCGAACATCCGGTTGCAGAGTTACTAATAGTAATAATAAATAAGATATAATAAATAATAAATCACAAATAATAAATAACAAATAACAAATAATAAATAATGAATAATAAATAATAAATAAAAAATAATAAATAATAAATAATAAATGATAAATAATAAATAATAAATAATAAATAATAAATAATAAATAATAAATAATAAATAATAAATAATAAATAATAAATAATAAATAATAAATAATAAATAATAAATAATAAATAATAAATAATAAATAATAAATAATAAATAATAAATAATAAATAATAAATAATAAATAATAAATAATAAATAATAAATAATAAATAATAAATAATAAATAATAAATAATAAATAATAAATAATAAATAATAAATAATAAATAATAAATAATAAATAATAAATAATAAATAATAAATAATAAATAATAAATAACACTGTAATAACACTTAACAGTCATTTAAACATAACCATGGAATCATATTTTGAATGAATGAGAAAGGCACAATTACACCGCCTAGGATTAAAACATACTTTTTTTAAAAAACCGTCCCAGTATCGCCATAAGGATAAAATCAACTATCAGAAAAATCAATGTTCTAGTTAGACCATTTCCAGCAGTCAACCGATCCAGCATACTTTGTACGTGTATTCCCAAACTAGACTTTTTCATTTTTTCATTGCCCCTATCCTACCATCTCATCATATTAGCTATGCAGGAAATTTAATGGAACACAAACACACAATTTATGATAACGTGCTGCTCCTGCTGCGTCTTCACTATCGAACACCCAACCAAGCAACCAACCGACAGGCGGCAGTCAGGCAGGTTTTGTGCGCACTGCAAAAAGCTTGTAAAATGCCAGAGTTTAAACGTCAGAAGGGGATTAGAGCTGAAGCATAAAAGCTTCAGTTGTATGCTAATGTTATAGCCTTTTTCCATCGCCTTTATCTGCATCACACTAACACTTTTACACACATTCACAGTGTATGTACACACGGGTGCCTACGTCAACAACCCACAGCCAGAAGTAGCTGCGAGACTTTCCGACGACCGGAGGAGCCATCTTCTTTAACTCTTTTTATTCTTTTATTTTTTATTTTTTTGCTTTCTCGGTGTAGTAGGGCGGGAAAACTGACTGACGGACGGGCGGGTCGGGCCGGGTATAGTTTAGTACCCCGCAAAACGGGAACTCCGACAAGCGAGCTTCGACGAGCTGCGGAATTTAGTGCTGCTCTGCATATATGTAGTATCTATCGTAAAAATTTAGTTTCCCCGAAAGAAGCACATGCCAAAAATCGTTTGTGTAAGTTGGTCTGCGAGCGCTCGAAGCCACCATTATATTGGCCTGCCCTGGAATGGTAATGTGGGAAGTGGGACTTTTTTCTTCCTGTCTCCAAGCTGTCATTTCCGTTTGGCATTGGCATTGTACATGTACGGTTGGACCAAGATGAAACCGTTCCGTTTATCTCGGTTCGTTTCAACCAGTACCGCCGTAGTTTTTAAATGGAAAATCGAATGGAGTGTAGTGGAAAGTGATACGGGATGAGATTCCCGCAAATGAGGTTTGAAATCGTTAAAGCGAGTCCGAGGTGGGCGCTTTTTCAGCCGAAATTGTTAATTCGTATGTGAAGAAGCGTTCAGAGACATGAGTATCTTTCGTGAGTCATCTCGAATTCAGGAACCGAAGAGATTCAATTATTTCGCCTTTCCTGGAAATGTATAAAATATCTAGAATTTTTTCCTTTCGTGTACAAAAAACGGGTAAAAATGCGATATCGAGAACCGTTCAATAGCGGATCGGATCGGTTGAAAGGTTGAAAACGGATAAAAATGTCCTTGCTCTTTTATTTAAGACAGGAAATAAATAAAAAAAAAAGGAAATCAGTCCACTCGCACCAACCGGATCCGGTATCATCCATCCCAGACGCTGTTTATCTGTTTTATTATTCCGCTTATGGTTCACCTTTCGTCTGGACGGAGGGTGGAGACAGAAAAATCTCAGCCGGAACAAAAACTATTAGATTCAGATTGGATTCGTCGCTGGCTGACCGGCTGGCTGGATTGCTAAGGTGGGTGGACAGCCGCGCAACAGCAATCAGGCTGAAATCAAAAAGTTAGCAATAAGATTTGATTAAATGGAGTGAACCCTAGTAGTGCCAGCGAGGCGGCCGTAGCGATGTTTGTTCGGTCCTTCCCAGTCCACAATCTGCTACAATCTCTTTATTATACTCCGAGGGTCACGGCTTCTGCTGGTGCGATGTGAAACTTAATGTGATTAGGACTTCGAGCGACGTTGTTGTCCGGTGTTCGATCTCCTGGGTTGTATCCGTGATCGGGTCGATTTGTTTTAGTTGGATTGGTTTTCCCATCCCAGCAATGGTGATTGATTTTAATTTCATCACAATCGAATTTCCGTTTTCAATCGCTGTAATGAGTTCGGTGTTTGACAATGTCAATCAATTTCGGATTTATGGAGGTATCAACCGGATCGGACTGAACGATATAAGATTGAATCAAGTTCTTAGAACAATTATGAAACCCGAGAGGCTTATGCTATGAACTATTAAGAATCACGCAATGAAATTCTAACAGTTGGAATTCAAGCAATTGCCACTTAAGCACATCTTTCAACATACGAAGAATATTTTTTTTTCAAACTTTGTTATCAATTTGATTCGGAAAATTAGCAGGTCATGTGCCATTTAGGCGTCTAAATATTATCAGCTCCTGATGGGATCGCTATTCTTGTTGAAATGTATCATATCATGCCAGGAATTAACTAGTTTTCGAAAACCAAATGGTTCTCCGTACCAACCATTCAGCCCGTGATGAACCACTTGTTTCATTAACGAGCAATATATACACCATTCCGATTGAATTACGGACATGCCTAATTGGAATTATGTACCTACAAACAATTTTCAATCAATTCAAACAAAAATATCGCAAACCGATTAAATAACCTACGGTTGAACACAACTCACCGAACCCGAAAGGGATTATATTTTCAAAAACTGTTTTTGTTTGCGTCACGCTTACCACCATCCACCACCAGCCACATAGTTTTTAATTGCATCGGTTAATCACCCATGCACACGTAACAGTTTTTCAAAATTAAAATAGAAGATAAAAACACCAGTCCGACCACCACCACCAGCCAGTCAGTGATTGGCTTTTGTTCTATTTTCACGTTTTATGTTGTATAGAAGTTCCGGTGCAATTTTCACAAATAAAAAAAAACTAACTAACAACCAACTACACCTTTGAAGCCTTGTTGTAAATCACCTACGTTACTGTAGCTGGTGAACAATGCGCGGACAGCGCTGGTAAAAAAAGAGTCAATTTTCGATTGGATAAATTCATTTACGATGATGCTGGGAGGCCTCCCGCGATCGATCTCGATCGGATGACGCCACGGCCGCCGCGCCGGAAAAGGGGCAAGTGGGAGTCAACGCACAATCAATTATAGTATGTAAATTTTTATTTTATTTTTTTCCCGATCACTAGGCTAGGCCGCCGCAGGAATACACTGGACTATGCTAAATTAGGTTTCGGCTTCGGTTGTTGAATCGGATGTCGGTATCAAGTGTAATGCGGAGAAGAGTTAGTGAAGAAGGGAGAGAGGGCAGATTATATAAAAAATTAACAAGGGAAAAATTGGCTCGGACGTCAAATGCAGCCACAGCTGGGGAAGAGGGTTAATTTTTTGCATGTTCATGTTCTGTTTTTGTGCGTCGTGATTCCGAAAACAAGCTAGCCTTGGTTTGTGCCAGAGTGGCGTTTAAGCTGCCATCGAATGGTTTCGGACAGAAAAAAAATTCAATCTTCCCCAAAAATAGGTTCTTCTGTCTTAAATTTGGGCGATTTCATTTTTTTTCACTCGCAATTATTGTTGTTTTCGAAAAGAAAAACGTAACATTCGACTAAGTAAATTCCTTACAATCAATGAGGTATTTTTGAGATATTATCAAAATTGGGTAAATTTAACGTTAATGAAAGTACTTAACCCAAGAAAAAATAATTTAATTTCAGGTAGTTTTTGTAATTGTGGGAGAGGTTTTTCTGCAGGTGTACATTAATGTTCAATATGTAGATAAGTGTTTGCTAGTGGCTACTTTGTGAGATGCCAAAAAAAATCAGAGAAATTGGATTCATGCTTCAGCAACTTTCATCGCTAGGAGATTGAGGTATCCATACTCAGTTTTGTTTAAATCTTATTCAAAACATTTGAATAATGATGAAGATTGACAATCTGTTCATTTTCTTATATATGTATGTACTTTCGTTTGTTTAAGCTTAATATTGTTGATATCTGTGAGTTTTTCAACTTATGCGAAATATATTTGCTGAGGATTACTTTTACTGTCCTACTGGTATTGCGAGTATGAACTTCTGTAATGTTTTACCAGTATGGAAGACTTAGTGTTTTCCACAGGCAATCAGAACCCAAGACCAAATTTTTAACAGAACGTAGGAGTTTTTGCATGCACCAGTCTCAAAAAGAATTCTTCGAGAATCGTCGTTTTATCATGACTACGACGTATCTTTTTGAACAATAGTAATTTTCATTATACTGCACGAAATTACACCATATTTCCACTAATCAGTCGGAAAAATGTGCATTAATTTTGTATTAAATTTTGAAGTAGGCATGGTTAATATAAATAAAGCAAAAGCTCATTTTTAGAAAATCTTTTAAAAGCGACGCGGAAAAATGAAATTTTCCTGATTATTTCAGGTAGAGCCGTTAATATTGGGTTTAGACACCCAATAGACGACTGAGAGGCGAATATTGGTTCCTCGTGTTCGTTTTCTACCATTCGTAGCTGTGAACGAGCATCATATTAATTGGTATGCGTCGGAAACGGCAGCCCCTCGCAAGCAAACCTGTGATCCACCCGTTTGCCCAGATTACTCAAACATAGGAGCTATGAATTAGTTTAAGTCCAACGGAGCGGCAGCGATGTCAGACAGCTCACGATCTGAAGCGATGTGGCGTAGCCACATTAGGCGGCAACATGTATTACTCCACTACGCCTGTAACACATCTTTTTAAAGAATAATGACCATTCGGTCTAACGACCATTCGGCCTAATGACCATTCGGCCTAGTGACCATTCGGCCTAATGACCATTCGGCCTAATGACCATTCGGCCTAATGACCATTCGGCCTAATGACCATTCGGCCTAATGACCATTCGGCCTAATGACCATTCGGCCTAATGACCATTCGGCCTAATGACCATTCGGCCTAATGACCATTCGGCCTAATGACCATTCGGCCTAATGACCATTCGGCCTAATGACCATTCGGCCTAATGACCATTCAGCCTAATGACCATTCGGCCTAATGACCATTCGGCCTAATGACCATTCGGCCTAATGACCATTCGGCCTAATGACCATTCGGCCTAATGACCATTCGGCCTAATGACCATTCGGCCTAATGACCATTCGGCCTAATGACCATTCGGCCTAATGACCATTCAGCCTAATGACCATTCGGCCTAATGACCATTCGGCCTAATGACCATTCGGCCTAATGACCATTCGGCCTAATGACCATTCGGCCTAATGACCATTCGGCCTAATGACCATTCGGCCTAATGACCATTCGGCCTAATGACCATTCGGCCTAATGACCATTCGGCCTAATGACCATTCGGCCTAATGACCATTCGGCCTAATGACCATTCGGCCTAATGACCATTCGGCCTAATGACCATTCGGCCTAATGACCATTCGGCCTAATGACCATTCGGCCTAATGACCATTCGGCCTAATGACCATTCGGCCTAATGACCATTCGGCCTAATGACCATTCGGCCTAGTGACCATTCGGCCTAATGACCATTCGGCCTAATGACCATTCGGCCTAATGACCATTCGGCCTAATGACCATTCGGCCTAATGACCATTCGGCCTAATGACCATTCGGCCTAATGACCATTCGACCTAATGACCATTCGGCCTAATGACCATTCGGCCTAATGACCATTCGGCCTAATGACCATTCGGCCTAATGACCATTCGGCCTAATGACCATTCGGCCTAATGACCATTCGGCCTAATGACCATTCGGCCTAATGACCATTCGGCCTAATGACCATTCGGCCTAATGACCATTCGGCCTAATGACCATTCGGCCTAATGACCATTCGGCCTAATGACCATTCGGCCTAATGACCATTCGGCCTAATGACCATTCGGCCTAATGACCATTCGGCCTAATGACCATTCGGCCTAATGACCATTCGGCCTAATGACCATTCGGCCTAATGACCATTCGGCCTAATGACCATTCGGCCTAATGACCATTCGGCCTAATGACCATTCGGCCTTATGACCATTCGGCCTAATGACCATTCGGCCTAATGACCATTCGGCCTAATGACCATTCGGCCTAATGACCATTCGGCCTAATGACCATTCGGCCTAATGACCATTCGGCCTAATGACCATTCGGCCTAATGACCATTCGGCCTAATGACCATTCGGCCTAATGACCATTCGGCCTAATGACCATTCGGCCTAATGACCATTCGGCCTAATGACCATTCGGCCTAATGACCATTCGGCCTAATGACCATTCGGCCTAATGACCATTCGGCCTAATGACCATTCGGCCTAATGACCATTCGGCCTAATGACCATTCGGCCTAATGACCATTCGGCCTAATGACCATTCGGCCTAATGACCATTCGGCCTAATGACCATTCGGCCTAATGACCATTCGGCCTAATGACCATTCGGCCTAATGACCATTCGGCCTAATGACCATTCGGCCTAATGACCATTCGGCCTAATGACCATTCGGCCTAATGACCATTCGGCCTAATGACCATTCGGCCTAATGACCATTCGGCCTAATGACCATTCGGCCTAATGACCATTCGGCCTAATGACCATTCGGCCTAATGACCATTCGGCCTAATGACCATTCGGCCTAATGACCATTCGGCCTAATGACCATTCGGCCTAATGACCATTCGGCCTAATGACCATTCGGCCTAATGACCATTCGGCCTAATGACCATTCGGCCTAATGACCATTCGGCCTAATGACCATTCGGCCTAATGACCATTCGGCCTAATGACCATTCGGCCTAATGACCATTCGGCCTAATGACCATTCGGCCTAATGACCATTCGGCCTAATGACCATTCGGCCTAATGACCATTCGGCCTAATGACCATTCGGCCTAATGACCATTCGGCCTAATGACCATTCGGCCTAATGACCATTCGGCCTAATGACCATTCGGCCTAATGACCATTCGGCCTAATGACCATTCGGCCTAATGACCATTCGGCCTAACGACCATGCGGCCTAATGACCATTCGGCCTGATGACCATTCGGCCTAATGACCATTCGGCCTAATGACCATTCGGCCTAATGACCATTCGGCCTAATGACCATTCGGCCTAATGACCATTCGGCCTAATGACCATTCGGCCTAATGACCATTCGGCCTAATGACCATTCGGCCTAATGACCATTCGGCCTAATGACCATTCGGCCTAATGACCATTCGGCCTAATGACCATTCGGCCTAATGACCATTCGGCCTAATGACCATTCGGCCTAATGACCATTCGGCCTAATGACCATTCGGCCTAATGACCATTCGGCCTAATGACCATTCGGCCTAATGACCATTTGGCCTAACGACCATTCGGCCTAACGACCATGCGGCCTAATGACCATTCGGCCTGATGACCATTCGGCCTAATGACCATTCGCCCTAATGACCATTCGGCACAGTCGTAAATATGAAAAAGAACACTTTTATGGGTAAATTAAATGTAATGCTTTATCGTAACGCTGTCTTCTCCATGAAATCCAAAAAAGTACCTAACCAATGAAATAGGTGTATTTTAACCCATGCATTAAATTTTTTTAAATCAAATGATTTTTAGACTTTAATATTTTTAAAAACTAGAAACCTATTCAACCTATTATTCAACCAAATTTTATCTATTTGTTTTGAGGTAGAATAATTCAAAGGCTGATAAGGTTCCGTTGGTATAGCGTACCATCCCCTTTAAAGTTGCTTCACACAAACGATCCTTACTTGTGATATTTTGACCGAATAACTTCTTTTTTAGTATATTCCGTAGATAATCTACGGGAGTGATGACAGGAGACTGGCAGAGTCCGAAATTATAGTCCCAAAATCATTCCTTCACGGAAAAAAATTGTTCCCAAAATCATGAATAAAGTGCCATGAATTCTGGAACAATCACGTTTTTACGTTACGAAAACAGGATCATGAACAAAAATCATGGCTCTTATAATTATGTTCAATTTCTCTTCAGTAACGCCCGCATAACGCTTTTATTGGTGGAAATATTTGTTTTTGTTTTGTGAACTTCAGTAATGGCTTCCGCCAAGTTATTTCTAATTCGATTTTCAGTACGCGAAGTAGTTCACAACTTTATGAATAATATTCATAAAACCAAAGGTTGACTCATGATTTTTTCATGGATTTAGGAACAAAATCAAAATATTCTGGCTATTTTCTAGTGAACTATTTCACCAAATTCGGAATTTATTAGTCACGATCCAATATCCACTCTCGTGAAATGGTTCACAAAATCATCAAATATTATTCATGAATTCGTGAACTGACTCATGATTCCTAATATATTAGCTAAGATCCAATATCCGTGCTCGAGAAATAGTTCACGAAATCATGAAATATTATTCATGTATTTGTGAACTAGTTCATGATACCTTGTGCAATAGTCACAACTTATCAGTCGTTTTCGTGAAAAAATTCACGAAATCATAAAATATTATTCATACATTCGTAAACTGGTTCATGGTTCCTAGTACATGATTTACGATCTATCTAGCATCTATTTGCGTGCTTGTATTATTTAGAAGATATCCCTAATCATTTACAATTTCATGCAACGTGGTAATGAAATTTTTACTCTTTCACAAAATTTGGAGCATTATTCGTTGAAATTATTCCATGCACTTTTTCTTGAAATACTCAGCTGCTAGCGACCAGTAATAGGTACGAGCAGTATATATAAAAAAAAATATTAGGACTTCGAACAACGTTATTCATTTGATAAGGTGCATTGTGATGTGCGGACAGAAAACGATAACTGCACTGAGAACCCCAAATAGTGTGCGTGATATAGTTCACAGAACCAGATATCACGAATGAGTCTTTTTCAATGATTCAGTTCATATTGTCACGTTATTCCGAGTAAAAAAATCGTTAGGCCGAATACCATGACAAAATTGCTGATATCATGATCATTAGTTACATTATTCTTTAAAAGTAAGCTCTAAAATAAAATTTCATGATAACATGAACATAAATTACGAAAATTGTGAATAAGATCCTGAAATCATGAACACAAATCACACAACTAGTGACGAAGATATCTAAAATCGTGACTAAGATACTGAAATCATGAACATAAATTGCTCTATTCATGACTAAAATATCACGATAACAGAAACAGAGGTTACAAAAATTGTGACAAAGATCCTAAAATCATGAATATGAATCGCTCAACTCATGAATAAAATATCACGATACGTGAATAGAAATTACGAACATCGCGACTAAGATCTTGTAATCATGAACTTTAATCCCGCTAACGTCATGAGAATTTCACAAAAATCGCGAATAAGCTCTTGAAATCATGAACAACGTTTGACTGTCGACTGTGTATTCCCCAATCATGAACAAAAATCACCACAAAAACTAAACATGTCCAGTGAACAACAACAGTAACCCAACCAAACATTCTATTGTACAGCATGTACAGCGTGGCAAACTGGTTTTTAGAAAACACAAATAGTTTCACGAAAGCGATGTTTATTATTCATAATTTCAGGAGCTTGGTCACGATTTTCGTAAATCGTTCAGTTCACGAAATCGTGAGCTTTTCTTCATGAATTTATGAACGGATTTTTTTCCGTGTTTACATACTTCTATGTGTGTTTTCAGATATTGATCGAAACTTCCATGTAAAGGCACATTATCTTTGGCATAGGACTGCATGAAATCCTTTAGGATGTCCATCCTTTAGCCTTGCATTCGAATCTTACCATTATAGTGGTTTTGCGAAAAATAGGACCTGCGCCACTCCACGAAAAGCAGCCTCAAACCTCATTGTTCTCGCCTCCGTGCTTTACCATATTTTGCGTGTGTTGCAGATCAAACTTTTCTGCATTAGTTGGACTCCACCTTTGTATCTTGGACTGAATAGATGTATTTGTTTCGAATATTATGACAGATAATGTTCCTCCCAAAAAATGTTATTAGCGTTATTAACTTTTTCCGACCATGTGGGTATCGAAATTCTTGGAATTTTAATTCTGCATCCAATATCATTGTACACTTCAAACGGATGTCTGAAACTCTTTCTACCTGTCCCGTACTCAAAATACTATTGCAACCTCACCGACTAGCGTGATGTCCCTGAACTTGATTAGCCTCGGGCAGGGGCTATCGGAAACTGGGACCAATCGACAGTGAAATCAAATTTCCCAACCGACCGTTTCCTCTCCATTACCTACGTCCTTCAAATGGAAATTTCATTGCAGCAAGCTTTAGTGCTGATATCGCCTTCGGCCTAGGACCAATTTTGCCACAGCAAACACACTTCATCAACAGGGGGCTCACCCGAGTGTGACACAACAGGGTCGAGATGGCGAAGCTAATCTTTTTCATATTTTGGGGCATCAATTTGGCCGGACACCGCCTTGAACTAAATGCAGATGTTGTTCTAGTGCAGCTCAATAATCTAGGGTGACCATACGTCCTGGTTTCCCAGGACATGTCCTGGTTTTTTAATGACTGTCCTGGTGTCCTGGGAAGTCGAGGAAAAAGCTTGATTTGTCCTGGTTTTCTCCTGTAAGCCTAATAACAGGTGTTCAATAAAAATGAGAGTTTTTTCAGTCATGTAGTTGAAAAACAAAAAAAAATCTTCAACGAATTCAGTATTTTTTATTATAAAACATAATGTTTATTCTTCAAAAAAAATGTCAATGAATATTAGAGAAGGGGCCCTGGTCAGCAGTACGACGCAACTTAGTCGCGATGTTCTCACAAGAGCACTGCACGGCACTGACGTCCTTCTTCCGGATACAATTCCGGATCCTGGTAGTCAACTGCTTCGTATCCTTGACTCGCCAATTATTTTTATACACTAAAGCACTGAGGGAGCCGAAAAAACCCCAATGGGACGGCACTGGGGCAAGTTAGTGGGGTTTCTTTCTTTCGGCACGTACGATATCTTTTTCTGCTCAAGATACTACAGCGTCTTCTTGGCGTAATGGGAAGACGTCTTGTCCGGCCAGAAGACGTACTTCTCAACCACATGATGCTCCTTTAAGAACGGCAGAAGCATACACTCAAGACACTCCTCCTGGTACACTTGTTGATTGATGGTCAGACCGCTCGGCTTGAACCACGGTTTTGAAATTCCTCTGTCCGATATGGCGATGTACAGCATAACATTTCTTTTAAATTTATGCTTAACCTAATATTTTACTTCGGGGTGTGTGGCCGACTTGTCGCTGGAATAGTAGCTGTCATTTCCTGGAATGTGGGTGTTCGAGAGCAGCAATGTCTCGCGGTAGTTGTTCGCCATCCACCAGCACTGCGATTTCCCGATCGCTATCTGCTCGTCCATGTCGTCGGAGGACCGAGTCTTCTTCCGACAGATGATGTCCTTCATCTTGAGGACTTAGTGAATCAAGGCCAGCATCACGCAAACTCGTTTCGTCCTTGTTGTCGAACAACTTTTTCAACGCTTCATTCTTTCTCTTCGTCATTATCTTCGTCGGCGGCCGATACCGGCCTTCCGCTCCACGCTCAGGGATGCCAGGATTTGGTAAACTGTGCTCACGGGCACGTTTTTGTCTCGAAAGTGGTCTACCGTAAACTTTTTTCCACAATGGCCAAGTGTAAACCGCACAACACGCTCGCGGAGTACTTGCTGTTTTGACGCCATCTTTGATTGAACTGACAGCACCCGAGCGAAATGAACCATGTCTCCCATTTATACGAAGTTCAGAGAGCAATTGTCTTGGAGAGAAAAAAAATTACGCTCTTTTCTTTAATTACAGAAAGGTATTGAAATAATTCTCATTTTTTATTGAACACTCGTTATATTTCTAATTATTGAGTTTTCGCTTTATTCACTCTGCTCCAGAGTACGACAAACAAAACTTAATACACTCGAATCTCTCAATTGTACCATCCGATGCATTTTTTAATCTCTCGATAGTACCTCGTTATTTCTTTTTCCAACTTACTTTTTACATGGAAATTGAAAAGAGAAAGAAGCGTTCGTATGTACGTACCATATGAATGAGCTGTAGTCTGTTTGCAACAACATTTGGCAATCGAACAAATCGAACCGATTCCAGGTGTGGACTAAACTCTGGCCGCTAGCAATGTCGATGAAACAATGATTCCGGTATCCGAAAAATTTCCTCTAGCGCCCACCTCTAAGAAGACACATCGAAGTTTTTGCGATTCTGCTTCTTCTAGAGTTCTCTTGCAAGTGGCTGTTTTTCGTTTTACTGTAAATCCAATTCATAAAAAGGAAAATGGCGAAACAAGAATAACTGTCGTGGAATAACCTTATTGAGCGCTCTCTCGAGCTGGTAATTATGGAATCCCTTTAGGATCAATACCAGTTCCTAATCAGTCTACTTTTCCATCTCAATCGGATCCGAAGCTATAATCGCGCTGCTTGGTAACAGTGCAGTGAATCAAACGAACGTTTCAACATACAGTCTGCCGTCTATATGTACAGCGCCAGCAAAGCAATCGAAAAATAACAGCTGTCCCAAGCCAGTGTGGAAAATAATGCACCGTTACTTTCATTGATGCGGTATCGATCGTTTATTTAAAAATGATTGAAACTCAGCAGCAAAATTTGAACAATCTTCGATCCAATACAGTGGTCGTTTGTCCAATCCGCCCTTGTGTGCACGAAGTGGAACAATTAATAAAGGCGCATACTCGTAATGCTGTTCTGATAGCATTTAAAACTTTGGCCATGGCGAAAAGTTTGGCTATGGGAAACAACATGCAACACGTCATTGCGCATGTCAATGTTAGAATCAAGATACCCGTTTAGATTGACGAAGATAAGACTGGTGTGAGTCTGCACGATCTATCCCCGCGTACAACCAATAAATTCACTATTGATGTCGAAGTACGTAACGGTGAAAGTTTGAAACCTGGAGAAACTTTTTTTTCAGGTATATCCAATGGTGTTCGTATCGTGAGAAGCAAATCTCAAATCACGCTGCGCACATATGAAGGACAGATCCCTATGTGCCAAACCATGTGTGAAAGCCTCTATTGAAACAACATCAACTGCGAGCAAACCCAACAACATTAACTAAATCACCAACAACCGGAGTTGCAATTCAGCCACCAACGAATGCTGGAATAACGGAATCTACGCACAGCGTGTCCGATCATTGTGATACTGCTTACCAATGGTTGTCATTCGAGGTTGCCAGATATAGCGCAGGGAAACTACTTGCGACCGTTGATGTTTCTGCTTTGCTTCAATGACGTGTATTTTGTGCTGAAAACTTCTCACCTGTTCCTGCACAGACGATCTCATAATAATTCGTCTCATTTGCTCAATTCAGGATTTCCAATTTCTCCAACAACAGCATGAAACTTTCGCTGGTGGTAGTGTAGCAAGAACTTCGCGTGTGTGTGTGTGTGTATAAATCCTAAAAAGCACGGTGATCGAATTCCCACAAAAAAAATTCTGGTAGAGCTCTTCCTTTCAGACCCACAGAACTTTTTTACTGCCGAAGCTCTGCCTGCCTGACCCAAGATCTTTGTAACTGCCGAAAACCTGTGGAGAAAGCACAGTCGATTGATAGGTAACGGGGGAGGCAGTCCCCTTTCGACTGTCCTGGTTTTTTACTCGACTCATATGGTCACCCTACAATAATCGGGCAGCATAGGCGATGAAAAGTCTGGAGTAACCCTTGGAAGATTGAATACTTTAGAATCTAAAATTTTCCGTATGTAGACGGCTGCCGACTGCTGGGGGAAAGTGTAATCCAGCTCATGTCAAAAGTTGGCAGATTATTCTAGCGAGCATGATTTATGCAAGCTTTTCAACGAGCTGCTGATGTTGTGCAATATAATCGCAACGTTCTGTGAGGTCCCATCTGTGAAAGACTGGCTTGCGAAGGTGTACTTTTTGTAAACTTAACTGGTGCCGCTCACGGAAGTTTGCCCGTCGCGTTGTGCAAACTGGAGCGAAATATTACACTTTCATCGCCGGTATTCATGCGTTCAGAAATGAGTTTTTTTTGTGGAATAATTTTAAATATTCACTTTATAACCACTATCGCTGCTTCTAATATAGCAATGTGGCGCGGTTTCCATTCTTTTTTTCGAAACACCAATGGAAATTCATTGCTTTTAAATTCGAAATAGAAGAGAAAGAAGCGGCTGAAGACGTCACCGGATCACTCCGAAATTCAAAAGCATTCTTGGCAAGAGAATAAAATGCATAATTTTAGACCGCTGCCGCCCGGCGCCAGTATGCTCTTCATGGAACAACAATAAAAAAGTGTGAAGAAAACAGATGAATTTACTCTTTCAGTACTTCTATTTTTATTCTTTTCTATTTTTGGCATGCCAAAGATCCGGACTGAAAAAAATAATCCCTATACACCCCGTTCCTCGTGCGAATGCAAAGTGACGTTGACCTGTTTAAATATTTATGGAAAATGGTGCGGCACTCCCATCCCCGCGCCAATACCCGCGCACCAAAACGGATCGGGCCCGTTCTCGGTGACCGCTGAAGCTTTTATCAAAAGCTCGTTTACTGTTTTTTTTCCTCCCTCAGTCTTACGGAGCGATGCAATTTCCTTCCCGCAAACAGAAGATGAGATGCATTAAGGAAGACAAATCTTCATTTTTTATTCAGGTTGATTTTTTTTTTCCAGCAGCGCGCTCGTTCGGTCTGTCGGTCGACCGGCCGGCCTGTCGACCGTCTGTCGGTGATGGTGGTGATGATGGAGGAGGACTGGGTAAAAGCAGAAAAGAAGGTGTACAGGAGCTTTGATGCACTTTTAAATTCATGACTGTGGCTGTCGGATTCCAACAGAGTGATCCAGCAATGGAATCGAGGGAAATAAATGGGCAATGGTATCGTTTTGGATGTCTTTATGTGCGGGGTTCTTGGGTTGACAGAGTTGATGCAATCGATATCGGAATCTAGGGGATTGGTAGGTTAAGCGTAAGATACTTTGATTCGTAGCTAGTTATTATTATAAACTAGCTTGTGGTCATTTTTTCACAAAATCGCATTTTAGTTTTTAACAAAATCTTCCAGTAAATTAGTTGCGGAATTTTACGTTTGGGTTTCGTCTCATCAGAATCCGACACTAACTTAGTGACAGGATTAATCTTCCAGTGTTTTTATGATCTTACATAGTCCGTTTTCAAACCCGTATTTTGAACTTTTCTAATTTATCATGTCTGTTTTTGTAGTAAGAAAACTCTGACTGAAACAACTAGTACATCAGTACTAGTACAGTGGGGTAATATTAGAACTCGTTTATCCAAATGATTAAAGACTGATAACAATAATTTTAGCCTCAGTGGAGTAATGTCATCAAAAATTCGGCATTAAAAATACGCATAATATTTACATGTACAGAATCGTATGTGTACAAAACACATTGTAAACTGCACGCTCCACAATGCCTTGATACACACATCGGAAGCTTTGACCACACGCTCATTTTTGTTCAAAAAACGACGAAAAATTAAGAAAAAGTTCAATAGATTCGTAAATAACGTCAGAACCTGTAGTCGCGCTAAAACAAAATGTTCCACCGATCAAAAGTGCATTAAGTTACCTTTAATTCAACATAATAATATTTCATATCGATGCACTACTACCGAAGATATTTGGCTTTAATGTTCATACTTTTAATTTTAAGGAAAAATTCATTTTTTTACTGTAACTCGAAAACTGTTCTACTGTAAATTTTTTGGACCTCATTTTTGGATTCAGCACGCAATTTTACATTAGAAATGGTGTTCAAATATCGAAGTTCAGATTTTTATTTTTATTTTGTAAACTAGTGTTATGAGCTTTAATACTTTTTGGTGGTATCCTAAAGGGGAAAACTGACCGAAATGGTGAGTGATGCGATGGCAATTATGTGAAAAAATTCCCCCATAGGCATGAATAGAATCCGCAGCCTTTGAGACTCCGGTCCAATGCACTGACCCTTATGCTATCCCTGGGCTATGATGACGTCCCAGAAATAACTGTCGCCAGTGTGATAATCATATGTTCTTTCTGGGACGTGCATTGGGCCGGAGTCTCAAAGGTTGCAGGTTCGAATGCTGCCCCTGGGGAATTTTTTTTTTCATTTTATTGTTTTCGCTTCATTTACCACTTCGATCTGTTTTCAGCGTTCGTATACCACCAAAAAGTCGTAAAAAATGTATTGGCACTTACGTCAAAAACCAAATAAATGAATTATTTGTTAAGCCTTTCGCCTTTAGTAACTGTTCCACCTGGTGCTGCGTCAAACACGAATTTGCTCAAAGTCTATTAAAATTGTGCTTTTTCGTCTATGGGGCACTTTTTAGCGATGGTCGCATTTCAGTTTTTTCGAGCCCAGACCCGACCTGAACCGGAGATCATAAAAACTAAAAGATCCAAACCCGACTTCACTCGAAATTATTCACAGTGAGAATCAACCAACCGAAGATTTTGAATTTTTAGCGCCAGAGCTCGACCCTAAGTACATATAAAAATAATAGAATAACTTGAGCCTGGAGTAAATTAATCGGAAAGGTGAGAAAATAAGTTGCTAACTCAAGAGCAGCAAACAGAAAGCTTAATGATGACAGTTTCAATCAACCTAAACCGTTCAAACCAAACTCAAATTTCTTTATTTCCTATGCCAGCAGATTGGTATACTTTATTACACGAACTTTTCCAACTTTTGCATGCAAGGATGTTTATTTATAAAACACAGTTTATATACATTTTGAGTTTTAAGCTGTGGTCATCTATTATTTGATAGTTTTAACGACGCCACCCGCGTTACGCTTTCGTACGGTCAAGGTAGTGTCAAAAGTTTGTCTGACGTGTGTTCTTGATGTCACATCATCAGTGTTAGCATGATTATGTGAATAGGTTGGTATTAGTTTTGTTTCTGATAATATGGTATACGGACCAGTAGAACTACTTTGACATCTCCATTGTAGTTTCTAGAACGACACTGAGCCTTCAGAAATCCACTAGTGGTTGTAGTATTTTTATCAATACTTTAAAATCGTGGAAAGTAGGGTATTACCTCAAAGGAACCACGATCAAGCCATGTCGTTTACAGACAATGGTTAACGCGTTCCACCGGCATGGAAGAGTTAACATTTTCAACAGTAAATGAGATCATTTTGATTGAAGAGCATTTTTTGGGAGAAGTTTTTGCATGCAACATTTTCCAAAAAATAATGTGCACTTACTATATTTCATACAGCAAAACTATCTGAGAAAGAGATGGAGGAAATGAAAACTTCTGCACGAAAAAAATATATACTGGAAAAAATGTTGACAGTTTTCACAAAAACAAAATTTGATGTTAGAAAATTAAGTTACTACGGAACGCATTTTTTTCATTTTTTATCTTTGGTCAATAAAAGCCGAATTGAGAAACTATTGATACAATATTTTACTATCGATAACTCTCAAAATGTTATACAATTGCATTCAAATTAACAGACAGAACTACAATTTAACTATGAAATATGATTCTATATTGTTGATAATTCATGATGCAGAAACGCGAATAACCCAGCATAATTTCACGAATTCGCTGAAGCAAAATTCCAAATATCTCGAAAACTATCGCATTCTAGAAGATTTTTGTTAAGCGTATTTTCATTTTAAATGACAATTAGAATCATATTTCATAATAAAATTATTGTTTAGTCTGTCAATTGTTGAGTCAAATTGGGAGAGGAAATCATGGAGATTCTAAAACCGAACACAACTCCAAAGTTTTGTTCGAATCAGAGATAGTCATATGTTATGGTCGGCCAGTTTGTCATGCTATGTCTTTAATGTTATTATTTTATTAGCTTATTATTTTACTACTTTACCATTTTATTATTTTAATATTTTAATATTTTATTATTTTTATCTTTTTATTATTTTTATTTTATTATGTCATAATTTAACTATTTCATTATTTTATTATCTTACTATTCTATTATTCTAATAATTCATTAGTTTTTTTAATTTTGTTATTTTTTATGTTAATACTTAATTATTTTGCTAATTAAATGTAATTATTCTATTATTTGAAAAACTTTTTATTTTATTACTTTATTATTTTATTATTTTATTATTTTATTATTTTATTATTTTATTATTTTATTATTTTATTATTTTTTTATTTATTTATTCTATTATTATATTATTTTATTTTTTAATAATTTTATTATTCTATTATTCTATTATTTCATTAGTTTTTTTAATTTCGTTTTTTTATTCATTTTAGTAATTCATTATTTTGCTAATCAACTTTGATTATTGTACTAATTTAATAGCTTATTATTTTATTATTTTATTAATTTATTATTCTACAATTTATTATTTACTTACATTATTAGTTTATCAATTTAGTACTTCATTTTTTAATATTTTATTATCTTATTATTTTATTATTCCATTATTTCATCAGTTTTTTTTCAAATTTTGTTATTTTTTCATCTTAATATTTCATTGTTTAATTATTTTTATGTTTTATTGTTTTATTTTTATTACTTTATCGTTTTTTTAATTTCAATGATTTCAATTTTTTTAACAATTGTATTTTATTTCTCTGGGCTTTTGCGACGAGTCCTGGCATTTGGACACTTTAAACTTGGAGCGTCCCAAGCCAGGAATCCCAATGATCACAACAGACCAGATGATCTTTGGCAGCTTAAGAGCGCGTGCTCTGAACTGACGATTTGGAGCTAAACAAGAGAAACAGCGACAAACACGTTAACATATAAACACTCGAGCCGTTCGCGATCATCCACGCACACCTGCGCCCACAATCTCGCAAAAATGATAAGACGGCGGTGAATAAGTAAACGTTTTAGCACTTATAAATTTACAAACGCGTTCTTAAACGTAAACCTACAAACGACTCGCACGATCATAAATATCATTAACGTCCTGAAGTCTTTATTCTCAGTCCTAGCAGCCTAGGTCCAGGCCTTTAGTTGGATCAATAAAAAACAACATATCCACTAGACAACACGTTCCATGGTGATATGACCAGGAAGTCTATATAGTAAAATGCAAGAACTATCACTCTTCTGATAGCATCTGAATCGTACACTGAACCTCGAGTATCAGATCACGGTAAACGTGATCATTCAGGAACACACGCGAATTGCGTATAATTGTTAAATCGAAATTATGCACGGGAATATACATACATTCTAGCATAGACGACATGAAAATGCTTATGCGATCGAACACGTGAACATACAAACGCTCGAGCTCCTCGCTATGATACACAGGGGCGAACATGCAATCACGATCTTACACGTACAACTACCCTCATAATTTAGCAGACACAAAAACGCTCAACTGATTTCGTGAACGCTATTGCATTTATAATCTGATCAACGCGGTTTTAAAGTAAACGCTCATTCCCACGCATCGTAAGGACTCTACGCCCGCACATCTGAACCGTTCACCTAATATCAGAATATCAACGGCCCACTGCAATTTGCCTTGAATTCTCATGCCCATGTTGGTTATAAACAAAAACGTTTTTAAACGGCTTTACCTCTTGGTTCAAGCAATATTTTCTCGCAATACACGGAAAAAAATCCACACATAAATTTAATAAAAAATCATGATTTGGTCAACTGAACGATTTACGAAAATTGTGACCAGTAATTTCCATTCATTTTATCGTGATATGTTATTCACGAGATTCATATCGGATTTTTCTGGCACAGTAACGTGATTTACGTTCATGATTTCAGGATCTTAGGCACGATTGTCGATCATGATATTTTAGTCTTGAGCTTATATACGAATTTGACAAATGGAGTAATACGCCTTATCGTGATATGTTATTTTTCGGTTACTTTAGGATATTTTACTCGGAGTATCGTGACAATGTGTACTCATAAAAATGTGACTGATTCGTGGTACCTTATTTTGTGAACTATATCACGATTTTTAGTGCTCTGCACAGTTTTTGTTTTCTGTCCGGCCATCACACTTAACCTTATCGAGTGAATAACGAGGTTCGAAGTCGACGATTTTAGTTTTTTGGTCCTGTTATCGTATCACGTAAAAACGCGCTTGTTCCAGAATTTATGGCACTTTATTCACGATCAGACCAAATGTGTTGAGTGGCAGCTGCGGTTGTGTGTGATCTTGCTTTAGAGGCAGGTAACGATCACAATCGCCAATGCGATAAGCGCCAATGCGTGCTTACCGGGACGTCATCATAGTTCAGGGATAGCATAAGGGTTTGTGCATTGAGCCGGAGTCCCAAGGGTTGCAGGTTCGAATCTTGACTCTGGAGTGATTTTTCACGTAATTGCTTTCCATCTGTTTTTTCCCCGTTGGATACCGCCAAAACTGTCTTAAATATTTTATGGGCATTTACGTCAAAAACTAAAAAAAAATTGTAATCACTGAAGGTGACAATGGAGCTTAGGCTTTCGGAAGCCTTCTTTATCCAGTTCGACCATGTCAGGTATTTAATGCTGAAAAACGTTCAAAAATTGGCGCAGGCGAAAAGATTCATTTTCCATAACAACGTAAAATACGTGGTTTTGTGAGTTCAGGGTCATAGCGTATTCTACTGTTGCCCTATGTAGGTTACCAGTTTTGCACCCCTTGCTTTTTACTTTGTTTTTTTTTTCTCAGTTCGATCGTCGAGCAATATTTAAGAATGTATCTTGAAATGACACACTTATCCTGACTTGTTTTTCCTTGTAATTTTTTAAGCGGACCCTCAAGTATATGGACGACGGAAAACTTGAGGTTCGATTAAACGATCAAGTACTACTTACTTGCCAAGTGGCATTAAAAGATTCATGTCGCTTGCGGAGAAGTGAAATCATTTTCGTTGGACACATGGAGATACTACTTCTTCGTTATATTAAATGGTGTCTTTGTATTTAGAATGCGGATGAATCGATCGATTTCCTTCTATCAGACCCTGCAATGCAAAATACAATGCGCTAGTACCATTACGCAGAAGAGTCCTTGTACATAAAAAGGACAAATGGATGTGTGCCATTTCTGTGAATCAATTCAATCTACTATTCCAGCCGTTACGTCCTGATCAATATTTAATGAGCCTGCAGCTCTCGGCCGATTTCGCCTAAGTCACTAAAAGCGACTGTTCCACCTCGTGCGACACGACGACACTAGTGATTGATCTTAAGGAACAGACTTACACACAGCTCCATCACGTCCGTAGTTGTGTACGTTTAGCAGTTCACACAAGGCAAAACTCTTAATTGCAAAAAGCAACATGCAGCACAGCGTCGAATATAAGAACGTTAAATCCAAGATCGCTGCACGTATGGACGACGATAAATTGACGTACGTTTTGATGTGGAGTATCAGACTACTTTAAAAATTCATATGGAAGGATATTAGAGAAACCTATTCCCTGGCATTCCCAATGGCGTACGGGTAGTGAAGATGCTGCTGACCAAATATAATTAGTTATGGAATTTGTATTTCGACATCGTGTTATCAGAATTTAGTGGGTGATATTTCCCGTCTCGTCTGTAATTCGTAAACTGAAATTGTTGTCATTTATTCCAATTGCTTGTTTCTTCTTCCAATTATTATTATCCAATCTTTTTCGCGCAAAAAAAGATCTTTCGCCCCTGCAATCTTCTTCATTCTGTACTTCATCACATTACTCTTAATCCTTCCAGCCAGTTCCTGTATCAACAGTAAAACTTCATCAGAATTTCCCCAAATCTTCAGTTTTCATGCTATCAGTTTCAGGACTCGTTGCGTGTGTGCTGCCTTTGTCAGTTTCTTCCCTCGCTTTGATGTTGATGAAAATATGCATAATTTATGAGCGATTTGATTGATCTTATTTCGGTTCGGAACTCGCACGACGGTCTTCCTCACTGGTGCTACATGGAAAGTTTCGCGCCATACGACGACCGTGCAAGCTAGTCAGAAACAGTGAAAAGAAAAATTCGCTTTTCGCTTAAACCTTTACATCATTTCCTGACATACTCCGGTGGCATAGCAGCGCTAGAGACCGCCGCCTCTCGTTATGTGGATATTCCGTTAGGAAGCGAGAATGGCTCGATCCGGTTACAGAACACAGACTCTTAAATCCAATTTTGTGAATAAATCACAGCTAACGTCTGCGTTTATTATGTGAGAATGAATATTACACTCGCTGGCAGCAGCCGGTGGCCGATGCTGGTGCAGCGAAAAATCCCTGCTGCTGTTCTAGCGATAAAAGAAGGTACCAGCACTCTCGAAGTTGAAAAGGTTTCCCCTCCGGCGGCGGCGCGGCAGCTGCCCAATGCCCATGGGTAATGAAAAGGGTTCATCGAAACACTGAAACAATTTCTACTGCTAAGCCACATCCTTTCTCAGCAATGCAAATATCTGCCTCTCTAAGAAGTAGATATCAATTGAATTCGACATTTGCTCGGAAAATTCCATCCTGTGGGAGAAACAGCATACGTTGTCGGTTATGCTCGAATGCGGAACTAGTAGTTTATCGTTTTGGAATGCACTCACTAACATCACCACCCCACTCCTAGGGGAAGTCAGTTCCGATTGTTTCCCGTCGGCTGCCACTCGTGTGAGACATTCAGAATATTGAAAATGTTTGCTCTGCTGGCACCCCCGGAGCAGATCAATTCTCAAGTTCCAACTGCACAGATAAATAAATTGCAATGGGAAAAGCCGCCACCTACCACCACCACCACCTACGCAGCCACAGAGTGAACCGAGAATCAACAAGGAAATTAATTTAACAAAACAGTACGCATCCACTCACCGACGCACGAACGTCTCCGTCAGTATTTCAATTCCACACTGTTTGTGTTTAGCTCTTCCCTCACCCGCTAACTGATCCTGCAATGTCGGAATGGTGTTCTGTTTGAGTTCAGCAAACCTCTGCCAGCCGAAGCTTTTCTTTTGCACGGTCAACCAACAAACCATCATCACACTCACTCTCATTGACAATGGAACGGAACGCACACGCATCGTTCAGAACGAGCCTGGTTGGTAATAGATTTTTATTAAAGAAGGAGGTCTGGAATAGGATTGTTTTCTTGTGGTTGCTGAATGAATAATAGGAATGATTCTCTTTTTTCGAGAAAGAGATTTTTCTTTGTGGACAGGGAAGCATTTACACTGTCGCCTGCTGTAGTTTGGAAAGCAATCGGAACCCTTTTTAACGTCTTCTTCGACAACGTAGCCATCATTGGTAAAGCCTTGTTGCCTATAGTTGGATGTTCTTGTGCACTATTTTTATTCCGGGTTATGGTTGTGCATTCGTTTGTTTGGACGTTGGGGGAGCTGGATATTGGTTTGGTCATAGTCGGTGCTGTTTGACAACCCGATGTTGTTGGTACACAGTGAGCATTTGTTTGTGGTTTAGCTGAAGATGACTGTGTGTTGTGTGTGTAGAGAATATCGGCTCAAAATTCTTTCGATTCAATCGAGACCGAATCTAACCCTTCCCCAGGTGATCAATCTGATGGCAAAACTGAGACAGGCAATCCCAATGCCATTCGGAACAGTGGTATTCCTACGGTCCAAAAAAAAACAATCAATATCACAACGACATCACGAGAACTGTCAACGAGATACACGGCCGTAATCAATATTGCTAACTTTCGGCCCGACAAACTGAGCGTATCTATGAGTGAATTTGAGCAGGCAAACAAGATTGCTTGCTACGAGCTTTTTATTAGGAAAATTGTGTCCACGTACCTGCAAGGGCAGTTAAAATTACTGGAGTACTCCAATTACTGGAGTACATTCGAAGATTTGCCGAAGTATGGGTTTGGGACTCTCAAAGACTCAGTCTGAAGTTCAAGCAATTCTGTTTAACAACAATCGCTAAGAATGAAAACAAAAATTGTTCTCGATCGACCTCGTTGCGGGTCACCTTCGCTAGACCAGCTTTTCCAAACTATTCCTTTGAACCGTGTTTCGTCTACCTGTTAGCCTATTTATCCCACGGGTCATAAACTGCCCAAAATATACGACGTGGAAAAAGCAAACAAAAATTATGAAAATAATCCTTTTATCAGTACGTGCTGTCGAATTCTCGAGTTTTCATATTAACGAATCTTAGAATCTTCAAATTTTCGAGTTTTAGAATTTTCGAATTCTTGAATTTTTGAATTTTTATTCTTTCGAATTTTCAAATTTTAATTTTTTCAGATTTTCTAATTTTCAAATTCTCTAATTTTCGAATATTTGAATCTTCAAATTTTTGAATGTTCGACTCTTCGAATATTAGAATTTTGAAAATTCGAATAATCCAATTTTAAAATTTTCAAATTATTAAATTTTTGAATTTTTGAAATTTCGTATTTTCGAATATTAAAATTTTAGAATTTTCGACTTTTCGACTTTTCGAATTTTCCTATTTTCGAATATTCGACTTTTCGAATTTTCCTATTTTCGAATATTCGAATTTTCATATCTTTGAATCTTCGAATTTTTGAATTCCAAATGTCAAATTTGAAATTTTAAATTTTAAATTAGCAATTTTTAATTTCAAATTTCAAACTTCAAATTTCAAATTTGGAATTTCAAATTTGAGATTCCAAATTGGAGAATCCAAATTGGAGAATCCAAATTGGAGAATCCAAATTGGAGAATCCAAATTGGAGAATCCAAATTGGAGAATCCAAATTGGAGAATCCAAATTGGAGAATCCAAATTGGAGAATCCAAATTGGAGAATCCAAATTTGAGTTTCCAAATTTGGAATTTCAAATTTCTCAATTTTCTCAAATTTTACAAATTTCTCAAATTTCTTAAATTTTCTGAAATTTCTCAAATATTTCGAATTTCTCAAATTTTCTAAAATTTCTCAAATTTCTCAAATTTCTCAAATTTCTCAAATTTCTCAAATTTCACAAAATTCTCAAAATTCTCAAAATTCTCAAAATTCTCAAATTCTCAAATTTCTCAAATTTCTAAAAAAATTCTCAAATTTCTCAAATTTCTCAAATTTCTCAAATTTCTCAAATTTCTCAAATTTCTCAAATTTCGCAAATTTCTCAAATTTCTCGAATTTCTCAAATTTTTCAAATTTCTCAAATTTTTCGAACTTTTCAAATTTTTTTAATTTCTCAAATTTCTCAAATTTCTCAAATTTCTCAAACTTCTCAAATTTCTCAAATTTCTCAAATTTCCCAAATTTCTCAAATTTCTCAAATTTCTCAAATTTCTCAAATTTCTCAAATTTCTCAAATTTCTCAAATTTCTCAAATTTCTCAAATTTCTCAAATTTCTCAAATTTCTCAAATTTCTCAAATTTCTCAAATTTCTCAAATTTCTCAAATTTCTCAAATTTCTCAAATTTCTCAAATTTCTCAAATTTCTCAAATTTCTCAAATTTCTCAAATTTCTCAAATTTCTCAAATTCCTCAAATTTCTCAAATTCCTCAAATTTCTCAAATTTTTAAAATTTCTCAAATTTCTCAAATTTCTCAAATTTCTCAAATTTCTCAAATTTCTCAAATTTCTCAAATTTCTCAAATTTCTCAAATTTCTCAAATTTCTCAAATTTCTCAAATTTCTCAAATTTCTCAAATTTCTCAAATTTCTCAAATTTCTCAAATTTCTCAAATTTCTCAAATTTCTCAAATTTCTCAAATTTCTCAAATTTCTCAAATTTCTCAAATTTCTCAAATTTCTCAAATTTCTCAAATTTCTCAAATTTCTCAAATTTCTCAAATTTCTCAAATTTCTCAAATTTCTCAAATTTCTCAAATTTCTCAAATTTCTCAAATTTCTCAAATTTCTCAAATTTCTCAAATTTCTCAAATTTCTCAAATTTCTCAAATTTCTCAAATTTCTCAAATTTCTCAAATTTCTCAAATTTCTCAAATTTCTCAAATTTCTCAAATTTCTCAAATTTCTCAAATTTCTCAAATTTCTCAAATTTCTCAAATTTCTCAAATTTCTCAAATTTCTCAAATTTCTCAAATTTCTCAAATTTCTCAAATTTCTCAAATTTCTCAAATTTCTCAAATTTCTCAAATTTCTCAAATTTCTCAAATTTCTCAAATTTCTCAAATTTCTCAAATTTCTCAAATTTCTCAAATTTCTCAAATTTCTCAAATTTCTCAAATTTCTCAAATTTCTCAAATTTCTCAAATTTCTCAAATTTCTCAAATTTCTCAAATTTCTCAAATTTCTCAAATTTCTCAAATTTCTCAAATTTCTCAAATTTCTCAAATTTCTCAAATTTCTCAAATTTCTCAAATTTCTCAAATTTCTCAAATTTCGCAAATTTCTCAAATTTCTCAAATTTCTCAAATTTCTCAAATTTCTCAAATTTCTCAAATTTCTCAAATTTCTCAAATTTCTCAAATTTCTCAAATTTCTCAAATTTCTCAAATTTCTCAAATTTCTCAAATTTCTCAAATTTTTCAAATTTCTCAAATTTCTCAAATTTCTCAAATTTCTCAAATTTCTCAAATTTCTCAAATTTCTCAAATTTCTCAAATTTCTCAAATTTCTCAAATTTCTCAAATTTCTCAAATTTCTCAAATTTCTCAAATTTCTCAAATTTCTCAAATTTCTCAAATTTCTCAAATTTCTCAAATTTCTCAAATTTCTCAAATTTCTCAAATTTCTCAAATTTCTCAAATTTCTCAAATTTCTCAAATTTCTCAAATTTCTCAAATTTCTCAAATTTCTCAAATTTCTCAAATTTCTCAAATTTCTCAAATTTCTCAAATTTCTCAAATTTCTCAAATTTCTCAAATTTCTCAAATTTCTCAAATTTCTCAAATTTCTCAAATTTCTCAAATTTCTCAAATTTCTCAAATTTCTCAAATTTCTCAAATTTCTCAAATTTCTCAAATTTCTCAAATTTCTCAAATTTCTCAAATTTCTCAAATTTCTCAAATTTCTCAAATTTCTCAAATTTCTCAAATTTCTCAAATTTCTCAAATTTCTCAAATTTCTCAAATTTCTCAAATTTCTCAAATTTCTCAAATTTCTCAAATTTCTCAAATTTCTCAAATTTCTCAAATTTCTCAAATTTCTCAAATTTCTCAAATTTCTCAAATTTCTCAAATTTCTCAAATTTCTCAAATTTCTCAAATTTCTCAAATTTCTCAAATTTCTCAAATTTCTCAAATTTCTCAAATTTCTCAAATTTCTCAAATTTCTCAAATTTCTCAAATTTCTCAAATTTCTCAAATTTCTCAAATTTCTCAAATTTCTCAAATTTCTCAAATTTCTCAAATTTCTCAAATTTCTCAAATTTCTCAAATTTCTCAAATTTCTCAAATTTCTCAAATTTCTCAAATTTCTCAAATTTCTCAAATTTCTCAAATTTCTCAAATTTCTCAATTTTCTCAATTTTCTCAAATTTCTCAAATTTCTCAAATTTCTCAAATTTCTCAAATTTCTCAAATTTCTCAAATTTCTCAAATTTCTCAAATTTCTCAAATTTCTCAAATTTCTCAAATTTCTCAAATTTCTCAAATTTTTCAAATTTTTCAAATTTTTCAAATTTCTCAAATTTTTCATATTCCTCAAATTTCTCAAATTTCTAAAATTGCTCAAATTTCTCAAATTTTTTAAATTTCTCACATTTCTCAAATTATTCAAGTTCCAAATTTTTTAAATTTTTTAAATTTTTTAAATTTCTCAGATTTCTCTAATTTCTCAATGTTCTCAATGTTCTCTATGTTCTCAATGTTCTCAATGTTCTCAATGTTCTCAATGTTCTCAATGTTCTCAATGTTCTCAATGTTCTCAATGTTCTCAATGTTCTCAATGTTCTCAATGTTCTCAATGTTCTCAATGTTCTCAATGTTCTCAATGTTCTCAATGTTCTCAATGTTCTCAATGTTCTCAAATTTCTCAAATTCCTTGAATTTCTCAGATTTCTCAAATTTCTCAAATTTCTCAAATTTCTCAAATTTCTCAAATTTCTCAAATTTCTCAAATTTTTCAAATTTCTCAAATTTCTCAAATTTCTCAAATTTCTCAAATTTTTCAATGTTCTCAAATTTCTCAATGTTCTCAAATTTCTCATATTTAGAATTTGGAATTTCAAATTTCTCAAATTTCTACAATTTTCTAAGTTTCTCAAATTTCTCAAATTATGCAATTTCCAATATTCAATTTCCTATTTTCAATTTCCAGTTATTAATCTCCAATTTTAAAATGCAAATTGCAGTTTGCGATTTCTGATCACCGATTACCGATTATCGGTTATCGATTATCGGTTATCGATTACCGATTAACAATTAACGATTACCGATTACCAAATGCCGATTACCGAGTTCCGATTTCCGTTGTCCGATTTCCTATATCTGACCTCCGATGTCCGATGCCCGATTCCGTTGTCCGATGTCCGATGTGCGATGTCCAATGTCCGAAGTCCAATGTCCGACGTCCGATGTCCGTTGTCCACTAATTCTAAGTTTTTTCAACTTCAGACTTAATTTTCGGTTATCTACGAGGAGCTATTGTCATGTTTGCAAAATAAAATTTGTCAATGTCAGATGAATTTGATAGATCCATCTCAATCGGCACTCGCTCTGCTGGTCTTATGACAGCCCAACATGTTTTTAAGCTAAAATCGAGCTAAGCTGATCTTTCTTATAAATGGTAGGAGCCATTTCGAAAGACACTTCCTTGTATATCTCACCGTTTATTACTCAATCAGTAATACTAATTGAGTACTGAGTTTCATCAAATACACAAATCGCCTTCCAGATCAGAAATATATTAACACATTATGATTTTCTTTTTCTTTCGGGTACGCTTTAGAACGACAAACAAAGGCTCAGCTGTAGAATATCCTTGTTAAGAAAGTTAACGAAAGTCGACCTTGACATGTAATTAAGTCGTTCAGCTCGCTGCAACACGATATACCTAATGTTTTAATTTGTTTACGCTCTTATTCGAAATATGTGTACACTTAGCGGTACTCTCTAGAATGCCAGTCGATGTTTCCATTTCAAACACTTGTCGACAAACTGGCGCCAATATTTGTGTTTTTTGCTTATATCCAGCCTTTTGCATATCTAATGTTGATTGTATTCAAGTTTTTAAAGCATCTCGTCTTTTCGAAAGTATTTTTTCAGATCTTATCGTTATGGCGATTTGATGGGACCAATAGTGACGCGTAGCTTTTTTGGATCAATGTTTTTATACGGGGTGATAAGAAACATTGATTTTTGGATAGAGTTAAACAACTGCTCCAAATGCGGGTTTCATGCCACCATTCTTTTTAGAACTTCGTTCTCGCCTTAATATGCTATCATTTTAATTTCCTCTTTCTTAAAAATTAATTACTCATATGGAAACAGATCCACACTGGCGCGTCTAATAGCCATTTCCTAACGTCAGACGACACGTTTTATCTACCGAGTCGGCCGGTCTTTCCACCACTCGAGCACGGTTAATCTTAGGCAGTCCATCTCATTGACAAGTCACAAACCATTCAGCTTTTGAACCAGGACCCTTCATTTTTTTTTTGCTCCTAACTAGAGCCCCTGAAGCACTATGAACGGTTCTGAGTTACGAGAGGTGAAACGGGTTTGCGGGACGGAGTTAGAGTCACCCTTTGTGTACACACTTTCTTTCTTTCTCGTTCCCTCCATCTATCCCTTTCACAAGAGTCATTGCACTTGACTTGACTCTCAACCCGTTTTATTTTGGCATAGGCGACCATCGTTCGCTGCTGCTACTGCTGCTGGAAAATCTTACTCAACTTTAATGAACTACTTCTGTCAGTAACTACCGGGCGGGTTTATGATACTATGAAAGAGATGTGGGTGCTTCTACTGCTTTTTTTTTCCTTTTTTTTGCTTTTCGGTTTGTGACGAACCGACCGAGCGACCGGCGATGCGAGCTTTTAAGGTCTGTACCAGAGTGGCAAAAGCCACCACCGCAAGTGAGCGGTGGGGGGTGTCCCCAGAGCAGGATGTAGGTATTCAGCCACCGACAGTCGTAGTCATTGTGGGTGGTGAGGGGGGTATTGGGGGTCGGTGAGCGCTTACTGAAAAGAATCCTAAGCCACAGTGTGGTGAGTGCACTGGCAGGTGGAGTGGGACTAAAACAGCACTATAACTAGGCGCAGATTTGTGCTGCTGTTCCGACGGGTTGGGTGCGCGAGGACGTGATGAGTGGTTCCGAGTGCAGGGGGAACATTGGGTTTTGAGGTTTTCCGGTGCGAGGGGGGAGGAAGTATTTTAATTTCTTTTCAGATGCGACTCATTTTGCTGTACTTTACCGGCATGTTTGCTGATTCTGTTGCACTTTGAGTGTTTTGGCTGGTGTTGCTGTGTGTAGGTTTGTGAAATACGTTTAATAGATGTCTCTTTTTACAAGCAGAATGAAACGAACATTATTGGTGGAAAATATCAAGTAAAATGCATTATGACTACGTCGGAATGCAGCCGGTACTTGATGGGCAAATATGAAATATGAAAACGTTCAAAACATTTTGTCTATGGAATTATTTCACAAGAGATCGAAATATTTCACATGAACGTCTGAGAGGGAAAAGCTATGACTGTTTTTGACTAATGTCATAAGTAGGCGACGAAAGGCACGGTTGATGACAATATTATGAAGGAACTTGACGATTGAAAATTTACGGAAGTGCTGGAGGTTAGCAGAAAAGTGAAGAAAATGTTTGATTCTAATGGCGATTTCGCTTGAACCTGAAACTGAGTCAGGTTCTAACCCCAACTGCTGTCAGTTCATACATTTTGACAGCAGTTGGGGTTAGGAACTGACTCAGTTTCGCTTCAAACGAAAACCACATAACAAAAGCTCGTAAAAAAAGTCTTTAGAATTCCACAAAACGTCAAAGTGTAGAATTGGAGTTCTAAATCTCTAATTAAGCCTTAATAGAGTGTGAGTTTTGCGGGAAAAGACAGAAATAAAACGTTTTCAATGGATTTGGACCAGCTGCTATCCAGGTAACTAAGGTCTCTGTACAAACCCTCTTGGATAAATTTAAGTTCAAATATAGAAATTTTTATATTAAATACAAAATTTTAAATAAATTCAAACATTTCAAATATAAATACTGTGTATAGAAATAGTTGATTCAAAAGACCAACGAAAAAATGGAAATTTAACAACAACAATTTTGCAATCTAAACTTCACCCAAAGAGGGCAAAGTTTTCGTGTAATCATCCAAACCATCCAACTTCCATTTCCGGAGCTTACAATTCAAACCGTGGCTCACTTACCGAGCAGCACCAACTCCCCACCTCCGGCCACTACGACCATCGCCGTCAGAACTGTGCACGACGCGAACAATAAAGCAACTTGTACATCGCAGCGTATTTTCCGCGCAAAACCGAAACATACCGCCGGCCGCCATTTTCAGCTTTGTGCAGGTCGTGGGCCTGTGGCTGCTGCTGGTGCTGCTGGTATTAAACAATTTCCCAGCAAGGAATTTCGTAATGCAAGCAAGTAACAACAGATGCCTTCAGCTTGAGCTGGGTGCATCTCTAACAACATTTCAAACTGGAACAGCAGCACACACACACATAAAGCCGGTGGAACAAATTGTTGCCTGCCCTCTCTGTTAGAAGTTTGCACCAGTATAGCATCAGTCTGCCCGACCGGCCAAGCAACCAGCTAACAGCGTCGGTTATGTGAAGAAGTATAACACGCACAAAAGTTACTTTCGTGGCTTACAGAATTCACGTAAAACATTCCCGTGCGCTGGGTTGCGCAGACAACGGGACGTTGGGCCAAACTTGCGGCATCCAATCGCTCGGACGTCGAAACTTGGTGCCGATTTTCATACTTGGTTGGTGAGTAAAATTAGCAAACAACTGACATTTGTCACACCCGTGCTTGGAAATTTAACCAATGACTCGAAGGAAAATTATGGCCGACTATCTTTTGTAACAAAGTATTACATTACTTACAATTACAGGAAAGTGTGATTCAATTTTTTCAAATAATTTTCGTGAACAATTGTCACGTTAGTTCATCTCAAACCTAAAAGTATCCAATGTCAAAACCAAACTCGCTTCCGTTGCTGATATCCGTATGGACTATTACATATATTACACAAATGAGATGGACGGACACCGGAAAATCCATTCTTCCTGTGAAAATTTTATATTCTCCATCAGTCTTTTCTGTTCTTCTGCGTCACTGAAATTCCGCACAATAGCCTAGCCGTCTTAAAAGATGTTTGTCTTTGCTGGAGCTCTCATTCTCCCTCTCTAGGCCGTGGCGCGACGGGGTGAGCAGGGATGGGGTTATAGCTACGGTATCCCGGAACTAGCGTCTAGCACTGCGTGCGCAGGAAGAATGAAACGTGAGTGGAGTGTACGGTCGGAAGCATAAATAAAATATGACTGTAGTTATGCACATATGTGCTTCGAAGCCGTTTCGTTCGATAGCTCCCTTCATTATTGCTTCCGCCGGCTGCTGCTACCGTGCTGAAATTGTGTCTTGTTTCTCAGTTGCTGCAGGACTGACGATGGCTATACAGAAGAGTTAACTTACTGGTGGATGTTTTAAAGCACCCTTGCCTTCGATGCACAATGGATGTCAAACATTTGAAACCTACTTGTTTGATGTTTCGACTGTTCGAATTTGACTTTTCATAATATGACGAAACATTTACCACTGTTGTTTGACTTCTTAACTATACTAATTACATCAATGTAACGAGTATATTACGTGGCAGACTACGGTCGCTGTGTTCGTTTTGACAGTTAACCCTCCGGCAGTCGTGTGTACATTACCGTTAAAAATCTCTCTACCTTTAAACACCAAAAATGATTAGTTCCTCGAGCCGAATGCCACGTTAGAAAAATTTTCTGTCAAGGTTAGTTAGTGATTTGTTCTTGCAGATCTGATCGGAAATTGATTAATTTGAATTTGAATACTTAAATTTTTCGGTTAAAGAAAACAAAGTCTATTCGAACCTGTCCGTATCTCGTTATAAACACTTTTTTGATACAACTTTGTTCTTGTTCATTTTCGATTCCTCCTGCGGTTTCAGACCGTTAAATCTGTTCCAAACCTCTAGCTAATCGAGTCTCTTGAGTAGAAGAATACAGAAAATAAACTCACTTTTACTTAAGGTAAAAAAGAACAAACTGAAATGAATACGACGAAGTAGTTAGAACAGATTTAATCGATTACTTAGGGGCCGTACACAAATGACGTAGCTTTTTTTCGGCGATTTTTGACGCCTCCCTCCCCCCACGTAGCATTTGGTCACAAAATTCTAACCTCCCCCTCGTAAATAACGTAGCATTTACCTACCCCCTCCCCTCGTCCCATGCAAAGCGCCCGGGAGATGAAAAAAAAATTACATATGTTTTTCAATTATTTTAAATACATGTCCTTTCAAAATGTTTGACGACTTTTATCAACATTTTCATTATAACAGCAAATTGCGTGCAAAATAAGCCCATTTCATGACAAATATAGTGTTGATAGTTTTGTTTTGAATTTTATAAGTCAAAGGGAGCATAAAGAGAAGTTCTCTCAGTTCACAATCGTGCAGCCGCCAATGATTGTAAGAAGCATACGTTACTAAATTTTGTTTGGTTGAATCCGAAGTGAAAATTTAATTCAGCTTTCAAACTAAGTCTACTAATTAGCAACATTAGCTAACTAATGTAGCAAGTTAAATCCGCATACAAAATCTTTTTGTATTTTCGCGAACTTGCAATTCCGCGAATCGTAAAATTTACCTCATGAAAAAACCGCATCAAAAGTAACTTGTTTGAATTTAAATTTATTTCTCTTGGGAATCATGGGGATGATCATTAAATTGTTTTCTCTAAACAATGGGTTTTAACTTTAATGCTACGTCGCACAACTTCTGACCCTACCCTCCCCCTCGTCACACTTCGTCACAATTTTGGTATACCCTCCCTACCCCCCAAAATGCTACGTCATTTATGCATGGCCCCTTACTCGCGTCTCCATTCTCGCAATTTGATGGAGACGCTTGGTTGTTTAACCCTTTCATGTCCAACTTTTTTCTAGTGCGTATAGGATTTCAAAACTATTTTTCCTTGAAAACGGTGGGGTCAAGAAACTTGAAAAGCCATTTTATATAAAGATAGGAGATAGCAGTGCTAGAAGCTGGTCAATTTTTACCTTCCAATGCTCAATACAATTCTTCTAGAATATTTACAATAGTCCAATTGCGTGGAAAACATAGCCAAAGGCATTCTAAATTGATAAGTTTTATCAGTTTTCAATAATACTGCCACATAACGAAGATATATGATAAATTCATATTTCGTCGTCAAGTTAAACTGTCCGTGGCAGCACTGCTCCATTGGAATCCAATCAGACTAATTGCAATAACTTCAGTTCTAGAGCAGATCCTTGTAATTGTTAGTACGCAAATGAAAGACAACAGTCACATTTATTAGCCCTACTTGTTTTTGTGAGCAAATCTTGCCTCAATCAAAAGTTATAACTGTTTAAAAACATTGTTGTCTACAAAAAACTTGGGCATGAATGGGTTAAGAGCATCTCGAGTCTTATAACCTGCATTTCAAGGCAGGGTAACAATTCAGCTTGGCCTTTGGCTATTAACAAGACTTGTTTCGGAGACTGAGAAATTGAGAATGAAATACAATCAACTCATCGACAGCTTGTGGAACTGTTTTTTCGTTGTGCTGGAAAAATGTTTCTTCTGCAATTACGGGGAGCAACATTTTTCACTCAGATTTAATCTTCTGTATCGGTGCCAAAGCTCACTATTTTTGGATTGGACATTAGATGAGCAAATTTAACCTTTTATAAGGCCCAGAGTTTGAGGCTATTAACCATCCGGCAGTCGCGCTAGTGCACTGAATGCACGCTGCTCTGAAACTCTACCGAAATTGTTTTAGGGTTAATGTACAATAACAAGAAAACAAGAAAAAAACTCATCTAAATTTCGGCTGTTCTGTTTAATGTAGTTTACAATTATAGCTGTCGGGAGACAAATTTACTTATTCGTTTCTTGTTAGATTTATTCCCTGATGCAACGTCGGCATCAAAATGTTGGATTTATCAGAACAAAATTCGTTTTAATTTAGTGTCAAGACCTCTCCGATAATTTTACAGTGGAAATCTTCAGTAAAATACCTTACTATTGGAAAAGGCACAAAGGAGAAATTTGAAGAGAAAATTAAATAAGAAAGGAAAAGAAATAAAAAAAATAAAAAAAATAAAAATCACATAGAAGAAGAAACAAAATAAATCAAAATGTAACGAAAATGAAGAATAGAAAAAAAAGAGAATAGACGAAAAGGCGAAGGGCGTGGAACCGACATAATCGAAACAAAAATGAGTAGAAAAAAGTTCTAAAAACTAAGGGGTCAACGTTTCGCCCTTCAGCCTACGGAATTTTGAAAAAATATGGAATGGCAAAAACAAAGAAAAAAATAATTAAACTAAAATTTACGCAGGAATAAAGAACAAGAACGTGAAGAAATATCTAAAAAGACTGAAATTAAATCGCGAAAGCAGAGAAAAGCAAAATAAAAAGAAATTAAAATAGAAAAAATAGAATAAACTTAACATGGGACCAAGAAATAAGAAAATAACGGAATGAAAAAAAATTAAACACTAAGGTAGAAAAGGCAGAATAATGAAACAAGAATCAAGAAAAAAAGAAACCAGGAAATCGTGAAAAGGAAATATGAAAATAACGATAAACTTGATACAATAACAAAGACAAAGAAAATAAAGAAATGAAAAACAGAAAATAAAACGCACAAACAGAACATGAGAGGAAACTTTAAAGGGAAACAAAGGAGGAAAAGAGGAAAATAATCTTAAAAAATCAGAAATGAAAGGAAACCGAGAAATTTAAGGAAAGTAGATTGAACACAAGATAGCAGAAAACATTAAACGAAAATACAAAAAAAAATGGAAAAAGGAACACAACCAAAGATAAATAGATAAAAGAATAAAAAACCGTAGATCACAGCAAGGAAAAATAGGAGTAGAGTAAAGCCATGTCAAGTGATCCTCGAATTTTTCGCAAAATCACCGATTTTCATGAGGTATATTTTATTGTATAGGGATTATGGTGAATAGCTTTTGGTATAAATATTTCGTTAAAACTCCTTTTTTTCTTTGAGATATTAACCCTAAAACTTTATTGCATGTTAAACTTGTAAATTTCATATCTCAAAAACTACTGAAGATAATTAAATGAATTTTTGTACATTTATAGAACGATATTTACACTATTATAAAAAAATAAATTTACCGTATAATTGTGTAAATAACGGTACTTCGCATCAATTTTAAAATTTCAGTTGTGTTTTTTCTTGTGTTCTTCACGCTAAAAATTTTCAAAAAGTATGTCAAATTACGCGGCAATTTTTCACCTTTAATAATCTATATTGGGATTTTTTCATTTTTGTTCCTATCAAGAGTTATGGAAAATTTTGTAATGGTGCGCTCTTTCCACGCACGCGCCACTTTGATGCATCCCGGGAGAACGTACATGTTGGCAACGCCGCACGCCGCAACGGCCGAATGCGCATCGCGTTGGAGGAGTGTATCTCTTATCCCAAATTGTCATATCTCTGGAACTAGAGTAAAAAGCAAGCTTTTCTACACGGATTATTGAAGGTGAATGATTTTCGGGTAATTAACATGTTTTTTAGCGTAATTGTATTTTTCAGTTTTTTAATTTTCTGAAACTCAATGTCTCGAACCGACGCGCTGGATATTGACAGCCGCTGTGCAGTGGTGGGCAGTGAGCATGTTTGAACCTGCGTGGACATGATTTTTTGCAAATTGACAGACTTCACCACTTTTTATTGTCAGTTAGTTCTGAGAGGTAGTTCGGTATATTTGCTCGAAAACATTCGAATCCTTTTACGTTTCAAATATGGGTCGACCAAACGAATGCTGTAATCCGTTAAAAAAAAAGTTTCATAAATGTATCCGTCGCGATCTGGTTTTTGTGACATCAAAGTGGAGTGATAAATTTCAAAATTATGTTGGTCAACACATGTGCAGGAAATGTCGTAATGACATATATATGGATGCAAATATTACTACAAAAACGCAAGAAAATCATCAACGGAGCACAACGTTAGTTAAATTTAAAATTTTATATCACAGTTATATATTCATCGTAATGGTTTCATCTATTACGCGTTAACAACATAGGAAAATTTGTACGTTTAATTTTCCTTCTTATAGTGCTTGCCAATGTGATGAAACTGGAGCATTCTATGACTCAACAGATTCTGCGGATGACTGTGACGATAATTTCAAAGTAAAGATCGTTGATGATGCATTGAAATTGGAAAAAGTTAATAATATCTTACTAGATCTTGGAGAACCACCGATTAACAAATATCGGTTTTCAAAATGTAGTAATAAAAGTATTACAGAAATTATTGCGGACAACATATACACGAGAAAGCAAATAGAAAATGCAAAATTGAAGAAGCAGCCGGGATTAAAAAAACAAGATACGGTCTTTGTGAAAAATATTAAAGATGCTTTACATGAAACGAACAACATATGCGATAAAATTCGAATTCTTACAACAATACCAGACAATTGGACAATAAAAGAAATTTGCGACACGTTTACTGTATCTAAAAGAATGGCATCAAAAGCTAAACAAATAATAAAAAAAGGTGGTTTTGCATCTGTGCCAGCTAAAAAACGGGGAAAAAGAATTTCAGCGTCAACTATTAATAATGTGCGGAGTTTCTATTTGTCTGATTATTCGAGTAGGTTGTTACCGGGAATAAGAGACTGCAAAACCGTTATTAAAGACGGTGAAAAGACAAGGGCGCAAAAGAGATTATTACTATTTAATTTAAATGATCTATATGAACAATTTAGAATAGAATATCCTGAGGCATCAATTGGTCTATCTAAATTCAAAGATCTTAGGCCTCGAGAATGTATTGTGGCTGGCCAGAGTGGAACGCATAATGTTTGTGTCTGTAAAATGCATCAAAATGTGTCTTTGAAAGTTCATGGGATCAAACAAGAACTGAAAAAATCTAAAATCGCTTTTAATGAGTCTATGGGAGATTTAATAAAGAATGCCGTGTGCAAAATTTCAACGCCAGGTTGTTTTCTGCACGACTGCAAAAAATGTCCTGGAGTAGCAGTAGTCATCAAGCAAATTGAACAAACGTTGATCGCAAATAAAGTTAAACAAATAACATTTAGTCAATGGATGAACACTGACCGGTACTTGTTACTTTTTATTGCATATATTGTTATAAAATTCATATTTTCATATTTATTATATAAATATTGTTTTTCATTAATTAAGAAATATTGTTATAGATGCGATATCTTGCAAGTAACGGAAGAAACAGCAAAGTTTTTGGAAGGGCTCGGCTCCGATTTATCTTCAGTTCTGAAGCACGATTTCATATCAAAAACTCAAGCAGCATATTTTATTGAAAAGAAAAATACAGTGAGTGAAGGAGAGTTTGTAGTAAGTTTGGATTTCGCTGAAAACTATACGTTCCAAATACAAGATGCGATTCAGTCCCATCATTGGTCAAATACCCAAGCAACTCTACATCCTTATGTAGTGTATTATATTATAGATGGAGAAGTCAAACATTTAAGTTATGTCATAATATCAGAAAAATTGACCCATGACTCAAATTCTGTACATTTATTTAATGCTAAACTTGCACAGTATTTAAAAAAGAAATTTGGAAGAAGAAATGTGAAGAAATTCTTTTACTTTTCCGATGGAGCAGGCTCGCAGTACAAAAACAAATTTAACTTGCTAAATTTATATTATCACAAAAAAGATTTCGGGATCGAAGCAGAATGGAACTTTTTTGCGACGTCTCACGGCAAAGGAGCTTGCGACGGAGTCGGAGGGGCTGTAAAAAGATTAGCACATAAAGCAAGTATGCAACGTGTGACGGGTGACCATATAACAAACCCTAAAACTCTTTATGAATGGGCAAAACAATCTTTTAAAACAATCGATTTCGATTTCTGTTCTCAAGCTGATCACGACGAACATGACAAAAAATTCAAAAGTCGCTCAAGTAAAGCAATAGCGATAAAGAAAACACGCCAATATCATCAGTTTAAACCTGCGATTGGAAAACAGATTACCAGTAAATTTTTTTCAAAGGACATATTATTGTTTAAAAGCAAAATCACTAAATGAACATAAAAATATAGATGTACATTGACCAACAAAAGTGTGTTTGACATTGGCAATAACATAAGCTCACTACATAATCTAAATTTCTGTTCTCACCGATACAGATGGATTGTTAGAAACGTTTGCATATTTTTTTTAAAGAACTATGTTTTTTTATTGTGCATTGGGGCCAAAAAGGTCTAAAAATATTCGGAAATCATTCACCTTCAATAATCCGTATAGAAAAGCTTACTTTTTACTCTAGTTCCAGAGATATGACAATTTGGGATAAGAGATACACTCCTCCAACGCGATGCGCATTCGGCCGTTGCGGCGTGCGGCGTTGCCAACATGTACGTTCTCCCGGGATGCATCAAAGTGGCGCGTGCGTGGAAAGAGCGCACCATTACAAAATTTTCCATAACTCTTGATAGGAACAAAAATGAAAAAAATCCCAATATAGATTATTAAAGGTGAAAAATTGCCGCGTAATTTGACATACTTTTTGAAAATTTTTAGCGTGAAGAACACAAGAAAAAACACAACTGAAATTTTAAAATTGATGCGAAGTACCGTTATTTACACAATTATACGGTAAATTTATTTTTTTATAATAGTGTAAATATCATTCTATAAATGTACAAAAATTCATTTAATTATCTTCAGTAGTTTTTGAGATATGAAATTTACAAGTTTAACATGCAATAAAGTTTTAGGGTTAATATCTCAAAGAAAAAAAGGAGTTTTAACGAAATATTTATACCAAAAGCTATTCACCATAATCCCTATACAATAAAATATACCTCATGAAAATCGGTGATTTTGCGAAAAATTCGAGGATCACTTGACATGGCTTTACTCAGTACGAAAAATTTAAAAAAATGGGATGATAATTTAAAGGAAAAAAAGACAAGACGAAAGAAAGAAATGAAAACAAAGATTAATAAAATAGAATGGGGCATGAACAAAGCCAAATGAAAACAGTAAAGAACTAAATAAGACGAAAGAGTAAAAAGGAAAATGGACAATAAACAAGAAAACAATATACCAAAGAAATCTGAAAAAACTATTAAGAACAAGAGAGGAGAAAAACAAGGAAATAAAGATAAAGGCAAAACAAACCAGTATAAAGAAAGAGGAAAAAACAAGAAAAATAAAATTGTGCAAGTTAAAAAAAGGTTTTAAAACGCAAAAATAAACAAATGAGAAAAAAAAGTTGTTAAAAAAAAAGATAGCTAGAAAAAAGGAGGTAAAAGAACAAGAAACAAAGAATAATGGAATCTCAAAAGGGAAAATGGTAAGAGTACAAGCACAACCATCAGGGTAAATGGATAAAATAGTACAAAAACGCGAAAAAATTAAGGTAAAATATGATAAAGATACGAAACAAACAGAGAGACGAAAAATAGAAATACAATGAAAAAAATACCAAAGAAAAAAGGAAACCGAAAAAAATATGAAGAAAGCAAAAAATGAAAAATGAACAAGAGAAAAATGAAATACAGAAAGAGGCTCAAGGAAAAAGGATTTAGGAAAAAAGGGAAAAGAAAAAAGAAAGATAATTAGGAAAAAGGAAAAAGGAAGGAACGCCAAGAAAAAAACAAAATATTGCGAAAAGGGAAAAAAGTTAAACGCAAAATAAGAATAAAATAAATAAATGTCAAGTCTAAACGGGAGAAATGAAAATAAGGAAGTAAGAAAAGAAAAAAGGAAAATACAGAAAAAGTAAAGGAAACAGAATGAAAGAAAAGGGGAAAAGTAAAATAAAAAGAGAAGAAAAGAAAAACGTGAAGGTGAATAAATGAGAAACAGAAAGAAGGAAATACCAAAAAAGAAGAAGGTAAAATGTGAAGGAAACGAAGTAAAAAGGAAAGAAGGAAAGCGAAATGTAAAAAAAGAAAAGGGAAAAAAATGAAAAAGGGAAAAAGTGTAAAAGCACAAAAGGGAATGAGGGAACAAGACCTCTCTGATAATTTTACAGTCGAAATCTTCATTAAAATATCTTACTATTGGGAACGGTACAAAAGAGAAAAAAGTGAAAAAATAAATAAAAAATAAAATCGAAGAAGGTAAAAAATAAAAGAAAATATAACAAAAATCATGAATAGAGAAAAAAGAGAACACACGAAAAGTGAATGGCGGTAATATTAAAACCGGCATAGTCGAAACAAAACAGAGTAGAAAAAAGCTATAAAAGCTGAGGTTTGGGGATAACGTTTCATCCTTCAGGCTATGGAAAAATAACGAATGAAAAATACGAAGAAAAAAAAACAAAATTTAATATTGACACAGGAACAAAGAACAAGAAAATAAGCAGAGAAGAGCAAAATAAGGACAAATTAAAAAGGAGGAAAAGAGGAATCTAAAGAATAAACTTTACACAGGACCAACAAAAAAAAAACAATGGGATGAAAAAATAGAAAATAAAACACCAAGACAGAAAGAGCAAAACAAAGCGAAATGAGCTTAGAGAAAATGAGGAAAATAATGCAACAAGAAAAAAAGAAACAAATAAATCGTAAAAAGGATATATAAAAGTAACCATAAACTTGAAACAAACAAAAAAGAAAATAGAGAAATGAAAAAAAAAATAGGAAACAGCCAAAACAGATGAAGCGAAATAAAATCAGAGAAAAAGAGGAAAATAATTAAACAAAAATCAAGAAAATATAGAAACCAGGAAACCTTAAAAAGGAAATATGAAAGTAACGATAAACTTGATACAAGAAAAAAAAGAAATAAATGGTGAATTTAAAACATAGAAAATAACCAAAAAAGCTAAGCGAAATAAGAACAGAAAAAGAGGTATATAATTGCACAAGAAACAAGAAAAAAAGAAATCAAGAAATCGTAAAAAAGAAATATGAAAGTACCGATAAACCTGATACAAGAACAAAGAAAAAGAAAATAGAGAAATGAAAAACAAGAAAATAAAAACCAAGACAAAAAGACAAAGCAAAGCGATATAAAAATAGAGAAAATAATAAATCAAGAAAAAAAGAAACCAATAAGTCGTAAAATGGAAATACGAAAGTAAAAATAAACTTGATACAAAAAACCAACAAAATAAAGAAACAAAAAATAGAAAAGTAAACACCAAAACAGAAAAAAAAAGAATTAAAAAACAATGGAGAAGAAAAGGAAAATTAATTTTAAAAAATCGGAAGAGCAAGAGACCAGGGAATTTTAGGAAAGTAGAAGGGCCCAGGAAATACAAAAAGAAATAAAAATAAATAAGAAATAAGCAAAGAGAAATAAAATAGTTAAAAAGAAAAAAACGAGAAGATTTAAAAATGTATAAGAAAAACAAACGTTACTAATACTTATGAAAAAACAAAGAGGGAAAAGAGAGGAAAAAACGATGTTAGAAAAGGAAAAAAAAGGCAGGAAAAAAGGAGGTAAAAAACAAGAAGCAAAGAATGCTGGAATCTCAAAAACTAAATTGTTAAGAGAACAAACAAATTGATCAGGGTGAATGGATAAAAAAGGTGAAAAAATAAGAATAAACGGTGATTAAGATACAGGATAGACGGAAAGACGAAAAATAGGAATACTATGAGAAAATTACCAAGGAAAAAAGGTAACAGAAAAAAGAATATGGAAGTAAGAAAAGAAAAACGAACAAGATAAAAAATAAAATACAAAAAGAGAATCAAGGGTATGAAATGAAGGAAAATAGGGAAAAGTAATGAAAAAGAGAATTAGGGAAAAAAGGAAAATGAGAAGCGGAAAGAAAAAGCAAAACAATGCGGAACCGAAAAAAATGGATAACGCAAAATTTAAATGAAATAAAAAGTGTCTAAAACGGGAAAAAAAGAAAGAATGAGGAAGTAAGAAAACAAAAAAGAGACTGAGAAAAGGAAAATAGTGAAGAAGAATGGAAGCAAAAAAGAAAAATGAAAACTGTTAGAAAAAAAAATCAAAGGGTGAAGGAGAATAGAAAATGAGAAACGGAAAGAAGAAAACACAAAATAGGAGAACATAAAATGGAAATGAAATGAAGTAAAAAGGGACTGGAAAAAAGGATAAAAGAGTAAAAGGGAACAATGGAACATGGGAAAGAGGGAAAAATGGGAAAAAGGGAAAAAGGGAACAAGGGAAAACGGAAAAAAGGGAAATTGGGAGAAAGGGAAAAAAAGAATAAGGGAAAAGGAAAAAGAGGAACGGGAGAAGGAAAAGAAAAAAGGTGAAACTAAAAATAAAAAAGGAAGAAGGAAAAAGAGAAATAGATAGAAGAAAATAGCGAGAAGCTGAAAAGGAAGAGGAAGACATAGAAAGGAACAAGAAAAAGAGAAAGGGAAAGGCAAAAAGAAAAAAGGCAAAAAAGAAGAAAAAGGAACAAAAAAAAAATAAGTACAGAAAAAGGAAAAGAGAATATGTCATAACATGTCATATTTTGCCATTTTTCAGGGGACAAATGGTCTAATTCGCGGAGCAAAATTCGTTTGAATTCATATAATCCTGCTTAACCAAAATTAAGGCTGGTTTGAGAACATCACAGTCGAAATCTTAATTAAAAAATAGAAAGAAAAACATAAGAAAAGAAAATTGAGTAATATAGAAGGACAGCTCAAACCAAGAATAGAGCAAATGAGAAAATGGAAAAAGAAATTCAAAAAAGGTTTTATAAATTTAATAAAGAATCAATAATTTAAAAAAAGAAAAGGGTTTAGAAAAAATAGTATAAAAAAGAAAAAAACGAGTAAGGAATACATGGTTAAGAAACGAAACAAAGCAGAAACGAGAAACTTTAAACAGAAAAAGAAATCAATGAAATACGTGAAGATAAACAGAAAGAAAAAAAACAAATGAAAAACCGCAAAGGAATGAATAAAATAATAGGACAGAGAAACAAGAATAATTAAACGGAAATTAAATACAGGAATTGAAAAAAGTGAACAGAGAAGGAAAAGGTAAGCTTTATAAGAAGAATAGAAAAATAAGAGAAAAAAAGAAAAGAAGCTGCAAAAACAAAGACACGTATCAAAATAGGAGATAAAAACAAAAGAAGGTGACAAAATCAGATAAAATTTAAAGAAGATAATAAAAAAACAAATATAAGGAAAAAGAAAGAAAGGGGAAAAAACGAAGAAAACCTGGGAAATGGAAAAAGAGAAAAGTAGAAGGGAACGGGGGAATGTGAAAAAACGGAAACGAATAAACGCGAAAGTTAAAATATAAATTAAATAGGACGAACGAAAACATAAAAATAGAGGAAAGAATGAAAAACCAATAGAACAAGGCAACGAGAAAAAGATAATGGAGAAAAGAAAAATATGTCTTTAATTATGCATTTATTAATTATTTTTTTATATGCTTGCTTGATTATTCGTTTGTTTATTCCCTTGTGTTGTTATATGTTTCTTACATTTCTAGTGGATTTATGATTGTATTATTTTCCTATTTGAACATTTTTTATTTACTTTTTGACCATCATTATATTTTACATATTGCATCATTTATTTTTATTTATTTCGTCTTATTTTTTCATATTTTTATGTTACTCTAAAACTGTCCTTTACTTATTCATTTTCGGGTCTTTCTTTTGTTACTTTTTCCATTTTTGGCACTTTTGATAGGAATTCCATATTTATATTATTCTTTCTTTATATTCATTTAACTCCACTGTTCCATTTTTCTTTTCTTTTGTTTGCGTCGTCTTTCAATTCGTTCTACGATTTAATGCTTCTTTAATTTTTATATTTTTTCACTTTTATCTCTGTTTCTCCTTTCTAAAATATTTTCCGTGGTTCAGTTTTGTACGTTTTCCTCCATTTTCCATTTGATTTGCTTTTGGTGTTAATTCAATATAAGAATGTGATTTTTTTACCATTCTAGTTTTAGTAATTTCTTATTCGTTTTTAAATTTTTTTCTTTTTGCTTTTTTCTATATTTTGAGTTTTTTCTGCTTTCTGATTTTCATTTGGTGTATTTTAGAATATCATTTTTCTCATGTGCATAACATGTTTTTCATATGCATACTATGTCATCAATTGCCATTCCCTCGCTGGCCATAGAACTGATTTATATGTAGAAATCAGAGCGACCATTTCAAGTGGCGCGACCAACAAAAGTGTCGCATTACACATGCATTGACCGAAGGTGCATCCAAACCCACAAGCTCTATACTATATCCTCAGCTAACCTTCGCGTACCATCGTGCTATCTCTTTCTTCCTTCGTGTCTTTAGTAGCTGACTTATAGCTCAATTTATGGAAATCAAACATTACCTTTTCAATTACCACATGACTCAAGTCATTAGTGCTTTATCACATCTTCCTGCTAACAAAAAAAACGTGACACTTTTTCTAATATTTCTATCGTTATTTATTTATTCCATTATATTTGTTCATTATTTCCGTTTTTGCATTTTGCTGCTTTTAGCATTTTCTCAATCTGTTCCATTTTCCTCATTTGTGTATTTCATTATGTTTCCGTTTATTCCATTTGGAAGCTTTTTTTCATTTTGTTTATTTTTTTAATTTAATTTCTATATTCCTTTTCTTTTTTTATATTTTTAATTTCATCAATTTCTTTCATTTTTCTTACATTTTTATCTTATTATTATTCAATGATTATTCTTCATTTCGTTTTCGATTTAGTTTTCTTTTGAATCATTTCTTTTCTCTCGATTTTATTCGATATTAATAGTAGTCAAAAGCTATTCCTCACATTCCACGATTGAACTTTTTTCGAATTAGTTCTCAAGCTGGAATCGATGCCGGCTTAGAGCACATAACGAAATGCTGATTTGCCGAACGGAACGAGTCTCTTTTAGTATATTTTGTCAAAATTCAAGTGAACGAATTTGAGAACATCATTGTAAGCAGGCAAACAAACATTATCCTAAGCAATTGTAAATTAGCATTCAAACACATCAAACAAAGCTCCCCACAGCGAGAATATAATTCCCTCCCCCAAAATGAACTTGTTACGGTATACATACCAATTTTTCTTTTCACACCGGTCTAAAACAACCAAAATGTTTCTGCACCATTCCCCCAGTCTCTTTCAGTCCCCCGGAACGCACAGTTTTAAAACACCAAGCAGCTTATAATTCATCAAAGCACCTAAGTATCCTGTATCCCCTCGAGTTGCAAAACAACTCACCGGGGAAAATAACGATCCAGCGAAGCTTCCGAACAAAAAAAAAAGTTACCCGATATATTTGTTTGAGCTATATCCGCCCTAATAAAGCCCCCTTCCACCACCGGCAGCAGGTACTATGTTGAAAGTAAGCAAATAATTTCCGAAACAAAAAAAAAACACAAGAAATATGAAAGGAAGAACAAACAAGAACTCTCATCCGAATTTGAATATTATGATAATCACGCGTAGCATTTCCCGTACCCGCACCAAGAGCATTTGTTTACCTTCGAAACATTCGATCTTCCGGGGTCCGGGCACATCGTCCGTGCTGGTCGGAGGAACACTGCGCCGTGTTTATGTTGAAGCGAACCGGATAATTGAGAGGCAGGAATTTGTTCCACGGAATTAACGAACTTGTAATGCTGCGCTTTTTAATATTCAGGATGTTTTCGCTTATTTCGAACAATTGGTTACTGGTGGAATTTTAATTTACGAACTTTCTCCGTTTCGTATTTCGAGTTTAGTTTTTTTTGCTGTGTCATAATTAAAGCACTCTTCTGCTAAGTTGAAAAGCAATCAAGACGACGACACACTGTCACGTGTTTGCATGGGTTGAGATTGTGCAACTCCATCCACTTGTCGCAACTTCAAACAACCTGTTTTAGAAAACTTGTACAACCACTGAATGGAAGCGGTTTGCCATCTGATATCCCTGTGTAGATTTATTAATTGATGATGCAATGGTCAGACGAATCGCAATCATACCCAACACTGCCTGATTCGATTCCGGTCCGGAGAGCAGTCAAATCATCCATCACCGTTTAATCCTCCTGGAATAGACATAAATTTGAACTCGACCCATTTGCAAAGGCTCAACCGATTCGGTAATAATTCTCGGATTTGTGAATGTTTCTTCCTTCCTTTACCCGTCCCTCTCCCTCCCCCCGAGGAAATTTGCTGTCGACAACCATGCATCGGTTCCAGAAACAGTTTCATCTGCCAACCGGCTAACTCTCCGCACTGCCCACCAGTCCATGGATGCATCAGTTTGCATCGGAAGCAAATGTGAGAGTATCATTCTAAATCCGAATTTCGTTCGCAAATCAAATTGGGAAAATTTAATTCATGAATATTTCATGTCAAGCACTTTCATGCTCATACTTTGGCTCTGCCCGGATCGGACCATTTCATCGGTGCGATGTGCTCTGACGCATTAAAACCTCTGTTTCCGCACCAGAACCGCCACCGCCGCCGCCGTCTCCGCAACCATCCGACCAACGGTCGGCAGCTGGTCAACGCTAGTAGAAGCTCCCCATACATAGTTACGAGTATGGAGTTTGATCCGATCGGTTCGGGTACAGAAACCATGTTTCCGTCCGCTGGCTGCGGAAGCAGCATTGCAACTTTTTCCGCCATTTCGGAAGCTTTTCAAATTACGTATTTTATTGGGGGAAACTTTTTGAAACGTGTAATACATCGTTGCCGCTTTCGACGGGTTGATGGAAGAGAGGCCTTTCGGCAGGCGGAAAAAAGTAATAAGTAAAACCCATTGTTGTGAGTAAATACAGGCTCCCGAACGGTAATTTTGATCCCCGTGTACAGATTTTGACTGTATATATATACATATACATAGCTAGCTTTATCTTCCAGAGGGAAAATGGTATCCCGTTGCGCTCAATGCGTACAGGTTCCTTGGTTAACAACAGCGACAGCAGGCAGTGGCGGGAACAGAAGTTATTATATGTGCCTACCTGGGGGCTTAACGGCAGTGATGGCAGTAAATGTATGTAAGAGCGCAAGAGTGGTGCTCTGCGGGTACGACCGTAATAACACATCAAAGTAATGGTAAATTGTCGTAGCAAAACTCGGCGCGCAAACTGCCGGGAGACACGAGCTGTTGTTGTGCGGTTACGTAACTGGGAACATATTTAGTCCCGGAAGAGAAGTGGTTGGTATTGACCTGAATAGAGGTTGGGCCTAAGGATTGCAGAAGTTTCAGGACATGAATTTAGTTTTCTTCTGAACAAAATTCAGAAACTTGTTTCGAAAATTCATTATCAAATTCTTTCCCAAATCCGATAGGTGAAATAAAGGATTGAATGTGATGTGGGGAACTTGACAGTTTCGTCCAATAAACAAGCGATGGGCGAAAATAAAGATTAGGTCAGTAGTCAACAGCATTACATTGGTCAGATTAATAATTAATCTAGTCCACGACTTTATCAAACGAATTCAATTGTTGGAAAATCCCCACAACCTACTCACCAGGTTCGCCTCGTCGAGGTTCCAAACTGCATACCCGGGACTACGACACACCACGACATTCAATAGAACGTCATAAAATCATGAAATCCGAAACCCAATCGGAACCCCGCGGTACAAGTTGTTATTTTATGTAATCCTACTCACGCCCGGCGGCAGTGCTTTTGCATGTTCCAATTTTTTTGTCCTAGCAATGAACAGAATGAATATGACTTGTTTCTCCCCCACCCTGCACCGATCAGTTCGATTGGGCAGAAAAAACGCTTGTTTGAAGTTTTGTTAATTTCATTACGCTCCCACACCCGCCGCTCCACTTCGAGTACCCCCGTTCAACCAAGCGCGGGCCCTGAACAGTTCAGTACTGTACGCGTCATGTCGGTCTGTCAGTCAGTCAGTGCGTTACTGCTTTGGATGACAGGCCCGGCTGGTGCTGCGCGTTATCCAGACGAAATTTAAATTAAAATCACCATTCATTCTGGTTTGTCGTGTCGAAAAGAACTGGGTGGGGGAAAGCGAGAAGGGAGCGATGACGAACGGTGGATCAGGGTGGAAAATGTTGATTGAGCAGTGGGTGGTCTATTTTTTCATCGATTACTGTGTCCGCTGTGCGCTAGTGCGGAATGCGGGTGTTTGCAGCGGCGATTGAAAGCACTGTATTCGTTTCGACCAGCGAAGGGATGTAGATGGACGGTCACATTTTCATATGGGAATAAATAAATAATTAAAATAAATGAAATAAATGAAATACATAAAATAACCAAAATAAATAAAATACATGGAATAAATAAAATAGATAAATAAAATGCATCAAATACATATAATAAATTAAATACATAGAATGCATAAAATATATAAAATACATAAAATACATGAAATTAAAAAAAATCATAAGATACATAAAATACGTAAAATACATGAAATAAAATAGATAAGATGCATAAAATGCATAAAATTAATTAAATGCCTAAAATACACAAAATTCATAAAAAAAAATAAAATACATGAAATAAAAAAAATCTTAAAATACATGAAATACATAAAATACATAAAATACATAAAATACATAAAATACATAAAATACATAAAATACTAAAATACATAAAATACATAAATACATGTCCGCTGTGCGCTAGTGCGGAATGCGGGTGGTTTTGACCAGCGAAGGGATGTAGATGGACGGTTTTCATATGGAAATAAACTAATAAATAAATAAAATAAATGAAATAAATTAAATACATAAAATAAATAAAATAAACAAAATAAATGAAATATATCAAACAAATAAAATGCATCAAATACATAAAATGCATAAAATAAATTAAATGCATAAAATACACAAAATACATGAAATAAAAAAATCTTAAAATACATAAGATACATAAAATACGTAAAAATCATAATGTAGATAAAATAAACAAAATACATACAATACATAAACTACATATAAAAAATAAAATACATAGAATGCATATAATAAATTAAATTAAACCTTCAATTAATTTTGCTCACTGGCGCCACCAGGTAGTAGAAGTTTGCATTTTTTACATGAGAAAGTAAAGTATTTTTTGCTACTCTACAACTTTGTAGAACATCTAAATACTCCATCTATTACCGTTGTACAGATAGGAGCACTCCCATTGAATTGCTTGACTCACTATCGCCACCATGCGGAGAAATCCTGAAACTTTTCAGTGAAACCAAAAAGTCCTTTTATTCCTCTACAACTTTGTGGAACATCATAACTTTCTATCTCTCTTCGTTTCAGAGATATATCATTTTTTCTTAACCTTAACCCACTTTTACATGTGATTCACATACATGAGATAAGCGGAGTACGCCCTTTGCGAATGTTAAGCAGCAGTATCCAACTTTAAACGTTACTAACTCTTTAACGGTTGGTTGGATTGTCTTGCAGTCTTTGACAAACTTGTTCGGCATGTCTTCAAAAGCTTAACTCCTTCCTAGGTCCGTGTTCGGAAGTTTACAGCGACCTCTAGCGGCCATTTTGTGAACTGCGAGTGTTTCCCCATACATTTTGACCAAAAATCCCATACAAACTTTAAGCTCTTTGGGGGAGGGGTTAGGGTTAACCGATTTCGCTCAAATTTGGACAGTGTCATTTTTTCATGATTTGGAACGACGCCAGGGGGTGAAGGTTGTGAATTTTTTTTTCATATAAATCATTGTCACCCTAATGTACAATAAATTAAATGCATAAAATACACAAAACCTTGATATACAGTCCTGTACTGGCAGATTTTCGTAACCAATAAAACAATAAATTACAATTACAAAATACATAAAATATATAAAAAAATAAAACACATAAAATACAAAAAGTAGATAAAATACATAAAAAAATAAAATACATATAATACATAAAAAAAATAAAATAATTAAATTAATTAAGCAAAAAAATGAACAAATAAACCAATCCGTAAATAAGTAAATAAATCAATACAGTAATTAATAAATAAATTCAAAATTCTATTGAACGACAAAAATATTGTATCTTACAAGGGATGACTTAAAGCTTAACAATGGAGGGTGAAGGAACGTGATTATTATTTGAGAACAAAAAAAATTGAAACGACTTTAATAATGTTCTAAACTGCCCATGATCGCATATCAGTCCCATAAAGATAGGAAATCCCATAGAAAACGGGACAATTATGCGATCATGGGTAGTAAAGTAAAATTAAGTAAAACTATCGACAAATTTGTGTAACATGTCTATCTTAGAAATATATGATTTTGCGTTTCATTTCAAAATATAAGAATAAGCAAGAGCGTTGGTACTCCGTTGCCTGGAAATAACATGCTGATCCAACATATATAATTTGTATTGTTGGCTGAATACTGATCAATACCGACTCAATTATCTGGGGAAAGAAGGAATGTTAGTCCGAATGCATGTCCGAATGCATGTCACCGGTAGAGACTGTGTAATCCTTAGCATCTTCCCATGTATGACGAGACGGGGAAAGTTGTTAGTAAATGTGCCAAAAGCGTTATCATGTATATATTTCTCTGGGCAACCGGCTGCCGAAAATTTGGAAAGCTTATGGTTCATTAGCGATAGTTCATTAGCCTCACTTTCATATATCCGACTATGAAGTGTGTTGCTTAAATTGTACTTTTCTAATACATATTGTTCAAATTACCACCAAAACTATGTTAACAGTTCTAATTCATCAATTTATTAAAATCGTAGTAGGAGGGACTCTTACAAGGCTTGACTAGAAGTAACACTATAATCAAAGAGATGAATAGGATAAGGTGTGGCAAACCCGATCGTTGGGTAAACCCGACCCCCCCCCCCGTTATCGCGATTCGGAAGCACTACGCGAACTAATATCAATGTTGTCGTGTAGAGCATCGAAAATAATCATAATGGTGGTATGACAGCATTTTATTAGTCTACATTGAGATGCTCAAACGACGATAAATGTGTTTTTACAACTTTTGATTTGATTTTTGTGCATCATTGACTACCGGATATGTCTAATTGTTAAAGTGATTGCATAAAAAATGTAAGTGGATTTAAAATCTTCGATTAAAGTCCTACAAAGTGCATAGATGAATTTAGTCCAATAATATTTCTATAAAATATCTGTAATATCTGTACTAAATCAACCAAAAACATAGGCGGTCGGGTTTACCCCACCATTTTTTAAAACAGCAAAAATGCATGTTTTCGTAAAACGCTTGTTTTTTTAAATTTTCCAAAGATACGAATAAAAGACTGTACATATAAAGTTGCCCAGAAGTTCTTTAATTTGGTATACAAAACGACTTGATCCGATGTAAAATGAGCATTTTGCAGCCAAAACCATTTACTAGGTCGGATTTGCCCCATCTTACCCTAATGATTCTAAACAGCAAAATTTGGGCACAATTTCCAATACGATATCATTCAACAAAATCTTACAGAGAAAAAAATAAAATCGATCGCCTCTGCATGGAAAAAAAATCCGTTCATGAATTCATGAATTATCGATCACGATTTCATAAACTGAACGATATACGAAAACTGTAACCAAGTTCCTGAAATTAGGAAAAATAAATTTCGTATTCATGAAACTATTTGTGTTTCCAAAAAACTAGTTCACCCCAATATTTACATGGCGTTACATTCGAATGTTTGGTTGGGTTACAGTAGACATGCTTAGTTTTGTTATGTTTCTTGTTCATAATTTAGGAATACACCACCGACAGCCAAGCGATGTTCATGATTTCAGCAGCTTGTTCGCGATTTTCGCGTTACCGTGCTATTTTATTCATGAGTTTACCTTCGGATTTTTCTGTCAGACTACCGTTATTTTGATGTTTTAGTTATAAGTAGAGTGATTCATGTTCATTATTTTAGGATCTTAGTCACGATTTTTCATGTTTTAATCACGAGTAATGTGATTTATGTGCATGATTTAGGGATTTTTTTATGATTTTTGTAATTTCTATTCACGTTGTCATAATGTTTTAGTAACGAGTGGAGATTTATGTTTGATTATGTTCCTGATTTCAAGATCTTAGCCACGATTTCGGTAATTTTGGTTCACTTTATCGTGAAAAGTATGAAATTTCACGATAACGTGAACAGAAGTTACAAAAATATCAATAATCGTTGACGAAGATCCTGAAATGATGCACATTAATAAACATAAATGTTCACTCGTGACTAAAATATCACTATAACGTCAATAGAAATTATGAAAATCACGACAAAATTCCTAAAATCATGAACATGAATCACATTACTCGTGATTAAAATATCAAAAATCGTGACTAAGATCCTGCAATCATGAACATGAATCACTCTACTCCTGACTAAAATATCATAATAACGTGAATAGAAATTAGGAAAATTGTGACTAAGATCCTAAATTCATGAGCTTACTTTCGACTTTAACACGTGAAGTAATGTGACGCATGTTTAATATTCATGATATTAGCAGTTTTATTCTTAATTATTCTTCGTCTTATCGCGATCTGTTATTTTTCGATTATTATCGGTTTTTTTTACTCGGAGTAACCTGAAAATATGAACTGGATCATAAAAGTGTGACTGATTTGCGGAATCTTGTTCTGTGAACTATATCACGAACACAATTTTTGGTGCCAAAAGTTTTCTTATATCTACTTCTCGTACGTACTGCTGGTCGCTAACAGCTGGACATTTCATGCAAAAGTGAATGGAACAAAAATTATTCCATGTATAATACTCCAAATTTTGTGAAAAAGTTCACGTGAAAATTGTATTATAATATTGCATTAAATTGAAATTGATTAGAGATATCTTCCAAATATCACAAGCAGGCAAAATAGATCGAAAATCATGTACACCAAATTCTTTTTTTGCACGGGGGATGCGTTCCGTGCAAAAAAAAACCGTGTGAAAAAAATCCGTGTTATTTCGAGAAACCGTGTAAAAAAAATCCGTGCTATTTCGAGAAACCGTGCAAAAAAAATCCGTGCTATTTCGAGAAACCGTGTAAAAAAAATCCGTGTTATTTTGAGAAACCGTGCAAAAAAAATCCGTGTTATTTCGAGAAACCGTGCAAAAAAAATCCGTGCCATTTTGAGAAACCGTGCAAAAAAAATCCGTGTTATTTTGAGAAACCGTGTAAAAAAAATCTGAATTTTTTATTAACAGCTATTTGGTTATCGTATTTAACAATGAATACTGTTGGACATTTTAAATGCACAAGGGGGCTGTCAATGTGCCCAGTAGAAGTTTTTTAATTTTTCGAGGAGTTTTTTTTAGAAAGATGTAAATTTTTTTATTCGTTAAAAGAAGTTATTGTCCGTTGAAAAGCAATAGTTAAAATGGTAAAATGTTTCAACTATTTAGAGTTTGTTAACTTTTTGTAGATTACACTGTGCTACAGCGATTTTAAATTTTTAAAATGAACTAGTATAGCAAATGCGATACAAAGTAATGTACACACGAAATTTTGAAGCAAAAAAACATTTTTTTGGGACCTTTGTCACAACAAAATTAGCTACGTTGTCATTTTCAGCCGATTTTCGGTTTTGTAACATTTTTTGAACGAAGAAAACTAGACCTTTCGAACAGTATGCGGTCATATACAGTTTGGTACGAAACATTGTTCGATTCTGGGACAACAATATCAAAATTGTCATTTTTTGCGATTTTTTCATGTAAATGGTTATCTTCTCATTAAAAGAATTTTCATGAAAAGTAAAAAAAAATCATATTGATACAAAGACTCTCTTGCGCAATTGAAATGTCAGAAATTGTCAATTTTCAACGGCCTATTGATTTGCTTTTACTTAATTAAATACTCTTTCCTGATAAGAGGCAGCAATTGCCATTTTGCAATGTTGACAGACCCCTTCTTTGCAATTAAAATTTCCAAAACTGCACTTTGATGAAAAATTCTTTCCTGCAAAGCTGAAAATTCGCTACTTTACACTTAGCGAATCTAGTTTTTTTAACGACTGCAACCGGTGCCTGGGTGGATATCGGTCCGTCCCGCGAGGCAAACTTTGCAAAATCGTACGAAATGGCGACTATCTGCCAATTAAACACCGATCTTTAGGAGGACGATAAAGTTTTGTGCATGTGTGTCTCAAAAAGTGTGATGTCCTCTAATTTGTCTAATTCTGAAAAATTTTCTCCTGTCAGTGCGTTTGAGTCGTCTGTATCTATACTAAACCAATTTAGAATTAGAACCGCCTTTTGTCTTGTACCTATTCTTTTCTTTCGTCTCCTAGGTCTGAAGCGGATCAATCGACTATTAATAAATATGATAAAAGATGCCAGCAGTATTGGCCCTTATTCGCAAATACTTTATTCACTACAACTGTACTATATTTCTTCTCGATCTTATAACAGAATTTGAAAATTTCTGTTCTAAATAGTCGATATTGGTAGTTGTTATGATGTACCAATAAGCTAGAGTAGTGACAATATTTTTCAGTTCCACAGATAGAATCTCCCTTTATTGGATACTTCAGAGTTATTCGCATCTGCTCTCGGAGACCACCAATCCTCCATTCTGCTCGAACCGAATGCACATTTATACCACTGAGCATTCAACTCGAACATATCACACCGAGGAAGCGATTTGTTATTTCCAAGAACCAAAGCTCGAGTAAAACAATCAACATTCTCGTAGGTGCCAGTCCTGCACAACTTCTTGGAACCAGCTAACATATCCAAGCTCGACAGCTAGCAGAATTCACATATATCTCCGCCCAAGCGAAGTGATCAGTTCACTTGTAAGTCCACAAACCAGTCATCCACATCCACAAACCAGTCATGAACACATCCGTACCAACGAGAATTGATCATACCAGACGAAGGCCACAGGTCCAGCACCAACTTGTCCCATCTCAGTAAAAAATAGACTTGTGCCTGTTCTTAACTCTTTGAAAGCTCTATTTAACAAGAGATCACTAATTGGTTGATAAAAAGAAACATCAGTCGTTATCTACTCAGACCAAACAATACGTATTGCGTATCCCTGCATATTAAAATCTCCGCTATCAGTTTCTAGCTTATCAAACTGAACAAGCAAAATTAATATACTTTGTGTAGTGGCACTACCCGGGGGAACTTGGCCATATACCAATTGTTCCATTGCCAATGCGATGTGATATATGAATCGGAATATTATTTGATGATATCTAAAAAGCATACAATCCTAGAAAAACCATTGCCCAAAATTATTGATTTTCAACTACCATAACTTGAATTTTGAATAACAACTCATTTCCTAAAATTGAAAAATACGCGATTTTTACACATTGGCAGATCATCCCCATTTGCATTGCAAATATCCAATGCCATTTATTTTCATCTGCCTAATTCACTAAATGCCTATTAATTTTTTTTTTGCACGGTTTCTCGAAATAACACGGATTTTTTTTGCACGGTTTCTCGAAATAACACGGATTTTTTTTGCACGGTTTCTCAAAATAACACGGATTTTTTTTGCACGGTTTCTCAAAATAACACGGATTTTTTTTGCACGGATTCTCGAAATAACACGGATTTTTTTTACACGGTTTTCGGAATCCTAGGAATCATGTACTAGTTCACGAATACATTAATAATATTTTACGATTTCGTGAACTAATGGTAATTCGTGACTATTAAACTAGGTGTCATGAATTAGTTCACGAATACATGAATAAATTTTCATAATTTTGCGAACTATTTCATGAGTTCACGAAGCTTGAATTAATGTATGATCACGGGGAAATATACAGAACGTTTTGATTTTGTGACCTAATGTTCCTAAATCTATGGATAACATTATGAGTCAACCTTCGATTTTATGAATAATGTTCCTAATGTTGTGGACTACTTCACACACAGAACATTGATTTGGTAATGACATCCCGGAAACCGTGACTGAAATTCACAAACCAAATACAAATATTTCGTTATGTTATTCGTTATTTCAGCGTTATGCGGGCGTTACTGAAATTGAACATAATTATAAACACATGATTTTTGTTCATGGTCCTGTTTGTGTATCGTATGAACGTCGTTGTTCCTGAATTCATGGCACTTTATTCACGATTTTAGGATCATTTTTTTTTTCGTGTGATATTATGTAGAACAACCGATAAATCGGCAAATATGGTCACTAAAGTGACACATAAATTAGATTCTTGCTCCGAGGAACTTTTTGAGTGCCAACTGTGCAAATTCTTAACGCGATCTGTGAAACTATATTTTGGCACCCATTTTTTAAAGTTTAAAGATTTCGTATGGGAAAATTGACTTTCACAAAATAATTCCCTCCGGGAGTCGCCTATTGCCTCCTAAAAATAAATTGTTATGTGGTTTTCATAGAATATTTAACAAAGAAACAAAGCCTAGAAGACTACGGCCCAGTAATGCCAGATTAGCAGGTATGTCTGTATTTTATAAAAAAACAGACTGCCAGATCTAAGCATTTGGGTATTTGGAAAAGTGGTACTGTTTAGAAAAATTATAGTTAAATTGATTAGATTTCGTGACCCAAAAATCACATCATTTTTGGTTCATTTTTTCCGAATTGTATTTAATAAAATTTAAATTTGCGCTATCATCTATAAACGATTACAGATATTTTGAATATTCCTTTACGGATAATTCACCAAAACATCTTTTCTGATAGAAAGAGCGCTTAAAGTTTCTTCCAGGACTAATATTTTAACGTTTTAACGACATTCAATTAGCTAGAGATTACTGGGTAGGGAAAGTTATGAAACTTAGAGCCATAGTACTCAAGTGAGAGCAAGGATGTGAAGTAAACAGATCGGAAAACTAGAAGTGGCAGGGTCATTAGAACAGGCTTAATATCGTGCGGGCTTAATTTTTGCCTTCTGATAATGAGGGTCGAGCTTAGGCAGAATAACTACGAATCACTCGAGTTCACTATCATGTGTCCTTGATAAAGGTAGACGTATCTATCTTTACCGTGACCTTGCTCTCACTTGAGTACTATGGCTCTAAGTTTCATAACTTTCCCTACCCAGTAATCTCTAGCTAATTGAATGTCGTTAAAACGTAAAAAAGAAAATGTGACTAACATAGTCGAAATAAAAAAGGGAAAAAACTATATTTTAAACAAACTATTCTAGACTGCCTATCACGCTTTTCTTGCCCAAAGCCGCTACGCAGTGTTGCCAAAACGAAACAATTTTTCGTACTAATTTTTAACGGTCATACTTTGAATAGCTATAATTGTATAGAAAATATTAGAGCACACTTCAAATGGCAAAGCTATCCAATGGCTAAACTCTGACATAATTGGTTCAAGTGAAATTGTTGTCTCTAGGAATGACAATACAAAAAAGTCGGTATCCACCACAGACTGTAAGACTGTAAAAAATCATCAGTTTGCTTTTTGACGTCGTAGCAGAATGATTACAGTTGCCCGTCAAACGCAGATCGCTCGTTGGTTAGCCAGAATCGTCATTACGGGGGATGGAGCACCCGAGAGACTCAATCAAATACGTGAAGTTACGAATAGAGGTTCCGGTTGTCAATTTGAATCATTCGTCGCTCGCCTGTCAAACGAGCAACGTCATGAGTCTAACGTGTGGACGGTAATCGAAGCGGTTAAGCGCCACTGACCATGTTCGAATTTGCATCCGTGTCTTTGCTGTGTGGAAAGCTTGTCGTGGGCTTGATTTGAAACGAGCGGGTTTAGAAATATTTCGGATACACGTGTTGCGCTTTTGTCACTAAGGCATCTGTAAACATGCTTCTGTGGGTATTTCTAAAGCACGGACAAGCTCAACTGGGTTTTCTAAACGGAATTGGAATGAAAACGATCACATCCCCAGCAGAGTGATTTGACTTGCTATTTCAAACAATTTTGTTTTGATATTTGAAACTGGCATATGCTGACGTTCTGTTTGTTGCTTCTGTTGAAACAAATTTAGAACTGTGTTTTGAATAAAGAGCATTAAGCACACTACACTCAGATTTGATCGAAAAGGGAAAACATTTTCGAATCAAGTAATGACCGAAAGACACGTTCAGGAGTTGTTCAGTTCTAGATTTTTTTTAGGAAAATAATAGTACCATTCAAGAAGGCACAGTCCTTTCAAATATCGTTCGAAAGAAAATGTTTATTGTTTTGAAGTGTTTTCATATCCCACAAGACTTATTTTTTTCGATTACATTTTCATTGCATTTTTTTTCAAATTTACCTGTTTCTTTTACATATTACCCCACTCTATTGTACATACTCCCCAAGGTCTGCTACTCCCCCCTTTTATTACCCAAACCCGACACGCATCGACGCACTCGTCGCATCTTCATTTTCCTTCCGTATAGCTGGATGCCTTTGCGCCGAATTGGAATATTCAGTCCGGGTTAGTTACTTTTGAAATTTAAATGCAGATAGCATAACCGGTGCCAATTAGCGTATCGAGAGTGCTGAGTAGTCATTGAGAGAGGATTAGGGGGGTGGATAAATTGCAGTCGGGAAACATAAATTCGATTTGAATTTTGTGATGAAATAAAACACAACTGCTTCGGGTAATAATTTGCCCTGTGTTAGGTTCGGCTTGCGGGTCAGCATGATGGACCAGATAGAAGAAAAAATGTACAATGCACTGTAGTTGGTATGTGAACCATACAGTGTTTGTGACATCAATCGTTGATAAATCAAAGCGATTATAGCTGAACGAAATCGAAAACTTCGTTGTTTATGCCCCGGGTAAACACTGCGGGCTGTCTGTAATAGGCTAGGGACAAAACAAGGACCTCATAGTGATTGAATATAAATGAGAAAAGTTTGAATCTGGTACCAATCAACATTTCGCTATGATGAAATTTACTCCCTAAAGCGAAATAATAGATTGAACCGATTCGATTGGTACAACACCTAACTTGTAAAAGTTGGATTTTTTCACACCAAAAAACGTATTTTACCGCATAAAAAATAAAATAAATGGCGAATTCTCAACATATCATTTTTAACCCTTGTCTTAGGCTCAGAAATCTCAAATTCGCATGATTTTTGCTTAGTGTGTATTAACAATTTACAGTACTACTCCAAAATGATGATTATTTGTCTAACTCTTCAGTTGCACATATTGCTGTACCCAGCACCGATAACGTCAAATAGTCCACTTAATGATCTTCATTTCGAATTCAGTAGATTGGCCAAAATCTACAACCAACCGGTCCACAGCAGAAGGTCACACCGCAAACGCTTTATTGCCCTAATCTCATTCGGGAAAAATTCTATCCGCGTCGTTATTCCCGTCCTGCGACCAATAGCGACTCGCAAAATGTATTCACTCCCGAGCAATTACTTCCGACTGGTGTCTCAATTCAACTCCGGCTGGCCGTAGATCCCGAAAACAACATTTGATCCGTATTCAACGCGGAATGTCACTTCCCGTAACTCTCATAGGGACGGAATGTAGCGCCAGCGACCACCACCGAGAGCTAAATTGATTTCCACTGTAAATTATGCAAATACGGTGTTCTGCTGTTGCTGCTGCTGATGCCACCACAGATTCTGGCCAGCTCCAATTGGATCGGGATCAGGATCCGTATCGGAGACCCACTGGCCACCAGGATGAGATTCGTAATCACATCTACTGCTGCTGACTGTTCGGCCTGATGGGGACACCAATTCGCCCGAGTTTGAACCTTCGTTCCCCTCATCCCACCCCCATCGTCCAGTCGGGCAAGATTGATGTATTATTCATACCCATTCAGGCTGGTGCTCCTTCAGGAAGCAGGCCTTAAGAGGCTATTAAAATTCATCCTCATCAACAGCAGCAGCAGCAGCCTGATGGCTTTTAGTTTCAAGCCAAAGATTCACATCCACAGCCGGATAGTTTAAATTCCAAACAGTTTTCTCGAGTTCAGACTAACTTGCACTCATGACGCCAGCCGACGCTCGCGTTCATCCTCATCGGACATTTAAATGTCGGCAGTCATATGTGCGTCGTCCCTTTCAGCAAAGGCAAAGATAATAATCAACTGGAATATCATCTCAACCAGAGCCTGTGTCTGTGTCTTGGACGGTCGGTTGTTGGTTATCATAATGTATGAATTGCGTCATGCCGACTGTCCATCTCATCGCGTCTAATAGATTCGAACAATGCTTCAAATTAGATCCTGGTTAGTGATTGACCATCAGCCCGGGCTCTCGACTGAAGTTGAGTTCTGGTTGGTCTACATAGCTTGGATCGTCAAACAACTGCGTGCGTGCCGTTGTCCTACAAATGGGAGATAATCGGATAATCCTGGGACTAAATAAGTGATAAGAGGCCGGTCAGGGGGAGATGGGGATCAATAATAGGATAGCTCACGAACGGTTAAGATCCACTCAAGGATGGTTGTTTGTTGATGAATTTCTCTGCACAATGAAATATTTATTTTGTTAATGACACAAAATCTTCTAACAGTGTCGATAAACAGAATCACTAATGGTTTTTCGTTTTTTTTCTTTCTTTTCAGGTGAGTTACTTTTTTCTCCGTTCGATTATTGATGACCGAGATGCTATTCGTCGTAAGTGATTATGAACTGAAATATCCACCCAAGCTGATTGCACGGAAGAAAATCCGTTCATAAATTCATGAAAAAATCACGATTTCGTGAACTGAACTTTTTATGAAAATCGTGATATTAAACGTAGTTCATGATTTCAGGAGCTTTGTCGCGATTCTCGTAACTTCTCTTCACATTTCCGTGACATTTCGTACAAGAGTTTACCATTGGACTTTTTGGCATTCCTCACGATTTCCGAACTTTAGGCATGAATTTCGTAATTTATATTTACGCTATCGTGATAATTTATTCGCGAGTTTCATATCGGATTTTACAGGCAGAATGGTGTGATTTATGTTCATGATTTTAGTAGCTTAGACACGATTTCCGTAATTTATATTCACGTTATCGTGATATTTTAGTCACTGGTAGAACGACTTGTGTTCATTATTTAGTCGCGAGTTTTGATATTTAGCCACGAGTAGTGCGATTTATGTTCTTAAATTCAGGATCTTAGTCACGATTTTTGTAATTTATATGCACGTTATCGTGATGCTGTATTCTTAAACTCACTTTCGAAATTGATACGTGCAGTAATTTATCCCATGTTCATGATATTAGCAGTTTTATCATGATATTCGTAATTTTTCTTCGTCTTTTCGTGATATACTATTTTCTAATTACTATATGTAACAATATGAACTGATTCATAAAAGTGTGCCGACCCGTAATACTTTGTTTTGTGAACTATGTCACGATAACGATTTGTGTCTCTATAATGTGTTCTTGGTGCTCAATACAGTTTTCGTTTTCTGCCCGGACATCACATTGTGTCTTATCAAATCAATTACGATGTTAGATGTCCTAACAGTTTTTTCATATCTGCTGCTACCACTTATTACTAGTAAGCACACAGAAAAAAAAAATCCGTTCATAAATTCATGAACAAGAGATCACGAATTCGTGAACTGAATAATTTACAAACATCGTGACCATGTTCCTGGTATTATTAATAATAATCCTCGTATTTATGAAACTGTTCGATTTTGTGAACGAATGTTTCCAAAACTATGAATAATATATGAGTGAAATTTTGGTTTTATGTATAATGTTCATGAATTTGTGAACTAGTTCACGAACAGAAAATCGATTTGGTAATAACATGTCGGAAACCATGACTGAAGTTCACAAAACAAAAATAAATATTTCCACTAATAAAAGCGTTATGCGGGCGTTACTGAAGGGAAATTGAACATAATTACAAAACTCATGATTTTTGTTCATGGTCCTGTTTTCGAGACGTAAAAACATGGTGGTTCCAGAATTCATAGCACTTTAGTCACGATTTTGGGACCATTTTTTTTCCGTGTAGCAGCTGGACATAACTATTTAGAAGAGCTACACGCAAACGAAAAACTACCTAAAATTGAGTTCTTTTAACTCAATCTCGTAGTATCGTGGAGGTAAAATTAGGTAAACGGTGTTGAAGGTAGTTTCCATTAAACCACGGCAAAAATTACAACTCATTGATTGGTTTTTCATACTCTACCTTGAATCCAATATACTAAAATTCAAGTTGAATTTACCTAATTTTGAGTATACCCCAAACAACTCAAAAGTACCTTCCTCCACGGAAGACTTCGACTGAGTCGAACCTCCCGTTTTGATTTTGACAACACTAATAAGTGCTAAAGCGACACAAAGCGCAAAAGTAAGTTAAAAGAACTTATTCTTTGAGTTGTTTTAATTTTCCGTGTACATATATGAGTATTAAAAATCTTTAATGAACTCGCCTGTCATTTGATGGTCGAAAGCTGACGTTAGATCGAGATCTGGCACATTTCGTCAACTCGATAATTAGAAAGGATCACTAGGCAGCTAATTTAATTTGTTGATTTTACCTGCTCCGTTTATTCCCATTCATGCTCAAAATATGAAACAGTAGAGCATAATAATCTCCGCGAAGAAGAAAAGCAATCCCTGTTGCAGCTCTACCTATATTGTATTTTTGCTGCCTAGCAACTGCCATCAACAACGATACAGCAATCACTGCGCGCTCTCTCTCTCTCTGGTGCTCCTGTATGCTGCTGACGCAGAAACTCCTCCGGGATGTGATGTGGCTGTGTATGGCGCGTATGTGTGTTTTAACAAGAAAATTGTTAAGAATAAATACTTTCATCGCAAAGCTTGCTGCCAGGTGCCTTCACCGGGATCGTTTGCCCGTTGGCATGTTACTTCAAAAGTGTGCACATTGTAGGGTATATGGAGCGAAAGTGTAACCAACATTCTTTTACGTAATAATAGCTTCTTGGGGTAGGCGTAGCGTAGTTGGTAAATCGATTGCCTTGTACGCAGCGCACCTGGGTTCGAGCCCCGAGCCCGCACATAGGGTTAGACATTTTCATAAGAGACTTTTCTAACCCGAAGAGGCGAATGATCTTAAGGTTAAAACCTCTATAATCGAAATTAAAAAAAATAGCTTCTTATACTGGGTGGAATCAAAAATGTTCTAAGTCCATGTAAACAAGCTCTCTAAACTGTAAGAAAAGTGAGGTTATATATTTTCATGCATTACTCTATGGAACATTGCATGATGACGACTTCAAAGAAAAAATTACATTGCTGGATTTTGTTTACAGGGTGCGCGCAGCAATTATAACGGTCAATTTCTTCACTTATGTCGTTTTTGCGTGAAGCGCAGCTTACCCCAACTGTTGTCAAAATGTATGAACTGACAGCGGTTGGAGTTAGAACCTGACTCAGTTTCGGGGTCAATCGAAAAAGCAATTAGATGAAAACCGGTTTTCGTTGAAAACCGGTTTTCGGCTAACTGGTCACCAGCAACCCGAAAACTGATTTTTCAGCGAAAACCATCATTCAGTGAAGAAATTGGCCATAACCAAGTTCCTAGTACTGTTGTCAATCAAGCAAGCTCTCTGAACTGTCACAACAATGAAGTTAAAAATTTCTATGAAGCATTGCATGAAAATGTTGCACCTCACTTTTTTGACCGATCAGAAAGCTTGTTTACATGTAATTAAACAATTTTTGATTCCACCACAGTACGAGTTCGACTCTCCTTTAAATTCTAAGGGTGCTTATAGAGTAGCGTTGAGAAACTGGGCTGGGGCTCGCTCTGACATTAGAAGGCGAGATGCGAGAAACCTGCTTGCTGCATACCAAAGGGATGATGTCAGAGTGAATGCCGAACAGATATGCGCAAACTTCCTGCTTTTACTATGACACGCTCGATTTCACTTGATTTACTGCAAGCAGCTTTCTCTCATCTCGTATTCCAATGTCAGAGCCAGCCCTAGCTCAGCTTCTCGCCGCTCTGTCAGCTAAGAATGCCAACCTTCCAGATTTATCCATATTTTTAGCGTTGTCCAGACATACAGGTTTATTTTTGTCTGATCCAGAATTTGTCCAGATTTATCGACATATTTTAACAAATAGCAATATAAGTTACAAGTGCGTCGTTACAAGTTTTTAAACTACTTTTCATACCAGACATGCCAGATACTTTTTTCAAATGTCTGCAATAATAATTTTAAAAGTCTGGGAAGTACCAAAAATGTCTTGACCAAAAATGACTTATTAATGATGCGCTATATTAATTGAAAATAGTGCCTTTATAGCCCAAGGTAAGTAGAGAGAAATAGCTTATGGAGGCAGAACCTAAAGTAGATAAATCTGTAATTTGAAACTAGTGTAACCAAAAGCCTTCATTTTCAAAAATCTGTAAACATCTGAAACCAAGCTAAAAAAATCTGCAAATATCTGCGTCATCGAAAAAATCTGCAGCTAAAATTAAAAGTCTGCGAATTTGCAGACATGTCTGCAAATCTGGCATCTCCGTTTCATACCAAAGGTTCTTCACTGAAAGTCAATCAGCAGGAAGTTCTAGTAATCCAAGAGGCCGAAAGCACATAAATTCAAATTTAATCGATGATGAAAATTAAACATTTGACATTGGCAGCACAATGGCCGAATTTTCATTAGTAAAATGCTACCAATACAACTCGTAGATGAGCAACGAAACTTTTCCAAACAAAAAAATTAAGCCATCAAGACCATTCCAGACTTTTACAAAAAATATTAGAATCTTTGAAATAAAATATATATACAGTAAAGACGCTGAGTTACTGAATAAAGACTCGCCATCTTATCCCAACTAAATAAAATGGATTTGGCAACATTACTTTCCGCAAACTAGCACCACTGTCACCGCGTTAACTTCACTTCAGTTACCGCAGAGTTGCAACTTCGATAATTTTTTCATCATGAGTTGCCATGTGAAGTTTTATACCAATAAAACTACCGTCGGTTTTGAAAATATTGGTTTTTTTCGCTTCCCGCTAACTACGACCTTCATAGGGAATGGGTCCAGTGATGTGGTTTACCAGAAAATTACAACATTACGGATAGCTGCAATGGTTGAAGCAACTTTTGGTAGGCATAGTAATGATAAAAGTTATATTTTTACCTTGCTTTAGAGATTCGATTCAGAAATTTATTCAAAATATTTTAACTCACTATCACAATACTTTCTAAAAATCATTCATCAGATTGCAACATTTGACAAGTCTTTTGCACGATTGGAATGATACTGACCAGCGTTGCCAATGTTCCAGATTTATCTGGAATCGTCCAGATTTTTCGCAACGGAAGAGACATTTGTTTTGCCAGATTTTTCCAGATATTCTTAATTCTATTTATCTGGCACAGCTACAGTTTTTTAAGCTTCTAGTAAAAAGACGAAAGCAAGCACTAAATCTTAAATACTACGCAGTACCAAAAGTTTTACGTAATTAGTTACTTTGAGTAGCATAAAATACATTAAGATTGCAAAGATTAAAAAAATACGCGTCAAATTCATTGTACTTTAATTACTGAAACGATTTTAAGTACAGCGCCTTCGTACTTTAAATACGCAAAATATTTTAATTACCGTCAAGATGTACTTTAAATACTTTCAGTACGTACACATCGACATTAATTACACTAAGTACCTTATTAAGTGTAACAGAAATATTTTTAAATACTTTCATTACTTACTTTAATTATAATCAAAATACATTGGCATTTTCAATACGACGCACACAAACCTGCTAGTGATTGCCCCTCGCAAACCTTTCATTCTACCAGATTTTTAAATTATAGAGATTGTTACAAACAAATTTTGGAAGTCTGGGTCAAATTTTGCCAAACAAAAATCGATTAATGTTCTATGAAGACCAAAATGTATGCCAAATTCCGATGACCTTCAGGTAACTGTCAAGTGACAGATTTTGCCAGACATTTTTATTTGAACTGGCAGATTTTCTTTGAAAAATAGTGGCAACCCTGACACTGACAGATAAATGGTAAACAAACGATTGACGTGTCGAGTCTTTATTCAGAGGGATTCAGCGTCGTTAATGTACAGGTATGGCTAAGATGGCACTTTGGTATTCATTGGATGAATCCTACATGAGTGGTTTGAGTGATCTCAGAATAAATTTTGGATTGTTTACATATTTCTGGTTGCCAACATTAGCAAACCGTGTATTCTGCCACACCTATATACATATGCGGTGAAATGCCATTATTTTATTTGGTGTCATCATCCTTGCAATATAATATATATCTATATCATGCCGAAAACATTTTACACAAAACTATCTAATCAAAACCAAAAATCTGAAATTTGCGCTAAATTCAACTAAACGTTCACTCGGAAGGCTAAAAGATACTCAAAGTTCACACAGGTATTCTGTAACTGACAAAATTACTTAACCCTTTTATGCCCAACTTTTTTCTTGTGCATACAGGGGTCTAAAACTATTTTTCTTTAAAAATGGTGGGATCAAGAAACACGAAAAATCGCAGTGCTAGAAGCTGCGCAAGTTTTACCTTCCAATGCTTAATTCGATTTTTCTAGAATTTTTACAATAGTCCAATTACGAGGAAAATGTAATCGAAGACGGTCTAAGTTGATAGGTTTTATCAGTTTTCAATAATATTGCAAAATAACGAAGATATATCAAAATTTCAATTTTCGTCGTCAACGTAAACTGGCAGCACTGCTCCATCGGAATCCAATCAGTCTAATTGTAATCACTTCAGTTTTAGAGGTAATACTTGTAACTTTTAGTGCTCAAATGAAAGGTAATAGTCATATTTATTAGCCTTACTTATTTTTGGGAGAAATTCTTGCCTAAACCAAAAGTTATAGCTACTTAAAAACGTTGTTGTCCACAAACAACATGGGCATGAATGGGTTAATAAACCGTGCAACCAGATTTGCTTTTATTCACTCCGTGTATCCTTATATTTTATACTAGAGACACTTTATACACAGACTAGCGAAGTGTCAACAATTGCAACCAAACGGACTGTCAAAAGGTGCAGCCAAACGAACATGAGGGTTTTTAGAGTGGAAGCTTATGGGAGCTTCCATGATGTCAGTTTACATTCATGGTTGCTAGTTTTACTGTTTTTGTCTCCGCAAGTCTGTGTATAAAGTGTCTGTATTTTATACCATCGTTTATGGAGTAGACCAAGGTTCACAGAACCCCTTTTTAATTTTATTTAGAGCTAGGACAGGATCCGCCAGCTGGCTTTTTTTCTAATCAAAACAAACCTCATTACTTTTGTTACCCCTGTGGAAAGTAACACAACATTGTTGTCAATGTGTTGGTTTTAGTATGCACTTAATTTGATTCAATTAAAAATTGAATCTATATGACCCAATTTCATGAAAATTGGCTTTAATTTCTCAAATTGGACTAGATTAGGCTTAATGGCAGATTCGACTCTATATTTGACGTGGTTTTAGAAGTGATTTTTTAAACGAAAATATATTTCCCATCTCCTGATTTATGTGATATGAATAAAAAACGTTGAAGTCGTCGTTCATATCTCGCCGCCTAAATGGAAAGGATGAACAAGCCGAGTTACTTATTATGATGTTTGATTCCAGGCCATACGCTTGACGATGCTAATTTTATTCAATCACAATCTGGTTCGAGATTGGTTCGGCAGCCTGGGACAGGGCTGGTGGATCCTGTCCTAGATTTAGAGTGTGAAAGTCAGTTATAAACGTCCAACACAAAATACAGACCGGGGTTATTCGCAAGGATGCACGGATTAATCAGCGATTCACAGATTTTAATGTGCTGTACAGATTGTTAAAACTGCACAGATTTGTTAAATTTGCAGTTTTCTGAGACATTTTTTAAGTTTTCTGTAACACAGATTTGTACATATGCTGCGCACAGATTTAAAAGCCTGGCATCCCTGGTTACTCGATGTACGACAATGTAGTACATGCTGGTTTGGCTAAGATGGCACTTTGGTATTCGTAAGACGAATCTTACACGCGTGGTGTTGGTGATATCAGAATGAATTGACTTGTTTTCGACATACCGTTCGTTCAGCTCCCATTGAATCGTATGGACGCTATGACGTCAGCTTGTGCTTCTGGATTGTTTATATATTTTTGGTTTCCAACGCTAGCAAACCGTGTGATCTGCCATTCCTATATATAGAATTCTATGCAAATGATTTCACTCACACTACTTGGGGATTTGTTTTCTTCCAGCTGTCATATATAAAACTGTAAGCCAATTTAAACATTTGAATCTAAGACAAGACGTGTTAATAGGGAGGAGGCGTTTTTGTTCCAATTTTATGTCAGAATGTTCCAGCTCCTGATTAGTTGATTCTGACATTTTGCACCGTACGCAATGTTACTGCAGGGATATCGAAATGATGTTTTGCAGTGTTGCTATATTTATAGGAAAAGTTTGTCATTACTTTTGACAAATAAAATTATTATCGTTAAAAAAGTAAAAATGACTAAATTGAACTGAAATTGCGCGGCAAAGTGAAACAAGTATTTATCATGCATTTACCGTATACGTGGTTGATTAACATTAACAAAAATAAGACAGAAATCACACTATAATCTAAAATTATTCAGAAAATGGCTTCATCAAACCTTACTAAACACCCATGACTTGGAAAAACGTGTCCTTCATCAATATAATGAATTCAAGATACAAAATATTGTCGGAATAAAATAAATTAACAAGACTATATTTTCAATAATAAAAATAGCAACACTGTTCGGAAGATTACGGCAGGGTGAAAATGTGCGAAAAGAAGAATGCCGAAGGAAAAATAAGAAGCCGATTGTCACGTCTTGTCTTAGATTTGAATTAGCTCTCTTAAAGGATTTATAATGGTGTTGACATGGTCTATGGCGCTGTAAAACTCATTCGGGGGACGTACAATTCCGGTTGGTCATATTCCATCATGAAAATAATCCGACCGAAAAGTTATTTTCGATTTGTTTTTCTCCATCTATGACAGGTGGAGGAAAACAAACCGTCGACACACTAAAACAGTTACAGATTGTCAAGTACTCTATATACATTGGATGTAAAGCAGCCTTACACGTTCAAAATTTTTATCAATACACAGTATTGACGATATTGTTACAATATTTCAATTCCATTTGAAATCCACATCGTCAATGCAATACAATTGTATTGACAAAAATGTTGAATGGCCGCTTAGGAGTCATTTGAAAAGTATCTATAGTGTACTTTAAAAGTACATACGGAACTATTCAGTGAAAGTGACCATTTTGTATTCGTGATCTAATGCTGAATGTCGAGGGACAGATGGCACGAGAGTGCATTGATGAATCTTGATAAAGAAAATTTGTTTTCTAACTCTGAAAAATGAAAAGATAGTGAATTTTTTGTTAGATCACTAAGAATTCGTTCTTTCGGTTTTGGTTTGCAGTAAAACGAAATTCGGAGATTGTAATTTGGAGAGAAAACACGACAATTAGCGAAAATCTTTGGATTAAAGAGTGCAGGTATTGATAGTCAAGGTTATCCACTGATAAATCTAAACTCTAGATGAATATTTTCCGTTTCTGAAACAACGAACATAACCTAAACAACACAAAAATAAATACGGGTCTCGATAATTCGTAACAAAACACCGATTTCGACTGAATGAATTGGTATCAATCGAAAAAACGAGTGTTTTCTTATCACCTATAACACAATTTTTTGTAAAACTATGTAATGTTTATCATAAAATAACTAAAATAGAACAACCATCCCAAGAAAATACTTTTGTCATCATTTGACTGGTACAAATATTCGATCTAGTTGGCGCGTCGAGCAGATAAGTTTCACGTTTTAGAACCAATCAGTTTTTGCACCAAAGGATCTTCTAAGTTGACTTTGACGGCGCCGGTGGTTGAGTGGTAAGCGTGACCGCCACTCATTCCAGTTGCCCTGGGTTCAAATTCCAGCCGAGGTCGTTGAGATTTTTCTGTGGTGAAAAAATCTGTGGTCACGTCTTCCTTCGGAAGGGAAGTAAAGCCGTTGGTCCCCGATCCAGAAAATTGGTGGATCGATATCTAATGTCCAGGTAGTGGAATCACCTCTCTGGCGTCGGTAAAAAAGAAGTATATCTAACTTTATATACTCTAATAACAAAAATATCCTCTTCCCGTGATACTTTTGGAGTGCGCAGTAGTATATACGGTCTCTAGCAAAAGCAAGTATCAGACTAACCATTCCTTCCCTTTCCTTCCGCGATCTACGTTCGAGCTTGGCCGGCGCCGGTATTGATCAAAAACACTATAGGATTACCAGGAATTGCACATTGAAAGATGTTTCGCTAATCCCAAGCATAATTATCTACTGATTCCCTGTGCAACTTCAGCTAGTCCCCATCGATAACGGAGTAGCAGCCAGGGGTAGTCGCACAAGCTCAAGCTCAAAGGATCTTCTAAGTTGACTTTAACGTGTTTTTATGTTGAAGCAAACCGGTTATAACACTAAACAAATCTTTGGGTATTTTACGAAATATGGTCTGCCAATCGTTCTATTATTTTTCGTTGGTCATTGGGAACTACTTGATGGTAGTAAATCAGGAGGTTACCAATGTTTGGGGCTTGATTCCGACAGTCCAAAATATCCTAAGCCAATCATAAGACCACATACCACCGAACCGCTTTCCGCGCTTTACTGGTATACGTGAAGAAGAAGCTTTGCTATGCAAAGCAAGATTTCCCACTGCAACAAAACAGCGCATAATGCAACGCAAGCACCAAATGAGGCGGAATGTAGGAGAAGACGATACAGAACCGAAAGAAGAAAAAAATCACTGAAAGCTACCAATGATGAATGAAAAAGTGTGGAAAAGAACACCAAGGTACATCCCGCGCTTCATGGGTGTGAGTACGAAATGTACTCCAACTCGTTGCTTCCAGCTGTCCGTCCTAACCATAACCTTAGTGTATAAGGACGACCCGACGTGAGTTCAGTCGCGCTGAGCTGTGCTAGTTCGAACATAGTGACGCTGATGTGCGCGCTGAACGATAGGAGATCCGGTGGAAGGGATCCAAGCGTGCCGGGAATGTATTGACAGATGATATGTAACCGGGAATGGGGCTTGTAACGGTTGGTCGAGAATAGAGGGATGATGAATTATCAATAACATTACGTTGAATCGGTTGAGCAAGAAGAAGTAGAACTCGAACTTATTAAATTGGGTAACTGCATAGAAAATTCCACTGGAAACTGTTTAGTGTGTATAGATTTTGGTGCGGCTTGTTTTTCCGGTCCACGGCTAGTTTCCTCGGTTAGCCTGGCAGACATATTCGCGGAGTGGTGTGTGTAGTGATAGTAAAAACTAGATTGAAATACTATCTGTAAAATGTTAGTTAAATAAGTAGAAACTTGAAAACCCGAACAATGTCCGATTGGATTCGTTTTTTGATAGCTAAACCCGAATCAAATCGTTCCAAAATGGAGTCTCCGCCTAGGAACAGATCACTTGTGATGCATTTTTAACCCTAGAACGGTTTTGTGGGGTACATTTGTACCCCAGAGCTATTTGCAGTCCCTGCTATTCCGTTATGGTTTATTTTAACTGCAAGCAAACTTTATCATAAATCAATTTGATTATTAATCTACCATTAAAGCAGGTGCAACCTATTTGTTTCACTTGACCAACCTAAAGGGCGAACACGAAATTATTGCGACACCGAAAATGTCATGCCAATTTTCTTATAATGTTTAAAATCAAACCAAAATTTTAGGGTAGTTTTATACATATATTTACTTCAAAAATCAAAAGAAAAGTTAATCGATGGAGCCTTGAGTGTAAAATTGAACGCATTTTCGCTTGATGCCCTCCATCAAAGTCTTTACAGTGTACCAGTTTCTCAGTTTTTTTCCATTTTCTTAACATACCCTTCTCGTCTTTGACTGTCTTCTTGCTCTTCCGAAATTCCCGCTTCATCATGGCCCAGTACCGCTCCACCGGGCGCAGCTCCGCACAGTTTGGCGGATTTATGTCCTTTGGAACAAAATGGACAGAATTGGCCTCATACCACTCCAGGACACTTTTAGAATAGTGTCATGATGCCAAATCTGGCCAAAATAGCGGAGCTTCGTCGTGCTGCTGCAAGAACGGCAAAAGGCGCTTCTCGAGGCACTCAGATTTGTAGATCTCGCCATTTACTGTGCCCTTTGTCACGAAGGGCTCACTCCTCAGTTCGCAAGAGCAGATGGCCTGCCAAATGAGATATTTGGAGGCGAACTTCGACATTTTCTTCTTCTTAAATTTGTCGTCCACATAGAACTTGCTCTTGCCGGTGAAAAACTCCAACCCCGGAATTTGCTTAAAATCGGCATTTATATACGTTTCGTCGTCCATCACACAGCAGCCATATTTTGTCAGCATCTTCTCGTAGAGCTTCCGTGCCCGTGTTTTAGCCGTCGATTGTTGCCGCTCATCGCGGTTTGGGAAGTTCTGTAGCTTGTATGTATGTAGTCCAGCTCTCTTCTTTGCATTCTGGACGTAGCTCTGCGACATGCCGATCTTTTTAGCCAAATCACGGCTTGAGACGTTGGGATTTGCTTTAATCATCCGCTTCACCTTTCCCTCCGTCTTTTTGTTCTCCGATCCCGCTTTTCTTCCAGCTCCTTTGCCGCTCCTGGAATCGCTTCAACACTCTGGAGACGGTTGAATGGTGAATGTTCAACATTTTTCCCAACTGCCGGTGCGACAGGTCAGGAAATTCCAGGTGCTTGGAAAGAATTTGTTCTCTCGACTCGCGTTGGTTCACCTCCATTTTCGTTGAATCGAAAAACACGACTTCGAGTTTGACAGCATGTAAACAATACACATCAATGAGAAAGAGTGCAAAATTTGGTTGATTTTTACCCAATGGTAAAAAAGTTATGCCCTGTTGAATGTGTCGCAATAATTTCGTGTTCGCCCTTTAACAGTGCCCGCTTAAAGTTAGTCTGGGGTACAAATATACCCCACAAAACCGTTTGCGTTAGTGTTTTGTCGTGTGTATATAATTCGGAAAATTTATTGTATCTTTTTTATAAGGAAAATATCGATACATAGTAAGCGAGAAACTTGCTTGTAATTGTATAGACTGCAACATTGCTGAACAATAGCTGAATCTTATTTGATATAATAAAGCAAAGTAATTAAAAAAGGCGCTTGGATCGTTATCATACTTTTTCGTTTTGAGGACAAAACACATTCGTGAATATGATTTTTATATAATATTTACTACGCACCACTCAATTTTTCATCTTCTGAAGCCCAGGCTCTGGAACGTACAATGCACTACCCTGTCCCTTCGACGCTATCCTGTTTTAACTTCGTTACTGCATCTTGCTGTATATTTACTGTTTGTGTTGGCGTTTGTAGTTCAAGCAAACATCGGAATAAATACACTTTTTTCTCGGTTTTTTAATTATTTACTTTTTGTTCAAAAGCCAATTTAATAATCTTTACAATGCCGTATAGATAGTCAAAATCGGTTGGAAACTTCTAAAGTTATAGCAATATTAAGGAAAAAAGGGGATTTTGACGTATTTTAAAGACCTGTTCTATAAAAAATGAAATATTGCATAATACAATTTACAAAACAAACGAATATTTTTGAATAAGCTGCTTTGCTTGGCTTATTTTTGAATAAAACTGTTCAATTTAATTATAAATTCAATAAAAACTAGGCATGTTAGAGCGGTTTTTGCTCTGGGGTACGAATGTACCTCACAAAACCGTTTACGTATATAAAAAGTCACGAAACAGTTGTAGGGTTAAAAATCAGCGAAATTAAATGCATTTCTTTCCATCAGAATAGAAATTCATAATGTATTTTGCGTTGCGTGTAAGATGTCAAAACCCTACAAAAACTTGCCCTACATTCAACAAACCGTCCAACAAAATGGATCAGCGTAAGCTGTTTGTTAAACAAACTTTTTTACGAGGGAAAAGAAATTAAATGCATTTTTTTTTAATTTGATGCAAATTTGTTTTACATTCTTAGAGTGATCTGCCCCTAGGTCTCCGCAATTCTCTTTCTAGAGTTTTTCTACGGGGTAAATAATTGCAACTAGTTTAATTTCAATTTTTTTTAATATTCTACAATTATCAATACATTATATATTTATCTAATCCTCATATATTTTGGCAGCTACAATGAAAGTGATATACATATTTTATACTGGCAACCCAAGCAACATTTGATGTTTTATAGCACGCTACAAGTACAGTCTAAGTTTTATAAGTGACTATAAAACTATCATAAAACCTTAATTGTTGCTAGGGAAGTGTTGAATTTTGGGGCCCATATTATTAGCTCGAATCAAAACTCGTCGAAATGTCAATTGACGATAGGTTCATCCAGAGTGTTCATTCCCAGTCAAAAAGGGCAAATTGCTGACTAATGGGGGGCTAATTGCCAACTCAGATGCGCTAATTGCCCTTAAATTTGCCTGCAAATTGCTGGTGAGCTATTTCAAACGTAACATTTGGGCGATTTGCCACCGTCATTTTTTGCCGCCCAACCCGCTCTTAAATCGCCCCCAAATCGCCCACGGAACGCGCCATTAAATCGTCCTTAATTGCCTAATATGAAAATTACAAATAATACTTATTTTCGGATTCACTATCTACTCACATAAACTTATCGGTATACTAGGTAATCACTACGAAACTATAGGAAGAATCAATGGTGAAATTGGTATTGCGCACCAAAACTTACCACAATCTGACTTTTTTTAAGACTTTAGGTCAGAGATCTTGTTCCACTATACTTACACACGATTCCACAATTTTCCACATTCGTTATCTAAATGAAGTGCACTAGACAAACAAAATACACGCCAATTCACAGTGGGATGAGCCCAGACTTAAGTCTATATATGAATGTTATGCGATATTCTCGCTAGTATTTTTCTCCTATCAGCTGAGCTGTCAGAGACATTTTTACGAGATTTTAAGTGATTTGAATGTAAAATGAATTTTTGGCAGCTTTTTTAAGGGCATATTTCAGGTGTTTTTTGCATAATTTGACCATAGGAACTACATCCGGTTATTTTCATTTTTCAAAGATATGGTTGATTTTATGCATTACATTACTTCACCAAAATTATCCGTGTGATAAAATTACATCATAAAATCGCCAAAAATAAGTCACTAGTTGGTTTAGTTAGTGTTTAGATAACTGTTTGTCATAAATTTTTATTGAATTCGAACTTCTAATGCGATAACAACAACGACGCCCGTGAATGCCCGCGATCACACTATACTCATTCGAAAGCTTTTAATTTTCTCTTTAAAAAGAGTATGTGCTAGTTTTGCGAAAACTTGCGATAAGCAGTCAAAATTTTAAAAAACTGTGAATGGAGACGCATGGTTATTACTGATATTGAATTTGAATAATCATTTTATAGCTAGAATAATGACACGAATACATGCACAACTGTCAAATAGTATTGAGAGCATGATGACCAAGGGTTTTACTAGTGATCAAGAGTAAGGAGCCGAGTGGGAAGTATGTTTTTTAAATGGTAGAGGCATTAAGAATGTTTGAAAATCAGTAAAAATTTTCAACCATCTGAAATAGGTTATAAAATGTTTTTGAAACTATTTCTTGCTAACTTGCGCAATAACTGTCAAATAGAGTGAATACAGTTGAGCTCTAGTCGTTTGGTGAGAGTATTTTGATCCGAATTTGTATAGCACTGATATAGCTTAAGGGTATGCGATATTATCCAAATAAAATAACACCATTTTTAAATGAACCATATACACGAAAAAAGGGTTTTGGATTTATTTTCATTTTAGATATGAAATAAGCAATCTAAGTACCTTAAAACACACCTACGAAAAAAAATCGTTGACCATCTTGTTGATTAGTGAATGCAATAAAATATTCCACTAAGACGCACAAAATGTTTGTTTTGAAAATGATAGAAAATGTAGCTTTCATATCAAGTAACCCACTAATGAATTAAATGTACCAAAATTAATCGAACACATCTTATTTGATCCGTAAAAACAAAATAGTCATTTCTGAAGCCCCATAATGAGATGTCCATTAATTCGTTTCAATATGGAAAATAAATTCCAAAATAACCATTGAAAAAATCATTATAAAAGGCAAAATATTTACTTTTGAGCCACTCTAATAAGTAGCAAAGTTAATTTCTATTACTTTAATTAAAATAGAAATTCAGTGCACAAAAACTTTTTTTAACAAATTTTTGAACCTTCACAACAAAATAATTTTTTGAGCCACCCTAACGTATAATGAATTTTTTTTGCAAGTGTTAATATCAAAAACGATTTATCACACGAAAATTAATATACACAAATTTTAAGAACGATTTCGAAAAAAAATATTTTTGAGACACCCTAATGATTAGTAAACGCTTATTTTTGAAATGTTTTAATGTCAAAAACGAATTCAGCATACTAAAATTACATAAATTCGTGCTATTTGAACCGATACGGCAAAGTTTGGACTTTAGTCCACCTTTTGTTCTAAGTCGTGCCACTGTGCAATTGTTTAAAAAAAAACAATTTTAAACTTAAGCCAAACATGAACCGCCATGTTTGAAAAACACAAAAAACAACCAAGTCCATTTCAGCCGCTAGAAAATTTGTCTAAGTGTTGAAATTGCCTTTAAATCGCATTCGCAAATTACATTTCTTGAGCGTTTTTTCAAAACGTCATATCTGCAATGAGTTACTCTCTTTGTTTACTTTCTCTTTCGATTTTTACGGCGTCACTATAACACTTTTCACTTATTTTACAGTACAGATCGAAAGACGGTGGTTTTAACTAGCATATTATGCAAAGAGCTGAGGGATAAATGTTAAAGTGACCGAATTATTAACAGAAGAGAAAGTAAACAAAGAGAGTAACTCATTGCAGATATGACGTTTTGAAAAAACGCTCAAGATTTGTTCCTAGGGGCAATTAGCATAGGCGAGTTGAGTCAAACGTCAAACTGTTTAAATCACCTGATCATGTTCGTTCGCATTTTTTTTTTGACCGGGCATGTTCGTCCGCATTTTTTTGACTGGGTTTGTGTTTACATTTTGCTAGCGTTGCCAATTTTATTTTGTTTCCACCACCCAATGTGGCTATACGCCAAATCACTTTTGTACGACTTAATCTAGGGATAGCCCCTGTGTTTGAGTAAGCCGGGGAAACGAGTGGATTACAGGTTCGTTTGCTTCCGACGTCGGGTTTCGCCACCTGGGAGCAAGTTTTACGTTATGGAATGAACTTTGTTTACTTTCGACAAGTTTCGATTCGAGCCAACAACATCTAACCTGAATTGTGCAGTTGACACTTTCTCAGTGTTTATTAGACCTCTCCACATTTTGAAAAAGTTTTGAAATATACACAGGTCAGCTCAAGTTTTTGTTCCAGGTGTGAATTTAAGAACTTTCGCCAAAAATGGCTTAATTTGGACGTGATTTGAAGGTGTCTCCAATCAAAAATCGTGTTTTTGCTATGTTTCCAGAGGAAGATCACTTACACTCTGATTTAATAGGCCCTACATGCACACATATCATCAAAGGTTGTTCCTTAGACACACCTTAACATGTTTTAACAGGTGAACATGGCTCTAATCATAATAGAAAATTTGTTAACTGGCTTTTTATATAGAAAAGAATACCAAAACCAAGAAAAAATACTACAAATTTTCCTCAGTTTTGATATACTTCTCTATTTCAAAATCCCGTTAACAAATTTTCTGTTGCGATTAGAGACATGTTAACCTGTTAAAACATGTTGAGATATGTCTAAGGAACGAGCTTTGATGATATGTGTGCATGTAGGTCCTATTAAATCAGAGTGTAAGTGATCTGTTTATGAAAGGGATATTGCTTATTTTCCGTGTAGCGAGTACTGTCAAATGACAGATAGGAAAAGTACGTGATTTTGTTATTCGGTAGTAATGTAATATATAAGTGATTGTTTTTATAGCTGGACTAAATAAATCGCTAGAGAATCATTACTCGAGATAGATAGTGGGGTAAGCAAGTGCATTTAGAATTAGTTTTTACACTCTTTCAGGAAACGATTGCTTCAGATATCTACATGTTACCAGGTACTAAGAGAAGCATTTTTGCTTATTTATTTAGAATGCGGTTTTGTGTTTTTGCTGGCAGCTTTCTTCTTTGAATGAAATTACTTTTATTTGTAATTGATCTAGAAAGAGATTCCCTTAGATCACTTCCGAATGAAATCGGGTAGATAAAAGATTACAGGTATTTGGGGCTACAGGCATTCCACTAATCACGTGTGTGTTATTCCACTGGCTGTAATCCACTTTGTTCAACAGGATGGATAAACGCAACAATTTAGCTACATTTACACGGGACATTCGAAAAGACGCCAAAATCAAATCTCTCTTCGTCAAAATTGTATATACTGATCTAAAACAAACATCAATTTATCCGAACTTATCCTGAACCGTTGCTGATGTAGCCTGGCCAGATAACGACATAGATAAAACTCTCGAATGATAGTTGTTTCCCGATTTCAAAGCTCTAACATAATGCTCCTGTTACAATTTTCAAGTCAAGAGCCCGAACAAATAGAACTGTTGAGAGCACCTACTATCGAAATTGTAACAAACAACCTTGCCGGCAGGTAGGTCCTTCTCCAACACAATTGCAGCTCGATTCTACATTGTTCTCGCGAGTTTATCATCCGAGTTCCACTAGACACAAGTATTCATTGCAATTCACGGAAATCAGCGCTCTTCGACGAGAGCGAATCCCCAGCCAGAGTAGAAATTCCCCCGGCTAAGGGTGGTGCAAAATTTAAATTAAATCTGCTTTTCAAAATACGCTCTTCGATTATTTCCACTTGACTGCTGATTCGACTCCACCGACAATCCGATGTGCTGTTACTACACTCTGTTTCAGTTGCAAATTACACGCCCCAGTTTTTCCCCCAGTACGTATTGAGAAGCAATTGCTTTCACTCGCGGATCCTTCCCGTTTCGCGTTGATTGACAGGTTGGAATTTCGCCGTACTTATTTAAAAGAACGGGGATGTGCGCCCCTACCCCAGCCCAGCAAATAGCGAAAATGTCTTTCTGACACCACTTCCATCGCTCTTCGTCGTTCGCCTTTCCGGACAAGTTGTGCCGGGAAGAAGTTCAGACTAGTCGAACGATAGGTAAAAATATGTACCCATTTGGCACTTGCCATCCTGACGAGCGTGGAAAATTTCGTTCTTCCCGGAGAGATGGCAGCACTTGGCACGAAAAGTAGACATCGAAAATCGGTCGAAATAAATATTCGGCACACCCGCTCGAGTGACAGCAATCTGTTTCGATGGTTGGCGAAATTGAAAATTGCCGGTACCAGCACCTATGCAATCGGGAATAGATTGTGACAGTCGTCGGATTTGATCTGTGTATTGCTTTAGAAATGTATGATTCGGTCGTGTATCGTGTCGCGATGCGGTGATCCGAAGCGGAAAACGTCAATCGGATTAATGTATTTTATTTTAGAATCTGTAGGAATCCGGAGTTGGCCAGCTTTTAAATCATTCATCGTACGTCTGAATCCATTATAGATTCAAAAATAGACCAATCCTTCATCATTTTCGAAAGAACAGCTCGAAAAGTGTCTCTTTTTTGTCACACCAGCTGACAGGAAATGCGCGATGATGAAGCAACGTCGCTCGATTTCCATGTTCTCACTTGTGGTCCTTGTGCGTTGGCAGGCTCAGCAAAACAATGGATGGAAAAAGTGATATCAAAACCAGAACAGTGGTGAGCGAAGGAGCAACATACCACCACCGACCGTGTGTCGTTTGGTCGTTCCTCTGGAACTGGCCTCACGTGCCATCTGCATTCTAAACACAACACGTTCATTCGTTCTTGGCATACTCTGTAAAAGCCGCACAACCTTTGTATCGCTGGTCTTGGTTCCCGTGTGGGAAAGCGGCCTACTACGATCCACGTCGAAAGTGTCTGAGGTAGCGAAAATTTCTCCTGCGAATAGAGTCTGTTCCCGGAATTAAGTATTAATTAATTAGTTGCCGTTTGGAAGGGTTTTTGAAGAACACTTCACTCTCAACGTGAAAAAATGAAAATCTGAGGAATGTAGGGTTTTTCAGGGTTGCTTCAAACTACCCAAAAGGTGGCATTCTCATCAAATTTAGTATGGCAGCTCTCGTTCCTGACGAGTAACACGACTGATTGAGAGGAAAGGTCTGAGGAGACCAAACGATTCTGGTTCGGTCGCGTATATTCAGACGGTGTCGTTAGCTTTTGGTTGGAGATGATGCCCGCATAATAGTGACAGTAGCTGCCAGCAAAACGTCAAAATTCTTGTGCGTCCTTCAAGTTTTTTTTTATTTATCAAGTAGTCGAAAAAACTGCTTGTCATTCCATGAGCGGTTTCCGTTCCGGCCAAACGGATGTCGCGAGAACGCATTTCTGGAGAAAATTTAGAATAGGACGTAAGTATCAATGAGAGATTCTCTTAGGGGTCTTCCTCTTCTGATCATTACTCCGTCGTTTCAACATTTACTGCTCAACTCTTTGCATAATATTCTAGTAAAACCCGTCTGGTTTCGATATGTACTGGAAAATTAATGCAAAGTGTTATAGCGACGTCGTAATAATCGAAAGAGAAAGTAAACAAAGAGAAGCTCTCAATGATACTTACGTCCTATTCTAAATTTTCTTCAAATTTTACCAAACCAGTAGCAAGTGTTCCGAACACTTCCCGGTCATCGCGGCAAGCAGAAAGTTAGCAAAAGTTGAGCAAAGCGAAATTGATGCTGACAGAGTTTCTGCGAGCATTTTGCGCGATTTGTGCGAGAATTCTGGCAACGAATTCGCTCAAATGCAACAACCGTTTTCGACAGAAGCGGTTGAACCAACCGTTGCTGCTCACTTTTGTCCAGATATGTACGGCCAAGATCTCTGCACGCTTCCTGCCACATCTTTGTAAGATGTTTTGCTCGATTCGTGCTAAATTCTACCAGGTAGGAATTGCCAGGATCTTTACACAGTTTATATCCGAGGTATGCCAGGGTTTAGCGCGGTTCCTGTCAAAATTTGCCAGAAAACGCAAGCGAAACCGAGTTCTCCCTAGCTCAACTAACCCGACAGGACACGCGCAGAAATCTGACTGGGTTACCAAACCAAGACTTACAGAAATCTAGCAGAGCGGTCTCTGCCAGAAAATTTGCTCATTTGGTTTGAGTGTTGGTTTTGTTAATTGATAATCAATGTCTTTTGTGTAGTAGTTATGACATAAAACATATTTCAAATTTCATTCGCTCATTTAACACTAAGACAAGACATGACAATCGGCTTCTTATTTTTCCTTCAACATTTTTCTTTTCGCACATTTTTTTTATGCCGGAAATATTTTGTATCTGGAATCCACTATATTGATGAAGGGCACCGTTTTTCCATGTAATGGGTGTTTAGTAAGGTTTGATGAAGCCACTATCTGAAAATTTTAGATTATGGTGTGGTTTTTGTCTTATTTTTGTTAATGTTAATCAACTACGTATACGGTAAATGCATGATAAATATTTGTTTCACTTTGCCGCACAATTTCAGTTCAGTTTAGTCATTTTTTACTTTTTTCAACGGTAATAATTTTATTTGTCAAAAGTAATGACACTCTTGCCAATAAATATAGCAACACTGCTTAACATCATTTCGCTATCCCTGCAGTAACATTGCGTACGGTGCAAAAAGTCAGAATCAACCAATCAGGAGCTGGACCATTCTGACGTAAAATTGGAACAAAAACGGCCCCCCTTATTGTCACGTCTTGTCTTAGATTTAACAAACAAAATCTTACCTGTTTTTGACAAGTATGCAGTTTTCCTTCTATTTTTAATGATTTAGAGGATGGTTTACCCTAGAAAAACTCTAGAAAGAGAACTACGGAGACTCCATTTTGGATCGTTTGGATTTTCGCGTTTAGCTGTCAAAAACGAATCCAATCGAACATTGCCTATCCTTAGAACATTGGACGTGTTGCCATGCAATGCCGGGGCATATGGTGCCAAAAATGCTGTTTTTCTCTCCGCAGTTCTCTTACTAGAGTTTTTCTAGTTTACCCTCACTTCCGATTCTTAATTACCGTGTCGTGAAGATGGTTAGGTTCATAAGAAGGCCCCATCGGCTCCAAAACTGAAGTTCATCTTTCCGAAGAAAGATGGACCTTCCCCAATAGACATTTAATATCATTCCGGAACGGCAGAAACTGTACATTTATCTTGGACTCTACCCATTGTTCAGGTATCATCAAATTGATAAATGGCCAATGTAATCAATAGAAGCGTTTCAGAAACGGAACAGGTTTCCTCCCCTTGAATTATTATCGTGTTGCACGCAAAGAAATAAGGAAAACGATGTTTACATTCAAATCAATTGTTCGTGGGGGAATTGTTTGGGCGTGTATCGAACTATAAGGATAAGGAATCAAACATTACTTTGCCACGATTTCTGCCAACTGAAATCTTTCTTCATCTTTGTGGAACAAATTGTTCCCGCTTTTTTCTTGCGTGTTGCCGAATTCAACGAAATCTCATCGATAGCCGTTCGAAATGACAGGTCAAAAACGTTTCTGGCGAAGCGAACATTTGTGTGACAATCATCCATATTGAATAGATTGCAAATTAGTGAAAATATTACACTCCGAGGATACATATTATTGAACGTATAGAAACCAACCTCGAAGAAATCATTTCCAATGATTATTTTAAAATACTAACATGCGGTTTTGAGTTCGTGAAGGCGAAGTGCGAGATATTTTCTCCCTCAACTGTTGCTCTTTGAAACGCAATTAAAGTTCGTTGTTGAGTTTCTTATGGATCGGAATCCCGATCTCGACGATACGCGTTCACTGAAGAGTTTTCTGTCATTGAAAATAATAGTTGAACGCTGAAACACAGATAGCAAAACATACGAGAAATGGCTGTGATCCAACCTTGATAGTGGTCCAACCCTGACTATATACCACTATGCTAATATCAAACAAAGGTCAATGCCCTCAACACCGTCTCCAGCGATGGGTTGTTCATCTTACTCGCAATAAACACTTGGTAGCGGTAGCGAAGAACATTCTAATCTTAACTAAAATGGACAAAAAATTAGATCTACGAGCATATTTTTCTATCACTGTACTGTTTTTGCTGATATTTTTGCAAGTTGCAGTTAATTTTAGGTATTGTACGATGTCCCTCTATTCGCAAAAGGAGTATATTTGTAGAAGCAAAAAAGTCCACGGAAATCACATGTATCCAGTTTCATCATGTAAGAAATGCGTTACTGATTTTATTAGAAACATTCACTGAAATCCTAATTTACCCAAACAAGTTGAAACACTGCACAAAGTACCCTAGTAACAATTGAGGTTTTAAGGTGGTTTTATAGCCACTCATAAAACTTAGATTGCACTTGTAGCGTGCTATAAAACTTTAATTGTTACTTGGGTAAAGTCCAAATCGAGATCTGCACGATTTCGCTCGGGAACAGGAAAAAGGGCTGGTCTCATAAGCTAATCGTCGTATGTTCGATCAACCTACAAACATTTCTTGGTGTTAGTAGGATGGTAACACTAAAATTTCCTATGCGCTGAGAATCGGCAGCAAATTCTGTTAATATATAAAGCGAACATTGATAAATTATAAAGCTGATTTTATGATTTCGCAGCTCTGCCAAATTTTTTCTAAATCAACATCGAACATAATGAGCTCCCTTGTTATATGCTTGTTTCGAACATAAATTTTGTGTACAAGCTTGAACACGCTAATTCGCGCGATGGTCAGCTATTATCGTTCACGTCTCATCATCTATTTTGATTAGATGATTCAACTTTAAAAATGAACCACCTTTGCTATGCGAATAGATTTTAGTTTTCATTTTACTAGCTTTAAAATAGCACATATTTTATCATTTGTAATTTCAAATGTTCGTTGATTTGATGTCATCTGAAAGAGAACACGTGAAGGCTGGGTGATGTCAATCGAGTTGACATTTCTTTGGCCTGAGCAAACTAATCTCCTTTTTGGTTTAGTGTTTATTTGACCAAATAGGGACCTAATCCACAGGGCATCAATATGCATGGGGAACACGCATGGTCTTGTCCGAGTGGAATGATGACGGTTGATTCATGTATCAGGGTTGAGAATTGTTAGCAACTTTTTTTCGGAACAAATTTATTCTTTTGGTGTTTCCAGTAAAGTAGAACGACATTTAGAAAGGTTCAGTTCTTCATCTCGATAGACACTCAACAAAATTTTGTAGCATCTATGCTTTGGTAAAACTGGGACACAAACTGAGCAAGCCTACATATCAATGGAGCAGTAGTTTCCTCTACTACTGATGTATTTAATACTTCTCCTCCATCATTAAGGCCGCATCTAATTTTCGACCTATTTTTTTAATCATGCTTGAAAGAGTTTTCATTTGCATTATCGGATGCGCGAGGATCTGTGCTTTCTGATTAGAACTTATTACAATGTTTTCCCGATAATCATCTTCCATGCACTGCCAGTAAATCTGGTCGTACTTCCCTAATCGCTTTGACGTCTTCTGGTTTCTTCGCACACCTCATATACCAGACATTTTACGACTCCCAAATCGCCGAAAAATATCATTCTAATTTGCCTTAAATTTTCACGAATTTGCTGCTGAAACGTAATTTTTTTTAACCTAACAGTCTGATGAGAAAATTATTCGTATCTTGTGATACTCGCGTAAATTCTCAATCGACTGTATACATAAGGTTAGAGCATAGTTTTATCAATACTCCAACGGCCGGCTGTTTGTAGTTTGAATTAGTGTAGTTTGGGTAACAAGTAAATTACTCTCGGCGGCTGGCTACCCAGAACGTAAACACAATAAAAATCTAACTAAATATCTTCTTGCTCTGAATATTTTGAATATTCGCATACTACTAACTAACCCACCATATTAAAAATAAATTCATTTCGTGGTCGCATTGCCTACTTGGGGCGAATCTGAAACCAATACCTGTGTTTCAATCTAACTGCGTGATATTTATGAAAGCGTCGCTGAGTCGGTGGCCTTCCTTTAAGTGGGTATCACACCAACATTTCCTATCCTATCCTAAGTACTGGTGAAGACCGGTCGTGCCCGGCAATGACGATTTTCATGCTACTCATGTCCAATAAGGACTCGTAAGATATAATGCTCATTTCCGAACCGTGATCCTACAAGCCAGACGAGTTAGACTACTTATAGGTAACATGATAATCGTTAGCATACAATCTACGAATAGCACTGTGCTAATTTGTACAAAAACACGTGAACATGCACATGAAATTTTATGCACATGTGCAAACTTATCCATGCTCATGGGATTTATTTTTTGTGACACTGGGTCACATCGCTCCTTGTTCTCGTACAACGCTGTGTACTTATGAGAACCAAATAGCTACACGTGAATTCGGCAAATAAATTGATATAACGTAAAAGATTAAACGATGATGACGTTATCCTAAAAATCACTTTTTTCATTTGTCGTTCATACATTGATTTACCCTAAATACATTATTTGTAGCACTTTTAGAAATTTGTATGGCGCTGATTCTGATTCTGACGTCGACAATGTGACATTAAAAATAGTTGATCCAATATGGCGACTGTGCTTGGCTAAAATTTCATGTATTATGTTGGGCTAAAACGTCTTACAACGGGGATTTCGGACATCTTTTAACGGGTTTTTCGGGGTAGCCGAATCTGATTCTGACATCTAAAATATAAAATTCAAAATGGCGGATTCAATATGGCGACTGTGCTTGGTCAAATTTCATGTTTTTATATTGGTCTACAACGTCTTTCAACAAGGTTTTTGGGGTCGCTGATTCTGATTCTGACGTCGAAAATCAAAATTCAAAATCCGGATCCAATATGGCGACTGTGCTTGGCTAAATTTCATGTTTTTTATAATGGCCTAAAACGTCTCACAACGGGATTTTCGAGGTCGCTGAATCTGCTTCTGACGTCGAAAATGTAAAATTCATAATGGCAGATCCAATACGGCGGCTGTACTTGGCTAAATTTCATGTTTTTATAACATCTAAACATCTTATAAGGGGGTTTTCGGAATCGCTGATTCTGACGTCCAAAATGTAAAATTCAAAATGGCGGATCCAATATGACGACTGTGCTTGGCTAAATTTCATTTTTTATATTGGCGTAAAACGTCTTTCAACGGGTTTTTTGGGGTAGCTGATTCTGATTCTGACATCTAAATTGTAAAATTCCAAATGGCGGATACAATATGGCGACTGTGCTTGGTAAAATTTCATGTTTTTTATATTGGTCTAAAACGTCTTTCAACGGGCTTTTCGGGGTAGTTGATTCTGACGTCTAAAATGTGAAATTCAACATGGCGGATTCAATATGGCGACTGTGCTTGGCTAAATTTCATGTTTTTTTTATAATGGCCTAAAACGTCTCACAACTGTTAAAATGTTAAATTCAAAATGGCGGATCCAATATGGCGGCTGCACTTGGCTAAATTTCATGTTTTTTATAACATCTAAACATCTTACAAGGGGGTTTTCGGAGTCGCTGATTCTGATTCTGACGTCTATAATGTAAAATTCACAATGGCGGATCCAATATGGCGACAGTGCTTGGCTAAATTCCATTTTTTTATATTGGCCTAAAACGCCTTACAACGGGAATTTTGGGGTCGCTGATTCTGATTCTGGCGTCTAAAATGTAAAATTCAAAATGGCGGATCCAATATGGCGACTGTGCTTGGTTACATTTCATTCTTTTTATATTGGCTTAAAACGTCTCACCGGTTTTATCGGGTAGCTGATTCTGATTCTGACATACAAAATATAAAATTCAAAATGGCGGATCCAATATGGCGACTGTGCTTGGCCAAATTTCATGTTTTATATTGGCCTAAAACGTCTTTCAACAAGGTTTTCGGAATCGCTGATTCTGATTCTGACATCTAAAATCAAAATTCAAAATGCGGTTCCAATATGGCGACTGTACTTGGTTAAATTTCATGTTTTTTATAACATCTAAACATCTTACAAGGGGGTTTTCGGAGTCGCTGATTCTGATTCTGACGTCTATAATGTAAAATTCGCAATGGCGGATCCAATATGGCGACTGTGCTTGGCTAAATTTCATGTTTTTTATACTGGCCTAAAATGTCTTACAACGGGGATTTTGGGGTCGCTGATTCCGATTCTGACGTCGAAAATTTAAAATTCAAAATGGCGGATCCAATTTGGCGACTGTGCCACCAAAAAAGCCCCGAATCAAGTTTTATACTAACTGTACTAAAATTTGCCAATTTCGTAAAAAATGAATTTTCGAATTCTGACATCAGAATCGTAATCAGCGACCCCAAAATCTCTCGTAAATCGAGTTTTATGCTCATTGTAACAAAATTCACAAATTTTGTGAAAAAAATGGCTGTCATTGTGCAGTCACCATTTTGAATTTTCAAATTCTGTTATCAAAATCGTAATCGGCGACCTCAAAAACCACATAATCTATTTTATGCTAGTTGAGAAGTTATCCTTATCTCTCAGAATCAACAACAGTAATAATTTCCAATTTTGCATATTTTTATGTTTTTCCCAATAATTCGACAAAGATTTATTATTTAGTTCAATGTTTGAGATACCTGCAAATTTTTTTTTTTAGATCTCTAAGACTTTTAGTTCTGACACAGCCGATTTTTTTGGTAAAAAACGAGATTTTCGAGTTTTAATTGTTTATAACTAATAAGTAATTAACAAGTTCACATATTTTTTGTGCTAGTTGTACTCCTTACAACCCTAAGAATTGATTAAAAGAAAGAATTCGTATTTATATGTCAACGATAATTAGAAATCCAATAAAAACTTAGGATAAGTAGGTGGGACCTATACGTCCATTGCGTCATAAAGGGTTAAAAATCTATTTGAAATCCATGAAGATTTAAACAAAATCATCCTCGTTGAGAAAATCGCTTGGAACCGCTCAATTAAAAAGATAGAAACTTGGTTGCTTCATGCGCCGTTGAAAGTTCTAAAAGGCTCCAAAACAAAGAAAGTGTGCTGGAATTTAACACATAAAAAATAATACAAGAAAAATCAGCTTACCTGCTCTAAATATTAAAAAAATCATAAAAATCGTTCCCTTGGAGATAGCCTGTCCTTTTTATTCAGCAAAGTTATTTCGTTGTTTTGTTTGGTTAATACTTTTGTAGAACATTGCGCAAGCAAATTTCACCTATCTAAAAAGCTGATAATTTGAACATCCTAATCTTTCCCTAATTTGGGTAATAGAAAAGAATAGAAAGTTTTCCGAAGACACCATATATCTAGAACTAACGGTTTAGATGTCAACATAAATACGGAAATGGGATCATAATGCTATTATTGAAGTCGACTGCAGAGCAGTGGAAGAGGCGCATGCGCAATTCTCGCGTGTTTTTTGAAAAGGACCAATAAGCATGCTGTCAAAATTCACTTTGAGAGAAAATTCCGGACAAACCGTAACTCGCCGAGAATGGATGTTAGCATTTTATGAAAGAGAAAAGTTTTCTCTTTCGTCTATAGCTGTGATTTATAATTGGCGATTAATGGGTTGTCCAGAATTTCCTCCCGAAGTGAATTTCGACAGTATGCTTATTGGCCCTTCTCAAAAAATACGCGAGAATTTAAAGGTGACAAGAATTGGACTGAATATAAACTCTGAGCAGCCAACGTACAATGGCAGCCTGAACGGTGTTGGTTACGAGGAGGATATGGAAGGGCTACGGTGCAAGATTGTCGATGAGTTCGTATATCTTGAAAACTAGTTTTATTTCTAGAATCCGTGAACAATGTTTTTTTAAAGAAATGTTTCGAGGATTGATTCTAGAGTGCCGGAGATATAATCAACAGAAAATCAAGTTTTTTGACTAGTTATCAAAATAGGGATACTTTTATGAACCAAGAAGTGGTTCACACAAAAACTCGGCCCTGGACGGTTAATTGCTCCGAAATTGGTTCAATTCAGTAATATTAAGTTTGGTCTATTTTTCGTCACCTCGTGACGGCAATATTATTTCTAATTTCGAAAGACGTTAAGTGTAGTAATGTTCTTCTTTTCTAGATGATTGAAACTGCTAAATTGAACCAATTAAGCGATATCTGAGACAGTTTCAATTTCATTATCGTAGTAGACGTTTTTATAATATACCCACAATCGTTAGTACTGAAATATTTTACTATTGCTTCAATCTTATGCGAACCAACATGCGATATATTTTAAAACTTCCCCGGAACAACAGACTTCCTCCCGGAACATCTTCCTTAGCAAACTGCCATAAAATACACACAGCAGCACCCGGTCGTCCTGCGTCAACGCCACTGGTATTGCATGGCTTCTGCTCAGCTGCCGCCCGGAATAGATATGCGATGATAATAACGAAAACGACCGTGCCGTTGTTAACTAGGTCGAAAAGCTCGTCCTGCTTCTTTTTCTTATTACCCACTACACACTCTCCCACACCCCCACTCCTATGACCGCGTGCGTGCGTCGCGTTACCCCGCGCCCGAACGAAACGAAAATGTACTTATCTTCTTGGAGGACTTCCCAGCTTCTCAGCCAGTCCCACCAGTCGTCGTCCTTCCACCCCACCCGTGCCTTACTAGTTGGAATGTGGAAAAGATGAAAAGCACCCGTCATCATCGTACTCGTCGTCGTAGATGGCAACATGCGTACCCCCTCCCCCATTGGTCGTTAATTTTCCTCTGCCGGCTGCTGCCAGCAATGCGCCACGGAAGATAACGCGTCTCCGTTTTTTTTTCTCTGTTTTGTTTTGGCAGGCAGAGATTAGCGAAGCAACGCCACGGAAGTCAATACGTGCGGTAGAATTGAGATCGTAAAGTTTGCAGCGAGAGCAGAAAAAAACCATAGAAAATTGGCTCACATGTGGTGAATTGTAATGAGGAGAGGCCTCAAGGATGTAAGTGGCTGTAAGTGGCAGTACTCGGTTTGCTCCCTAAGTAATTCGTATCCGTGGCCATGACGGGGCCTAATTTTATGGCCGATGGGCCACGTGACTTGTGAGGCTGTCCTAGCGAATCGAGGAAAATCTATTGCTTTTTCTTTGCATGTGAATTAATGCGCAACGTTTTTTTTTTCTTATTTTGACAAGTTATGACCCTCGTTCAACGACATTAGGTAATTAGCTTTCCATCTTGCGTCCGTCCAGAGTGCGCGCCCTTATTCGCGTTTTCAAAAGGAAACTGGGGCGTCTGGATTCCGTGCCGGCAAGACTCGCAGCGGTTGGCTTTTAAAATGCAAATCAAGATTTTTATTAACAACTTAAATAAATACACGATATTTCTTCTTTCGCCCCTGAAACTAACACAGACCTGCCAACCAAGACTTTTGGTCTTTCAGACAGTCCAAAGAGCGCACAGAGACAGCCAACATCAACAGCAGTTCGGGTAAAGTTTGGACCGAAGCTATAAAAGTCGCATAAAAAGTAAGCGATATTAGGATAATTTACAGCCTTTGCCTTACTTTGTACCGGTGGACGGTGGGGTGGTGCGGCGGTACTGTCTTCCCCGTTGACGTCGATGTCGAAGTGCGAGGCAGTTCCGTCCTGTTCGCTTCCGATCCCGTTAGGGGTGACCTTTGATACTTTTGGCGAAATGGTATTGTACTTTGAAACAGTCTGGTTGTAGTAGTAGTAAGATAGTAGTAGCAGAAACTGAAAGAGGATTTATTCGATGGATGATAATTTATTACATTTAGAATGACAGAAGAGGTTTTGCCTGGTTCTGTCTTTTTAGGACTCCCCGGTGGTTTTGGTTACAAATTGGTGTTTTGGAATAGTTGGCTGTCTCCAAATAGGCCCGTTTGCTCAAGGACGGCTTTTTGGCTACGCAACTGGTTCGGGAATTTTTCAAGCTGGATTTATGTAAATCACTGCTTCTTGGTTTAAATTAATTTAAGCTAATTCAATGACAAAATAAAACTACAGTGATGACCCGTTTTTATCAGCTTTTTGACCCGATTACGTCCGCCTCATATGAAAATTTATAGATGGAAGTTTGATGGGCTCTATCAGACGAACCAAGTTGGATTCGAGTAAATCCTTTCTTGAGCCTATTTTTCTTATCTTAGAGATCCCAACTATGCAAAAATGATTTTTTTTAATTTTGCGCTGTCAGACCTCGCTAAAGGGGAACTTAGACTAATTAATTAGAAAGAGTTATGAGGCTATAATAAGGCACTAAAAATAATATTTTAAGACAGTGGTTTTCAACCTTTTTCGTTCCATGTACCCCTTTCCGAATATTGATCCTTATGATGTACCTCTTTCTGAAAATTATTTACCATCATTACCCTCTCAGAAAAAAATGATTTTCAATTGGATGAAAACCATAATTTTCCAATTAGAAACCTGTTCCTGAGCACTCTCAGTAAGCATCTCAATTCTAGACACACTGAAATAAAATATAAAGACAAAATTCCGACGGTAATGTTAGGATAACAAGTTTAAATTTATCCCGCATAATCCACCCCCTACAATAGTCTAATTTACCCCTGGGGGTGAATTCATCCCCGGGTGAAAACCACTGTTTTAAGAGCCTCGGTTTCTTAAAAAGGAAGAAAAATGTATGTCCCGATATTGTCAATGGATCTGTTTTATCAGCCTAAAATTCACCAAGGGACTGATAAAAACGGGTCTTCACTGGATAAGAAAATCATTGACTTCAAACAAGTACCATCTTAAAACTATGATAAATAAAAAAATGCTCCCACATGGAAAAAAATTGTTCCCAAAATCGTGAATAAAGTTACCGAAACAGGACCTTGAACTAAAATCAGGTGTTTTTTAATTATGTTCTATTTCCCTTTTGTACGCCAATATAACGCTTTCATTGGTGGAGACATTTGTTTTTGATTAGTGGACTTCAGCTACGGTGACATAGCGGATATGTCATTAATAAATAAATTTTTCTGCACTTGAACTAGTTCACGACTTTATGAATATGATTCATAAAACCAAAGGTAGACTCGCGATTTTATTCACAGATTTAGGAAAAATATTCAGAGTCAGACTATACTACGTGAACTGAGTCATGATTTATTACAATTTGAACATGATCTGGTTTACGTGGTCGTGAAGTAGTTTAAAAAATAAAACAACTTTTTCTCGTGAACTATTTCACGATACTCGGAATATTATTCATGAACACTTTCAATCATCGTGAACTAGTTCGTTATTCTTAATATGTTGGTCACGATTTAATTCCCGTGTTAGTAAATAGTTCACAAAATCAAAAAAAAATATTTATATATTCGTGTTATATTAGTCATGTCTGTCGGTCTAAAAGTTTCATTATCGATGCAAAATTCCCAAATAGGAAAAATTTTGGACGTTCTTTGGTTCTTATACCAAAAGACAGTTTCGGTTCACATTCCTCTTCGGCAAACAGAACCTCTGCGTTTACTATCGAGGCATCACTCGGTATAAGCCAGTTGTTTAGTGTTCACGCAAGACGTGCGATTTTAGTGTCTAACTAGTGCTAATTTGGGTACTTGTTTAGATATGTCGTGTAGACACTCAGTTGATGCTAGTTACTGACGAGGAGAATCCGAAGCACTGAAAAACATACTTTAATTCTCATATATTCGTGAACTAGTTCATGGTTTCTAGCATAATTGTCATGACTGACCACCATACGTGCTAGAGAAATAGTGGACAAAGACGGCAAATATTAGTTAAGTTTACGTGAACTGATTCATGATGCCAGGCGAATTGGTCACGAATGACCATTCGTAGTCATGAAACGGTTCACAAAACCAAAGAATATTATTCATGTATTGGTAAGCTGGTTCATGATTCGTAGTATACTAGTCACAACTCACCATCCGTGCTCGGAAAGTAGTTCACAAAATCATGAAATTTTGTTCTTAGAAACATGACCTAGTTCATGATTCCTAGCATAATATTCAAGACTTATCATTCAAGCTTGTTAAATAGTTCACAAAATCCTAAAATATAATTCATTGATTCATGAGGTGGTTCATGATTCACGATCTATTTTGAATGCTTGTGACATTTGGAAGGTAGCCGTGATCCTTTTCAATTCCATGCAACTCTGCACATGGTTATCAATTTTTCACGAAAGTTATTTAACAATATTTGGATTTTTTCTAGAAATATCATGTACAGTTTTGACCGTTTTTATGAAATCCCGATTTTATGCACCCCCATTTTTATGTACACCCAGGTTTTTTTACGCGGTATTTTTTGCGCGGTTTTTACGAGGTTTTTTTACGCGGATTTTCCAATTAACGCGGTTTTTTTACGCGGATTTTCCAATTAACGCGGTTTTTGCAAAAAAATATTCTAAGTCCTTTTGAATGCAAAAGACTTAGAATATTTTCTGAAAGATGGAAAAGACGGGTCTGGAAGATTCCTTATAGCCCGCACCCCAACAATATGGGCATTTTCGCTAAACCGGAAGTCGCCATCTTTGATTTCAAAATTACGTCAAAAATCAATTTCTGGCACCTACTCTTCAAGACCATTCCAAAAATACCCATATCGATTGGGTTATAGCGAATTTCGCTAAACCGGAAGTCGCCATCTTTGATTTCAAAATTACGTCAAACATCAATTTCTGGCACCTACTCTTCAAGATCATTCCAAAAATACCCATACTGATTGGGTTATAGCGAATTTCGCTAAAACCGGAAGTCGCCATCTTTGATTTCAAAATTACGTCAAACATCAATTTCTGGCACCTACTCTTCAAGACCATTCCAAAAATACCCATATTGATTGGGTTATAGCGAATTTCGCTAAAACCGGAAGTCGCCATCTTTGATTTCAAAATTACGTCAAAAATCAATTTCTGGCACCTACTTTTCAAGACCATTCCGAAAATACCCATATTGATTGGGTTATAGCGAATTTCGCTAAACCGGAAGTCGCCATCTTTGATTTCAAAATTACGTCAAAAATCAATTTCTGGCACCTACTCTTCAAGACCATTCCAAAAATACCCATGTTGATTAGGTTGTAGCGAATATCGCTAAAACCGGAAGTCGCCATCGTTGATTTCAAAATGGCGTCAAAAATCAATTTCTGGCACCTACTCTTCAAGACCATTCCAAAAATACCCATGTTGATTAGGTTGTAGCGAATTTCGCTAAAACCGAAAGTCGCCATCTTTGATTTCAAAATGGCGTCAAAAATCAATTTCTGGCACCTACTCTTCAAGACCATTCCAAAAATACCCATGTTGATTAGGTTGTAGCGAATTTCGCTAAACCGGAAGTCGCCATCTTTGATTTCAAAATTACGTCAAAAATCAATTTCTGGCACCTACCATTCCGAAAATACCCATATTGATTGGGTTATAGCGAATTTCCCTAAATCGGAAGTCGCCATCTTTGATTTCAAAATTACGTCAAAAATCAATTTCTGGCACCTACCATTCCGAAAATACCCATATTGATTGGGTTATAGCGAATTTCGCTAAACCGGTAGTCGCCATCTTTGATTTCAAAATTACGTCAAAAATCAATTTCTGGCACCTACCATTCCGAAAATACCCATATTGATTGGGTTATAGCGAATTTCGCTAAACCTGAAGTCGCCATCTTTGATTTCAAAATTACGTCAAAAATCAATTTCTGGCACCTACTCTTCAAGACCATTCCAAAAATACCCATGTTGATTAGGTTGTAGCGAATTTCGCTAAACCGGAAGTCGCCATCTTTGATTTCAAAATTACGTCAAAAATCAATTTCTGGCACCTACCATTCCGAAAATACCCATATTGATTGGGTTATAGCGAATTTCGCTAAACCTGAAGTCGCCATCTTTGATTTCAAAATTATGTCAAAAATCAATTTCTGGCACCTACTCTTCAAGACCATTCCAAAAAATACCCATATTGATTGGGTTGTAGCGAATTTCGCTAAAAGCGGAAGTCGCCATCTTTGATTTCAAAATTACGTCAAAAATCAATTTCTGGAACCTACTCTTCAAGACCATTCCGAAAATACCCATATTGATTGGGTTGTAGCGAATTTCGCTAAAAGCGGAAGTCGCCATCTTTGATTTGAAAATGGCGTCAAAAATCAATTTCTGGCACCTACTCTTCAAGACCATTCCAAAAATACCCATATTGATTGGGTTGTAGCGAATTTCGCTAAAACCGGAAGTCGCCATCTTTGATTTCAGCATGGTGTCAAAAATCAATTTCTGGCACCTACTCTTCAAGACCATTCCGAAAATACCCATATTGTTGGGGTGCGGGCCATAAGGAATCTTCCAGACCCGTCTCTTCCATCTTTCCGAAAATCTTCTAAGTCTTTTGCATTCAAAAGGACTTAGAATATTTTTTGCATAAACCGTGTTAATTGCGAAATCCTCGCAAAAAAACTTCCAAAAATATTCTTTTGCTGACAGCTTTTTTTTGCGCGGATTTGCGAATTAACGCGGATTTTCCAATTAACGCGGTTTTTTTACGCGGATTTTCCAATTAACGCGGTTTCTTTACGCGGATTTTCCAATTAACGTGGCTTTTTCACGCTGTTTTTTTTACGCGGTGCGTATCCCCCGCGTAAAAAACCTGGGTGTACCCCCGATTTTATGAACTTTTTGTACCCGATTTTATCAACCTCCCGTTAATGTATTCTTTTACACCAGCAATTCAGACCTACAGTCTTACAATTGTATTCAATCAAGGTAATTGGTCCTGCATTGTTATGTAACAGTCAAAATGTAGGGTAGTTTACCCAATTTTGGTCTTATTTAAGGTATTTGATAACTAGAATCACATTTTGCTTGAATTCTCAAAAAAAATCAAGACTATTTTTATGATAAACACTTAACAACTGGAAGAGATGCCGTGTGTAGTAAGTATTGTTTATTTCGTAATAATATGTTTCTATTATGTTCTAGTTTATGTCAAACCGCGAACAAAATTTAAACCAAAGACTATTTTGTTGGACTGTCTGTGAACACCGATCCAGAGGATACAATTTGGCACATATCTGTCTCAGATACTGTGACGTTTGTGAACACACCAACCAGTCCGAGAATGGATCATGCCAGTCGAAAGCCACAAACCCAGGCTCATATCGCCCATCTCTATAAAAAAATACGTGCTCCGGTTCCAAACTCTTTGATATACGATACGGATTATTGTTTAATGACGAAAAACCCTAAAAAATATCAAACCTGTTTGTCTCATTGTTCAAATTCTACGCATAACTGTCTCACTAATAAAATAGGGTACCCCGTGGCTAGTCGGACGTAAGTAAATCACCCTTTTAGGTGGATAGATGTGAAAGAATTTCTTGGGCAAAGGTCCTAATTGTTAGTTTGAAACCTCAGCTATATTTTGGTGCCAGTTCATGGTAGCGCTAGGCGACGATTTGTAAAACTCTACGGTTTTCCATCCTTTTACAATGTAGAGGGAATTCGGACCTCCCTACGGGGCAATTCAGACCATTAATTTTCGTTAATTTTTTTTATCTATGCAATATTTATTGGAAAAACTTCTTAAAAAGCAAAAAAAAAATATATTGCGTCTCAAAAACTTAATCTGATTAGTCACAGCTGTCGATTGGCGCTTTCGTTATTTTCTTTGTTGTGGCGTGTGCGTAGCTGCAAGCCGCTGAACGGTGGTTGATGGAATAGAGGGTCCGAATAGCTCCGTACGCTCATTTCGGCCAAAAGTGGCGAGCGTTTTGAAAATTTGGGTATTTTCGCCCAAACAAAAATCATTCCATAAAATAGGAGCGTAAAGTTTTCCAAAACATTTACCTGTTATTCATATATTGTTATTTTCCAAAACACTTCACTTTTATTTGTTCTTTTAACCACGGTTTTTCGATCATGATGACTTATGGCAAAAAAATTAAACACTTTGTATCTCCTTTCTTTCAAAAACTGAAGAATGAGATTCAGCTGTCAAAATTAATTATGTTTTAGAATAGCGAATATGTACGACAGTCAGAAAGCCATACGATTTTCTGAGAAATCGAGGGGTCCGAATTACCTCTACGGGCTTAATAATCCTGGGTCCAACAAACCAAAAAAGTAAATATTATCTGTAAATATTTGTGGAAAGAGAAAGTTTCATTAACTAACAGGTGGGTTCGATATTAGTAACTGCATTAGTAAGATCGATCCTGTAAACCCATTCATCACTGTCGTCGCTTCCAAAAATTTAAAACATGGTGAACTCAACCATTTCCGATTTTAATAAAACTTGAAGTTGCACGCTTAACAAGTAAACTCCCAGTGCACACTTTCGCAAACAAAATGAATAGACAATATCATTTGCGTGGATGGTGGCTGAACCAATATGTTCAGAATTTTCAGATTTCTGTCAGATTCTCCCACTGAGCGTTTTTCGTAAAATCTTCCGTAAATTCCGTGGACTAATTACACTAGAAATGTTGAATATTAACGTAATTTTAGACTGTACGGCTTTATTTGATCCACCGTTTCTCTCCAGATCGCTAGTTTAATGTTCATTTTCGATCGTGATTCGATTCTTAGTTGTCAGTTTTGGAACATGGGCGTAGTTGGCAGGGAACTACCAACGCTCTATGTCTAATTAATAAAAAAAAAATCGCTGTTAAGGAAATTAACTGGTAAATTTCGTTGACAGAATAATGAGTCTATCTACAAAATTTCAGATCGATCCTATGCGTGGAAGTTGGATTAGTCAACTGTTGGACGGTTCGATTAAATACGATTGTTCGCACTGATAGGGCATCAGGTTTAATTTTTCTTCTCACTAACTTGAGATAATTTTCAGGTTGCTACTAATTTTGTAGGATGAAAAAAGAAAGTTTTTTTTTGAGAGTTGTCCTAGAAGAAGGGCTCCCCATCAGGTTCAAATACTACAATGGCAGACGAGACAGACAATGTCTAAAGCACTGTGTATCATCGCGAAGGGCTCGAGCATTTGTACGTTAACGTGTTCAATCGTGTGTGCGTTTGTATGTCGCGTGTGCCAACGTGTATGTAAATTCGAATTTATAACCATGTACCTTTCGCACATTCGCGTGTGTTCTTGGATGATCGCTTGCGGACCGTGAATCTAATACTTAATTTTTGGTGCACGGCTCAGATGCTAGAAGAGTGTGAGATCTTCCATATCACCATAGTTCCCGCTCATATCGCAATGTAAGGTGTTGTCTAGTGGATATGAGCTTTATTGTTTAATTGACCCAACTGAATGTATGGACCTAAGCTGCTAGGGCGACGGGTAATGATTTCCGGACGTAACCTTATTACCGGGGTGTTATCAATTTTGCGCGATCACAGGTGTAGGTATGCGTTGTTGAATTTTAAAAGTATAGGAAACACTTCAAATAGTTGAGCCAAATATAGGGGCGTATTCTTGCTGAAGAAAGTATATAGCTACGGCTAATGGAATATTTTTTGTAATTTTGTAGATACCCAGTTTTGAAGAAAAACTAATGAAAAGCACCAAAAATTACACTTTCTACCAAATTTTAAAGGCGCTACCGCTCCTTTAATCCACAATTTGTATAAACTAACTAATCCAACTTCTCCCTTTGGATCTCCAGAAAAATAAAAAAAATACTGACAAAAATCTAAGACAGTTCAGGAGCACTTCAACAAGCATGAATTTGAAATTTTACCCAAAATCGGCCCACTTTACAAAAAATCAAAATTCGCCACTAGTAGGGAGCGTTTTAACAAATTCACTCCGAAGAAGAAAGTGGTCCTGATACCCTAACCTTTCGTTTAAGAAGTGAGCCCGATGACTTTTTTAACATGATGTCATTTTGGGACACCCTATTACTGATTCATGATCGTGGGAAGGCGGGAGTTTTTAGGTTCACGCTGAGACCGCGTTTAAAAATTTTAGTAGCGCTGAGACGCTCACCTGATCACCGGAATGTTATCATGTTTGCGAGTTCGCGGATATAGGTGCCGTGGATGGTCGCGAAGGGCTCAAACATTTGTATGTTAACGGGTTTGTCACGTATATGTGACTTCGCGTGTATAATCTCGATTTTTTAATCATGTGGCGTGTATTCTTGAATGATCGCACGCGGACCGTGAATCTGATGCTTAATTGTTAGTGTATGATACAGATGGTAGAAGAGGGTCAGTTTCCTGATAGCACTAGAGTTCCCGATCATGTCGCTATATGGAACGTGTTGTCTAGTGAAGATGAACCTCATTTTTTTCAGTGGTGAAGGCATGAGTCTAGACTGCTAGGGCCGAGGGTAGAGACTTCCGGACGTGACCGATTCAAGATCGCACGAGCGGTGAATTAATGCTTGAGACGGCGTTTGTAAGTTCCCGAGCAACACCAGTTGTTGACTAGCAGTTTCAGCAACATAATTCGTTACATAATGGTATATGGCAAGCATTATTGCGCTGGTTTAGCAACCCAAAAAGCGCACGTGTAAAAGCCTTTGCTTATGCAACTAATCGCTGTCGTTGCTGGTTACAAGTGTTGCTTGGGTTTGTAGGTGCCACAACGTTCACATAATTAACGGGGTGCTTTAATGATGGCGAAATAGCGGGCGTAAGTATGTGTAGATGATTGCAACTGAATGGTACGCGTTTGTGACCAGGTTTGTGTTATCGCGAAGGCCACGAGCGTTTGTACGTTTGTACCTATAAGCGTATAGATAGAGTATAGTATAGAGATATAGTCAGGCCCCAGCGCAGAATATTCTCAAGGGAGGAGTTTTGATTTGTTACGTTTATTATAAAAGAGAGCTATAGAAACCCTAACTTTGAAGACTTTTCCGATGCCTGAAGGGCCGTGTCTTGTGTGCCAATCTACTCAACTCAACAAAATGGGTAAATTTATGTTATCGAGAAGGACAAAAGCCGCTGTCAGCCAGCTCGTGCTAGTCGGATTAGTTTGTAGTATCTAAGCCTATCGACTAAACCTAAGCCTCTTGTTTCTCACAATCCTCATCTAACCTGGACCACCGTTCGGTAGAGATTGTGTTCTTGCTCTTTTATTTGTGTTAATCATTCATGTTGTTTTCCATTGCTGCTTTTCCGTTGTTGTGTCCAGTTTTCGAGCTATAACAGGCCTGTTGAGGTCCGCTGCAAATATAGTCACCTGTTGAGACACGAACCGATCCGGAGGTGTTGACCATAATGATCTACATTTCTTTACAACAGTTTTCGCAGGATTTCTGATCCTTCTTGGCGCTATTCGTTTCTATTTATCTGCTAGCTGGCACTGAGAGTTCCTCGGCGGCGGTATTTCTCCCGATACAGACGCTCATTTTCGTGAGCCATATAGCTGTCAGCCACTTCGACGGAGAGATCAATGTGGTGAAATTTCTTCAGACAACGATATCTCGATTTTCTTCGACTTCGTGTTTTTCTTCTTTAGATCCCGTTGATATTCTGCTGACCAACCTTTGCTGGGTAACTGGTCTACTCACACATAACTGTTGCTAATATGGAAACTTGTTCAGGCGTGAGGCGATCCGAAGATACCGACCAACTTGATCTATACCCTTTTCCAGCCACCCTGGCAATGTTTCTTACTTGGTTTCTTTAACGATTTCTATTTAGAATAACCGAACTCAAATTACATTTTTTGTACCCGAACGGCTCGTAGCATATTTTTTTCTGAACAGGAAGTTAGAAAAAAAAGATACACAGAGATTGATTAGAACTGTATAAATTGACCGATACGATTTTGATGTACATGTGTAATGGAAAAGCAAACTACAAAAGAGCGTTCGTATGGGCTGGTGCAGAGTATGAAAAAATACTAAAAAGGGGTAGGGCACAGGGTAGTTGGTAAATCGTTTGCCGTGTACGCAGCTCACCTGGGTTCGATTCCCAATTTTTCAAAAGAGATTTTTTTTAACCCGAAAGGAGGTGAATGGCCATAAACCATCTATAATCAAAAAAAAATAAACACAATGCATAATAAAGGACCATAACTCCTCTCGGTCTTTTCGATGCACTACATATCAACTTCCCCGTTTTATCAACCAAATTTTTTCGGTTGTTTGATAAAAACGGGTCATTGTTGTATTCATAGTTAGACGGAAACACGGAGCGGAACCAATTGAACATATCAGATGTCGGAACCATCTGTTATCTGAGTGTATACACGGTTAAAATAAAATATCCATTAATGGTTATTATAATGTCCATCTCCGACAAAACTGGGAAAACTCATTTATCGCATACCCAATAATGAATATTGTCTGTATACGTGAAAAAATGGGTAATTTTTTACCCAGTTTTAAATATTTTAATGATCTTAAAATGGCTAAAAATGTACCCATTTTTAGTATCTTCGGAAAGGGAAAATTCTTTCGGATTGCATAAAATTAAAAAAAAAATGAATTATTAAATATATTTTGAGTCCTGGCCTGTTCAACAAAAATATGAAAATCATTATCATACAGATCGACAGATGTTTTGATTCTATATCAAGGAATGCACGGTATCAGATATAAAGAAAATAACAGATTAGACAGATTACAGAAAGGATTCTCAAAACTTACTTGAATGGATGTTTTTGATATCAGGATCTGCAAGCTCTAACATTATCATTCACGTGCTACTATCACGCACTTTTAAAATTTCTAAGTGTTTTCAACCAGTTATGAGTAATGTTTTATTTATTTTTATCGTCCAATGATAATTAAAAGATGGGTCATATTTTACCCATCATCGTATTCGAAAAACTATCCCCCAGTCAAAAAAGGCAAGTTGCTGGCTAACGGGGGGCTATTTGCCAACTCGGATGCGCTAATTGCCCTTCAATTTGCCAGCAAATTGCTGGCAATTTTTTACGTTTTAACGACATTCAATTAGCTAGAGATTACTGGGTAGGGAAAGTTATGAAACTTAGAGCCATAGTACTCAAGTGAGAGCAAGGATGTGAAGTAAACAGATCGGAAAACTAGAAGTGGCAGGGTCATTAGAACAGGCTTAATATCGTGCGGGCTTAATTTTTGCCTTCTGATAATGAGGGTCGAGCTTAGGCAGAATAACTACGAATCACTCGAGTTCACTATCATGTGTCCTTGATAAAGGTAGACGTATCTATCTTTACCGTGACAACCGGCAATTAGGCGGCTATTTCAAATGCAACATTTGGGCGATTTGCCACCGTCATTTTTTGCCGCCCAACCCGCCCTTAAATCGCCCAGGGAACGCGCCATTTAATCGCCCTTAATTGCCTAATATGAAAATTACAAATATTACTTATTTTCGGATTCATTGTCTACTCACATAAACTTATCACTACACTAGGAACTATAGGAAGAATCAATGGTGAAATTGGCATTGCACACCAAAACTTACCACAATCTGACTTTTATTAAGAGTTTAGGTCAGATATCTTGTTCCACTGTATTTACACACGATTCCACAATTTCCCACATTCGTTGGCTAAATGAAGTGCACTAGACACGCCAATCGTTAAAAAAAAACTATTTTAAGTTTAAGTCAAACATGGACCGCCATGTTTGAAAAACGCAAAAACAACCAAGTCCATTTCAGCCGCCAGAAAATTTGTCTAAGTATTGAAATTGCCTTTAAATCGCATTCGCAAATTGCATTTGTTCCTAGGGGCAATCAGCATAGGCGAGTTGAGTCAAACGTCAAACTTTTTAAATCGCCTGACCATGTTCGTCCGCATTTTTTTTTGACAGGGCCATATAGTGACAGCTGGAATGGAATTGCAAACTGGGAACTTCTAGTACTCATTAATGGTTACTTTATTTTAACCGTGTATAGGAAGGGTGACAACAACTGTCAGAAATGGTACAATGATTGTCAGTGTCATTCCAAACGATTAGAATCAGTAGAATCCATATATTTTGAAAGATCGTTTGTCCGTTTCAAATAACACTGACAGATAATCCTTACAGTTGTCTTCAATCTCCATACATAAACTCTATACGTCAAATAGCGTTTTTCTTTTTGGATTCATGTGGAGAAGGTATTGTGATTCCGGCGGTAAATAATTTTCTCTTCCCGATTCAACATTTTCTCCTACTGATTGACGGAAAAATACTGATCCTCTTCCAACTGCAAAATCTATAATCTGTTCCAATTAAGCAACAACCGTTTAAGCAGCAATTTTAGCCATGTAAGCTCCTTCCCAATGGAACATCCTTACAACCACGACTCGTTTTCACTCCAAACAGCACATAACCTTCTCGGAAGCTTTCAGTTCAGATTTTTTTTTGCACAACTAGAGCTTCTGTTTTTCTTTCCTGGTAAGCAGCCCAAATGAATTCGGGGAAGCTTACCCAAATTAAACCATTTTTCCGTTTTCCTAGACCTGCTGCTGAAAGTGCTCTCGAGGCACGACGACTGACCCACTTCTAGGACCGGTGGGTGAGAAATAAAGCTGGGTGACGAGCGGTGGCACTCAATTGCAAAAGATGTGGAAGATACTCCTTAATGAGACACACTTTGGCTGGTGAGTTCCTATCGGCCTCTACGTACCTACTACGTATGACCGCCACCACCACCAGGATGCTATAATTGAATCTGGGATTAACATTACCGGGATGCTGCTGACGTTCGGTGCGTCTAGCGCACAGGGTGGTCAATCGCCGAGAGGCTTTTTGAAACGATTTATTTTTAAATTGTTATGCGACTGAGATTTTGTGTACATTAAAAATGCAATCTGATGTTTTAGCTGTTAGCAGTTAAATAGTACTGTATTACCGAGCTTAGAACGTTCCATGTTCGACCCAATGTAATATATACAGGTATGGCGAAGATGGCACTTTGGTATTCGTAAGATGAGTGATCACAGAACAAATCGACTTGCTTTCGTCATACCGTTCGTTCCGCTACCATTGAATCGTGTGAACGCTATGACGTCGTCTCGTCGTGCTTCATATTGTTGGTTGCCAACACTAGCAAACTGTGTGTTCTGCCACACCTATATATACCTCATTGCGTTGGACCCACCCTAGTAGGCAGGCAATGTATGAACGAACGACGATAGCAGACACAGCCTCTTAGTTCCTTTTTAGTCGTTCTACCCGCCTACTACCCCGCTGTTCCGCGCTCCACTTTGGATCGGTATTTGTTTATGAAATTATGTGTTTCGACGAAGAACAAATGAGCTTAACTCGGAAGAATTCCGCCGGAACAGGGCGCGCCGGCACAGACTTCGAAGAGGGCGGAAGAGGATTAATTAATGGTGGAAAACTTTCGGAAAATGACGCCTCATTTTCGACGAACATTTCTCGTCGGGTTTATGGAACCACAAGAAGTTGCCTGAAATTAGGTGCGCCATTATTGAGTCTGCTGCTTTGTATCAGCATTGTATTCTCGTAAAAACTTGAATACGTAATCAGAGAGACCGAGATACGCTGTTTTAACATTTTAACCATTTGCCAAGTGTACCTAATAAAAACGAGAAGTTTAATCACTTTCAACATAAATAAGTACAAGCGTTGGGGTAGAAAAGTAACCGAAAACTAAAAGGCACTAAGTACTAACTATTTCATTTTTCAATCGAACAAACATTTTTCGAACATTAATCCAAAATAAACCCTCAACTAATCCCTACCCCAAACCAATTTGACCTTTTCCCCTTCAATTTAGCAATAATGCGAATCTCCTGCATTCGACATCCGGGGAAATTCGAAGACAAACTTTTCCAAATTTGCTCCATTGAAATGTTATATCGTTTCGACATTACCGACGCTCGTTAGAAGCAAAGTTTTTCCCTCTCCCCTTCGCTCCATCTCTCTCTCCCCTGGTGTACACCTTTCGTGAGCCAAAGTTCTGCAATATGATAAAACCATCCTCCGTCCTCAGACCGACCAGGTCCATTCTATCCAACTTCAACCGTGTCGGTCGCCCAGTCAAAGACGATGCCAAGTACTAGAAGCGATTAACTCTCGGCTAGATCCTCAGCACTAGGTATAGGTACCTCTAGCTATACCCTAGCTTCCTTCGAAATGTTCCCGAACAACCGATCGACCGCAGGAAATTTGTTTACTGTCCCTATTCGGGACTCACCCCCTGCTGCTGCAAGTTGACATTCAACTTTGACTTGTGAGTTCGATTTTGCCTTCCCTTCTCTTCCCTTCGTTCGATTATCGGTTATTGAAGCGTCACATAAAATACAATGCGACTGTGTGTCCCTGCTTCCAGCAGATTCATTTCATTTCGCAAAATTAACATTCTTGGGCGAACGACCGGCGACCGTTGGGAAAAGCTCATTAAAACTAGGGTCGCATGGCTTAAAGTAGTGTCCCTCCTAGTTCTCATTTCTTTCCACAATGATAAAACCAGTGACACAGTGAGAGTCAGAAACCCCAAAGCTAGCGAGGAATTTATTGCAAAAGGATAAGTTTTGCGCAATTATCGGAAAATACGATAACTACCGACTCAGCGTTCATTTCCACCTGCATAGCGCACCCCCCCCCGAATGGTTGAAAGTTTTTTTTCCGCCCATTCGCTACCGGCGAGAATCATCTCACCCTAAAGTTCCGCGTATATTTGCTCAGTACATTTGCTGCAATTCGAATATGTGCGCTTTTATGCCCTCCCCGAAGCTATTTAAATAATATGCAGCCCGGGTTTCCACGCGGGATACGCTAATATGATCTCTCCGTCATAGCAACTATCTACCAACCTACTCCACGAATAGCGTAGCGGAGTTATGAAAAATAGGACTATTCATGCCTTTCCGGGTACAGCGGCTGCAACCCATCTGCAGAGTTCTCCGTCGCCACCGCCGCCGGCCGCCGCCTCCTGTACCTCCTTCGGGTTATGTGGCACACAATAGTCGCCCTACAGCCTCGGGGAGTACATGCTTTCGGAATACTGTTTGCTCGCATAAAAAAAGGAACTAGGATTGCGCTGCTGTCACAGGTTCACCGTGCCGTGGTGACTCGCGCCGAGCTATACAACGATGTCAGCGATACTGGTCCGCCGCCCGCCGTGGCGTGCTTTTCAACGTACCGTGGCGTGCGAACCTCCGTCGCAGGAGTGAGTGTATGATTTTGGCAGGTTTTCAACAACAACAAAAAACTGATTTGTGTTCGGTGAACCGGTTATTGCTCGGGCGTTTGAAGCTGGAAATTTCGACTGAGATACAATTTTGTGACCATGCGAAAAATGGGCAGAAGGATTTTTTTATACTTGGGGGAAAATGGTAATGGTCGCTAAAAGTCTTCTTTGGTATTAAATTTGTCAACGTTTAATTTGGGGGTCTTGTTTCAAATTCAGGTACAGTCGGGTCTCCTACTAATCGAATAGCTGGGGGCATGAAGAAGGAATCCGCGTAGTAGAAATCAGGGATGCTACATTGAAATCAATGTTTCGATCGATAAAAAAATGATGTCTAAAATAGTTCAAAAATCTGCGAAATCTGTGTAAAATTTCCAAAAAATCTGTGAAAACCCGTTTTTTCCTAAAAATTTGTGTAAATCTATGAAATTTTCATAAAATTGCCAAAAAACTGTCATCTGTGAAAAAGAATCTGTGACGCGAAATTATTTAAAAAATCTGTGACATTACAGAAAAATCTGTGAATGTGGCAACCCTGGTAAGAATCCCATACCTTATGGAATTACGACCAATGGGGGTTGGTTTTTTAACGTAAGTGCCAATACCTTATTTAAAACTTTTTTGTGGTATCCAGCGAGAAAAACTGTTGATTTAAGCGAAAGCAATTTTTTGAAAAAATTGCCCCAGTGACGAAATTCGAACCCGCAACCTTCGAGACTCCGAACCGATGCAATCCCTGGGATACGATGACGTCCCAGAAAGAACATATTATGATGGTACCAGCGCCGTTGATGGTACCCTGCCTACCAAGCAAGATCACGCACAACCACAGATGCCACCCAACATACACTTGATCTATTTAATTTCCCCGCTAGATACCAAGGCCCGGGTTTTTATTATCGTCTGGTGTCTAATTTTTAGTTCCTGTCATTTTAAGCTAATGAAGTCTGTCGATTTCTAGTCCCTTACCCAGTTAAGAAAGGTATGACGGAAGCGAACCCGCCGTTCGAATTAAACTAATAATTCATTTATTTGTTTTTTTTTGACGTAAGTCGTTGTTTAAAGCTTTTTTTTTTGGTTGTATCCAACGGAGAAATCTGATCGAAATGGTGAGGCGAAACGAATTATGTTAAAAAAATTCTCCAGAGACAAAATTCGAACCCGCAACCTTCGAGACTCCGGCCCGATGCACCAACCCTTATGCAATCCCTGGGGTATGATGACGTCCCAGAAAGAACATCGATTATCGCACTAGCTCAAGTGATCGTACCCTGACTGCAAAGCGAGATCACGCACAACCGCAGATGCCATTCAATACATATTTGGTCTATTTAATTTTCCCAAGATAATAAGGCCCGGGTTTTTGTTTACGTCTGGTGTCTAATTTTTAGTTCCTGTCATTTTGAGCTAATGAAGTCTGTCGATTTCTGGTCCCTTACCCAGTTAAGAAAGGTATGACGGAAGCGAACCCGCCGTTCGAATTAAACTAATAATTCGAATCTCGCCTCTCAGAAACTATATTTTTTCACATAATTTATTTCGCCTCACTCACCATTTCGATCAGTTTTCCCCGTTGGATACGACAAAAAAGTACACTGCAACCTTCATTTACGAACCAAACCGGGGGTTCGTAAATTGACTTAGTTCGTAAAAAAAAAAGTTCGTTATTTGGGATTTAGTTCGTAAAAAAAGTTTGTTCCGCATTCTTATTCAAATTCGTCGTTTGAGCAATATTCTCGATAACCCTAACAACATGCTTATTTTTGGAATGGGCTTGAAAAGTAGATAATAAAAGTGGACCATTGAAACCTTTTTGAAATCTAAGATGGCGACTTCCGGTTGAGCAATGCTCACGATAACCCTAACAATATGGAAATTTAAACCGGAATTCGCCATCTTATGTTTAAAAATAGCTTCAGATATCGATTTTCGTCATGTACTAGTCAACCCCCTGCCGAAAATACCCATATTGTCGAGATTTTAGCAAATTTATCTAAGCCGGAAGTCGCTATCTTGGATTACAAAATAGCTCAAGACATCGACTCCCGTCATGCACTCGTCAACCCCTTTCAAAAATACCCATATTGTTGTTATTGAGAATTGCTCTAAACCGGTATTCGCCATATTAGATTACAAAATGGCTCAAGACATCGATTCCCGCCAAGCACTCGTCAATCCGATTCCAAAAACACCCATATTGTTGAGGTTATAGAGAATTTATCTAAACTGGAAGTTGCCCTCTTGGATTTCAAAATGACTTTAGACATCGATTTCCGTTAAACCGTGATACGTGATTTTGTGAAGATTTTGTAGTTCATTGAATTAAAAACTATGAACAATGCTCTTGAAAATTGTCACTCGCACATATACGAACATTTTGACAATATAATATATGCATGTCATCGCTATGAAATTTGAATTATTTCCGAAAATTGTCATTTTCTGTATTGTATGCAATTTTGTGAAGATATTGTAGTTCTTTTCATAAGAAATTATGAACAATCTGCTAGAAATTGGTTGCCTACATCAATCCAAAGAATTTAACATAATAATATGCGTAGGTCATCGCGCTAGATTTTAAGTTCTTCACAAATATTGGAAATTTCCAATTTTTTGTAGTACTTGCTCCGACTTTTCTTGTCGTAAAAAGATCAATTGTGGTCAAATTTAAATTTGAACTCATTCAAAGTAATCTAAAGAGTCCAAAAAATCCATTGATACCAAAATTGTCCAAATTGGTTAAGCGACTGCTGAGATATAGCGATTTGAAAATACCGTACCGACTTTTTTTGAGGCATGGTGGTGGGAGTGTTAATTAAAGGGAGTATTTCAGCAAACAAATTTACCTTTCAGTAAATTCCATGATGATCCGGTTAAGGTTCGGCGAGATCTAGCCAGCTGTCATTACAACAATGACCCGCTACAGTTGTACTTCGACCAATAACGTAATATTAGGCGATCATGAAGCTGAAACTGATAGTAACACCAGCAATGCTGGTTTGATGATGAATTGGCGTGTTACTGAAAAAGCTGTGCGCCGATTAACGAGCGGCATCAGCAGGATGTTTTTGTTGAACGGGATTCTCTTCTGCTCGAATAATGCGCGTAAGTGCCTTTGCTTGCGAATCCAACCAACCCTCTTTGTTCTCTCTTAAGAAACAGAAATAATATGAAAGTTAAACGATGCGCACTACTTCGGCGCTGCAGTGGGCCTACCTTTAACTGATGGTGGCTTCATATCACATCATTTAATATCATTAACCCTCAAAAAGGCAAGCTAAATTGTGATTTCAAGAAGTATCGCTCATAAGACCCAATGAAGTTAAAAGCCTTTTTTAGTCATTTTATCAGTGAGGGAATCGAAAGCCCGAAAACGTTCGATCATTTGTATTTCAAATTACAAGTTCATTGAAACTAGAGAACTGTAAATGAGACCCCTTACCTTTTTGAGGGTTAAGCTTTGACCAAGAAACAATTAAAGTTTTATAGCACGCTACAAGTGCAATCTAAGTTTTATGAATGGCTATAAGACTATCATAAAACCTCAATTGTTATTAGGGTATGGCCTCACGAATTTTTATTTTTTCCTTAAAGTTCTGTCTGATTACGGCATTGGCACATAGAGAACTGGCCTTCATATGTACATAACGTTGCCTCAGATCCTGGTATTGTAAGATTAGATTATAGGGCACACGCGTACTGGTGAGCAAATCTAGGGAAAAGTGTCGACATGATTCTGGAAATGAACTCAACAGAAGTAGGCGATGACAAAATGTATAATTGTACGACGTGTTGCAGGTCTTTCATGTCCAACTTTTTTCTAGCGCATATAGGCTTTCAAAACTGTTTTCCATAACACTGCTGGTGTCAAGTAACACGAAAAACTTGTTTTGATCAAGGTAAGGTTTTTTCTTGCAGTGAAGGTACTCAGTTTTTACCTTCCGAAGCTCAAATAAATTCTTCTAGAATTTTTAAAATAGTTCAATTGCTTGGAAAAGGTAATCAAAAACTGTCATACCAAATTGTGGTCAAATAGTCGGTGCTGCTCCAGCAATAGCTTTATTAGACAGAAACAACACGCTTTACAAAAGTGGGCAGAGCCAACATGACATGTTCGTATATCCATTGAACATCGTTCGGACCAAATACCTGATCCTTACAATACCTATGAAATTATTTCCGAAGAAAGGTCTATTCAAACTGTAATATTTTCGGAATATTTCATCAATATTCGAACAGTTCATAAAATCTAAGTTCTGTGTATAACACGCGACCAGTTCCGTTATTGTGATGTAAATTCTCCAGATATGTGTTGGAGTAAACACAAAAAAAAACAAAATCACCGAATCGGCTCTTCCTCTCTTCTACACAATTCTCTCATCATGCTCACTCACTCACTTACCCACACGTCGTCTCTCACTCTGAAGCCTAAATTTTTCGGCACGACAAAAATTGCTTGGAACTATGGTACTCTGATTTGAATTTATCCCAAATTGGTGGCAGTTATTGAGGAGACGAATTCGAAACATTAAATATTTGCTGCATTAATGCATTAAGCTCTTGAGTTCAAAACATTCAAAGTTAGGATTCAAAATAAAATTCGAAAGAAATTTCCACAACTCACAGTTATTAGCAATATTACTTTTCACCTCGTTGTCCTTATTTTATCCGCCAGAAGAACAATCAAACGAAGATTGACCGTTTATCAACATGATGGTATGGGCCGGCAGAGAGAGAGCAAAATGAGTGGCCAGAAAATTATTCACACCATATCGAACCCATCGCAAACAGATCCTCGAGTAGTTGGTATGGTAACGCGAATACGAAAATAAAAACGCTTTTAATCCACCTAACAGTGTGATGAGACATTTCTTATAACTCTTATCACTCTCTTCGGATATTATATCGTTTGAGAACATTTAGAACTTGATGCTTCGCGATGTTTTACATTTCTTATAAAAGAAATGTATAGAATTCGCTCAAACTTTCAAGATTTTTTCCAAGGCCCGGAGGGCCGAGTCTTATATACCAATCGACTCAGCTCGACGATTTGGGACAATGTCTGTGTGTGTGTGTGTGTGTCTGTGTGTGTGTGTGTATGTAACGGAAAAATTCTCATTCGTGTTTCTCAGCAATGGCTGAACCGATCTTATCCAAACCAATTTTAAATGAAAGAACTAAAAAACAGTATGAACGCTATTAATTTGTTTTTGATTCTGATGTTTAGTTTCCAAGATATGAATGTTTGAATGCGTAAAAATGGCGTTTTTTGCAGTTTTTTTGAATTATCTGCCGAAATTGACGAAATAGATTAACAATTTATATGTTTTTAGACAGATTTAACGAATGCCTTTCGAACAAGCTATAGATTGTTGAAATCGGACTATTATCAAAAGAGATATTAACCATTAAATGCGGACGAAAGATTTTTATCACTTCCCATTGCCAGAAATATGACCAAAAACATGTAATCTATTATTAACGCCAAAACGGCTTATTTTAGGTCAATAGTATCTTCGGAGAATTTAATGGAGGAAATATGCCCTTTCTTTTGGTATTGTGCTTTTGCTGATTAATCCCCCTATGAGTGAGATATTTTCACAAATTTTCTTGGAAGTGATTATATCGAAATTATGTCTTCAGCAAATTTGTAGCTCTTACTTTTGCGAATAACTTTACTAAAGACTTTAAATATCTATTTTGGATACTTTAAAAGTTATGGCTTGTTGTTTGTTGATTACTCTTTGTCGCCTATTTATTGTTCAATATAGAAATAATCCATTGAAATAAGGTAAACATTATTTCGATAAAACGAATTTTTTATTTCATTTTACAATCTACAACCGCTAGAAATAATCACCGAACACTTCCAAGTTTTCTGGAAGGAACTTGATAACTTATCAGTACAAAAATGTTCATTTGTGCGAACCTTCTGACTGCAAATTTTTCTAACTTATAACCATCAGATCGATCTGAAACATATCGGAAAATGAAAAACGAAAAAAAACTCCAAGCGACGGCGTAGCCAAGAGAAGATTTTGTGGTTTAACACCATACAACCCTCCCCCCCCCCCCCAACACCCAAAAAAATATTGGATTGAAGTTGAAAATTTATTGATGCAGACTGATTTAATTCAATATTACAATAACAATTATCTGATCCGTAGATTGATAACCTGTTGTTGTAAACATCATGAGGACTTTTGATAAATTGTCGGAATGGGGTCCTGATATGTACCTAATCTATTGGTCTTGATTTCACAGTTGTCTAATAGCATCAATATCAAATTCCTGCCTGAAAACATTCCAATAGAAAATTACAGAGTTCCGTAATCAATCATAGTCCTTAGATTTATTTTCAAATTGATCTCGTTTTTGTAGAGATGTACTGTAATAAGGGTCTTTATTTAATAGGAAGAGAAGTTAAAATTGATTTAATGTCTATGAAACATAGAACTGCTCGCCAAAAAATGCATAACTTTCAACATTTGCCAAAAATGTTTTTGCCTTTCTCATTCACACTAAAATTCGTTAATCTAATCCCGACCCGGAGGGCCGAGTGTCATATGCCAATCGACTGAGTTCGTCGAGATCGGAAAATGTATGTGTGTGTATGTATGTGTGTATGTGGAAAAAATGTGACCTCTGTTTCTCAGAGATGGCTGGACCGATTTGCACAAAGTTAGTCTCAAATGAAAGGTACAACCTTCCCATCGGCTGCTATTGATTTTTTTTTGATTGGACTTCCGGTTCCGGAGTTACGAGTTGAAGAGTGCAATCACACAGCAAATTCCCATATAAACTGAAATGAAAAATTTTCAAAATCAAATTTGTATTTTGACTTTTTTGGACTTTGGTACATTTTTGTCTTTCTCATATAGAAAGGTTATGCAATCACTCTAAAAATCGTCAATCATACCGGCCCGGAGGGAGTATGCAGTGAGGGGTAGCTACTTTAAAATTAAAACTAGTTTAAAATTTCTTAACAAGTTGAAAATTTTCGGCAGGATCTGGAGCTCCCGGACCATGATCCGCCGCTGGTTTCAAGCGATGTTTCAGTATCACATAGTATCTCAAGATCGTGGCTGTCGATCCATTGTATGTATGTGCAAATCGTACTGAACATGTAATATTCATTTCCACCATTGTATTGAACATAACCAGCCATGGAATCGTAGTCTGGACAAATGAGACAAGCACAATTGCACCACTAGGTGGATTAAGACAGGTTTTTTTGGGAATGCGTCGAGTTGAGACGAAAACGTCTCATACCGGCTATGATTAATAACGAGGATAACACTTTCCGAATGTAGAGAGAAATTTATGAAAAATAACGATTTCCATTCGATTCTAGCAGGTTCTGATCGATTTTGATGAGCATTTGATTTTTGTTGTATGACCAATTATATGTATAGGTCAAATGTTTAAAATCAGTAATTTAAGGTCAAGATAGCATCATTTTGAAACCGCCAATTTCGGAGGTTTAGTATCTTCGATGAGTTTTACAAACGTTAAACAGCGCATCATTTGATAAAATAATTTTGACGGTATATCGTCCAAGAAGTATTTATGGTGAATTTTCTCAGGTTAATATTCATGACTACAATAAAGTCTCAACAAATTCGCTAGACACGAACTCTGTTACTTTTTTCTGAAAAATTAATTCTGCATAATTTTAAAACTTCAAAAATTACGGTTTCGGAATCATGCCGTTTGGACAGTAAGATCGATTTTCACCAAACCCCCACCAAACCGAATTTCTAGCTACGCCGCTGACTTCAAGTAAGTAGAAACAAAGAAACTTCTTCGATTGCTGAATATCTATTATAATACATTGAAACCCTGATTTTATCAGCCAAATATGAACATATGTTTGATGGGCTCTAGCAGACGAACAAGACTGAATTCGAGTAAATCCTTTCTTGAGCATGTTTTCCTTATCATGAAGATGGAAATATGCAAAAATAAAAAGTTCATCATAATCAGAAATAGTTATCAGACTACATCAAGGGACGGGAAGAATATTTTAACAGCTTCAGTTTATTATAAAGAAAAAAAAATTGCCCGATTTAGTCAATGTCCCCATTTTGTCAGCCTAAAATACACCATGAGACTGATAAAAATGGGTCTTTATTGCATGTATTATTCACTGTGTTTCACATTAATAGGTACATTTCATTTTTGGGGATTTTTTATTGTATCGAACTACAACAATTTTTAGGTAATTTTCAAGGGGTTATTTTATAGACTTCTTCCAAAATTTGGCGAATCTATTCCAATTCGTATACCAATTAATTGGTATACTTAAGGGTTTATATGTTGCAGATAGAGAAAATACTGAAATTTTCAGCTTTTTTCTTACACAATATTACGAAAGCTTATTAAACAATTTTTCTTAATAAATTTGTGAAAATTATAAACTATTTGAAATTTTTTAATAGTATAATTTTTTTATTTAACCGTGATTTTTTAATAAATAGTGACCATCGCTTCACAACGTAGTCTATTTTTCATGGCTTGCGGTGAGCATGATCTCTCGAATTGCTGAACTGAAAATTATGGAATAGAAATTAATTTTTAGTATTCTTTACTTTACTCGCCGCGCAGATAGCTCTGAATTAGACCCGCTGGTGCCCTAAGACGATTTCGCTAGATTTTCAGTGCATTAACGCAAGTGACGGAAGGTTATCGAAAAGTTTCGTGAAAATGAAAATTCCAGTAATGATGATGATTTTCCCAAATGGTTCGTTTTCGAGAGGTTTTTATTTGTTCTTTGGCATTAGGATTAGCGATAATAATTCAAATCAAGGATACTACTGGGAAGTCACCTTTAGAAAAAGTCGATGTCGAAGTAAAATTTGGAACTATGCACGCATGCACTTCAGAGATAGCGTGATATCAGGAGCTGCGATTTCATTTCAACCCTTTTTTGTGAAAATGGCGATACTTACAAATGTAAACATAAGGCTTTTTTCATACATGCGAATGAGGGCTTTGAAGCGCAACCAATTAACCTAAAAATTTTGATTCTACGATATTGCTTTCTTAAACTACAGCAAAAAATACAACGGGCGAAACTGTATTTTTGTTTGTTTATTTAAAGTTTCGCCCTCCACGCTCCATACAAACAAACAGGGCGATACTTTTTTTGCTAGCAGTTTATAAGCGAAACTGTCATTTTCGTATTTTTTAGGATTATCAAGCTGATATCAGCTGTAAATAGTAACAATGATCGCTATTGAAAAAAAACCCGGACGAAATCGGTGATGTAGAACGGTAGTTATTGTAAAAAAACGTAAGAACGATACTTCAATGCTGATAGGTGGGACCGAAAAAGTAAACAATCGCCAAAGGGTAAAGTATAAACTTCAAATCGATTCAAAAAAATGCGATTTTTTTGGCTCAGTACAATATATAACCCCTTTAGGAAAATTCAGTTTTCCCACCACAATTTAGATATTTTATTAACAGAGCATTAATAATAATTCGTAGCTATGTCTATTTTATGGGCCATTTTTTCGCTTCCCATTGATTTGGTTTGAGATTTCTAGCACTGATGTTGTCCTATGCTGATTTGAGCAATTCTCTGAGTCTTGCCACAATCCCATGTAGTATGTGTTATCAAAAACATCGCGAAGCATCAAGTTCTAAATGTTCTCAAACGATATAATATCCGAAGAGAGTGATAAGAGTTATAAGAAATGTCTCATCACACTGTTAGGTGGATTAAAAGCGTTTTTGATAACACATACTACATGGGAAAGTGGCAGGACTCAGAGAATCGCTCAAATCAGCATAGGACAACATCAGTGCTAGAAATATCAAATCAAATCAATGGGAAGCGAAAAAATGGCCCATAAAATAGACATAGCTACGAATTATTGTTAATGCTCTGTTAATAAAATATCTAAATTGTGGTGGGAAAACTGAATTTTCCTAAAGGGGTTATATATTGTCCTGAGCCAAAAAAATCGCATTTTTTTTAATCGATTTGAAGTTTATACTTTACCCTTTGGCGATTGTTTACTTTTTCGGTCCCACCTATCAGCATTGAAGTATCGTTCTTACGTTTTTTTTACAATAACTACAGTTCTACACCACCGATTTCGTCCGGGTTTTTTTCAATAGCGATCATTGTTACTATTTACAGCTGATATCAGCTTGATAATCCTAAAAAAATACGAAAATGACAGTTTCGCTTCTAAACTGCTAGCAAAAAAAGTATCGCCCTGTTTGTTTGTATGGAGCGTGGAGGGCGAAACTTTAAATAAACAAACAAAAATACAGTTTCGCCCGTTGTATTTTTTGCTGTAGTTTAAGAAAGCAATATCGTAGAATCAAAATTTTTAGGTTAATTGGTTGCGCTTCAAAGCCCTCATTCGCATGTATGAAAAAAGCCTTATGTTTACATTTGTAAGTATCGCCATTTTCACAAAAAAGGGTTGAAATGAAATCGCAGCTCCTGATATCACGCTATCTCTGAAGTGCATGCGTGCATAGTTCCAAATTTTACTTCGACATCGACTTTTTCTAAAGGTGACTTCCCAGTAGTATCCTTGATTTGAATTATTATCGCTAATCCTAATGCCAAAGAACAAATAAAAACCTCTCGAAAACGAACCGTTTGGGAAAATCATCATCATTACTGGAGTTTTCATTTTCACGAAACTTTTCGATAACCTTCCGTCACTTGCGTTAATGCACTGTGTGCATAGTGCACTGAAAATCTAGCGAAATCGTCTTAGGGCACCAGCGGGTCTAATTCAGAGCTATCTGCGCGGCGAGTAAAGTAAAGAATACTAAAAATTAATTTCTATTCCATAATTTTCAGTTCAGCAATTCGAGAGATCGTGCTCACCGCAAGCCATGAAAAATAGACTACGTTGTGAAGCGATGGTCACTATTTATTAAAAAATCACGGTTAAATAAAAAAAATTATACTATTAAAAAATTTCAAATAGTTTATAATTTTCACAAACTTATTAAGAAAAATTGTTTAATAATCTTTCGTAATATTGTGTAAGAAAAAAGCTGATAATTTCAGTATTTTCTCTATCTGCAACATATTAACCCTTAAGTATACCAATTAATTGGTATACGAATTGGAATAGGTTCGCCAAATTTTGGAAGAAGTTTATAAAAAACCCCTTGAAAATTACCTAAAAATTGTTGTAGTTCGATACAATAAAAAATCCCCAAAAATGAAATGTACCTATTAATGTGAAACACAGTGAATAATACATACAATAAAGACCCATTTTTATCAGTCTCATGGTGTATTTTAGGCTGACAAAATGGGGACATTGACTAAATCGGGCAATTTTTTTTTCTTTATAATAAACTGAAGCTGTTAAAATATTCTTCCCGTCCCTTGATGTAGTCTGATAACTATTTCTGATTATGATGAACTTTTTATTTTTGCACATTTCCATCTTCATGATAAGGAAAACATGCTCAAGAAAGGATTTACTCGAATTCAGTCTTGTTCGTCTGCTAGAGCCCATCAAACATATGTTCATATTTGGCTGATAAAATCAGGGTTTCAATGTATTATAATAGATATTCAGTATTCGAAGAAGTTTCTTGTGAACGAGTGTAGAACGACTTTGTTTCTACTTACTTGAAGTCAGCGGCGTAGCCAGAAATTCGGTTTGGTGGGGGTTTGGTGAAAATCGATCATACTGTCCAAACGGCATAATTCCGAAACCGTAATTTTTGAAGTTTTAAAATTATGCAGAATTAATTTTTCAGAAAATAGTAACAGAGTTCGTGTCTAGCGAATTTGTTGAGACTTTATTGTAGTCATCAATATTAACCTGAGAAAAATCACCATAAATACTTCTTGGACGATATACCGTCAAAATTATTTTATCAAATGATGCGCTGTTTAACGTTTGTAAAACTCATCGAAGATACTAAACCTCCGAAGTTGGCGGTTTCAAAATGATGCTATCTTGACCTTAAATTACTGTTTTTAAACATTTGACCTATACATATAATTGGTCATATAACAAAAATTAAATGCTCATCAAAATCGATCAGGAATTGCTAGAGTCGAATGGAAATCGTCATTTTTCATAAATTTCTCTCTACATTCGGAAAGTGTTATCCTCGTTATTAATGAATATTACATGTTCAGTACGATTTGCACATACATACAATGGATCGACAGCCACGATCTTGAGATACTATGTGATACTGAAGCGTCGCTTGAAACCAGGGGCGGATCATGGAGAAAGGTCCGGGAGCTCCAGATCCTGCCGAAAATTTTCAACTTGTTAAGAAATTTTAAACTAGTTTTAATTTTAAAGTAGCTACCCCTCACTGCATACTCCCTCCGGGCCGGTATGATTGACGATTTTTAGAGTGATTGCATAACCTTTCTATATGAGAAAGACAAAAATGTACCAAAGTCCAAAAAAAGTCAAAATACAAATTTGATTTTGAAAATTTTTCATTTCAGTTTATATGGGAATTTGCTGTGTGGTTGCACTCTTCAACTCGTAACTCCGGAACCGGAAGTCCAATCAATAAAAAATTCAATAGCAGCCGATGGGAAGGTTGTACCTTTCATTTGAGACTAACTTTGTGCAAATCGGTCCAGCCATCTCTGAGAAACAGAGGTCACATTTTTTCCACATACACACATACATACACACACACACACACATTTTCCGATCTCGACGAACTCAGTCGATTGGCATATGACACTCGGCCCTCCGGGTCGGGATTAGATTGACGAATTTTAGAGTGAATGAGAAAGGCAAAAACATTTTTGGCAAATGTTGAAAGTTATGCATTTTTTTTGGTGAGCAGTTCTGTTTCATAGACATTAAATCAATTTTAACTTCTCTTCCTATTAAATAAAGACCCTTATTACAGTACATCTCTACAAAAACGAGATCAATTTGAAAATAAATCTGAGGACTATGATTGATTACAGAACTCTGTAATTTTCTATTGGAATGTTTTCAGGCAGGAATTTGATATTGATGCTATTAGACAACTGTGAAAGGAAGACCAATAGATCAGGTACATATCAGGACCCCATTCCGACAATTTATCAAAAGTCCTCATGATGTTTACAACAACAGGTTATCAATCTACGGATCAGATAATTGTTATTGTAATAGTGAATTAAATCAGTCTGCATCAATAAATTTTCAACTTCAATCCAATATTTTTTTTGGGTGTGTTGGGGGGGGGGGGGGTTGTATGGTGTTAAACCCCAAAACCTCTCTCTGGGCTACGCCGTTGCTTGGAGTTATTTATTTGGCTTTTCATTTTCCGATATGTTTCAGATCGATCCGATGGTCATTAGTTAGAAAAATTGCAGTCAGAAGGTTCGCACAAATGAACATTTTTGCACTGATAAGTTATCAAGTTCCTTCCAGACAACTTGGAAGTGTTCGGTGCGGTGATTATTTCTAGCGGTTGTAGATAGAAAAATGAAATACAAAATTCGATTTGTCGAAATAATGTTTGGCTTATTTCAATGGATTATTTCTATATTGAACAATAAATAGGCGACAAAGAGTAATCCACAAACAACAAGCCATAACTTTTAAAGTATTCAAAATAGATACTTGAAGTCTTCAGTAAAGTTATTCGCAAAAGTAAGAGCTACAAATTTGTAGAAGGCATCATTTCGATATAATCACTTCCAAGAAAATTTGTGAAAATATCTCACTCATAGGGGGATTAATCAGCAAAAGCACAATACCAAAAGAAAGGGCATATTTCCTCCATTAAATTCTCCGAAGATACTATTGACCTAAAATAAGCCGTTTTGGCGTTAATAATAGATTACATGTTTTTGGTCATATTTCTGGCAATGGGAAGTGATAAAAATCTTTCGTCCGCATTTAATGGTTAATATCTCTTTTGATAATAGTCCGATTTCAACAATCTATAGCTTGTTCGAAAGGCATTCGTTAAATCTGTCTAAAAACATATAAATTGTTAATCTATTTCGTCAATTTCGGCAGATAATTCAAAAAAACTGCAAAAAACGCCATTTTTACGCATTCAAACATTCATATCTTGGAAACTAAACATCAGAATCAAAAACAAATTAATAGCGTTCATACTGTTTTTTAGTTCTTTCATTTAAAATTGGTTTGGATAAGATCGGTTCAGCCATTGCTGAGAAACACGAATGAGAATTTGTCCGTTACATACACACACACACAGACATTGTCCCAAATCGTCGAGCTGAGTCGATTGGTATATAAGACTCGGCCCTCCGGGCCTCGGAAAAAATCTTGAAAGTTTGAGCGAATTCTATACATTTCTTTTATAAGAAATGTAAAAAGCGGAGTCCTTTTTTACAGAAAAGCCAGGCGGACTCCATGGCACAGCCAATATATATGGTAATGAAATTCAACGCTGGGCTTCTTCTATTTTTTTCTGCCAACAAAAGGCAAAAGTGCTACGGGCACTCAGAATTCCGCAAAACAGTAGGAAAAAAATAGAATCCATCGAAAGCAAGCTTATGCCACTAAAGATTTTCTCTGATCCGGTCTATTTGAGATTTTTGTTCCCCAGATGCTTCCCACTCCCAGTGTATTACAATATATGTGAAAAAACGACATAATGGACCCAAAACCAAGCTGGCCCCCGGTGTACCCATTCGGACATGAATTCGAATGCCCACGTCGTCTATCCGGATATATCCGTTTCGTCCGAAACGTGTGTGCACACATCTCTGAACAGCGTATGGATTTTAATCTCCTGACAATTTCCCACACCTTCGTCGAGTCTTATGCCTTCGTTCGGAACCCAACTTATGGTGAGAATGATTTAATTTCTCCGAACAGGTAAAACCATTCTCGATTTATGATATCGTTCGAGTCCTTATAAATGGAAGCGATAATAGAAAGTCGGAAATTCCCCCTCGGCCGCCGGCCGGCAGCCAGTCCCGGAGTGCGGAATCCCGACGGAAGTGATTCATCGGACACAAATCCCATTGTTACTGGCTGGTTGGTTGGCTGGTCGACTGGCTACTGCCACACATATAGGACCGGGCTGCCGTTTCCCCCTCATCCTAGCATTTAGCAACTGCAGTGACCAAGTCAGTGACTATGACAACAGTCGGAATCGGACAAGAGCTGGAACAAGATCAATGGCTAGACAGCAGCTGTTGTTCCGGTCACTGTACGGGAAGAGAATACTGCAGCAGATACTACAGGGATCCGATTGATAGTCGATTTCGAAAGGGGATTTTTTACTTGGGCAAAGAAATAATACTTTTGTGACGGTCGAAAGAGGTGGGAGGGACAGTGTAAGCAGGATTCCAATTTCATTCCTTTGCAGATTTTTATCAAATGTAAAGAGTTGGAAATCGATTTTGATTCAGCTTTTGTTGGTGATGTAGAATCTATTCTGTTTGATTATGGTGTGGTGTCAGTGATAGTGATCTCCTTAGAGCAGCTAAGCTTGGACACAAAATTGAATCAACTCGAGAGAGAGAAAGGGATTAAAATAATCTGGCCAAATGTTGCTGATTGGATGGATTTGTTTTCTAGGAAGCATAGAAATTATTGGCAATGATTCTGTGAAATGAATTATCAAAGCCCGGAAATGTCGCTGTCAGCAATTCCTGAGCAACAGCTTCGAAAAATTCTTACGCAATAGAGCCGATATCGAATCCTTGGTCCATCGAGTGGATTGTTCTGATTTCTAAGCACTTCCAATGTAAAACTTTGCCTACCCCCACCTCTCTCAAACGAAAGAAACCTTGCCATCGACCGAACTGAGTGGCAGTTCATTTTCATTGACTACGTAATAAAAGGATAAAACGAACCGAAAGAAGCACCGACAGCAGAGTAGCCATTGTCCCATTTTTCCGAACCTACCCCAAGAAGTGGTAGACAAATTGCGAAAGTAGAACACATCGTGAGCGTAAGACCTAAACTAATAATAATATATGGAAAGTCGTACATCCGCAATGCGGACTGACTGGACCGCATTGTGTCCGATCTCGACTGCACCAGTGAGGGGATCCGATACCAGACCGGCAGCACTGGCCAGTGCGGTAGAAATATGAAAATAAATTATCGAAAAGAGCAAATGGAAATTCTGTCGCCGGTGTAGATGAAGTTCGGCAGTAACGAGAATAAATTGGAAAATGTTGCAATTTGGGATGCATTGCCCTGCTGGCGGCGCGTTTTAGACAGACTAGGTTCATGGGGGTTCAGGTAGCTTGGTATCCAAAGGTGTACATTTGGAGTTTTTAAAGCAATGGTCAGCGAATTTGGTACCATGATATTTACAATTATACCAATGACAAAAAATATTTTTGGCAATTTTTGACCGCACAGGCTATTTTCGGCCGAACAGACCATCTATGACGGAAGAGGCCATCTGTGACCAAATGGGTCATTTTTGACCGAACAAATCATTTTTTGCCGAACACACAATTTATGGCCGAACAGACAATTATTGTCGAACAGGAACTTTTTGCTGAACAGACAATTATTGTCGAACAGGTAATTATTGCCAAACTGACAATTTTTACCGAACAAACAATTTTTGCCGAAACGGAAATTTTTTTCAAAAAGCTATTTTTGCTGAAAAACCAAATTTTACTAAAAAGGCAATATTTGCCGAACAGTGAATTTTTACCGAGCAGGCAATTTGTGCCGAACAGGCAATTTTTACCAAGTGGGTAATTTTTGCCGAACAGGCAATTTTGGTTGAAAATACAATTTTCACTAAAACGACGATATTTGCGCTGAACAGACAATTTTTGCCGAACAACCAATTTCTGCTGAAACGGCAATTTTTGCCGAAAAAAAAACATTTTTGCCGAACAGGCAATTTTTGCGGAACAAGCAGTTTTGCCGTACAGGCATTTTTTGTCGAAAAGGCAATTTTTACAGAACAGGCAATTTTTGCCGAACAGGCAATTATTGCCGAACCAGCCATTTTTGATGAACTGACAATTTTTACTGAACAAACAATTTTTGCCGAAACGGAAAGTTTTACAAAAAAGCATTTTTTGATGCCGAGCAGGCTGTTTTGACCGAACATTTAAATTTTGCCAAACAAGCAATTTTTGCCGAACGGCCAATTTCGCCGAGCAAGCAATGTTTGTCGAGCAGGCAATTTTCATCGAACAGCAATTGTTGCCGAACATCCCATTCTGGCCGACCAGGCAATTTTTGCCGAATAGGCAGTTTTTGTCGAACAGATATTTTTGGTCGAAGCAGCAATTTTTGTCGATCAGACAATATTTGACAATTTTTGCCGAATAAACAATTTTTGCCGGTCAGGCAATTTCTGCTGATCAGGCATTTTTTGCCTATCAGGCAATTTTTCCGATAAGTCATTTTTTGCCGATAAGGCATTTTTGACGATAAAGCAATTTTAGCCGATCAGTCCATTTTTTACGATCAGTTCATTTTTTACCGATCAGTCAATTTTTGCCCATCAGTGAATTTTTGGCAATCAGACAATTTCAGCCGATCGGGCAATTTTTGCCGACCATGACCAATTTTTGATGATCAGGAAATTTTTGGAGATCAGGCAATTTTTGCCGATCAGGCAATTTTAGCCGATCAGTCATTTTTTGCCGATCAGACAATTTTTACCGATCAGGCTATTTTTGCCGATCTGACAGTTTTTGTCGAACATACATTTTTTGCCAAACACATTTTTTGTCGAGCAGACAATTCTTGTCGAACATTAAATTCTTGCCAAAAAGAAAATTTTGCCGAACAGGTATTTTTTGCCGAACAGGCAATTTTTGCATACAGGCAAATCTTGCCAAACCACGATTTTTTGTTAACCGGGCAATTTTTACCGAACATGGAGTTTTTGCCGAACAGGCAATTTTGTGAACAGTTGATTTTCACTGAACAGGCAAATTTGCCGAACTGATAATTTTTGTCGAACAGACAGTTTTTGTCGAATGGGCAAATTTTGCCGACCAGCCGATTTTTGCCGAATAGATAATTTTTGTCGAGCAGACACTTTTTGCCGAACAGGGCAATTTGGTCGATTTGGTCGAAACGGCCTTTTTTCGAAATGGGCAATGTTGCCGATAGGGCCATTTTATCAAAAAAGCTATTTACTTGAAAAAAAAAAAACTCTTTGGTTGAAGTGGTCATTACGACCAAATAGACTTTCTGGCAAAGGGTCATGTCGGCCAAGTGACGCTTTTGGCAAAATTTCTCTTTCGGACAAATGTTTGTTGCAAACAATTGTTTCTTTCAGTCGAATTGCCTTTTCGGTGAATGTCCGTTTCGGTTTAATGAATGTGTGTTTGCAACGACCAATTTTCCGAATGAACCATTCGGCCGAAATGGTAGAAAGGGCTATTTGACCCGAACCCATTTGGACGATTGCCATTTAACCGACTCCTTTTACTCGAGCGCAATTTTTAAAATTCTAAGATTTGTTTCTATTTTTGAATTATTTTGAATACGTGGATACTTTCGTGGCGTCCACGGGTTCTAAATTGGATTCTGGATTCTGGATTCTGGATTCTGGATTCTGGATTCTGGATTCTGGATTCTGGATTCTGGATTCTGGATTCTGGATTCTGGATTCTGGATTCTGGATTCCGGATTCTGGATTCTGCATTCTGGATTCTGGATTCTGGATGCTGGATGCTGGATGCTGGATTCTGGATTCTGGATTCTGGATTCTGGATTCTGGATTCTGGATTCTGGATTCTGGATTCTGGATTCTGGATTCTGGATTCTGGATTCTGGATTCTGGATTCTGGATTCTGGATTCTGGATTCTGGATTCTGGATTCTGGATTCTGGATTCTGGATTCTGGATTCTGGATTCTGGATTCTGGATTCTGGATTCTGGATTCTGGATTCTGGATTCTGGATTCTGGATTCTGGATACTGGATTTTGGATTCTGGATTCTGGATTCTGGATTCTGGATTCTGGATTCTGGATTCTGGATTCTGGATTCTGGATTCTGGATTCTGGATCCTGGATTCTGGATCCTGAATTCTGGATTCTGGATTGTTGATCTCAAGTCTGGATCCTGGATCCTGAGTTCTGAATCCTGGATTTTGAATTCTGGATACTGGGTTCTGGATCGTGGATTGTGGATTGTGGATTGTGGACTGTGGATTGTGGTGTGGATTGTGGAGTGCAGATTGTGGATTGTGGATTGTGGATTGTGGATTATGGATACTGGATTGTGGATTATGAATTGTGGGATGTGGATTGTGGATTTTGGATATTGGATTGTGAATTGTGGATTGCGGATTGTGGATAGTGGATTGTGAATTGTAGATTGTGAATTGTGGATTGTAAATTGGGATTGTTTATTGTGGATTCTGGGTCGTGGAATCTGCATCGTGGATTCTGGATTTTGCGTTCTGAGTTCTGGGTTGTGGATTGCGAATTGTGGATTGGGATTGTGGATTATGGAATGTGGTTTGGGAATTGTGTGTTGTGGATTGTAGATTGTGGATTATGGATTGATTCTGGATTCTGGATTGTGGATTGCGAATTGTTGATTTGGGATTGTTGATTGTCCACTGTGGATTGTCATCTGTGGATTGTCGTTCGTGGATTATGGTTTGCGAATTGTGGACAGTGGATTGAGGATTGTGGATTATGGATTGTGAATGTGGATTGCGAATTGTGGATGTTGATTGTGGATTGGGGTTTGTGGATAGTAGATTCTGGATTCTGTACTCTGAATTCAGGATTATGGATTGTGGATTGGGATTGTGGATTGGGAATTGTGGGTTGTGGATAGTGAATTAATTCTAGATTCTGGATTGTTGATTGTCCACTGTGGGTTGTCGTTTGTGGATTGTGAATTGCGTATTGTAGATATTGGATAGTGAATTGTGGATTGCGAATTGTGGATTGGGATTGTTTATTGGGGGTTCTGGATTGTCGATTGTGGATATTGAATAGTTAATAGTGGATTGGGGATTGTGGAATGTGGATACTGGATTCTGGAGTCTGAATTCTGGATACTGATTCTTGGTCTTAATTCAGGATTCTGATTCCAGATTTCGATCATAGATTTAGTTTTTGGATTCGGATTTTGGACCGTTTTTTGTTTCCTTTATAGAGGTTTTAACCTTAGGGTCATTCGCCTCTCTTCGGGTTCGAGAAATCTATTTAGAATTTTTTTAATCCTATGTGCGGGGTTAGGAATCGAACCCAGATGAGCTGCGTACAAGGCAATCGATTTACCAACTACGCTATGCCCATCCCCGGATTCGGTTTCTGGAATCTGTATTAGTATTTTTCTGGTTGCTAGTTTTGCATTCATTCTAAATTTAGAAACTGTATTTGGATTCAAAATTTGGATTCGGATAGGCTATGACCGTTATTCCAATCATAAACTATGTTTTGGAGAAAACGAGACAATAAATAATTCCAAGATTCCATAGGTTTTTTATAGAGTTAAAAATGATTAATTCAGGTGCTTGTGTTTCGACTTCGTCTCTTCAGAACCACGACACTGGACCAATGCACCCGGCTTACGCTAGTCCAAAATTGGAAACACTACTTGTGAACACATTAAACGACTTCTAAGTTACGATGTCCCGTAAGTGAAATGGTTCTGTTTGCTGATGAGACATACTGAAATCAAACCTTGTTTTCAGCTAATCAAGCGAATGCATGGTAAAATACTATATTACTCCCTAGTGAGAAAATTGGTTTAAAACCGTCTTTATCCAAATAGATCCGAAAATGAGTTCACGAAATATGACACATAATTTCACCTTATCCAGAATTCTATTGAAATTTGTGGTAAATGAAAAACAAGTAATTGGTCCGCTACGAGCGTAGTATCTTCATACTAAATCAAACCACAATTGAATTTAACGCTTGTGGTTTTTTCTGTAGTAGCAAGGATCGCTTCTAAATATTCCATTGCTCATATGTTTTACCGTCTATTGTACCTGAGTTAATGCAGGAAACGCTTATTTCGTCATATATGCAAATTTCCTGCCCGATCAGATTTTTTTTAAACTGAATTTTCTAGCAAATTTGCCATTTTTTGGGATACAAATCTTCCAGGAGTATCCATTTAACGAACGACAGAGAAGTTCTCAACTTCGATTATTAATCAAATGCTCCTGGAATATTTTTATTATACGAAACTTTGAGGTATTAGTGATAACAATTTTTCTTACTTTTCCTACTTTTCTTATTTTTCGAGTATTTCACTGTGTTAAAAATTTATATTCACATGATTAAAAAGCTACACTCGAATTTGGGTGTGTCATTTCCCTCAATGTGCGGGGCATTCATGCAAACATAACTTCTCCGATGAACCATAATATGCCATGTAGGAACCGCCTTTGTTTCGACTGCTCTACGGCCGGAATCCACCGTCGAAACACCCAATTCATCATTCTGGCGTACTTGTGCTGAAACTATCATTCAACTTGCTGAATAGTAACAAAAGACCTGCCACATTACTCTGCCGGGGGTACTGCTGATGATAGACAAAACGACCGGGACGTGGAAAGCTTTCGCTGCTTTTCAACCGTAATACAAGGGCACCACCACACTAAGCGTACGAAAAGAAAATTGAAAACACTCGCATTCTTTTCCGAAAATTTTCATGTGATAAAACATGATGAAATTGCAATTTTTGGCAAATGATGAATGGTTTTCCGGCTGCGGTTGCCACTATCCCGCCACTTGGCTGACTGACTGAGAGTTAGCGGAGAAGATAGTGGTGCGGTTCCAGTCAGCCGGCAGAAGCAGAAGCGGGGAGCGAGAGAGAGCCAGCGGCAATGAATAGTGGCAATGTTTCTCTTGTGCGCTAGAAAATGACTGTTCGGAAAGATTTTCCTCCGCAGCTACAGCGGCAGTGAGGACGTTCGCGAGTTGAAGAGTGAGGGAGGGATAGGGGAGACAAGTTTTGCGGCGGGTTCAACATATATAACAACTTTTCCAATCTAAATTTGATCCGCGTCGGTTCACGGTGTAATGTAATCATTTCTGTTGCCTTTCAAAGGATGCGAGGATGGTCGGAGGATTAGTGTTTCGTTTCGGTTTATATGTCATCTGAATGGAAGCAATATTGCTTCATGTGTTTGTGTGTGTGGGAAACTTTGTTTGATGGATTCCAATGGAGACGATTGGTGGCACAAAAAGTATCACACCTCTCGCCCTTTCGTAAAAGGTTTGATCGTTGCAAATAACCGATAAAGAAAGCAATCAGAAACGATGTGATACTGTCAGATTAAATGTGGTCCCGAATTGGATTTACCTCCAACATAAAAAAAGTTAATCTAATTTAGTTCCCATTTTTTCCGTCTTGGCAAGGATAGGTATATCACAAATCAATAAAGTTGGAATCATGACATGCATTCAGATAGGATTCATTTCTCAACCTCAAATAGTGAAATCTGAAAATATACCGCGAAACAAAATGGAAACACATTTCCGTCAGACCGCAATAATTTTGAAATCTGTGTTCGATTTTAACAACCAATTCTCCTCCGTGAAAATAAGGAAAAGGAATTTCAATGCGAATCACTCCAGTAGATATCGCAGCTTCGTAACGGAAAGCGTATTGGGAATGACAACCCCTCGATCCGACACCCTAGGTTCTGCGGTGGAGGATTATATTTTGTGATATTTCCATCAGTAATCTAGCTTGGCGTTATCGCACAGGAGAGTGCATTTATAGGTAACGATGGGATGTGATGCGATTTATCCTAGGATAGTCGACTGTCTAACGTTATGGTTTTTTGAAATGTTCTATATGGAAACAAGACGGGGATGTAGTCAGTTCTATAGTGTGACATTTTGGTTCATACCGACTCATTTAGTTTAAACAATCTGCTATAACTTGCTTCCATTGTGCCAAAACCAATAATGCCTGAAATTTCTTTCATGTCGATAAAATATTCCACTCATTCTGCATTTACAGCTCGCCATTTCAAGCTTTCCTTTATGCCGCCTCTCGGGATAAATGTTTATAGCTGACGTGTACCATTTTGGTATTTTCCCACTCCCGAAAAGATCATCAAAGTTCGCACTTTCACTTTTTTTTTAAATCACCTTTCCCAAATTCCAACTACGAACATCGTGCTATCATTGGCAGACCAAAACGCGAAATCCTTATCGTCTCAGAGTATGAGTGTGGGATCCGATCCACCGTTCCCGTTCCACGAAAAATACTTTCGATGAAAATAAAGTCGAGATGGGTGGAGCAAAGCAATTTTCCGATAATTGCTGAGCATTATTCCAATTTTTCTTTGAGTATTTCTTTCTCGGTCGCCCGAAATGAGATTTTTTCCTCGGAAAATCGACTCTGTGATGACAGCGAATATCCTTCTTAGCATTCCAACCAATTCTCCCCCGACCGACTGATGCTGGCTGCTGCTGCTGCTGTCATACGGGAAAAGGGATTTTTCAATCGATTTTAAATTGCTAGTTATCCGGAACGCACTCAAGCGAACCTGTTGGAATTGGATCCGTAATTTTCCATTTCAACCGAAGTCTATTTTTCTTCATTTCGGCGCTTTTTTTGGTATATATCTCAATTTGGATTGAGGTCAGTGTTTGCGCAACAGGTCTGGGTTTGAATGGACTCGCTTCTTGATTGGGAGCAGGTTATGCACTTAGTTTTGATTACAAGTATTGAGACGAGTGGAAGGATAGTCTAATCAAGGAATAACCATTTGGAGCCCTAGACACTAATCAAGGATTATGGTAACTTTCTACAGAGAAGAAAATTAGAAATAATCCAATTTGCACATGAAGCTCAGAATACGGAACGAAAATAAAAAAAAAAAACCGAATTTGTGTTTCGACTTCGTCTCATCAGTTGCGTTTTGGTCTCAGCAGTCGGCTGCCGAGAGCAATAAACACATGATAATACTTCTGAGAGTAGCATAGCTCGTATCACTTGTTAAGGTGAATTCAGATTTGTATAACTCTTTACCCCATCCTACTAACAAAAACTCCTTGTCGTGGCAAACGTAGAGATGCAGAGGTACACAGGGTCTCCATAACAACGTTTGTTACACTAACATTCCTTTCCTTCCCCGACGACAAGGACGTGATCTGCGCCGTTATTGGCATTTAAAAGTATAGAACTCTCGAAACATGCACATTGAGAATGGATAGCTACTCTCACACCCCATTCGTTGATTCTCTGTGAAATTTCGCTTGTTCTGGTCACTCAAGCAGTTTCAACTACGAATTGTACGGTCATCATGCTGACACTCATACTCAGTAGTGTATCAGACCGTCTTGGTCATTAGCTAGACACTTCATCTAAAAGTTTTCGAATTTGTAGTTTCACCAGCAAACCACAACTTCTATTCTTCCAGTGACGTTAATTGTTCAGGTGTTCACACAAGACGTGTGACTTTTTGGATTTAGATACTCAATAGCTAATAGTCAAGACGGTCTGGTATGATACTGATGAGACGAAGTCGACGCACTAAAACCGATTTCATTTTCTAATTAATTGACCCCTAAACTTGAAACAGTCATAATTTTTTCAGGGCGTTAGCAATGAAAAATAGTGTGCATGTTAGTTCCACGATATCGATGTCAAATTAGCAAATAATATCTTCTTTAATTGTTACTGCTAAATATAAAAAGGCTGATTCCGTACATCTTCCACAGTTGCACCTGACCAACACAACAGCTCACACACTCTTCCAGGTTCTGTACTGAACATTACACCAGCCTTTGATTTGGCGTTGGAATCTTTGTCTGTTTTACAAAATAAGTGAGGATAAATCATAAAATAAATCAGGATAAGTGTTCCATTTCCAGCTACATAAAATTATTGTTCGAAAGTTGATCTGAAAAAGGAAGCCTCGGTGCTGCTGGAGTGAGTTCTGCAATACCACAAAGTTGCCTGTACCCAACCTAGTCCCAACCAGTCTTGCACTAACTCGAATCTCTCGTTGAAATGTCACATGAGATTTTTAGCGCTCCTGGAAGATATTTCCAACACCAGGAGAAGTAGTATTTCTGCAAAAGAGTGCATAGAGAATCGCTTCAATTTCCTCGGGCGCAGTTTGTACGCGAGGTATGACGATAGATTAGCATTCTCAATGCAAGAGTCATCCTCATGATTCTCTGCACATTCGTCACACCACGTCTTATTGCTACAATGACCCATTTGCTTGAATTTCGTGCAATGCTGTAATACATGACGCGCCGTTTGAATGCATGATACGAGTTTGAAGGGTCACACAGATTAGTCCCGTTCAGTGTGATTACCAATTTTTGCTCATTGCAGCAAAAGATCCTTGAAATAGTCCTCTACACTGGAAAAACTCGAATCGATGACGACACCGTTGATCTCAACTTGGTGAGCGGGCATGTATACGCGGTAGTCCTTCACAATAGACTGGTCGCCTGCAACTTCATTTGCTTGCTTTAGGTAGAATATCATTCTGAGCTTATCTAAACAAACTTCCAGGATTTATTTATTTCTCGCGGCTGAATATTTCTGCGTAAGTTTTCTTTCGAAATCTTTTAAATAATTAACGAATTACCTTTGATCCCAGAACAGATCAGGATAATACCGACTGTGTTCAATGTGTATGATTTTAAACGGGTAATTTGAGTATTTGATGATGAGTCTTGTTCGACATCTATTTATCTATATACGGGCCAAAGCTCAGTGCAAAGTGAAATCAGAAGAAATGGTCAGAAATGCAGAAATGTGGTCACCTATTTTCACTCGAGGTATAAAATAGATGCTATCGATTTTCTTAGCAACTGGTACGAAGAATGTGTAAAAAACTTGTTCAGCAAAAAATCATAAAAGTATCGTTGTTTCATTTGCATATGAAAAATTATGGGCGGCTAATGTTTGGCACATAACTTGAGGGTCGTGGCGGAACTTGGACTTGATCAAATGATATGCACTGTAATCAACAACCCACCAACCATGTCACAGCTCCGAAAACTGATGTGGAAATAACCGAAGCGGTAATATCTGAACAGACAAATGATAATCGTTTGCTGCAAAACAAACTATCGAGGGCTTGAAAAAGGTTCCTAATGGACCGAAACGTCGGATGAAGACAAAATAGTGTTTTTTTTTTAAATTCGAATACTGCAAAGTCAAACACATAACCTTGAGTTTCTTTTCGCGGAAGTAGGTCATTTTCGATGTCACTTGGTGCCTCCTAAGGGTCATTTGATTTGATTTCTTGCATATCGCATTTGTCCATACAATCGTCATTGCTGCTGTCTCGGAGATTGTTGAATGCTTCTATTTGTTTCTTCCATTTGCACATTACGGTCGTGAAATCATCTTCATTGTTTTATGTTTTCTCATTAGTGGAGCCTGCAGTTTTATCTAATGTGCTGGGTGATGACGTCATTGATTTGGCGTTTGCTGGTGATTTTGCAAACGGTACTGGTTGGACAACAATTTATTCCAAAGTTTCTGAATTTGTATTCGTTGTTATAGAAGTCTTTGTTTCTGGGTGCCCCCACAGAGGAATTCCGTAGAATGATGATTGTTTACAGTATTGGCACGTGGAAGACTCATCATTATAAGTACACAGCGTCGTCTGAAAATAGGCTGATTTAGGTTTTAAGGTCACAAACGATGGGATGAGGTGTTCCAATCGTACTTTCATCACCCAAACATCGTTGAAAATGCGTGGGAAAAGGTTTAATTTCTCCTTTATGAAAAAAAAAATCTCTCCATATTGCGACATACATATTGTAATTTCGACATTGGGACATTTTGGAGGCGTCGTGCAGTCGAAACTCTAGCGTATTTGCTTCAACGCACATGGGGATTTCTACTTCAGCATTATTGTAACATTTCACCTTGGTATTGAAAACAAATCCTACAGTTGCAATTGTTCCGCTGAATCCTATCAGTACAATATTTCGTATAGATTGGATTTGAAATGCAAGAACATTATAATTTTCTGCTTATATGTTCGATAGATATTCAATTAGTAAGAGACTGGAAGGTTTATTTGGAACCAAAGTTCTCAAGGTAGAGCAAAGATTTGAAGGAAAAGGGCGTATTTGTGTTGAGGAGCAGTCCTGGATTTGCTCTTTGGGTTTTGAAGGATTTTGTATCATTTTTCTGAGACATGTGACGAATTACAACAAACTCCATTATTGATCGGGGCAAGCTGAAATTGCACTTAGAATCAACAGATGAGAACGTCTGGGAGTAACAAATCGTCCCTCAATGTACGCGGTAGCCTCAAGTTGTTTATTGATCAATAATAGCGCCGGTCTTACCCGAATCACCAGGAGACTCACTAGGCTTTAAAATACGTTTTAGATTACGGTACGTTGTCTAGAATTATACTTAATTCAAATATTATTTTCACAGAAAACAAACTAGCGAAAGAAAAGGCTTAAAAATTGGAGTTGAAAAAAGAGGGGAAAACAAACTAAGGTTGGAACTAAAAATTAGAGTTTGTAATCAATACAAGGAAAAAAGAAATGAGCGGTACAAACTTTACTGAAAACCTTAGTTTGTATTGCGGGAAAACAAAATAAATTTAAAAACTCCTACGTTATGTGTTAGAGGAAAACAAGAAAAAAAATTTGTGCCAATTTGTGGCATGCAGGTAGGAGAAGTCTAAAACACCATGACAAAGCTCGAGGAAGAAGAAGCAGTCAAAATTTGCAAAAAAAAAATCTTGTTTGGCAAGCGATGCGCGGATCTGACAAAATGATTCAGCTCTTCATCACATCTAGAAGAACTACTGCTTTCAAAAGCGACTTCTACACTTCTTGGGATCTTTCGAACACCGTACACAATTTTGGCCAGATTTGACATACTTCACTATACACGACCCGAAGTAGACAGGTACAGAACCAATAAAGTTGTTTTTTTTTGTTTCTGCACTTCTGTCCGACGTTTTTTAGTCAAACAAATTTTTGTCGGCAGTTGTGAGCCATCCACTAAAATGGAAAAGTGTGCTCTGGTCACTCATACACGTGTCACAGTCAATGGAATTTTTTTTGGTCAATTTGCGCGCCATTTTACCAATAGAGATAATACAAAAATTATCTTCCTTGAGAGAAAGTTTTTTCCGCTTATAGAGGTTTTAATGCTAGAATCATTCGCCACTTTTATGGATTGGAAAAATCTCTAAATTTAAATGTACGGTCGGGAATCGATCCCAGGTTAGCAAGATAATCAAGGAAGGAAAACACTACAAATATTATCACAAATGTGTGTGTGTTAACCATCCTATCTCCCACTAGCTGGTAGTGATTTACAGAAAAAAGATGTTTGCATGTATTTAAACATTCATGCAAATAACTTGGTTCACGGATTTAGGAAGGTGTTAGCTCAATTGACTTTCCGATGACCCATTTCGTGTACAGTGCCAGACATGTTCCGAGGTCATCGTTCCATCAACTAGCCCCGCCTTACTGTAATGTTTGTATCAATTGGATTGTAACATTACAGTAAGACTTTCGATTCCATTTAAGCAGGAAATCGACGCGTATTTAGTATATTGGTTCAATTTGTATATATAACATAACGAATGTGTACTAAAATACTTACCATTTTTGCAATTTTTTACCTTCATTTCTATCTCCCATTTACGTTTCCTTTGAGCCTCATCCACATTTCTTGAATTCCTGCTTATTTAAGAAAGAAAAGGGGACATAATAAAAAAACCGATAGACTCCGTGTTTTCCTCAGCGCTTTCGTTTCTCTTAGTATGGTGTCACTGCCTGTTGGACTTGTGTAAGTTGTTCCTTTGGAGATCTCCAAGGGGCTGAAATTGGAGGAAGATCTGACTTCTATCCAGAAGTATCAGTTTTTCACATTAATAGATTATATGTGTGCACTACAAAACAATCCCGTGTATAATGCAACCATTTTTTGAACATTTATATGTACATATACACATATACACATACACACAAACACACAACAAAATAATGAAATTTAAACGACATGTAAATCAATACGAATGTAAACATACAAAGCTTGAATCAAAAATTTGATTGACAATTAATGGGAACATCAAAAAGCGTATGATTTTACACTTTCGTTCGTGTAATATTACATGTCATTTATTTTACAGCAATATTAGATTAAAAATACATTAAAGTGCATTGGTATCCAGTTTAATGCAACTGTAATCTTCAATCAACGTGTAAAACTATAATGAAATTTGTCGAAGAAAGTACGATAGTTTGTGTGTATTTGTGGTGGAACGCAATTTTACATTTATATTCATGCTCCAAATATGTGCATGAAAACAAATTCAAAATTACAAAATATTTTTTTCTGTGCATATATACATACATAGATACACACATGTATACATAAAATTATACACATACATTCATACACACATACATATACAAATACCTACATACATATACGCATTGTAATACATATATACATGCATACACACATATACACAATTTCATACATATACTCGAGTTGAAGGAGGACCCCACGATTAACAGCTCAACTATACAAGAGATTATTACTACATCACTGGGAGAAAGGGCAGAAGTTAAAGCCTTAAGCCAGGACTGTGAACAAGCTGAAAGGTGCACTGAAGCTGCATTTTAACCTGGGCGAGTTGCACATGACGATCCGGTTAACTAAGGAGACACGGTACCGTACCGAAATGGTAGGGTATAAACAATAGAGTTCTATGCAAATCACTTCACACTAATTGGAGGTTTGTTTTCCTCCAGCTGTCATATATAAAACTGTCAGCCAATTTAAACGTTAGAAATAGCTCTCGTAAAGTATTTATAATGGTGTTGAAAAGCTCTACTTTGCCTTAAAACTTATTCGGGGGACGTACAATTCCGGTTGGTTATATTCCAACATGAAAATAATCCGACCGCATAGTTATTTTCGATTTGTTTTCCTCCATCTATGACAGGTGGAGGAAAACAACCATTGAACACACTAATACAGTTACAGATTGTCAAGTACTCTATACAAATCCAATCAAGCAGCAAGTGTCACCCCAGCCAAGCAAGGGCCCAAAAAGCACCGCTATGTAACCTATCATCTACCACCTCACACACGAAATCAACCGACAAATGAGTACCGAAAAATATAGCCAACTACAGCGGCACAATCATCAAATCATCAAAAAGTCGCAAGAAAATGATTCCAGAGAACACTATGCTGAAGCATACACTACCAAGCAACTAGCGGAAGGAAAAGTGAAAGAGAGCGTCCCGCCAGACTGAGCAGTGTGTACTCTTCCTAGAGTCGACAAGTCGGGACACGAAAGGGCTGGGTGTGTGTGTGTGTTGCTACACGACACGGAAGGACTGGATGACTGCAAGATGCGCGATACACATCGTCACTGATGCTACACACACCCACATGCGCAACGTACACAAAATACAACTTGACACATACATCAATCCAAAACCTTCATCGATTGAGCCGAGGGGCTATTGATGTCAATCCCTCTGTTGAAACAACTCGTGCTGATGCGGTGTTGAAAATGTTAATGAGAGATATATAGATGTTAATATAAGATAGGTATAAAAAATTGTACTTATCGTTTTGCTGGTACTTGTAGCCAATTATCACCGTTGATAGAGCCGATAGACATCGGATGTCAACACAGTCGCATGTATGGCATATATTTCGAATTCCAGATTCCGGAATACAAACCAGAAATTCTTGTGAGTCGCCCCTCACACAAGTTTGCTTTGTCGATCCTGCATTGTCGTCACACACTTTCCAAAAATGATAAGTTAATGCACAAAACGGGAGTATTTAAGATGAACTCCATTTTCCGCATGCGCAAGGGTCTTCCTCCCGCACAATCAAATACCACTTCACCGTCGAAGGTCGCTTTAACACACGATAAAACGGATAAACTAACGGAGACAAAAAACGAGACAACTATCGCGCCGCCGTGTTGCCAGTCCTCTCCACTACAAATATTATCACAAATGTGACCATATTCAGTGATACAAATTTTATATGGCCCACCACCGGGTACAAAAAGTGTCGCTCATCAGGGAATAATGACATTTTGTCAACGACGTCACATATTTCTTCTACTCAATGATATCACAATAATCTTTTTTGAACGATAAGCTACACATCAAATACTTAGATTGTGCATTTGCCTTACGTTGTTTCAGTAATTTTACGGGAAAATGCACTACAAAAATATTAAAAACTCAATTTTTCGCTACTTTATGCTCAGTAAAACGCATACGTCAAAAACGGCGAGTGAACTACAACTGGGTACAATCCCCTACTTAATGAAGTATTCCAGAAATTATAAACAGCAACGTGTTTCGTTTACGCGAACAACTTTAATCTCGAGGAAGTGATCTATATGCAGCTACACCACGTGAGAAACCACACACTATTTTTTTTTCATATTTTAGTAGACGTAAACAACATCGCGTCGTAGTCTTTTACAAGTCTTAAACTGTAAAATTACGAGCCGCAGCTCGGTGAGTTTGAAATAGATAGCACTCAAGTGAATATGTCGACCAAGCAACTGTTTGTCGGTATGGCCCAGTTAATAAAGAGGAGTGCTCAGTGAGCAAATGGTTACCGGTTCGAATCCCGGTATTGCCGGTTGCCATTTTTTTCTAGTGTCGTGTAATTTTCATATCTTGGGTAACATCCCTTTATATTTTATGTACACTTTGTGTTATACACCACATGTCTCTTTTGCTCTTTTCTTCGAAGAAACCAAATCTCTACCACGAACGTGTTATGAGATATGTTTTCAACCACATTCTGGACTACTCTTTTATTGCATGGGTTTTTTAATTTGAGTGTGATACATACAAATCAGTAATGTTTCCCATACTAATTTCCATACAAACTTTAAACGTTATCCAAACGTACTAGCGGTAAACAATCGTTTCCAAACTTTACAGTCATTTGGACATAGACATTGAACTCAAAAAGTGCTCTGCTCGCATATCATTTTCAATTCCTTCCCTACAACTACAAGCCAGTCTAATGGACAAGCTGTGGATCCACCCACGCTGGATGAAATGTGTAATCTATCTATCTGAGAGTTGATAAACGGGAAGGACAGAGTCACTGTCAAAATTTTCACTTGCAGTAACAGTGATAGTAGCTATAGCTAGATATCTACTGCGTGATCGGAATGCTTTGAGTAGAAGAAGAGATGCCTTCGGATTGGTTGGATGCTCTGATATGTCCTATGTACATGAAGGACCATAAACTCGAGTGTATTAACCATCGAGACATATCAATCCTCAATATCGCTCAGTTGGCCCTCAGCAGACTGTGCCCATTGGCCACAGCTTTGACAGTGAATATTAAAACGAATATCAAGAAAGATGGTCAATACCAAACCAGATGCCACAAACCCTGGTTAAATTTCATCAATACATCATGCGGACTCATCGTCTGTTTGTGGATTTCAAGATCGCGACCGATTTCGTAAAACAACAACTGGCAGATAAAGCTTGAACATGGCTTTCCGACAAAAGTGATTAAAGCTGAGTCGCAAGGCGCCGTAAATGTAAAATGAAGCCTTAAAATTATCGGCGAGCCATCCGACTTGTTTGCTAGATGAATTGAAGCAGGGCGATGCACTCTCTCGTCTATTGTTCAATTAAGCACTCGATACGAAGATATGGGGTGACATTGCGCATCTCGAAACGAAAGATTTATTAGCGGAAGAAGCGTGTAAGAATCGGACGAACTATAAACTCTGAACCAAACAAAGTACAAGTTAGCTGGTAGAGAACTAGACTATCCGTACTCGTTCTGAAGGTCGGGGATTGATAGAGTTCGAATGGATGTTTGGAGCCGTTTTGAGATCCAAAATGGAGATTTCCGGTGGAGCAATATTCTCGATTAGCCTAACAAGATAGGTATTTTTGGAACATGCTTGACAAGTAGATGATGAAAACGAATGTCGCCATCGTGGTTTACAAAATGGCTTCCGACATCGATTTCCGTCATCTACTCGTCAATCCCATTCTGAAAATATGGTCATTGTCGGGGTTATAAAGAATTTCTCTATACCATTTGTCATTTTGGATTGTGAAATGACTTCAGACATCGATTTCCGTCGTCTAGTCGTCAACTTCATTACAAAAATATCCATATCGTTGAATTTATCTAAACCGCTATTTTGGTTTTCAAACTGGCTTCCGACATCCATTTCCGTCATCTACCCATCAACCCCGTTCTGAAAAGATCCATATTACTGATGTTATAGAGTAATAATCTAAACCGAACCTCTAAACCACCTTGGATTCCAAAATTACTTCAGGCATCCATTGCCGTCGTGTACTCATCAACTTCATTCCGAAAATACTCAACTTTTATTATTATTTTTACTAATATTCTTAGCTAATATGTTAAAGTGTATACAACTTCAAGCGGTACTACACGTACTCAAACTTTTTTATGAACTTGGTTCGTAAAAAAGAGGTAGTTTTTCAATTTAGTTCGTAAAAAGAAATACGTAAATCGAAAAATACGTTAATCGAATATTACGTAGAGTTCGAAAATGGAGATTTCAGTGTACTCATTTTTGCTTTGCACGACCATGAAGTGCGCTCGGTGGGGAGATAGACTGCAGTAGTTCAGTGACTTTGAGGAAAGAATTCGGCGCTCAATTAAGGAAAAGTGAAGACGCTTGAAGCACGAGCTGTACCAAGAGTATATGTGCTGACAGTGGAAGGCTGATAAGGAATGGTAGACTACAGCGGGGTGGACGTGTAGTCCGAATGCCAAAAAAGTAATCAGCTTGTTCAGTAATGAACCTGGAACTTGAAGTGGACGGTGAGTACACAAAAAGATTGTCGACGGCCCAAGATCGAGTAGCCTCAATAATTCAGCGACGATGGTGAGACCGAGATAGCTGCTTCAGGGTTCTAATTGCACGGTTCTGTCTGTTTACCATTCATGAACTGATTTCGAGAAAAGATACGAAGCAAGATAAAATCGTCATAGAATACCCGTGAAGTTGCCTGGAAATTACAAGAGCTTTTGTCACGGTCGATTTTGTCACGTTCATTAATTTTGTCCAGTCTCCGCACAAATATGCAAATCCAAGATTTTCAAAACTTACTTTTCGTGCTTGGTAGCCATTTTGCAAACTAATTTAGATATTGCAAAAATACTAAAATTTCTCGCTTTCAAAACGACAATATCTCATGCTTGTTTATTATTGTTCAATCCAGAGAAATACGTTTTTTCTACCTTTCTTCAGATACAAACAATATTTCGAAGTCAGGTGGATCGAGAAATGTCCTGTAAACAGGGAAATTATATTCAAAACTATCCATGAAATCGGTTTCCGCAAATAAATTTAGATTAACCAAGAAAATCTGCTATGAACGAAAGCCAAAAAAATAATGTTTCATATACAAATGTTTGTCGTTTTATGTTCAAGGAATACCTGTCACTATTTTTTTATTAGATTCACTTTGTTTAAAACAGCATATATATTGAGATCGGGAGTACTTTTAACAGACTAAGCCCACACTTCGTTACAATTGATAATAGTTACGCATCGCGCAGACAACCAACGGTACTTACGAGCATCAGGTAGCAGTGCGTCATCAAAAGGCTTATTTTACTTTGTCTAAGCTACGATTCGAATACGATGGTCTCAAGAAGTTTAGGTATACACCAGGCTTGTTTACAGAGTAATGATTGTAACAACTGGGATGAATGGGTTTTTGATGTAAAACGGTTGTCTCTGCATTTTCTACAAGGTTTACTTCCGGCAAAATTCATGGTAATATTTGTTATAAAAATGGATCTTACCTTCAAAATCCTGCACTAATAACACACATAATAATCATACGCAACCAATCTTCAAGCTCTAGATGCTTGGGAGTCTTATGAAACCAAATCGTTAAAAACGCGCTACTCATAAAAAATACCTGTAAAAATCGTGACATCTTTTAAATAATTCAAACCATTAAAATCCAATATTTTTTCCAGTTTCACTTCTGACAATACCACAGACTGTTTCACCGAGTCTCTGAATCAAAGGTTAAGTGAAAATGAGAAATTCATGTTAATGTTGAGAGTAAAACCCGTGACCTCAGCGAACACCATTCTCGAGCGTAGAAAAATTTCCACAACAACAAAAAAACGCAAAATCGTGCAAATATCAAAAACCAGTTCCCCAACTGGTCCATGTATAGCAGGACAAAACACGCCGCGGACGCGGCCGCTACCACCGGCGAATGAGAAACATTACACTTTTTCCCATGTTTCACTTTTGCACACAACGAACGGTTTTCACAGGTTTCCCAACTGGCGGAAAGCTGTGTATTTATGTGTAAACACGTACAAACAACAGCAAGCCTCGGTGCCCGTTTTTCGGTGCATCTTGTTTTCCTAGAGCACATTTTTGCCTGGCTTGTTGAATATTTGAGGATTTCCTTCGGTTCCCTACCACTATGCACCCTGCCTTTCCGAGTCACGAGCAGCTTTGCTACTAACAGCGGAAGTGAATCCGAAGGAAACTCTGTGCTACTGGTGAGCTACCGCGCGAGGTTAAACCTGTTATCGCACTGGTGCCACACTTTGTTTTTTTGTTTCTTTGTACCATATGCTGGACGGCGGCGGAACCAAAAACTTCTCACCCACGCCGGGGGAACCAGCTGGTGAATTCTATTCCAGGCCGTAACTCTCGAGGTTAACGTTTTTTCCCCCGTGTGTACTGGCAAATTTCAATTGTGTGTCCAAAAGCAAAATTCTACTTGCTTCAAACCAGGTGCCTCCAGAGCGCAATGTGGTATAATTCAATTCAACAATCGTAAATTTTCCGGTTCTCATTTCTGTAAAAGCTGGCCGCATTTCACAACAAAGCCAATGTGTCTTATTTCACCTTTCGCTTTCCGCGCCCTGGTACAAGTAGGTAAGATCCCTCGGCGTGGCTTTATTTTATTACCCGATCCAATGATGGATGATCCGGGAGCCATTTACTGCCGAAGTGAAGAAAAAACAGGGCGAACGTACCCACAGCTTTACGACTGACTGAGGATGCCCGCTGCAGACGCTCTGCCTGTCTGCCTGCCTGCCAGTTGAACACGGACGGATGATGGTCGGTTTGCGGTTTTTCAAACCGACATCACCGCAGCCATATAGCGGCTCAAAAAGACAGCCAGCTTGTTGCAATCGAACAACGGCGGAGCTGGCAGAAAAAAAAATCATTGATTGGCAATTGGACTGGGAAATTGATGTTCACACAACCGCCACGTCACCACCACCACCACGACTGCTGCCACACACTACCCAACAAGCACGGGCCCGGTCTCATCGATATGTATCGATGTCGAAACTGAAATTGTCAATTTCCTGCGCCGTCGAAACCGAGGTGCCGAGAAACAAATGATTAATGGGATTTACAATATTTTTGAGTTGGGTCCAGGGCGGAAAATGGCAATACGTTTGTTTTATTGATGGTGCGAGGGGGTGATTTTGGATATTTTTATTGGCAGGGAGGGGGAGGGGATGTTCCGGCGAGGTGATAAAACAAGCACACTCGGATGATCGAATTTCATTGAATTGGCCTAAGGATAGTAATAACAACAGTCAACAAATCATGTTCAACTAATCTGTTCCAATCGGTGTAAATGATTGCCACATATGTTCAGCGTCAGATTTGAAGTGGGTTTTGACGTTGTAGCGATGTAAATCTGGACTACACATTTTTTAATAAAATAGACAGCAGTAGGCATTCTATTCTAACTCAACAAACTATATCTATATGCACACCTATTTAGTTCAATATTGGAGTAACTATTTTAGAGCGAATGGTACAAACTGTAAATCATTAGATAAAGTCGGATTTGTTCTTCGAATTAATTCATCAGTAACTAGCACAAATTTGGAGCCAGTTAGACGATAAATCTAAACTAGCACCAAATTGGTACCGGTTAGAACATTAAATCCAGTCACTCGAGAGACTAACTACTTCAAGTGATATTTCCTGCCGCAAGAAAATGAGCTCATTTTAAGCTGATAAGAACTAATAAAACCGAAACATTTGGTTTGGCTTAGCAAGCCAAAGCAAGATGCACTTTGCTATATTTCTCCTTAGTGGAGAAATATTTAGGTAAAAACTATTTTTTCTCTATTAAGGAGAAAATTGTTTAAACCCATCTTTACGCGTGAAGAGCACAAACCTAAACCACAACTAAATTAGCAAGGAAAATCAAAACATAACGCTCATATCTACTAGATACCACGTTCCATGACGACATAACCGGGAGCCGCACACTGAAAATTACGTATCATTTTCACGGTCCACGCGATTATTCAATAACACACGCGAACATGCTAATGGCCATACGGTTACAATATTAGATTTATTCACGCGAAGTTACATACACTCTAGCACACGCGTCATACGGAAGCCCACGCGATCGAATATGTTAACATACAAACGCTCGAACCCTTCGCAATGATACACGCGATCGTAGAGTTCCTACACCTACATATCTGAACCGTTCACTCAACATCACATTCAGAATTACGGCCCGCATCAATTGGACTTAAGTAGTGTTTTGGGGGATGGCATATCCCGTCTCGTATGCAATTAAAGCGAATGATTCAGAAGGGGAGCACTTACAAGAACTCAGCTCTAAATATAGGATAACTCTCGAAAAATTGCAAACATGTTAAACCGTGGGGATTGTTAGTCACCCAGAGTTATTTTGAAGGGGTCCAGATACGCAAAAGGATCAGAACCGCTGGTGTGGACTACAACTAGAATAAACTGAAATTAAAACACATAATAAAGGCTCCAAAGACCATTCCCCTTAATTTCAGTAATGAAACTTCCCGGAAGAAAAGTAAAAATGCTTTTAAACCCCTTGGCTGTGAGGCGCAGAACCGGATCTTGATATTCATAAATTTGAGATATTTCTTCCTCTTCCTCCCTTTTGCTCTTCTTCTCTCTCTCTGCGTCTCTCTTCATCTCTTTCTCTATCTGTCTCTCTCTCTTCATCTTTATCTCTCTTTCTACTACCCTCCGCTGCTCTCTCTCTCTACTACTCTCTCTCACTCTACTACTTTCTCTTTCTACTACTCTCTCTCTCTACTACTCCCGCTCTTACTCATTTTCTACTACTCTCTCTCTACTACTCTCTACTTCTATCTACTACTCTCACTCTCTTTCTCTCTACTGCTCTCTCTACTTCTCTCTCTCTATACTCTATACTACTCTCTCTCTACTACTCTCTCACTACTATTCTCTCTACTACTCTCTCTCTCTCTCTCTCTACTTCTCTCTATACTACTCTCTCTCCTACTCTCTCTCTCTCTACTACTCTCTCTCTCTCTCTACCACTCTCTCTCTCTACTATTCCCTCTCTACTACTCTCTCTCTACTACTCTCTTTCTATTACATTCTCTCTACTACTCTCTCTCTACTACTCACTCTACTACTCTCTCTACTACTCTCTCTACTACTATCTCTACTACTCGCTCTACTACTCTCTCTACTACTCTCTCTACTACTCTCTCTACTACTCTCTCTACTACTTTCTCTACTACTTTCTCTACTACTCTCTCTACTACTCTCTTTACTACTCTCTCTACTACTTTCTCTCTACTACTCTCTCGCTACTACTCTCTCTACTACTCTCTACTACTCTCTCTCTACTACTCTCTCTCTACTACTCTCTCTCTACTACTACTTTCTCTCTTTCTCTCTACTACTCTCTCTACTACTCTCTATCTCTACTACTCTCTCTCTCTCTACTACTCTCTCACTCTCTACTACTTTCTCTCTCTCTACTACACTCTCTCTCTACTACTCTCTCTACTACTATATCTACTACTCTCTCTCTACTACTCTCTCGCTACTACTCTCTCTATCTACTACTCTCTCTCTACACTCTCTCTACTCTCTCTCTACTACTCTCGCTCCCTACTACTCTCTACTAGAATATATTTTAATGTGCGAACCTTGATTCTGTCTTCCCACACTGTTCCCGTATAATTAGTTTGTGCTTTAAAGTGTGAAGAAGAGAAGAAGAATTGATAGTTTCGCTTTCTTTTATTTTTAAAACAAGTTTGACGTTCCGGTTCCTTATCATTGATTAAAACATTTCTGTGAAATCGGTACATCAAACAAAATCTAACGATGCCGCCCAAAGAATGAAAAAAAACTATAATGGGAAAACTTCCTGTGTAGTTGGTAAACAAACCATGAAATAAAATGGATTTAGCAAATACTACAGGATTTTCTGAAATGATGGCCTTCGAATTTGTCTTAATCGTTTTATTCATTAACTTTGTTTTATTCACTGTTTAATATTAATTCAAAATACTAATTTTGTTTTGTTTATTTTGTTTGTTTCATTTATTTTATTCATTGTTAATATTTTATTCCCTTATTCCACCTATTTCAATACTTTTAGTTATTTGATTAGTTTTGTTTGTTTTATTTATTTGTTTCGTTTTATCAAGTTTATCCATTGTATTCTATAGATAAATTTTCTTAATTTTGATCATTTTATTAATTTTATTCATAATTAATTCTTTTTATTACTCTTATTTTATCCTTTTTAATATATTTTATTCCTGATTTTAGATATTTAAGTTACTTCATATAATTTATAAATTTGCTGCAGTTTCTTTGTCTGTTTTAAAGATTATTTCTGGTTCACTACCCGACCAGGAGAAAATAACTGGACAATAACCCGAGCATACTATTTTTTGGTATTAATATTTTGGTATTAATACCAAAACTTGGTATTATTTGATTGTTATACCTCATTGAGGTATTAAGCAGTTATTGAAGAAACATTTTTCAATAACTGCTTAATACCTCAATGAGGTATAATACTTTATTTTAGTATTATTTATGTATTCTAGTGATTTTTACAAATACCAAATCAATACCTTATTGAATACCTCTATAGAGTGGATTTTGTTACTGGAAGGTTGAAAAATGTTTTATTATTATTCAGGTATTATATAAACTCGTTTCTTTATCAAATAGTTATTTGTAGAACATGCCTGTGTTATTTTTTTTTGGTATTTTACCTCTTATGTAGAGCTCATTAATACCATATTGTGGTCAACAGTCGTTGGTATTGATACCTAATTTTAGTATTCCGCAGTTATTTTCTTCTGGTCGGGTACATAATTCATTTTCTTTACTTTATTCGTTCTGTGCATTATATTAATTTTACTCGTTTCATTTCGTTCATATACTCCGAATATTTAATATTTTTATCAATTAAATGAATTCCTATTATTTTATTATTTTTATTACAATTGAGCAGCGAACATATTAAATTTTATTGGTTATATAAATTTTATTTATCTAACTAATTTTATTAATACCATTCGAGTGGGTACTGTATCATTAGGTATTAATTCCGTTTGTTTTATTCGTTTTTCATTTTTTTCTTTCTATTTCTTATGTTCATTTTATTTGTCATTTTATTCATTTTATTTTATGGGTAGTTCTTTGTCAGATTTACAACTACAATTTGAATTCTCTTCAATTTTTTCTTGCATTTTATTGACTACAACTAATTGACACGTATTTCCTGTTTTGGCTGAATGTGATATTTTTTCAAGTTACGAGTTTTTAAACTTTTGGAGTATATAAAATGATCATCATTTTTCAACCCCAAAATGTATGGATGTATGGAAAGAAATATTAAAAAAATAGTTGCATTTTTGCAAGAGTTTACCGGAAAAAATCATGATTCTTTTTTGTTATATAACTTATTTATTCTCTAGAATTTTAAACGGATGTTTGCAGTCCTTAGTGGATTAAAACAACTTATTTATTTTTAAATACCAACGTTTCGGCGCCTTGATTGCGCCTTCTTCAGGGGAGAAAAAAATGTTTGAAATTCTAGATAACAATGACCCAGTCTAAAGACTATAAACTTATTTATTCTGCATCATTAATGTAAACAAATTGATTTTTTTAAAGTTGGACCTAAGTTTTTTCCCCTTTTTTTCATTAAATATTAAGAATTATGTTAAAAAGATTGTGTAGATATTTAAGAGTGGATCTTCGTAAAGTGCTTCGAAATTTTTACTGAAATTTTTACACAATCTTCTCAATATAATAATAAATATTTTCACAAAATAAAAATTAGGCGTTTTTTGCGGTAAAGAGATCCATTTTTCAACGACGATAGCGTCAGGTGTTGAGAGCCTGAATGCTTGCACTTTTTCGATCTTGCAGAATTATATTTATTATTAATCTTTTTTTTTGTTTTTTAGTCATTTTATTGATTTTCTATGATTTATTTTTTTATTTAAGATTTTTAGTGCATGTCCCTAAACTGTGCCTATTTGATCTCTAGTTGGTACTTCGCATGAGTTCTACAAAACTAATGGATAAATAAACATTCCACATCACAACGAAAGTTTTTTTTTGTATACGAACTTGAATAAAACATTTGTTTCGACTTGGTTCTATAAGGTGGTCTCAGATTCACGTATTAAAAGTAAATCTCTCAATTATAGTATTATAATGTTAAACAAAATTTTTAAAGCGTAAATTGGTAAAAATATGGTAACTTCAAAAATACAACGATTAAACTTGTATCCCAGAAATTGTTGAAATTTCACTTAGTTCGATATGACTTAACTTAATATAATCGTGAAAAGTTTTTGTTGAACAATGACGCTACCAACCTATTCTCCCATCGAAAACCGCAACTTTAGCAGCTAAAAAGTAATTTAATTTCTATTTAAATCACTCCTATATATACAAGATCGCCCCAGACCTGACCTACCAGTTCCACCAATAGACCAATCCACAACCTGCCCCCCCCCCTTGCACAAAATCCCCGCTTGTTGCAAGCGTCGTAACATGTACCGAACCGACACACAGCATAAAGAATAAAAGGCTCTTGCCGGTTACCTAGTTGAAACCGGGCTGAGGATGCGCGAAAATGGTTTGTTATCTTTGGCCATCCAAACACACTCTCGCTACGCGGGCTGCCTGACTGGCTGGCTGACTGGTAGCTTGGCTGTTTGGCTGGCATTCTGACTAACTGACTGACTGACTGGCTGGAATAAATGGCTGACTGACTTGCTGCCCGGAGAACAAATGCACTGTGTTTGAATTGCATCAACATGAGTGGGGCGAAAAAGGGCGAACAACGACCGGGAAAAGTCATTAGTAGAGGAAGAAAAAATACTTCCCCGAAAACACACACCGGGATTCAGTTGAGCTTTCTGCCGTGGGGGTTATTAAATAACTCCCATCTATTTGCGCGCGGGGATTCTTTCTAACTGTTTGCTGGTTGTTTGTTGTTTATTCAGTTCCCCGTACTGATGGTGGTTCAGATACTTTACCACTTTGGTTTGGGTCTGGTAGCTGGAAGCTTGCAGCGCCTGATTTTCCCGGTGCGGTTGTTTCCGGGAAAAATGTGTTTACATTGTCAGTTGTTCCTGGTTGGGGTGAAGGAGGGGGCACGTTTGGAATGAGCATTTTCGGAATTTTTGTTTGTGATGGTAAATACCTCCTTTATTTGGGTTTGATTTAATTATTTTTATAATACGCGTTCTCTGTTCGACGATTTCCCTTTAAGTGAGAACTACATAAATACTATTTCGGCACCCGGGGTATAACACAGATTTCGATCGTAAATGGGCGAAACCACAGAGAAGAGACAGTCATGATTAAACAAAGAAGCTTACAATACTTGTGTTAATATTTGACCAATTACCCGTTAAAACAATAGCGCCTCTATGACAGCTCCAACTTAAGGTATAACTAGGGTGTCCTTTTTGAAATTTAGCTGTGACTAGTTGATAATTCTTTCAAAGTCGCACAAATATATCGTTCGGTACAATTAGCATAAAATAGACATTTTTCCAATAAGCACAAAAAAGACCTTTAATTTGTATACAACTTCAACATTTGAGATGGACGTCTGTTCTCTGTGGTTTAACATTCGCGAAAACAAACTTGCGAAAAGTGCCGGAAATAACGTTGCGGTTAGTAGCAGCAGCTAAGCATGCTCGACGGAAAAAACAATTCATCGACTTATATTTGAACTTATCAAACTCAAATTTCAACTTCTATTTTTGCAATTACTGGGGAGTTCTTTCTCAGCGTCGATCAATAATTGCATTTATTCGATAAGTGGTACTCGCACGAAAATGACTTCGATCAGATCCGAATTTTTTTTTGCCGGTTTGGTCTGGTCTGGTCCAACAACCAGATGCAATAAATTTTGTCCGGGATTTTCACGGGAAGGATCCTATCGCATCACAGCTGCCCGATTCGTAGCTAGCTCGAAAAGTGTAATAAAAGATGGCGACGGAAATGGGATCCACAAAAGATTTATTTTCGTTTCTTGTTGGTGTTCTGTTTTTCTGTTGTTGTTGTTGTTGTTTTCGTTGGTATAGTTGAAGTTCGAATTGGGCGATGAAAGGAGATAGCGCGCCTGTTTTTATGGCACCAGAACCAAGTTTATTCGACTTGTCGTTATTGGACCGTTAAACGGTGAAATTGGTGGTTTGATTTTTTTTTTTGCATTTGCTCAGTCGTGCTGTTTACAGCTTGACGTACCTCGTCTGATCATCACTTGCTTTTAAATGAAATAAAAAACAACCGTTAGATTGTGCCGTGTTGTTCCAGTACAAAAATGGGCTGAAAATTATGTACATTGAGCATGTTCTTTCCATTAACAAAATTGATAAAAAATATCGAATGATAACTTCACAACAACCTTTCCTTCGTTCCACCACGAATATGTCGTTCTATCACGAACCCGTTCAGGCGGACGTAAATTTGATTTCGGCAAATTTCAGCCTGATGCGTATTTATTGTATTATGATTGATTTGTGAAAAACCGCTCTCCGTGTGCTGCCAAACTGTGCGTGTACTATGAACGCCCGTGCTTACCCTTCCAACCGACAGTAGTATCCTTTGCCATAGAGGGTGATGCACAGTGGTTCAAAATAAAAAAAACAGGCGGTCATAATTGGCGGAATTCAAAAATAAATCCTTAGCATAGGTACATTCGTATTTTCTAGTTTTTTGTTGTAAAATAAATCTTGTTGTCAGATCCCTGATGGCGTGGTTTCGCTAGCAATCGTCACTGTTTCAACGCACCTCAGTATCCCCTACCACTACTAAAGACATAGTCAATCTATAAATTGATCCGATATATGCCCCAGTATCCGTAAACCAAACCATAAAATGTCTAGCCCATTTTAAAATTCATATAAGTGTACTCCAATCCCTTATCAATCTAGGAAAAACATTCGAATGACTTTAAGGTTAAAATTATAATTGAAACGAAAATTGTATACCAATTTCACGATTTGGTGTACTATTCTCCATTTTTCGGAGTTATTTCGTGTCTTACCAGGACTACGACACCTAGCCTCATGATTGGGCAACCATTTTGGACGTAGATGAAGAGACTCCGTATTTTTATCAGCCGCCCGTTCCGGGACAAACGCTGTATAAAGCCGCTCCTAGCATGAAGAACAGGCGCTCTTCCATTTCCCCTTATCCTGTCAGCATACGATCAAAGATCCAATCGGGGCTGATTACCCGATCTTCACTAAGGTGGCGCGTACCCCGGCTGGCTCCAAGTGGAGGATAGGAGTTCTGTATCAGAAGAGAATGATTACACTTACACATTACACTGCGTCAAGTTGATTTAAGACAGCCCTTGTATTTGACACTAAATGTAATGCCTTAAGTATTATTTCCATTTTTTTTCTATACCGATAGTAAGAAGTCAGCAAATAAAATTGTTTTACTGGCCGCACTAGCAAATACGGACAGTGCTATCAGCTCAGCGAATGTAAACAAAACTATCAGGTGTCAAGTTCCTTTAAGACAGTTAATTAGTCAGGCTTTATTTTGTGTTTAGCTAGTTTCTAACGTTATTTTAAAGTTATGCCGCGGGGAAAGTACCTTTCGCAAAAGGAGAAGGCCACCATACTGGCATACAGGCGCATAAATATGAGTATCAATCAGATTTCGAAGGAGGTTGGTAGGTCGCGGTGTGTGGTCAGGAATTTTCTGGAGGACCGAGAAAATTACGGTAAAAAGTACCCGAAAACCATCAAAAGCAAACTAACAAGCCGAGATAAAAGGAAAATAGTCAACACGGCATCCAATTCAACAATATAGCTTAGTCAAATTAAGGCTGAGCTGGATTTAAACGGCAACGACCCAGGCGACGAATAAAGGATCACGATTGGAAACTCGGAACATGGAATTGCAGATCGCTCGGCTTCGCAGGATGTGACAGGATAATCTACGACGAACTACACCCCCGCAACTTCGATATCGTAGCGCTGCAGGAACTTTGCTGGACGGGACAGAAGGTGTGGAAAAGCGGGCATCGAGCGGCTACCTTCTACCAGAGCTGTGGTACAACCAACGAGCTGGGAACCGGCTTCATAGTGCTGGGCAAGATGCGCCAACGTGTGATCGGGTGGCAGCCGATCAACGCAAGGATGTGCAAGTTGAGGATCAAAGGCCGTTTCTTCAACTACAGCATCATCAACGTGCACTGCCCACACGAAGGGAGACCCGACGACGAGAAAGAAGCGTTCTACATGCAGCTGGAGCAGACGTACGACGGTTGCCCTCTGCGAGACGTGAAAATTGTCATCGGCGACATGAACGCACAGGTAGGAAGGGAGGCAATGTACAGACCGGTGATCGGGCCTAACAGCCTGCATTCCGTATCAAATGACAACGGCCAACGATGTGTGAACTTCGCAGCCTCCCGTGGAATGGTAATCCGAAGCACCTTCTTCCCTCGCAAAGATATCCACAAAGTCACCTGGAGATCACCGGACCAAGTAACAAAAAATCAAATCGACCACGTTCTAATCGACGGTAGATTCTTCTCGGACATCACAAACGTCCGCACTTATCGCAGTGCGAATATAGATTCGGACCACCACCTGGTTGCAGTATGCTTGCGCTCAAAACTTTCGACAGTGCATAACTCTCGTCGAAGCCGAACGCCGCGGCTAAACATCGAGCGGCTACAAGATGACAGAGTGGCTCAAGAATACGCGCAGCAGTTGGAAGTGGCACTACCAACGGAAGAGCAGCTAGGCGCAGTTGCCCTTGAAGATGGCTGGGGAGATATCCGATCCGCCATAGGTAGCACCGCAGCCACTGCACTAGGTACGGTGGGCCCGGACCGAAGAAGCGACTGGTACGACGGCGAATGCGAGCAGTTAGTCGAAGAGAAGAATGCAGCATGGGCGAGAATGCTGCAACACCGCACGAGGGCGAACGAGGCGCGATATAAACAGGCACGGAACAGGCAGAACTCGGTTTTCCGGACCAAAAAGCGCCAGCAGGAAGACCGAGATCGCGAAGCGATGGAGCAGCTGTACCGCGCTAAAGACACACGGAAATTCTACGAGAAGTTGAACCGCTCGCGCAGGGGCCACGTATCACAGGCCGACATGTGCAGAGATACAAACGGGAATCTTCTCACGGACCAGTGTGAGGTGATCCAGAGGTGGCGGCAGCACTACGAAGAACACCTGAACGGCGATGCAGCAGACGACGAAGATGGCACGGTAACGCACCTGGGAGCACGCGCGGAAGACATTACACTACCGGCTCCGGATCTCCAAGAAATCCAGGAGGAGATTAGCCGGCTCAAAAATAATAAAGCCGCTGGGGTTGACCAAATACCAAGCGAGCTACTAAAACACGGTGGCGAGCCACTGGCTAAAGCGCTGCACTGGGTGATTACCAAGATTTGGGAGGAGGAGATTTTACCGGAGGAGTGGATGGAAGGTGTCGTGTGCCCTATCTACAAAAAGGGCGACAAGCTGGATTGCTGTAATTACCGAGCAATCACCCTGCTGAACGCCGCCTACAAGGTACTCTCCCAAATACTATGCCGTCGACTATCACCAATTGCAAGAGAGTTCGTGGGGCAGTACCAGGCGGGTTTCATGAGCGAACGATCTACCACGGACCAGGTGTTCGCTCTTCGTCAAGTACTGCAGAAATGCCGCGAGTACAATGTGCCCACACATCATTTGTTCATCGACTTCAAAGTCGCATACGACACTATCGATCGAGATCAGCTATGGCAGATTATGCACGAGTACGGATTCCCGGACAAACTGACGCGATTAGTGAAGGCGACGATGGATCGGGTGATGTGCGTAGTACGTGTCTCAGGGACGCTCTCGAGTCCCTTCGAATCACGCAGAGGGTTACGGCAAGGTGATGGTCTCTCGTGTCTGTTATTCAACATCGCGCTGGAAGGTGTAATAAGAAGAGCAGGAATCGACACGAGTGGTACGATTTTCACAAAGTCCGTTCAGCTACTTGGCTTCGCCGATGACGTTGATATTATTGCACGAAACTTTGAGAAGATGGAGGAAGAATACATCAGACTGAAAAGAGAAGCCAAGCGCGTCGGACTTGCCATCAACACGTCGAAGACAAAGTACATGATAGGAAGAGGTTCACGAGAAGAGAATGAGAACCGCCCGCCTCGAGTTTGCATCGGTGGCGACGAAATCGAGGTGGTTGAAGAGTTCGTGTACTTGGGCTCACTGGTGACCGCCGACAATGATACCAGCAGAGAGATTCGTAGACGCATCGTGGCAGGAAATCGTGCCTACTTTGGCCTCCGCAAGACACTTCGGTCGAACAGAGTTCGCCGTCGTACGAAGTTGACCATCTACAAGACGCTGATTAGACCGGTAGTTCTCTACGGGCACGAGACCTGGACCATGCTCGTGGAGGACCAACGCGCACTTGGTGTCTTCGAACGGAAAGTGCTGCGTACCATCTACGGTGGAGTGCAGATGGAAGACGGCACATGGAGACGGCGAATGAACCATGAGTTGCATCAGCTGTTGGGGGAGCCACCCATCTGTCATACCGCGAAAATCGGACGACTACGGTGGGCCGGGCACGTAGCCAGAATGTCGGACAATAGCCCGGTGAAAACGGTTCTCAATTGCAATCCGACCGGTACAAGAAGACGTGGCGCGCAGCGAGCACGATGGATCGACCAGGTGGAAGACGATTTGCGGACCCTTCGCAGACTGCGTGGCTGGCGACGCGCGGCCATGGACCGAGTGGAATGGAGGAATCTTTTGTATACGGCACAGGCCACTTCGGCCTTAATCTGTTAATAAATAAATAAAAGGATTTAAACGTATCTCGGGAGACTATTCGACAGGTAACCCAAATATTTGCCGCTCGAAAATGATGCGGGCACCTTGTCTGAAACAAGAGCATAAAATGGCAAGGCTTGAATTTGCAAGAGCTAACATGAGCCGCGACTGGAACTTGGTAAGTATCTAAATTGGGAAAACATAGTTGCAATATAATATATATGTCTGTCATCGAAAGTAATAATACATTTTTGCGACAGGTTATCTTTAGCGACGAAAAAAAATTTAACCTTGATGGCCCTGACGGATTTAATTCGTATTGGCGTGATCTACGAAAGGAAGAGGTACATTTTTCTACGTGTAATTTTGGAGGAGGAAGTTGCATGGTATGGGGCGCATTTTGCAGTTAATAAGAATGGAAACCCAATCAAGTACTGAGGAGTCGCAAAATTGTTGGTTGATTTGAAAATGGAGGATTTTGAGAAAAAAAGCTGGTGACTGTCTTAAATGATTTTGACATGTCGAAAGTTAAAAATCAATATAATTCATATATTTATTAAATAAATTCGGATTATATCGTTGAAATGTTGTGTAATAAATTGAAATAAATTTATTGGATTCGTATTAGAACGAAAAATCTCTAACATTTTTAGAAATTGAAAAATATCGTGATGTCTTAAATCTCCTTGACGCAGTATAGTGGGAGCTCATGTTGCCCATAACATAACTTCACCAACCAGGTCTTAACACATATTCAGAAAAATGTACGTGCATTGATGTTTTAAATGGATTTGTATAACATTTCGAACCAGTTTGATGAAAATAACTATGGAGTAAAAACGTCTTGTACGATTTTTCCTCGGAAAACGTTCCATATTTCAATAAGAAAAACAGACCCATAATGTCTTCAGCCAAGTTTTTCTGTGCGATGTCTTCTAAACTACTAGACGCATTTTTTTATTTTCATTGCTATACGTCAAGAGGTCTCTTGACTAGAATAATGTTTAAATAATTAAATATTCAAGTTTAAAAAACCGCTTAAGTCCAATAACATCGCCGTCATTGTTTCCACAGAAAGGTAAATGCACGCAACTGCTATTTCGTTGAACTCAATTACAGACGATGGATAAAAGTAGAAAAATCGATCCGATGGTCCGGCAAAAAAATGTCATGTCCTCGACGAATAAAATGTCCTGGAATGTTACTAAAATAGAGTAAAAATATCACTGAGCCCAGTTGGCTTCCTTGCGGATTTCAGAATGCAGTGCGAAATGTTGCCCTAATGCTGATTTGAACTAGACTTTTTTTTCAATTCAGCTTGTGCGACGTCTTGAAAGCTAAGATGCAGTGGGAGTTGTTGACTCACTTGCCGTACTAAAGAAGACGGAGCTTCGAAATAATAGGAAGCGCTTTTTCGAGTGCTTACAAAGCAGAAGTCCAATGTACGTTCATTCTCGTTGATTTCATTGTTGGTTCGCCGAAGAGAGTCGCTGCAGATAAAAGGGCAAATGAAACGAATCGTTCAAAAGAAAAGTAAACTGAATGCAGATATTCCTGCAACGGGCTGGAAAAAGTGATGATGAAAACCGATGTTTGGTTGCATTTCGAATTCCAACATGGCGACTTTCGGGTCAGCAATATTCTCTACAAACCTAACAATATGGATATTTTTGGAACTGGCTTAAAGAGTAGATGATCAAAATCGATGTTTGATGCCATTTTGAAACCCAAGATGGTGATCTTCGATTGAGTAATAATATCGATAACCCTACTAATATGGGTATTTTTCCCAAGTAACAATTCAAGTTTTATAGTACGCTACAAGAGCAGTCTAAGCTTTATGAGTTGTTATAAAACTACCATAAAACCTAAATTATTACTAGGGTTGGAACGGACTAGGCAAGCATATGCTGAAAATGGAAGTTTGGCGTCATTTTGAAATTCAATATGGCGACTTCCGATTAAGGCTCAAGTTACTGTCTTTGAGCATGTGTAAGAATTGAACGCTTGGTAGTATGCATAGGAAAAATTTTACACAACTTTGCCGCCGGTTTTTTTATATAACGCATTTATTAAATTCTAAAAGACGAAAATCAGTTGATTAATTACATTATCACATTATGCAGCATAACGCAAACTGTACGTGTACCATGAGCGCCCGTACTTGCCCGTGCAACCAACAGTATCCTTTGCCATAGCGAGAGGCGCACTGTGATCCCAAATCGAAAAATAGGTCATAAATGGTTTCTGGCATTCGTGTGCATTTTCGCCAGGTATGTAGCGAGGATTTCGTTTCAGGAGGGCTTTAAAATTATTGCAAAAATGTATAAATTCTGATGACCTGAGATAGTCACTGGAAACTGAATGTAGTTATGAAAAGTTCTTAATGAAAACAGTTCCAAAACTAAGATAATAGGCATTAAAAATCCTAAAAAATATGTTATCTGTTACAAGCAAGGCTAGGATGCAACGACGAATTGAATTTGATTATTATTATTAATTTACAAGCTACAATTTTCTCTAGTTACAAAAATGAATATTCAACTGTTCAAAGTATTTAGAGATCCTTAAACATGCAACGTATTTTAGACGTTCACAGGGGTGTAGATGACGCTAAATTGTAATAAGTAGAAAAAGTATCTAAAAAGCCTAGAATCCCGAAACTTTGCACGCAATTGCTTATCAAATCGTGTTTCGCCGTGATGGAGGACGAAACCAACGTAAAAGGTTGTCTCGATTTATTGGAAAATATCAGTGTGAAATCCAAGCTTACCGATGCAAAAATAGTCCGAGCCAAGTAAATGTCTAAATTTGCTTTAAATCTGCTGATCAGGCAGGCGATTTGTGCATGCCGAAAATAATAGGCGAACACGAAATTATTACGACACCGATAAAGTCATGCCAATTTTCTTATAATGTTGAAAATCAAACCAAAATTTTAGGGTAGTTTTATACATATATTCACTTCAAAAATCAAAAGAAAAGTTAATCGATGGAGCCTCAGTTTTTTTCTCAGTTTTTTTCCATTTTCTTAACATGTCCTTCTCGTTTTTGACTGTCTTCTTGCTCTTCCGAGGTTCCCGCTTCATCATTGCCCAGTACTGCTCCACCGGGCGCAGCTCTGGACAGTTTGGCGGATTCATGTCCTTTGGAACAAAATAGACAGAATTGGCCTCATACCACTCCAGGACACTTTTAGAATAGTGGCATGATGCCAAATCTGGCCAAAATAGCGGAGCTTCGTCGTGCTGCTGCAAGAACGGCAAAAGGCGCTTCTCGAAGCACTCAGATTTGTAGATCTCGCCATTTACTGTGCCCTTTGTCACGAAAGGCTCACTCCTCAGTCCGCAAGAGCAGATGGCCTGCCAAATGAGATATTTGGAGGCGAACTTCGACATTTTCTTCTTCTTAAATTTGTCGTCCACATAGAACTTGCTCTTGCCGGTGAAAAACTCCAACCCCGGAATTTGCTTAAAATCGGCTTTTATATACGTTTCGTCGTCCATCACACAGCAGCCATATTTTGTCAGCATCTTCTCGTAGAGCTTCCGTGCCCGAGTTTTAGCCGTCGATTGTTGCCGCTCATCGCGGTTTGGGAAGTTCTGTACCTTGTATGTATGTAGTCCAGCTCTCTTCTTTGAATTCTGGACGTAGCTCTGCGACATGCCGATATTTTTAGCCAAATCACGGCTTGAGACGTTGGGATTTGTTTTAATCATCCGCTTCACCTTTCCTTCCGTCTTTTTGTTCTCCGGTCCCGGTCCGCTTCAACTCTCTGGAGACGGTTGAATGGTGAATGTTCAACATTTTTTCCCAACTGCCGGTGCGACAGGTCAGGAAATTTCAGGTGTTTGTTCTCTCGACTCGCGTTGATTCACCTCCATTTTCGATGAATCGAAAAACACGACTTCGAGTTTGACAGCGTGTAAACAATACACATCAATGAGAAAGTGTGCAAAATTTGGTTGATTTTTACCCAATGGTAAAAAAGTTATGCCCTGTTGAATGTGTCGCAATAATTTCGTGTTCGCCCTTTACGTTCAACTATTATTTTCATGATCAGACATCTTGCTACTAGTACTAGTTCTTTGACTTCACTCGAAGTTTGCATTGACTCAACTTTGTGAAGTTTTCAATTTAAATGATACTGATCATGTCATAATCATAAAAATCCTGAGAAAAACACATTTTTTTCGTTTGACTCTTGTGGGGAACAGGCTCAAGACTATCTTCGACAATATTATCAGACAACTGAGAATAACTACACACTTAATTTTTTCTGCCGAATCTCAGCTATTTTCGCATCTTTTGACGAAATCTCAACAGCTGAAATCTCAGTAAACAATTTTTTGGCTGAGATCTCAGTAAAAATAACGTTTCAAAGCTGATACTCGGAAAATATTTCACCGAAAATCAGCTAACAAATTTCACTTTATTGTGATATCAGTTTCTAAATTTGCCGATTACACGGCTGTTGGGAAACTACCGAGCCGAATTGAGTGTGTAGTTATTTATTTATTCGAGTAGATTCTTTCACTGATCCTATTTTTTTTTAAATTGTAATTTTATATATCATTGGACTTACGAATAAAAAATATCGCAGACTGATTTTTCTAGTTCGGAAGAATTCCTAGATCTCTGAAACTATGGTAAAAGTTAAAATGTAAAGTATGTACAAAAAACTACTGATTTCACTACAAGGCAAGAATACAAATTTTAGCTCTATTGACTTTCAGCAATCTGGCAACGGACAGATCATTAACCAACACTTTATCCATCCAACCATGCTATCAGATTGTTAGGAATGAATAAAAGTCATAGATAAACATTTGAACGATTGCACGACTAATGAAAAAAGTTATGAACGCACCCAGATTTGAACTTATGCTCTTGTGCATTGTACCACTAACTACTAGCACTGTTCCGTTCTTGCACATGAGAACAGAGCGTACAATCGGCACATCCGCAATTCGATGCTGTCTCGTGTGTTATGAATAAGCCACAGTATTGCGTTTAATGATGTTGGTGACGATGAGTAAAAACTCGCCGTGCGTTACTATAACAACCAGCGTAGGCACATGAATGTGGTGAAAATCCTTTCACTTTTGTGTTGAAGAAACGTATGTAGGAATAGCGTGAGATGAAGTGATTTTATATAACTGCAAAAATGCAAGCGATGCTAACATTATTTGCAAGTGATTGTCGTTTGCAATTATTGCAAGAGATTTTTGCTTTGGGTGTATTTTTTTAATACGTTTATTTGACACGGCATTTGCGAAAGCTTTTTACGCCGAAGTTTCTTTTTCACATAGCATGTTACAAAAAATCTTTGAGCCTAACTTCAACTATTATTATAATTTTGATTTGTCTAAAACTAACACTTTAACTATCACCACTTTACTGTTTGCTTTTTTCTTAGGTTCTTGTATTTCACAATGATCTAGTATTTCTGAGTGTATTTATTTGCATTTTTCTGATATTGTCTGAACTTAAAACAAAATTGAATATTCTAGGACACTATAATTAATGAATGATTAGACTAGGATGAGAAATGTAATTAAATTTTGATATGCACTGTTTTTATAAAATGATAGATAAGTTCCATGTATAAAGAATCGCGGTAAGCCAGGATGTCTCTAACAGCACCATGGATTGGTCTTCTTCGGCTTTGTAAAGAATCTACAAATTGGGATGTGGCTTCATAATATTCAGTGCATGACCAAACAGCCTTACATCCAACCCTTTGAACCATGCCTTCGTCGATACTTTGGGGATAATTGAGTGTCGCCACCGTCCCAGATCTCGATTGTCCCATGATGTTTACCAACTAGCAAGCGTCCTCTGACGAGAAGCGATTGGTTTTTTCATATATTTCACCATCCAGTGCAGCCATCTTGGCTAAATTATCGGTTTTCTCATTACCCGTAATAGAGAAATGGGCGGGGACCCACACTAGGGTAAATTGATAACTTTTTCTTGTTAGGTTACTCCGAAATACTCGTATCTTCCCAAAGAAGAACGGATGGTGATTATCAACCCTTCTTGAGCATAGAGTTGCAATTGGGCTGAGACTATCAGTGAGGATGAAGTAATGGTACGGGGGTATTGTATTAACTAGTTGCAAACCCTAGAGAACTGCTGCTAGTTCGGCTATGAAATTGAAAAATTATTGTTGAAGTTACCGAAACCAGTGGCTTCGTGACCCATCAGTGTAAAACATTCTAAGGCAATCTATGCGTTGGTATTTACTTGTGAATATTTTGGGGATCTCGAGCGGGCGTAGGTGATCCGGGATTCCACGAATCTCCTCTTGCATAGACGTGTCGAAGAATAAAGTGGATTCGGGAGTATCGGATGTATGCGGGAACATACCTAGCAGGCGTGATTTCTTGTGACATGTGATTGAAACACACTGCCATGAATCTGGTTTGGGATTGAAGCTCGACAAATCTTTCGAACTTTTTTATTACTAGTAGATTCATAACCTCACATCGAATAAGCAAACGAGAGGAAAGATCTCAGAACCGGTCTTTTAACCTTCCGGCAGTCGCCCTAGTGCACTGAGTGCACGCTGCTCTGAAAAACTAGCAAAATCGTCTTAGGGCATTAGCGGCAAAATCGTCTTGGGGCATATGCGCGACTTCCGGAGGGTTAAAGGAAGAACTCCCACCATCATCAGCGAGTTATCTTAGAGTACATGGGCTGACAATACAATTATCGACGTCATTCACGTAAAAATTGCAGAGAATGGAGCTTAAACAAGAGCCTTGTGGGAGGTCTATGTAACTTATTCTGACTAAGTGCACAGACGCCATTTTTTTCTTTTTTTTTGCGTAAGCGAGTTGGATTTCAGACGAAAGTAGCGCCAGGCAATCATTCGTTCCCTTTCCCCTCCGAAAAAAACCAAACCGGGTATCTGATAGCAAGCCATTCGTCTCAACCCAATTTTTCAAGACATCGAAGGATATTTTTTCCAACAATTTCCTGATGCAGGATAGCATTGCAATCGGTCGATACGAGTTATGATCGGAGGCATGTTTTCCCGGTTTTGGAATGGCGATAACTCTCACTTGTCTACAGTCATGCGGGACAATGTTCTTCTGCTCAAGAAACTTTTTGAATAAATTCAACAAGCATCTTTTTGCTAGGTCAGGAAGATTCTTAACCAAGTTGAATTTAATTCTGTCTGAACATGGATCATTATCGTTGCATGAGAGGAGTGCAATTGAAAATCCCATCATTGTCAAGCGCGAATCGATGGAGTCGTTACTTGTAAGAGCATCACGTGTTTTGGGTGTAGTCACTTTTTTCGCGCAGTGCTATAAATCATTCATTCGCTTTCACTTTCAGCGTCGGATGCGGAGAAAAGCTAGATAGATAGTGAGCGGGAAACCGACGCCGAACCGCGCGTCGCTCGATGGGTGGTAGAATACCTCTATACATATTCTGCTTGGTTCTATCCAACTTCTTTTGCTCGTCAGATAAGGCACACAATATAAAAGTAACTGTTTTTGTCGTTCGCTTTGCGCTGGCTCGAGCAAAAGTATAAAGCACACTGAATTTCGTGACCATTGTCTTCGGTGGTTGGAAATAGCTTTCGGCTATTTTTTCTCAATAATTTGTTCAAACCAAATGAGCTACAAATTTCGTTAAAAGTCGCCAAAAAACGCGATTTTAAATTTATTTTTGAAAAATTTCTACTTGCCTGATATTCGCCCTTCGGAGTCTCCAGAAAAGTTTCATTAAATTGTCTTTCAAATTAATGTTGGAACTCCCATTTTTTTTAAATGTCGAATGATTCAATTTAGAAAAGTTCTTCTTTATTCCGATAAATTTTGCTATAGATATGGTTTATCTATAATTTTATCCATACTTGTTTAGCGAAAGATTTTTCGCTTACACCACATGGCTAAAATTCTATATTTTAGCCAACCTTTCTCCATATCGGACCACTGTGCGGCGAAGCTTAGTCATACTGGTTCGCCTTCGGCGGGATTTATCTTACTTATTCCGTTCCATCCTGCCTATACGAGAACACACGCACGACACAGGCAGACATTCAAAGTTATGTGCTTTTCATATGCCATTTTTGACACCTTTCGGTTGAGAAGAAGGCGCAAGACGGTGGTGGTGGGCGCCGGGACGAGGGACCAGAAGAAGCTACCATAAAGTCATATGACGAGTTCGCGCTCGGGGAAAGGGGTTTATTGAGCGAACCGGGACCGGTTTGCCTTCCGGCAAATATCCTCCACGCGTGCAGTGACAATGTGGATAGGTTGTAGAGTGCTTAGCAGAAAGGATTCGGGATTTGGGTTTTCTTGTTCTGCATTCATGTGTGTTTTTCGAAGGTGGTGAAAAGGTGGTAGCGGGAGAAAAATATGTTTTTCGTCGCTTCGGGGATGGTGCCGAAAAAAAAACTAGGAACAGGGTTGGACCGGTGGTGCCGGGAAATGCTATTTCTTCGACGCCGTAGCCTGTCTTATTTATGCTTCGTTAAATCCGAGAAGAGAAGCGTGAAGTGAGCTTCATTATCATACACATTATGCCAAAGTACACAGCGTGACGTTTCGAGAGGATTTGGGGAAGATTTTTTCCCCTCGCTCTATCCTGTAAAAGATGCGCACATGTGCGCGGAGTATTCTCTGGTGCGCTGTTTGGGAAAGTACATATTTGCAAGTCGAATATTGCGGATGGATGTCAGTTCCGTGTAGTGAAATTTAAAAATTTAAATATCAGCAAGGACACATGGAAAACCCTGGATAATATCGATTCGGTTGGCTTTTCCACTTGTGATAGATGAGGGCCAGCAGCAATAAACTGTTTTGATAGGCAGCGAATTTCACGCCTGATGGAACACTACTTGAGAAAGCAATTGTCGCAATCTACCAAGCGTTTCCATTATCACTGGTTGTTAGAACACATTGGTTGCTAAGGAAATGTATTACAAAAGATGGCACCACAATTCTGCCACCCTTAAGACACTGCAAGTATCATTTGATGAAGTATGTTTTTTATTGACCCAGCTGTCGCCTCTATCAGAGATCACAAATCAATCCCCGTCGGAGTGCTTTACGATTGATCCTTCATCTACTCTTCGGGGTACTATTTGGGAAAGTGCGAGTATCATCACATGCTATGTAGACAATAAAAAGCCAAATAAAACTGATCCGTCAAAGAACGACAGTCTCCGTGCGGCGGGGGAGTCTTTTCCCACAATCCATTCGCAGCTCTGTCGGTAAGTGAGCCTACCGTGGAGCCTATTGTCAAAATTTTACTTGATATTTTATTACCTTTTTCGCGCAGTGCCATAAATCATTCATTCGCTTTCACTTTCAGCGTCGGACGCGGCGGAAAGCTAGATTGTGGGATAGTGAGTGGGAAACCGACGCCAACCGCGCGTCGCTCGATGGGTGGTAGAAAGTACACTCTCTATACCCCTTCCTACGTAGAGAGTATAGTGCCTGTTTCTATCCCACTGAGACAGTCCCGGCAGAAATTTATGTCGATGGAGCTTTTTTTTTTATTCTGGCAAATCGCAAACCAATTCATCGTCTTCAGATCCGGGAAGGAAATATGCAACATTATGTCGTTTTGCTTCGCTGGATTTTCCCATTCAGCTCCGGGGCCAAGTTTAGACAGCAGCTCGGAGAGATCTACTGCTGAAGGGGGGGGGGGGGGGGGGGGGATAGGGAAAAAACCTGAGAACAGCAGTACCATTTTTTTGCCACTCTTCTATTGTTATGGTTCGCGTTCATGTTCATTTGTTAGGATCAGCCATTCGGAAAAGAGGCATCGGTTTGTATTTTGCTGCTATCTTCTTGAGCTGGCGAAAGTCTGTCCAACCGGGACGGGCGATCATCGTGGAGGGGGTCAGCGAGCGGTATCTCGTTATCCTTTTTATTGTTCCTTGCGGAATAAACTCGAAGCTGGCAGAAACTGTCGGAGAAAAATAGGCAATCATGTTTGCTGAATACAGCACTAACTGCGGTACTTGGTTATCCATCGTTGATGTTTGCTTCGTGATTCTGCTGTCTGCGAGGTGCACCAGGAATTGGCTGAATTTTTCGTTTCCAAGCCAATGGATGCAATTTTCGTCTGAAGTCATTTTCGTAGATTTCGCTTTGAGCATGTTGAAATTCGAAAAGTAGCGGGAAAATAAGGAATGGCAAATGAGAATTTTGACGTTGCCATTTGTTTGCTCTATTAACTACCAGAGTTACAGATCGCAAGAAAAAAGTTGTTTAGAAATATCATAATTTGATAAAGCATTTATCTACAATAGAATATCCTAGTCTTCGAAGAGTGGAATTGGAAATCAGGAATCAGAATATACAGAATATATCGATTCGGGCCTTGCCATATCATCTCATTACTACATTCCTGATGGAAAGAGAAGTGAAAGAAAAAAAGTAGGGAAACAACAATACAATACAATCACAACCCAAATAGTAAACATCTGGATTGTCCATTCACTAAGGAATAATGAGCCCTACTGATCAAGCCTATAACTCTGTACTACACTGATAGTGGAATGATTTTCGATACCTCAAAAAGGTGGTAACGTGCCAGTGGAAATGTCAAGAACGGATGTAGAGAAGTGACAGACTAGCTGGCAGTACTAGCTTACTCGAGTACGATTGGTTATGTAAACTAAGCGGAAAAAACAGATCCACACTTCAGGCTTTCGCCGTCACCCACAAACTGTTTCTGTCCCTAAAGGTTTGCAAGACGTTTGGAATGGTTGAATTCTGCAAATCCATGAGCTTAACACCTACTCAATCAAACTTGCTACTGCGACAAGTATCAATTTATTTCGAATAATTCATGCGCTGAAATGTTCTCGGATTTAAATTCATCGTTAATTACCAGCATATTTCCTGCCAGCGACCCGCAGTTGTTTACGAGAGGCACATAGTCCAGCTGCATTCCATAAAATACCGTATCTTCGGTCACCGGGATGCACACAGTCGAGTCCTTCCTGCCAGCGACCAGCAGCTGTCCCGGTCCTGTGGTGAAGTTGGGACCAGGGGCCTTCCACAAATCTACTGCTGGCAAGCAAAATGCATCTGTGAGCTTTTCCTAGCCTCAAAGCACTTCGATTACAGGCCTTGTTCAACGATAGGACAAGCTGCTGCTGTACTACCAAAATGTGGGTGGTATCAACTCAACCGTTGAACAATATCACCTTGCATCATTGTCCTCGTCGAAACGTGGTTGAACGATGACACGCTTTCCAGTCAGGTTTTCGGTACTGACTACGAGCTGTTTCGTTGTGACCGGAGCCCGGGTAAAATCCGAAAATCCACCGGAGGTGGCGTATTGGTAGCAGTTAATTCCAACTTGATGGCAAGAGCTTGGGTTTGCCTTCAGCAGTTTTGATCCGTAGGTCGTACTAGTGTGCGTTGTATGTTACACACGACCACGCATTGATCATCGAATATGCCGAAGCACACTTGGTAGCACTGTGGTGCATGATTTAAATGTTTCAACGCTTTCCGTATCCTACGATTTTCGTAAATCTGACCATCGCAGTATCGCAGACCTTCTTTCTACGCGAACGTGTTCCCAGTTCATAAAAAGGGTAATAAGAGAGACGTTAATAAATACCGGGGAATAACTTAATTGAGTGCTGTCTCGAAGTTGTTTGAGCTGGTGATTATGGAACCTCTTCAGGCTCACTGTAAGCAGTACCTAAGTTACGATTAACACGGTTTCACGTCTGGACGGACAACTGCGCCCAATCTGATATGTTTAACATCGTACTCAATAGAGAGTATAGAACGTCACACTCAAACCGATGTTGTTTACATCGACTTATCTGCCACTTTCAACAAGATAAGTCACAGTATCGCAATCGTAAAAATGGAAAAATGTGGAGTAAATAGGAGACTTCACTTCACTTCTACGGCAGGAATACCTCAGGGAAGCTACCTGGGACCGTTGATATTTCTGCTATACTTCAATGATGTACAACTAGTTCTGAAGGCTTCACGATTGTCCTTCGCGGATGATCTCTAAATTTTTCGTCTGATTTGTTCAATTGATGATTGTAAATTTCTCCAACAGCAGCTTCAAGTCGTTGCTGATTGGTGTAACAGGAACCGCATGTGTGTGAATCCGAAAAAGTGTTCGGTAACATCATTTTCATGGAATAGTGATTCGATTTATTTTAACTATCGTCTAATAGAAACAGACATTGAACGCGTCAGTCACGTGAAGGATTTGGTAGTGATTTTGGATTCTCAAAGGCGCCAACATCTGGTTGCGGCTTCTTCTGTACAAAAACCCATTTTTTCATGTCTTCCTTAGATTTGACCTCCTTGGAATGCTTCCGTAGTGCAAGAACAGTAGTCTCGGAAGCTGCCGAAAGTCCGCCTTGATGTAAGTCCCATTATGCATAATGAGAGAATGGGTCATCATCTGTGTGTACAATTTCCGGATCCGTGACTTTCCCACCACTTTTTGCCGTTTGTCACGATTTGGAACCTTCTGCACCAAGGTACTTAGAGTTCTAAGCTGATTCGTCTTTGGCAGTCACTAGGTGAGGAGTGTGGTAAGCGTGCAGCAGCCTGCGACGGAAAAATGACAACGAACAACTATGTTTACATACTTAAATCCAAGCAAATATAAATGAAGATGTATATATGTTTATTATCATAACTAGTAAACAATGTTGTTAGCTGTCGTTTTTAAAACCAACATGGCTGATCAGTGTTTTTGAGGATCTTATCACCCAAGAATAAAAGCACTTTGTTCTGCTCGTTGTACGTATGCAGTTCCTTCCGGTCCTTGGTTCTCTGAACCAGGCTTGGACAAATTCAACTTTTTGGCCACACCGAAGCATTGGGATTCCACTCAAACGCTTTCACTACACGCTTGTGATCCTGATCACTAATAAAATATCCATTCTGACCGTTCATCTCCTTCCGTTCGATGCTAAGAGTTAACGTTCCATCACACGACTCACCGTTGACTGCACGATTCTGAGTTGTTTTCCGACGTTCCGATGAGAAAGTTGAGTATTTTCCTGGTGCTTGCGCAAAATAAATTCGCGACTTTGCTTTTCGGGTGACGCCATTTAAAAACTGACAGCGATAAAAATACAATGTAAACAATACACTTTTAACTACTTCTATCAAAATTTTCAAAAGAAAATACCGAATGCGTTATTTTCTACAGCGTTTTTTCCGTGATGCATTTTGATGTGGGACACCCTTTACTGTACAGATTATGTTTTAGAGTGATGAAATGAGGGCATTGACACATTCGGGACATATTTTTTCTTTCTTTTTAATATACCGAAGCTGTTAAAATATGTTTTTACGACCCCCCCCCCCCCCACATAACCCGTTCTGATTATTTAGTATAATTTTTTCTCAAGGGGGTCTTACAGCAAAAAATTAAAAAAAGAAATTTGTATTTTGGCGTAATTTTATTTGCTATAACACACGCAGATTCCAATCCATCAGCAAAAATTTTCGAAAAACTTACAGCGATAAAAATACAGTGTAAAATACACTCTAAACTACTTTTACCCAAGTTTTCAACAGAAAATACCTAATGGATTATCCCGTGATGCAATTTGATGTGGGACACCCTTTAAAAGCGTTTTCCTTGAAACCGCGTTTTTTTTTTCAAATTGGCAAACACGGTAACTCAAAAACTAATCAACGAATTGACTTAATTTTTTTATGAGAATGCACAATATGTGTAGCCTATCGATGAACCACACAATACTGAAGAAATGTGAGCGAATTTTATTGTAAGAAATGAGATTTCTTGGTTTACATGAAGCCATTTTCCGAACCTCGAACTTTTTCCTATTAGTTTATTTTGGGTCATCAAGTAACTACAATTCTAAGCTTTACGATTCTTTTTGGTTTTTCTGTGCCAGACAATTGAATCAAGAGCTATCGTGTTCGCTGCGGCGCTCCTCGGCGTGGAAATGGTTGGACGTCTACTCTTGGAACGCTCGTATGTGTGGCTCTGCAGGACTGAAACTATTATTTTTTCGTACACAATGAATGTATAGACGAATTTCGCGCCATTTCGAACAAATGTTGGCAACACCCTCTCAGATTTTAATGAAACCTTTTGTACATGAGAACTTTGTCACAAAAAGCCACTTTGCATACTTTGTTTTTCCAAAAATGATCTAGACTGTATTTTGAAAAGGGCGAAACTTTTTTTAACAATTTTTTACTAATTGCTACAGTTTAAAAATGACAAATCCTACAAGAGAAAACTGTAGAAGTTATTTCTACACAATTAATCAAATTTTTTAATAAAATTTTTGAAAAAATTCTTCATCTACTCCTGCGCTAAAAAAAATCGATTTTAAAAAGTTGAAGTCGATTTACAAAACACCCTTTCTTTAATTTGGATAAAATTTTGTTCCAGGATAGGTAATTATGTTCCATACCTACCGTCAAAAATTCAAGTTGGCACTTTCAAGGAAAAAAAGTTAGTTGAAAAGAAAATTTCCTTGTCCAAACTTAATTTTTTTTAGAGTATTTTTATCAAAAACTAAACCAATGAAAGTCATAATCATCTCAGAATCCAATTTCTCAACTGCTAGTTGCCTTATACATACAAAAAGTACCAGTAACGAATTTGGTATACATTCATAACAAAGTGGAATGTAAACTTTCAAATGAGCACAGCAATCAATTAAGACTAATAGGCTTCAACTTTTACATTTTTTAAAATAATTAGCACGATGACGTAGTCGACCGATAAATCGACACACAATGACCTCCACTGCGAGCCGTGTCCAATAACCCAGCCATTAAGCTGTTGAATAATATTTGCAAACACGGCCCACAGCAAAAATCAATTCACAGCGACCCGCGAGTCGGTCACACCAGTGTGCGCAGACCACTGGTGGTCGTTTGTCTGAGCAGGTGCTCCTAGATGCATTAGTATCGAGGCGTAATGCAATAAACATTTCAAAACATTTGTCTGTCGTAGGTTCTTTAGCACTGATGCACGCAATATGCTTGATGATGTATGCAATATCGTCAAACCCCTCAACCTATAGGGGAATACAAGGTAGTCCTTTTTCAAAACAAAAAATGAGAATAACTCAAGAACTGTTCGATATACCAAATTATTCTGTTCAATAAAATGGTGTATTTCTATAATGGTAACAATTTTGTGGAACTGAAATGTTTAAAAACCTTTTTTGAGAGTTGTCCTACTGGAGCTGTAGAGCTAGGTTCTTGGAAGGGCTGCCCGTCAGAATCACACACTACAATTTCAGACGAGACAGGCAATGTCGCCCACTAAAACACTGCTTAAGGCCAATTGCAGCGGGCCGTGATTCTGAATGGGATATTCATGGCACGGTTCAGATCTGTGCGCGCGTAGAGACTTTGCGATCACGTGTATCATCGCGAAGGGCTCGAGCACTTGTACGTTAACGTGTTTAATCGCGTGTGCGTTTGTATGTTGCATGTGCTAACGTGTATGTAACTTCGCGTGTGTAAATTCGATCTTATAACCGTATACTTTTCGCATATTCGCATGTGTTCTTGGATGATCGCACGCGAACCGTGAATCTGATACTTAGTTTTCGGTGTACAGTTTAGATGCTATAAAAAAGTAAGATCTTCCATATCACTAAAGTTCCCGGTCATGTCGCCATGGGACGTGTTGTCTAGTAGATATGAGTTTTATTTTTTGATTGGTCCAACTGAATGTACGGACCTAAGCTGCTAGAATGGAGGGAAATAATTTTCGGACGTGACAGATTCATGATCGCGCGAACACGGACGTTTGTAGGTTTGCGTTTGAGACCGCGTTTGAAACTTCGTAAGTGGTCAAACGTTTATCTTATTACCGGGGTGTTATCAAGCTTGCGCGATCGCGGGCGTAGTTTGATCGCGAAGAGCATAAGCGTTCGTATGTTAACGTGTTTGTCGCGTTTTTGATATTTAATTTACATTCTGACAGGGAGTGAGTTAACCCATATCACCGAAGTTCTCGGTCATGCCACGACCGTGTCGTTCAGTGGATATGAGAGCTTTCTTTTTTTAATTGGTTTAATTGAAGGCATGGACCTAGTCTGCTGATGCCGAAGATAGAAACTTTCGGAAGTGACCGATTCATGATCGTGCGAGCGCGGGAGTTGTTAGGTTCACGCTTGAGACCACGTTTGAAAATTTATACGTGCTGAGACGTTCACCTGACGTTATCATGTTTGCGAGATCACGAGTGTAGGTTAGACTGCCCAGAAAAATAATGAATTTTTGAAAACTCAATCGACCCACCTCTGAGTCGATTTCTAGTCCCACTAGGAGTATTTGCTCCAAATTTGAAGCAAATCGGATAAGTCTAGCTACCGGACCAACGTGCCTGAAGTTTGTATGGGATTTTTCGACAATTTACATGGAGAAAACCCACCAGCTCGCATTTTCGCCGCTAGGTGGCACTATATGCATCGTATTATCACTGTAAGTGAAAATAAGAAAGATAATTTAATTGTCTACAACCTTGTTGCAGACTGCTAATCAATCCGGCTTTGTTGAAAGAAGTTATTAAACTTTTAACGAAGTGATGTCTGAGTCAGTTTTGCATGGGGCCTAGCAGTGCATGATTGTGTACTAGTACTCGACTTCCAAGTGCTATACATTTTTGTAAAATAAGGGTTAGATTTAGCAGAATACTATGTTCAAAAGAATTGTAGTATATGATACGAGTTATCGTAGTAGTAAAATTGTAGTAAATAATACGAGTGATGTTTCGGATGGAACATTTTAGTTCCACCTGTGACCGCATATATGGCACCAACACTAACTTTTGATAGAAGAGAGATAGAATATTGGGATGTTCGGAAGAATTACTGAAAAATGCCTGTTCTACAACATTTTAGAAGACTCCTGATTTCTATCTTTTTCCGTTGAAAAGTTAGTGTAGGCGCCCTCCATGCGGTCACAGGTGGAACTAAAATGTTATAACCGAAATATCACTCGTACTATTTACTACAATTCTTCTGAACATGCCATTGAGCTAAACCTAACCATTATTTCACGAAATTGTTTAGTTCGTGAGAATCGAGTACTGATACACATCAATGCACTACTAGGCCCCATGCAAAACTGATTCAGACATCACTTCGTTAAAAGTTCAATAACATCTTTGAACAATGCTGGATTGACTAGCAGTCTTCGAAAAAGTTGTAGACAATTAAATTTTCTTTCATATTTTCATTTACAGTGATAATACGATGCATGCAGTGCCACCTAGCGGAGAAAATGCGAGTTAGTGGGTTTCCTCCATGTAAATTGTCGAAAAATCCCATACAAACTTCAGGCACGTTGGTCCGGTAGCTAGACTTGTCCGATTTGCTTCAAATTTGGAGCAAATACTCCTGGTGGGACTAGTAATCGACTGGGGACTGGGTAGGCCGATAGGGGTCGTTTTTTTCTTGTCACTCTAGTGTAGGTGTCGTGGATGGTCGCGAACGACTCAAGCATTTGTACGTTAACGGGTTTGTCGCGTGATGCTTCCTCAGAACCAAACAAGAAAATAAAGAAGTAATAATGGAATATTTGTTTAATGACATAAACTTGTTTCAATGGGATTCTTGATTAATTAAAATATACCTAGTTGCTAAATTAGACAATTTCTTCTCACAAACTAAGTTTTATGGGATCCTGAGATGCTAACTTTTTTCCTTGAATGTGCCCGATTTGAACATTTTAAGGTAGGTAGGTAACACAATTACCTATATTGGAACAAAATTTTATCCAAATGAAAGATGTGTTTTTTTGTAAATCCCCATACTTCGCGAAGGGAAATTTATAATAAAGGTGTTAACTTACCCCAGTAACAATTTAGGTTTTGTGGTAGTTTTATAGTCACTCATAAAACTTAGATTGTACTTGTAGCGAGCTATAAAACTTCAATTTTTACTTGGGTACGCGTATGAAGATTTTAAATTTAATTAAACTGAGCCCTGTCTGAGTTTGCAGTGCGTAAATTATCTTCGTGAATTTATGAACAGATTTTTTTGCCGTGTATTTTTGTAAGGTAAACGGAAATAATATGCCCACTCAGTAGAACTCAACCACTTAAATACCACAATCAACTGCCAGTTGCTTGTCAAGCAAATCTCTCCATTCATGTATGAAAATGATGCAAATACGATCGGACTATGGCGAAGGGAAATGGTTTTGAAAATACACACAAACACTAGAACATGACATAATTGGACGTTTTGCTGGGAAAGGTAACTTTGACACGGTTGAACAAATAAAGCGTTCTGCATGGATCATATTCCAGGACTAAGCTATGGCAACTAGTTCCGATCACTTTATCAAATTGGTAACTGTATAACCTACAATAACAATATGTTCAACTGATTTCAACAAGAATCTTCCGAAGGAAGGGAGCAAAACGCTTGAGTTCATATTTCCAGTCAATAGATTTACATCTGATTGGTCCCAAGAAGTTGTACTGCGTCGCCGACACCTCCCCCCGTCACAAAAGACCATACACTTGAGCTGCAACAAAAGCCTTCAACGTTCAATCTATCACCGTTACGTTACGGGACCCTTTCGGGGCTGCTTTGATCCACCACACACCGGACACGCTGGCTTTACGAGCCTACTACTACATAGGTTATCGGCAAAAGGCTTAGCCTGTGTGCTGAACTGCATCATCATCCATCGTAAGTCTCAAACGGTGCCATCGACCGAAGCCAGCAGATATACAGAAATTCCACAAAGGCACACTTACTCGAGAAATTTCCACTCAAGTGAAATCCTTATCTCTGCAGGCGTCGCATATCGTCTTCGCTCCCGGCACATCGTTGCTCTCGGTACTTTTCGCTACACAGTCTACTTTCCATGGCTGGGTTGTGTGTTAGGTGGGTGGAGGGGAGTAGAGTAAACCGAAGAGACGACGAGCCCATTTCTTCCTCGAAAGGATTATGATGGTTGTGTCATTTTTAGGGACTTGACAAATATGGATGAGTTATGTATTATCCTTTTCACTTTAGCCGTGCTCCGGAGTTTGTACACGTGCAGTAACATGGAAAAAAGGATGCTGGCTCGTTGAAAACCGCACCCGATACAAACTCTCACACACACACAACAAATCCTTTTTTGAAAAACCAAACAAGCAAAGAAGATAGGTCCCACTCAGCTTCTTCCCTGTTCTGTCGCATCAGGTTCCGTCATAAATATGGAAGCATTTTGCTAAACAAACAAAGCGTCCGATTGTGGTGTCGATGGTCCCAGGAAAATGCCCCCCCCCCCCCCCTGACGGGGGCAGTGACATGTGCCGGCCGAGGTGCCCTGTTCGGTAATGGGATACGGGTCGGTCAAGTGAAAGAAGTAATCCTTTCGACGAGCTCGGCAACGACCAGGGATACGCAACGAGAGAGTGAGAGTGGCGGCCTGAAAGGGATTAGGATAGAAAAGCCTGCTCGAAGAAAGCAGATACTCTTGGAAGGTCCTTTACATATTCATCGAAATGTATATTGTCTTCCTTGCCGCCTCCACCCTACCATCTGCAACGGAACGTTCGACAATGCCCGGAGTTTCTTTGCGGGCAGAATGGAAGCTGGAGTTCGAATCGGATTTGAAATTATGCAACTGAGGATAGATACGGGAACAATCTGTTGATGGTACTATTGTTCCCGGTTCTCCAATATAACATCATAACAATCTACAATCGGCTTTTGTTGAGAGTGTTGAACAGTGAGACTTTTAACAATTTATTTGAGCTGAGTCAGGCAATTTGCAGTCTATCGCTGCTTCAGCAAAGGAAAAAATTAAAATCCAATCACATTCCGTAGTAACAAATTGCTATTCCAATTCAATCAATGATTATTAATGCGAAAAAAGTTTCGTCCATCGAACGAATCCGTTTGTCAATGGCACAAGGTACTGTTCCCGAAAATTGTCAGCAACTCAGTTATCGGCCATCCGACGCCCAGCAATGAAATAATGTCTGTTTTTAACACTTCACCAACCGCTGTTCCCTATTAAAATCGAATAAATAATATAAGCCATCAATCTTCCCCGTTTCCTAGAATCGCAATTGTATTAAAGTTCCCTCAACATTCTTATCCTGAATTTCCAACGATTCAAAAACCAGCAGAAAACCAATTTTACTACGCCCATTTCTAGAGAATTACGCTATCTAATAATTTTAATTTCACTCCCCGTCTCCAAAATAGCGAAAGCTGCCTATTATTCGCTATTCCTATTTTCAAACAATTCCCCGAATTAGCATCGGCTGATGGGTGGAAGGCTTTTCCCATGACTAAATTCAATAATGATCCCCCTGGAATCCATCCGCCACCGCCAGAACCGGATGATTCTGGCAGCATTCTGTTGCAGGAGAAATGATGAATAATTTCCAATTAATTTCTTGAGTTTTCAATTTTCACCGTTCGCCCGCCGAAGCGAAGCCTCTCTATTGTATATCGTCGATGATGGAGGCGCGCGGTTTTTCTCTAAAATTAATCGAATCGGGAGGAAGCCAGAACCGTAGTATTTTGTTGTTTTTAATGCACAGCGCTTCCGGAGGCTTTTATTTTTGAAAGCAGTTTTCAATAATTTTATCCACCGAATAGCGTTCTTTTGGAGCGTTTTATAACGTCTTGTATTTGAACGATTAATTTTAGGAACGGATTCTTTTTCTTAACAGAATCGGATTCTGACCTTAACCGAAGGAAATAACATATTTCAACCAAAAAATAAAGATGCAATGAAGTTCCTTAATTTTTACCCACCTATTTTTGCCGCTCGTGCTACCAAATCTCTTCGATGCACGAAATTGCTTTCGAAGACCCGGTTTACATCAGTAGCGTCAAACGAACCGAACATATTTTCAACCCCCGGCCCAATTTGGTGGAAAATAATGTGTGAAAAGCTTTACGCCTCCCCGCACACAAGCTAGGGTGCCAGCACTCTGCTGTTTCGTAGCAAGGATGGTATCAAACCGTGCCAACGGTTAATAATAAATGCGAAACTGCCTGCCTCTCTTTCAGCATACATAACGCCCTTTACTACCATTTGCCACAAGCAGTACCAAAACGAAGATGGAATGTTCTAATTTTTTCTTTCTTTTTTCTTTTATTTCAGCACCACCGTCGTCGATCGAAATTCAAGGCTACAGCCACAACTCCAAGGTGGAAGTACGGGAAGGTCAGGACCTGACGCTGACCTGTGTCGTCGCGAACTCGAAACCAGTGGCACAGATCGTCTGGTACCGGGGGAACTCGGAGTTTAAATCCGGTAAGTCCCCACCAATAGTGTGTCTCGTTGTTAACGTTCTGGCTGCTGCTGCTGCTAGCGACAACGATCGTAAGTTATAAATATTCATGCGCCAGTGAGGGACTTTTCGGCTCAAGCGCCGAATGGAATGAAATTTATTCCGGTGTTTGATATACCTAAAAGAACCATTTTGGGATGGGGGTTGATATGATGACAACGAAACGATAGCAGGAATTTAAGTCTTATGATTGTTATAGTGCTTGTTTTGTTTGAGGCGATTTGCAGCTAGTAATAGTTTAATTCTGTTTTGAAACGATACTTCCCCTATTCATTAATTCATAATTATGGTACCCCTCAACCAACACAAGCACCAGCGTAGTTGGAGGGATATTATAATAATTGATGTAAGTGTTACAGCTCGATCGCGATTAGCGTGGCAACTAGTTCTTTGATAACAACGATGAAGATGACAGTTCGAAAACAAATCCCAATAAGCTGATAAATAAGTTGGATTGGAATGTTTCATCAGTAACTGATACCAACTTGCTGCCACTTAGACGATATATCCAAACTAACACCAACATTGGCGCCAGTTTGACATGAAATCCAAACAGTTTGGCTCTCATTCCACGACCTATCCTGTGCCATCAGGCGCAAATTGGTTTTTCTAATTTTTTTTCCTCTGCAAAAAAATGTTGCATACTCGCAGGCGTTTGGCACCCATGTACTCGTCAGCGACCCAGAGCTTCTGGGTTTGGCTAACCGAGTCATTCCTCGATACCAGCCAGTTGCTTTAGGCGTTAAAACATGTTATGTGAACTGTTTAAATTTAGTGTCTAATTGGCGCCAATTTTGGTGCTAGTTTGGATATAACATCTAACTGGCAGCACAAAACACATTCAAATCCAACTTTTCTAAGTCAGGTTTGGTGTCTTCATGCGCAAATTGGTTTATCAATTTTTTTTCTTTTGGGAAAAAAAGTTTGCATAATTAGCTCATGTTGAAGCTTCTTCTTCTAGGAAAACTCTTCAAACGGGAAACTGTGTACCCAGAATAAAGTGGTTTCATAACACTGTTATTAAAATTTATCATCTGCTAATATTTGAATAAAACCCAGCAGCTCAGCTAAGCTCCCGCATTGAGACATGCTACAAATCGGATCAGCAAAAATCTTATGAGTACTTTTGTTAATCTAGAATTTTCAACGGTATTCTGAAGTTATTTTCTTCTGCTCGGGTATACTCCTTGATTTTTCCTGATCACAATTGCTTGCGGACCAGAATTTTCACTGGTCGAAGCAAAAGGTTCTCGAAGGAGCGAACCCCATACTTCGCAATTAAGGCCCTTGTTGGAGACTATACCATCAATCTCTACTTCCCGGGCGGGTACATAGACAAGACAGTTTTTCGTACACGGCCAAGTGGTATTTAGTAAAATCTCGACTTATCTTTGCCCTCATTCAAGTTTGTTATGAATATATACCAAATTCGTTACTGATTACACGGTTGCGTTTCGGCTTCGCCTCATCAGAAACCGACACTAACTTTTTGTCGCAATGCGCCGGCTTGACGCAAATTCCTTAAAACTAAAACACACTTTGTGTTTCAATCGAACGACTGGTCGTCACTGATACTTTTCACGTGTATCCGGCAACTAGCAGTTGGGAAATTGGATTCTGAGATGATTATGACTTTTATTGGTTTAGTTTTCGATAAAAATGCACTGAAAAAATAATTCAGTTTGGACAAGGAAAAGTTTTTTTTTAAATAATTTTTTTTTTCCTTGAAAGTGCCCAACTGGAATTTTTGACGGCAGATAGGAAACATAATTAACTATCTTGGAACAAAATTTCATCCAAATCAAAGATAATTCTTTTATGTAACTCGACTTTAAATTTTTGAAATCGTTTTTTTTTTCAGTGTAGAAGTCGATGAAGAATTTTTTTAATATTTTTTTTATTCAAAATTTTTACTATTTTTGTAAAAATCACTTCTATAACATTTTTTGTAGCATTTGTCATTTTTAGACTATAGCGATTTAAAAAAAATGATAAAAAAAGTTTGACCCTTTTGAAAAGACAGTCTAGATCATTTTTGTAAAAATAAAGAACGAAAAGTGGCTTTTTTGTGACAAAGTCTTCATGTACAGAAAGTTTCATTAAAATCTGACAGGGTGCTGCCATCTCCGAATACGATTTAGCGCGAAATTCGTCTATAGTTCTTCGTCAAAATATCATTGGCAGCAATGCACAGTGGTCCAGAATGCAAATTTAGCAGGAATTTTGAGATTTTACTGAAACTATACAACTTAGCCTTATTAAGTCTTTGGAGAAGTTTTCGTAGTTTATGAGCCCTCCCTTTTGGTTAAAACAACAGTTAGGGTGGTTCTAATTTTACCAAGATCAAAAAATTAACTTTTCAATCATTCTAGCTAGAGCCAAACGACCTTCAGCGAAGTTGTAGAACGACAAATTTTGAAAAAGTTTGCTGAAAACATGTAAGCTCTATCTGTCATACTTTTTATTTTACAACAAATTTAAAGTCGGAGCTTAGGGTGTTTCTTCGAAATACAGTTTTATTCCAATAACTTTTTCTGTATTCATTTAAAACTAAAGCAGTCTTCAGACAACTTTAAGATTGTTTCAAGGCGAATAATTTGTTTCACAGTACCATATATCTAACTATTTCCGTTGAAAAGTTATGAGCACTTTTTCGCCAAAAATGGGTTTGTTTGAAATAACAATATCACTCATTTAAATAAAAATAAAAGATAATTCTTTTTGAACTATAAATAAGGTCATGATTAGAGTTATAATTGAGCAAAAATGGCGAATACAATATTTTTTTTTAAATTTCATATTCAAATTGATTTAAAAAATCTATTTTTGAAATATTAAGTGCTTATATTTTCTGAACAATAAAAGCTAGAGTTTTGATGTATTAGAAGAAAATGTTCGTCTTCAAAAACTCTGAAAAACATCTGAGGGATAGGTTGGAAAAAAATGAAAACTGAAAAAGTTATATTAAAAATTTGGTTTTTCATTAATTGACTCTTTGTAATATGTTTAAATTACTTTCACGGTGAACAATATAAAAAATGTAGTTTCGTTTTCATGATAAAATATTGCGCTTCACAATACTTTTGTATTATTTTAAATAGTGGGTAGGGTGATTCTAAATTTTTGTAAATTAGAAAATTACCTTTTTATTGGTTCGAGATGGAGTTTCCCGAAAATTGAAGAAAATGAAATTTGAAAAAACTTTGTCGAAGATACTGAAACTCTAAGTCATGTACTTTTCATTTTACAAGAAATTTACAAAAAAAAATTAGGGTGTTTCTTAAAAAATGGTTTTCTTTGTATAACTTTTGCTGTTTTAATTTTTCATTAAGATCACATTAGAAATACTTTCAGATATTTTTAAGGAGAACGATTTGTCTTAATATATTGAACCTCTAGCTTCGCTCGTTAGATAGTTATATATATACTTTTTACTAAAAATAAACTATTTTCTGAGTAAATATTGCAAGATATAAAAAGATATCGTATTTTTAATTTTTTGGTGATCTATACTAAGCATGCTATTTCATATGAAAGCAACAGTATTTAATGTTCAGTGCCCGAATCGAAGAAAATTCTTTTTAAAAAAGCTATATTTTTTATATAAAAGTTCTTATAACTTTAAATCGAAAAAAGTTAAGTAGTTGGTGTTTTTAAGCAAATTATGCGCCCTAAAATAATCTTCAAGTTGTCCAAAGGGCACTTTAACGTAAAAAAAAACTTCAAAAGTTATAGAAATAAAACCGTTTTTTTAAGGAACACCCTAAAGCTTACATTTGAATTTCTCGTGCAATGGAAAATATAAAAGCTAGAGCTTTCATGTCTACAGCAAACTTCATCGAAGACAGTAAAGCTCTATCTCAAACCGTTAAAAAGTTCTTTTTTTAAATATAGAACCACCCTAGCATAGGTTTAAACAAAGTTGTTTATAATATTATTCCTAACAACTTTGATTTATCCCAAGCGTCTAATTATGTTTGTTTAAAGCGGTAATTGTAAATACTTACTAGATGCATTGATCAAAACTATTTTGTGTCAAAATGTGGTGCAAAAGTCTTTGTAGATACTAAGCCTCCAAAGTAGACAGTACATAAGTGATCTTGAGCGTAAAGCACTATTTCGGTCATTGATTTAGCCACTTACCAGATTTTTTCATATATTACTCTTACTTGGTAGTTAATTTTATAATCAAGAGTAAAATGATTAATCTAATACTCATTAAAACCGATCCTGATGTGTTAGAGATTAACGCAAAACGCCACAAATCACTTTCTTTCTTTTTTTCTAAAAAATGGAATACCGCTTCAGAACTTTCAACTTGTTATTTTTTTATAAAACGCGTCATTTTTCAGAATTTATTACTAGTTGATGATTTGGCCCTTATTTCTAAAAAATATACGAACTACCTAATCTGACTATAAACAACAACAAAAGCATCATGAGAAAGGTCATTTGACCAAATGCCGTGGACCGGATACCAATTGCTAGCTTACCATTCATTTTGGCAATTTGGCCGAAGGGTGCAACTTGGTCATTTGACCGAAAGGGACCATTTGTCCGAAAGGGACCATTTGACCGAAAGGAGCCATTTGACCGAAAGGGGCCATTTGAACGAAAGGGGCCATTTGACCGAAAGGGGCCATTTAACCGAAAGGGGCCATTAGACCGAAAGGGGCCATTAGGCCGAAAGGGGCCATTAGACCGAAAGGGGCCATTAGACCGAAAGGGGCCATTAGACCGAAAGGGGCCATTTGACCGAAAGGGGCCATTTGGCCGAAAGGGGCCATCTGACCGAAAGGGGTCATTTCACCGAAAGAGGTCATTTCACCAAAAGGGGCCATTTCACCGAAAGAGGTAATTTGGCCGAAAGAGGTAATTTGGCCGAAAGAGGTAATTTGGCCGAAAGAGGTCATTTGGCCGAAAGGGGCCATTTGACCGAAAGGGGCCATTTGACCGAAAGGGGCCATTTGACCGAAAGGGGCCATTAGACCGAAAGGGGCCATTAGACCGAAAGTGGCCATTAGACCGAAAGGGGCCATTAGACCGAAAGGGGCCATTAGACCGAAAGGGGCCATTAGACCGAAAGGGGCCATTTGACCGAAAGGGGCCATTTGGCCGAAAGGGGTCATCTGACCGAAAGGGGTCATTTCACCGAAAGAGGTCATTTCACCAAAAGGGGCCATTTCACCGAAAGAGGTAATTTGGCCGAAAGAGGTAATTTGGCCGAAAGAGGTAATTTGGCCGAAAGAGGTAATTTGGCCGAAAGAGGTAATTTGGCCGAAAGAGGTAATTTGGCCGAAAGAGGTCATTTGGCCGAAAGAGGTCGTTTGGCCGAAATAGGTCATTTAGCCGAAAGAGGTCATTTGGCCGAAAGAGGTCATTTGACCGAAAGAGGTCATTTGGCCTAAAGAGATTATTTGGCAGAAAGAGGTCATTTAGCCGAAAGGGTCCATTTGGCCGAAATGGCCTGAGAAAAATGAGCGCTATTAGAACATACATTCGCATTCACAGACACAGAAACGTACACACGCACATACAGACATTTTGCAATCTCGGCGAACTGAGCCGAATAGTATATTACACTCTGCCCTCCGGGCTTTTGTTAAAAATTGATTTTTAGAGTGATTTCAAACCCTTTCTATAGGAAAAAGGCACAAAGATTTTATTTTAAGTCATTAGAAATCTATGGAATTTAAAAAAAGTGAATTTTTTGACACGCAATATATTTTTTAATACCTCGTATTATCATATGCTCGAACTCTACCAAGTTTCAAGACGCTTCGAGCAAAAAATTCAATTTTGTCACACATGAAACATCTCTTGATTTAATAAAAGCGAACCATAACGAGTATCGCATAACAGCGGTGATAGATCCAACTTCCCGTCCTGATGGAGCAAAGCTGAAAAGCTACTTATCAAACTATATTTTTAGTTAGGTTACTTTTTTCATAGAGTTTAACTTATTTCAGTTTTTACATGAAGTTTAACATGGAATCTTGATAGTTGATAATTGAAGTGAGGGTTGTCTGTGGCCTTCGACTGACAGGGTCCATTCTTATTTCCCCGTATGTCTTCATGGCTGGTTGTTGGATAAGTGTTTCGGATAACAAATGGGTTAATCACTTCACTTTAGTCAGGGGCATGTAAGCCCTGTTATTTGTCGCTTTATATTCTTGGGTGTGTGTGGTTGGTACAAGAAAAAGTTCAGGACTGGAACCGGAAGAGATAGTTGGTTTTCTTTTTCACTGCGAGTCTTTCAAATGACTAGTCACTTCTATATCTCGGTGTGATTTGTTTGTGTCTCAGCTTGTTCGGATGGGTTTGCGGTTCGAATAAATTTGGGGGTTTGTCGTCTTTGAGATTAGAGAATATTAGCACATCAATTTATGGACGGAAATTCTTAGAGTATATCCGATTCGTTTGTGGATTTTTCGTCTTCATGTTAGAATTTTTTTTTGGAAATGTCCAATTTATATTCTAACATCCAATCAAAATCAAAATTAAGACATCCAGCACAGTTTTAAAGAACGATACTTATTGTGCATTACTGTTTCTACTGTATTACAATATTTTTAACTATTACTGAAATGAAAGATTTTTCCTGGGAAAAACGATTGAACGTGATATCAAATTAAAAATTCCATTTGTACTTCATTTATTTTTCTATTTCCGCTTATTGTGTCATGAATTTAAAATGTATTGTGTACTATATATGGTCTAGAACGGTTAAGTTCTCAATGTTTGCCAAAGTGAGGACTGATAGAGGACAATATTAGTAGTGATTAATCTGAATCGAGCAGATGTTTCCTTCTTTTTCGTATAAGCTGCTCTTTTATATCTCTGTGATATATGAAGGGTCGCAGGTCTAAACATGTTAGCAGACACTTTAGAAATTTTACGGGACGAAAAAAAAAACTTTATTACTCGCATTTTTTTCGATTAGAAAAAAAACATGTACGTTACTTCAAATGAATGTATAAGTAGTAAAATTTTATTGAATGTATGTATTTGTGTAGTCGTTTCGAAAACTTTGTTGAAAGCGTCGATGTAATTCTGCTAGTACGTATTCCATATCCGGAAGTTATGTGCCACATCACAGAGGAATATTATATTCTAATAATCCACCGATGTTGTTTCTCAGACAACCATGTAACCATCAAGAGCAAGTCACTTATCTTTGATTGACTCTCTTCTACATCACACTCGATCAATTGACCTTCTTTTACAACTACATTCGACCGAACCAACCCGTAACGCGAGTGACATCGTGAAAACTGTAGAATAATTATTGACAACAACTTAAAGCAACATCTGATGTTGATCCAAAGGTGAAGAAGTCGGGAAGTTTCTCAAAACACTTCAAATCATACACGCAAGAATGGTAGATACAAATGCGAATTCTACTGACTAGTCATTTGCAGAATAGAATTTTATCTTTAGAATTTTGTTGTTACACTGAAGTAATACATGGGTGCGTTTCAACTTCGTCTCATCAGAAACCGACTCTAACTTTTTGTCGGAATAGATTAGCGCCGGCTTGACGCAAATTCCTAAAACTAAAACACACTTTGTGTTGCAATCGAACGACTGGTGAAAAGTGATGTTCGGTCCGAGCAGAAGTTCTGTTTATGCCGATAAGATACAGTGAAGCCGAAACTTGTCCTGGCTTAGCAGGCCTATGCGAAAGCACTGTGACCAGTCGTTCGATTGAAACACAAAGTGCGTTTTAGTTTTAAGGATTTGCGTCAAGCCGGCGCTAATCTATTCCGACAAAAAGTTAGTGTTAGGAGCACTCAAATAACCACCCACCAACTGATTCGAAACCAAGTGCCGCCAAACGACAAACATCCTGCCAAACAAATAATTGTCGGCCAAACAATAATCTCCGATATCACCAGACCATCGACCAGTACATCTAGCGAAATAGTAGATCAGAAAGAAGACGGCTATACCAGAGTCACTCTAAAACACAATAAGCACCGAACATCCAACATCGAAAATCAAAACTGCTCTAGCGAAAACGATATGGACGTACACGAGAGCGAGGGAGAGGGCAGACCCAATGATCGACAGCCAGCAAATGAACGACCACAAGAAAGAAGTTTCACACGCATAGCAACTGGTTCAATCGACACAATAATTTGGATCATTTTAGGCTGGCCCTAGATGATCAGTGCTCCCAAAATTGGCTAAAATCGGAGAAGGATGATTACACGTGCCTCAGATATTTTGCCGGGAACTACCCATCTGCTTTTGGTGAGTTCCAGGTCCCTTTGAAAAGTGAATGCTATTCAATGATTCTATTTTAATGGAACAGCTTCGAATTATAGAATGGATTTCCACTAACAACCGTTCGTGAATGCTTGAGACCATTAGACTTATTATGACAGATTATAATTTTCAGCAAACTTCCACACTCGATAGCTACAACCTTCCTAACTTTAATGTTACCCACCCGACAATATATTTCGCGTTACCGTTAGGCAAACAACATACCACATGGTATTTCCCCCATGAATCGTCCGTATGAAAGGTGAAACAGGACCGAGGTCTATTTATTTCGATTGTGACCACATTTTCATGTGACCACTCCGAAAAGGAAGCATAAAAAGACACCTAAAAATGCAACTTTAACCGAAGGTATTTTAAACCAGCAGCACCAGGCTTTGAGGCAGACAGCATCCGCCAGAGAAACCGCCAACCGCCCATAACTCAAAGGCTCGATCCATTTCGCAGTTACCTATTTACATTGGGATTGGGAGACGAAATTTAAATGCCACACCCTCTCGTTCTCAGTTCGGTTTCAGTGGGCACGACAAGTTACGACCGGATGGGCGCTTCCTGGTGAAATCGTTCCGTTCTGTGTGAGTGACAATTAGAAGTTAAACGACCGGGAAAAAAAGGATCTCCAACGTGATGTGGTGGTGCGTACCTTTCTTTTATATCTTTTTTTGCCGCTTCTTATAGATTAATCGTTTCAATTGCGGTACGGGGACCGGCACGCCGATACGGTCGACCCCGAAAAGGTCATAAACAATGACCCGAAGGTTGAACGATTCAACCGAATGATGGGGGGAGCTAGGGTAGGGAAATCGAGAAGGCGTCAAAGATGGTTATTGCTTTACGCAGCAGCACAGCTCGCACCGGACCGACCGGCTTCCTTCCGCTTTGGTTGCGGGAGATTGAAGTGCTCCCACTAATGTTAATGATGGCATCAAAATGATAATAAAATGATTGCTGTGTCAAGTTGGGCAGAAATCTGAACGGCGGTTGGCGGTTGAGTTTGATGGCGAAAAGTGAAAGCCTTCTGCTTGATTGCGCCGTGCGGACCGAGTTCGGTGCGGCGATTCGAGGGAACATTGAAATGCCACGAAATCACTTCGAATTGCCACAATGGCGGCGGTGCGGAAAAAAAGATGTCATAAACGAGTTAGAACGAGCTTACCGAAAGTGAATTGAACTTCGGAACGGTATTGTTTCGGGACGATAAAATGGCAGCCGAAATCGGTGACCGTAAATGTGTTTTGCGGGGGATTCTAGTTAGCTGATATTTAACAGGGACTCATAAGAACGACGATGAGTGCCTAAGACTTAAATTAAGCTTAAATGTTCGGAAAATTATGTAAATTAGCATCGATCGAAAGGATTCACTTTTTCGCTGCTTTCCCGCTGACTTGGTCTAGCCTAGCGAAAGGACCGAAAATTGATCGTTTCGCTGACTGGGCAGCGTTCAAAGAAATACGCAGCCAGGCGTGAAGCCTGATGGATTGTAAAGTTTGATTAATTACAGTCATTATTGTGGCCACAGTGAGAAGTGCTTCGGCAAAGTAAAAGTAACGATTTTAATGGTAAATTATAGGCCATCAAATTTAACACCCACTTTGCTGGTGGGAATAAATATTGTGGTTTCATTGGCAGAATTTTGAGGTTTAGATGGGACGAAAAAGGGTTCCCCATCAGTCCATCAGCAGGCTTACAGTTGAGCCAGCCATTTAAGGCAATGACTTTTTAGGGTCCATATTTCAAAATTTATCTGATATGACCTTCTAATATATGTAGTTGGTTTATACTGCTTATTATCATATAATTTCGAAACAACAAGCTTTCTAGTTTAGAGAATATGCTAAAAATTCTACAATTCCTTGGGTTGTTTTGTTTTGTTTTGTTCTGGACATTTATAGTTGAGCATTTTTGAAAAATCTTCTCAAAGTTCGCGGTAAATATGGCTGTTATTTCAAATAAATACTTTGTTTTCAAACTATTCATTTCCAACAATAAAATTTGATTTGTAAAAAAAGTCTCTGCTACGCAGAATTTGATGGTGTAGACACAAATTTTGGAACCAGCTGTTGAAAAGCGGAGCATTCCACAAAGTAGCTCACAACTTCGCTGGAACCTACCAGCACTTGTGAAAAATTTTCTTTTCAAATCAACATTTTTGTGTGCACATAACAGTTCAAATTGACTCCAATTTCGATGAATTGATGTACCCAAAAGAGTCCACCAGCGATATTATACATTTATCGAATCGAGCCAGCAAACTGTTTCCATTCGAAAATAAAAAGTCATGATACTCCTCACCCAGATAGCAATCCTCTACCCGGAACCACTCCGCAATCGCCTGAGTGCACAAAATTTTCATTACTTCCTCCTCGTAACCAAAGCCAACCGGTTCTCCCTGAGTGGCGCATGGCTTACGCTAGCAGGCAGCATTTATAAAAACATCTCCCCATTATTATTATTTAGATGAAACATTCGCCTTCCATTTTTCATCCATCGTCGGACCAAGCAGCGGAATGATGCCGCCTGGTTGTTGTTGGCCCAGCCAGCGACGACGGACAATGCGATGTGTTCCCGGGTACTTTACCCACGAAGAGAGACAGAGAGAAAGAGCACGAGTGCGCGCGCGAAAGCGTTGAACCAAAGTGGCGACGCATTTAGAATTTATGTTTTCAGACAAAAAAAAAGTTCAAACAAAAACAAGTACCTCTCGCATTGTAACTATGTACATTCCGGAGCTGTTGGTGCAGGTTGGTTTTTTTTACAACTTGTACCCCTACCGGAATCGTTGGGGCGGGAGGTGGCGCTATAATAAAGAGATTGCGCACATACACACAAAAAAGCTTAAACACAAATTTCCACCCGGAATTTAATGGAGTTAGCGGAAATTGGAAATACAGAGGCAGAGGCTGTGATAGAAGTGGGGTGGGTGCAAAAGCTCGTGTAGAGAGTGGCAAAATCACTAACAAAATGGCACCCTGCCATAACATATTTTGTGTTGTTCCCTTCATACAAATAGGTGCGTTAAAAGGCTTTTTGTCCGCCGCAATAGGGATCCATGCGTTAATGCATTCCGTCTGATGGTATGAAGTGTAGTGGATGTTTATTTATTGGAGGCTGGGATTTATGTTGTGCAAGTGTTGTTTGAGAGTAGTTTTTGTTCAAAAAAAACCTGCAGGTGTTTTTTTACAGAGAATCATATGGGATGTCTAGTTTTAGCGGTTTGCCGATATACACGGTCAGTGTGAGTTCATCAATTTGAATAATTAAAAAGAAGCAGATTGGATGAAAGCTTTTTCTGGCTTACAGCTATAAAACCAACCGTTGACACAAATGCGAAAATAACGGGAGTCCATCTAGCGTTACGGTAATAGAGAACGATATTGTTGGGGTAGTTTAGTTTACATTCCGATTTCCGGTCCATGGAAATATATTCCAAGTTATCTGATGTCTATACAGAATACTAGCTAATACCCATCGCGCGTTGCTGCGACTTTTAACGAAATATGAGGAAAACACAATTTGTACCGAAACGCCATCTGGCGGGCAGATAATTCCCAACCAATAGCACACAAACACGCTCCATAACAAAGGCCTGCTATGTATAAATTTTTACGGCAATCGGTTCAGCCGTTTGTGAATCTATAAATCATATACCATACCAGCCGTTTGTGAATCTATAAATCATATACCATACCATCATATCATATACAGGGTGTTTGGTTTATGCTTAAAAATCTCTCGGGGGGTGATAGACTGCCATATTTGGAGAAAAAAATTGTTCTACACATACCATCAAATCTCAACCGTTACAGAGTTATTGAACTTTTTGTGTAAAAAACTTATTTGTCTTAAAATACCTCTAACTTTAAAAGTATACTTTGTATTTTAAATATTTCAGTTCCATTCGAAAGGTGAGAAAGATTCCTATTCAATGGTGTTCTCATATCTTTTTAGTAATTAGTTTTAATTACCTTTTAGCTGTAAAGTAGTTAAAAGTTTGTGTTTTTGAGGAGGTTTTTGCTAATTTTCTCGAAATAAGGAAGTATGATTATAGCAATATCCATTATCCAAAAGTTGGGTTTTAGGACAATTCATAATTTGTTCTTGGACGTCCTATTTCTATCCCTTCTCATTTCTTTGTAATTTCATTAGTATACTTTTCCTGTAACCGACTTGCAAGTTCTTAAAAGACTCGAATCTAAAAAATATGCTTTATATCGTTATTTACAAGATTTAATTGGAAAGCTGAGAAAATTTCCTATCACTGTATGTACAAATATCTTTTAGTTAAGTGTACTAAATGATTTCTTACTAACGAAATAACTCAAAATTTGTGTTTTTTGGAGAGTTTTTTAATTATTCTTATTATTAATCAACAAAATTTATCGTTACTATTATTCATTTGATGCCCCTTAATGTTCTCTATAACTTTTTATTTGACACTTTGTCTATATCTCTTTTCATTTTGCTGCTATTTAATAGTTAACACAGCGTGACCTCGCCACAAATGTTGTGGATTCGAAATCGTTATTTTTGCATATGAAACGATGTGATAAAAACGATTTTGCGTCGAAACCAAAAGAGATAATTGAATGGAGTCAAAGAAAGAACTGTAGAACTTGCTGAGATGCATTATTTCCATGATAATAATGGTGATGTTTATTATTTACTATTTAAAGAAAATTAACGAAAATGCTAATAATAGCACTAACTTTAAACTAATTTACTTTTAAAAGAATACTAAATTCACTTAACTGAAAGGTATTAATACATTTTTCACTGTAGAATTTTCCTGGTTTTCGAATAAAAAGAAAAAAAGTATAATAAGTGCCATAATTTTTCAATTAGAGGTGGTACTAGTGAAAATGAGATAAAAATATCCAAGTTGAATAACCAAAAATCGTGAAAATAAGAAAAGGTAAGTGTATCATGTCAAAGAACGAATTAAGCAGCTCATCAAGACTAACAATCTGAATTATTAAAATGATGAGGTTAACTATTAGGATTTTCAATAAATGAATGAAAAATCGTTTAAAATTGTTTAATTTTCAATAAATTACTTTGAAAAGGCTACTTAAACTCATTAGCTGAAACATGTGAGGGCATCACTCAATGCGAAATTTTCTCGCCTTTCGGATGGAACTAAAACATTTAAAATACAAAGTATACTTTTAAAGCTAGAGGTATTTTAAGACAAATAAGTTTTTTACACAAAAAGTTCAATAACTCTGTAACGTTTTTTTTTTTTTTTTTTTTATTTTTTTATTTTTACCATTTTTTTGCTAACCATTTTTGTTAACGACCTATTGAGTTAATTTGTCAACAGTTTTTTCGGCATTTAATTAGCAAGAGACTGGAAGGTGAAGTATATTTTTCAATATTTAGAGCCATAGTACTCAAGGGAGAGCAAGGTGTTGAAAGGAGAAAGTTTAGAAAAGCGTGGAAGGATCATATATGCAAGCTTAGAGCTCACCGGCGACCTAACCCTTTGTCTGCTACCGTAGGGGTCAGGGTCTTTTGGCATTAGAAATGCGAATCACCTGAGTCTACGGCATGTCCGAACAAGCGTAAAGTAACTTGTTACTTCATGCTGTCGGAACCGACTGCATGAAGTAACAAGTTACTTTACGCTTGTTCGGACATGCCGTTGACTCAGGTGATTCGCATTTCTAATGCCAAAAGACCCTGACCCCTACGGTAGCAGACAAAGGGTTAAGTCGCCGGTGAGCTCTAAGCTTGCATATATGATCCTTCCACGCTTTTCTAAACTTTCTCCTTTCAACACCTTGCTCTCCCTTGAGTACTATGGCTCTAATTATTGAAAAATATACTTCACCTTCCAGTCTCTTGCTAATTAAATGCCGAAAAAACTGTTGACAACTCTGTAACGGTTGAGATTTGATGGTATCTGTAGAACAATTTTTTCTCCAAATATGGCAGTCTATCACCACCCGAGAGATTCTTAACCGTGAACCAAACACCCTATATATATATATATATATATATATATATATATATATATATATATATATATATATATATATATATATATATATATATATATATATATATATATATATATATATATATATATATATATATATATATATATATATATATATATATATATATATATATATATATATATATATATATATATATATATATATATATATATATATTCTTGGGAAGATATATGGATAGATTACTTTCCGGTTAGATTGTCTTACAGACACTTCAATTGATATTCACCGCGGTTCTTACGCTGACAATGCAATGCTGCTAGTGTAGACAAATGACGCAAGTGGTACAAAACGCAATCTCCGCCAAGGGCGCTAGAAGATCACTCTGCGGCTCTGGCTATCAGTAACGGCTGTAGCCAACCCTAAGAATTTTCCCGTAGATCTACGAATTTCTATCCTTTCTACGGATTAACTCGTGAAGTCTGTAGAATGTGGATTACTTATTCAGAAATCTATGGAAATTTTGTAAGAATAGTATTTCGAATTTTCCATCAAACTCTGAGTCGATGTCTAGTCACACTGTGGAGTCTGTGTCTAGCTACTGGACAAACGTGTTCGAAATTTGAATAGGATTTTTCCACAAATTACATGGGAAAAGCACACTATGTTGCACATTCCCCGCTAGATGGCATTGTATGCATAATTTTATCATTGAACGTAAAAATAAGAAATGAAAGTTTATTATCTACAACTTTTTCGAAAACTGCAATAGGAAGTTATTAAACTATGAATAAAGTAGAAGTTATTAAACTTTTAATAAAATGATCTCTGAGTCAGTTTCGCATGGGGCCAAACAGCACATGATGGTGGATCAGTAGACGATTATCACGAACTTTATTTTTTTATAATGATTGGGTTTAACTGAATAGAATGTTTGGAATTGTTCAAGCACATGATGTGAGTCATCTTTAGCTACAAAATTTCAGTTACATATTTCAACACATAGAGGACGACAATACTAACTTTTAATGGGAAAGAGACAGAATATGAGCATGTTCACAAGCATTACTGGAAAATGATTGTTCTACAACTTTGTAGAAAACACCTTATCCCTATCTCTTTGCATTAAGACGTTAGTGTTGACACCCTCTATATGGGGAAATGCAGAACTAAAATTTTTAGTTAATAAATGATTCATATTATTATCTCAAATACTATTCAGCTAAACCCAATTATTTAGACAAAAAAAGTTCTTGGGAATCGACTACTGATTCACCATCATGTGCTGTTAGGCCCCATGCAAAGCTAATTCAGACATCACTTCATTAAAGGTTTTATATCTTCTGCCAAGGAAGTCGGATTGATTTGCAGTCTTTGACAAAGTTGTCTTTCTTATTTTCACTTAGGGGAGACTGAGGAGACTTGATCCCCGGGGAGACTTGATCCCATCATTGTAACTCAAAGGCGGATCAGAATACATTAATCGAATATACTATAAAGTTGCGTAGTTTTATCTAAACATAAATTTCATTAACGCAGAAAAAAGAAATTGGACTTTTGTGTAACCGAATTTTCACCGATTTAAAAAAAAGTCTCAGAAGAACTGAAGAAGATTTATTTTTCAAATTTTCAAACTTTTATAAAATTGATAAAATCACCCACTACATACTCTACTTTTGCATACAGAATTACAGGATAATGTCAATTATATGAATACGTTATGATTGAGCTGATTCTTTTGTTCAACTATATTTTTACTAAAGTTTGCTGAAATAGATGCTATGGGTTCACTCGATCCCTTCAAATTCGTGGAGATTTGATCCCCTTCGCCATACTTCATACACACCACTGAAAATAACCAAATTCACACCAGAACAATTGAAGTCATTGTTGTCATAAAAAATGTCAAAAATGAACGCTTCATCGTAAAGAAACATAACTGTAATTGTTTACCATTCATCCCACATTTGACGTTCCTCAACCATAATAAAGACAGCTTTCAAATAATTGTACGGAGATTTGGGGAATTCGTAAAAAATCAGGTGGGAGATGCGTAATATCTTGTAACAAAAATAACAATATCTAATCATAACATTTTTATTCAATACTACAATCCATTTATAAAATTGAATGGGGTAATGTACCCGTTTTTGCCCTATTAAGAAGGGTTATTACTACAATAATTTTATTATTTCAGTTTCTTTGATTTGTTATTAAGGTCCATTTTTTTATTTCGATTATAGAGGTTTTAACGTTAAGGTCATTCGCCTCTTATTAAGAGCCAATATAACAACAAAATTGTCTTGAAAATGGTGAAAATCTTCTGTTTGAGCGCAGCAAAATCTCTAATCGAGTACCCCCATTATCGCAATACCATTTGAGTCAATGCGTTGAGCAAAGATGGTAGACGCGGCTTCAGATGGGTAGGATGATAGTAGAAACAGGGCAAAAATAGGCTTATTACCCTACATCTTTTAAACACGTTTTCATAAAGGAATCAAGTGTCCCCAAATTAGGGATCGAGTCTCCACTAATCTAAGAATTTTCCACTTTTTTGTTGTTTTTTAGAAATGCTCATAGCTCATGTCCAGTATAATATTTCCATGTAATTTTTTTATGATTATTAGTCATCCCTAGAAACAATATAAAACTACAAAAAAATACATAGTTTTTTATCATTCCACGGAGTTGGACTGAAAAATAAAAAAGGGGATCAAGTCTCCTCAGTCTCCCCTACTGTAATAAACTGATGCATACACTGCCGCTTAGCGAGAAAAATGCAAGTTAGAGGGCTTTCTCTATTTAAATTGTCCAGACATCCCACACAAACTTCAAACACGTTGGTCCAGTAGCTAGACTTTTTCGATTTAGCTCAAATATGGATTAGACACTCCTGGTTGGACTAAGACTCCACCTAGGGTTGGCCCGATAGGGGTCATTTTTTTTCTTGTCACTCTGTTGAAGAATCTGCTTGATCCTGTAAAGAGACGATTTTTTTAATTAATTCAATAAGTTTCTGCATGAGACAAGTAACAGTAATTCCTATCCATAACCTGAGATATCCAGTTTTCGATCACAGTTCGTATCGGCCGATTGAAATGCTATACTACCACACCTTGATAATTTAGTTAACCGGCCGAATGACCATTTGGGTAAAACCCTCAATAAACAATTACAGTTACAATTTATTTAAGGCAAACGGTTTGTTATCAGAAACATAATTTGTATATCTCAAAGGCAAGGAGACGAATGATTGTTTTGCACTGCCTCCAACAGGTATATGTTAAGAAGAGGAAATTCTAGACCAATAAGGAGGCGATTATGTAGCAATTGAAGATTTCCCGGATAAACTTTAGTTTTACGTGTGTTTGCCAGTTATAAATAATTCTTCGTGCACCTTATTGTAGATCAGCACTTTTCCGGAAAAACACCTTTCCAACTCTGTGTCCTCGGCAATTAACGTCGGACTACCTGGCGAGCCCGTGACTTCTGTATCAGGTAAAGCAAAGGAGGGTATGTGTCCTTCCGAAGCAATTCAAGATTCTGCACACCCTCAAAGCACACTTTAATTGCAGTCTGTTGATAATCACAACTCGATTGATTCTACCGTCATTGCAAACCAGCCTGGCAAACAACGTCAATGTCAAAACGACTAATTTGATGGCATCGCTTCTGTTCGCTCAGGTAAACCCTCAAAGAATAGATGTCCCACCAAAGCTACTCGTGCGCACCTTCAAGAATGACTACCATTACCGTCGGCTACTGGACACAACAGTTTCGTCGAAGACACCGAAGATTATATGCACATTGGAATTTCACCTTCCCGACCCGGTCGCACTCTCCAATGACTTCAACTAGCTCTATGAAAGTCGCCAAATCAATGCGTTCCAGTACCTGTGGTCTTTGTTGCACCGGCTCCCTAACCGGCCAATTTCTCTCAGTGTATTAACAGAACGTGCGGGATTGGCTGCGTGATGACATATTAAGTTCAGTGCTTTCACTAAATTATGTGATATACCGCGGCGATCGCAGCTCGAAAACATTCACGACGTTCTAAACTACAGAGGGATCCCACAATTGAACTGTGCAGCGAAATTTCTAGAAAAGCTAGTCAACAGTGTAACGCATAAAGCCCACATTATTTCGAAACATCAACACATCATAACGATCTACCACTTCTTACATGTCAATGTTGTTTTCCACCGTCTGGAAGCGTCAGCAAGTGGACGCTATTTACGTAGACTTATCAAAAGCCTTCAACAAAGCTCCCCAGAACAATGCAACCCTGAAATTACAATGGTTAGGATTTCCAACGTGGCTGACTACTCAGCTGCAGTCCTCTCTGCCGGCTTCGCATTTGTATGTACCGGCGTCCCACAAGGCAGTCATCTTGCCTCACTTATTTTTATATTATTTATTAACAATATCTGTAGTCGTATCAAATTTGGAAAATTGTTATATGCAGATGACCTCAAAATCTATCGAACTATTGTTTCGGGACTAGACGCTGCAGTACTACCAGACATTGACATTCTTCAAGGCCGTTGCTCATTTAAGGGGTTACAAAAATCGACTTTTTTATTACTTTATCTGAAAGTACTCCTTGGGAATATTTTCCCAAATTTTTATAGAGATTCCAGAAATAGATCGCGCTTCGTCTACCAAGAAGAGAGGTAACTTGGAATTTTAAACTCGATTTTCTCGAAATGTCGTGTTTCCAAAAATGATTTTTCCGTGATCACGATTGCCAAAAATCCACTCAACCGATTTGCTTCAATTTTTTTCAATTAAGCGTAACGAATTTTTCTTGTACTTTAACTATTTCTTTTTTATGCATAAATTTTTATTTTGTATATGAGAATTTTTTAACGCAAATTTGAGAGCTTAAAACAGCGATTTTTGAGATAAAACTTTCCCGAATGCAGGGAAAAATTATTATTTATTCAACTAATCGTTACGGTATGAAGAATACTCATATAGTAATGGAATTTTTTGAGTTTTGGGGTTTTAATTGATCTATTGGTCTTCAATAGTGATCACCGCAAACCTTTTAAATAGGAAAGGGTTTCGGGGAAAAAGCCATAAATCCGCCAATTATCAAAATATTTTTATAAACTTATGCTTGTTTATTTAACTGAAAAATGTACTATCAAAATATTATAAGTTTGATGTAATAAAATTATTATGCCTTTACGTAAATTTAAACTTTCTTGATATTTTTTGCTCAAAAAGGTATGGAACCCCGTAACAGAATGGAAGTCAATGTTAAGAAATGCAAAGTCAATTGTATCTTCTCTGAAGGACTGTAATAAATCAGTCGGGTCTTAGATTGAAAGATGTTTCTAGCTGACAAAAAGCTCTGATAATCATTGTTTCATCGACATAAAGCCCACAGTTTGGCCCACATCTGTAATTTCCTCTGTTTCTTACGACATGTAAGACTGAATCCAATTATCTCTTTATTTTAGTTGCCATCTGTATTTTAAACTCGACATCTGAAACTTAAACATGACGAGTCCGAATAAAGAGACACAAAGGTGAGCCCAGCGAATCTGCCCACCATAGCTGGTAGAATAAGGCCTTCTATGGCGTCACATGTACCTAAGCGTCACATAACACAAACACTATATTAAATCATTGTTGAAAATAATAAACAAATATGGCAAATGGGCTTGTCTTCAACCAAGAAGCTTCATTATGGTTCGTGAAATTGAACAGCAAGGGCTCAACGATAGCAAAATTCTGACTGCGTCATTTTGATAATTTTCGCAGTTGCCGATAACTTTTACGGATATCTACCGGATGCCAGATTTTCTTCCAAACGGACTACAGCTCATTTATATGTCGTGCATTTGAAAACGCCTCGTTGTTTCTTTTTTCAATTTCTATGTAAGAAAAGAAAGTTGAAAAGAGAAATTATAATAGGGAGTGGGCGTAGCGTATTGGTAAATCGATTGCCTTGTACGCAGCGCACCTGGGTTCGAGTCCCGACCCCGCACATAGGGTTAGAAATTTTTCCTAAGAGATTTTTCTAACCCGAAGAGGCGAATGACCTTAAGGTTAAAACCTCTATAATTGAAATAAAAAAAAAAATTATAATACTTTATTTAACGATTGAAAGATATCATCAGTCTATGTTCTCATCTTGCATAAAGTAGCAGCAAAAAATCAATGCGGTATACTACCGCTATACTCATGACTGTCCATGTGCTATAGAATTCGCTATACACATGGGACGATTATGTGTAGAGCGGTAGTATAGACTACAGTGAAGGAAAGGAAATAAAAGGGCCCGTAGTAGTAACACTATTACGCTTGACTTTAAGAAACTCATCTTAAATCCACAGTTCAGGTTGCGGAACAAGTTGTCTAGAACTTTTAGAAATTTTAGCTTAGTGACTAAACCTATTATTTCTTATTTTACTATCGAATGCATATCATCGAGAGGTGGCGCAACCTATGAGCAAACTCACAAACCCCAGTCAAACTCCTATATTACAGTTCAGTAACTAGACGGCACACTACGGAACACAGTGCCCAAGCCACTAGTCAACACAAATCTATTACAGATAATTCTACCAAGCCGTCATCGATACTTACAGATAAATTACACTTACAGATAAACAGCCTCTCAATCAACAAATAGTGAAGGGACAACAATTGCGACATACGTCTCAAAACCAACAAGACTCGAAAGAACAAGACACAAGCAGAATATTTGACCGTGAGCAGCAAAAAACTTGTTCAGATGACGACATGAATGTGAACGATAACGTGAGGGAAGGCAAACCGAATAACCACTAAGTTCGGTGGATAATGCAACTAATGATTCACTGCCAAGAAAGAGGATCTCAACACGCAGCAGCAAACTGCATGAACAAGATCCAGCAGGCAGATGGTTTTAGTATTTTTTATTTGCACTTATTGTAAAAATATAAAAGGTCCACGGCTCAGTTCTGCTAACGCATTGAGCCGTGTCAAATAAGCCTATTAAACGAAAATGTATACAGGCGATGAAAATCTATGCTGGATTTTTGCTGCATCGTAAGAGCGCGCATCCACATACTTTTCGATGAATGAGGCGCGTAAATATATACAGGACTTATATATCGTTCCAATACTCGATTAGGTTTCTTAGGTGCTCAATATTGACCGCTCTATCTGAAACAGGCAGGGTAGTTTCGGTTTTTTTGCGTGCCGTTTTCGAAAGAATTTCCAAAAATCAGTTTTTGTGTTTTTCATAGAAGTCATACATACTTCAAATTTTGATACGAAATAAGTGAACATTTTTCCAAATGTTTTAAACGTTAGTCGTAATCACTATAAACATTGTTTGCAGTCTTCCCAAAAGAGCATTGTACACAATGTTCGCTCTGGTTCTATGCTCATATTCAACCCACACTTCGTGTACGAACTCAAACATGCTATTTCGTACCAAAACACGCGAACATGTTCGCCTGCACAACCGAACCCCATGTACGTACACGGTGTGCGTACACACAGGTTCGTGGCACCATTTTTCTCTTTGTCACTCTCATCATCACTAGCGTTGACTCTTTTTGCCTTGTGCGCATCGTTCTCGCGCACGCACCCTGTGTACGTACACGGATGTTTGAACTAGAGTTTGCACATCGTTCGCTTGAGTTCGATGTTTGAGTCGAACCTGTACATCGAGACAAAGCATGTTTGAGGTTGATTGCGTGCACGAAATTTTGTACACAGGTACAAACTTGTCGATGTTCATGGGAAGTCTGATTGTTTGTATTGATCCAGACTAGTGGATCTCAAGTCGAAACACATGAGTTTGTTTTCACTTTCTCGTTGGTAAACCTTTGCTTCTGTGCTTGATTAGCCGAGACACCACTCGGGACCAACCGGTAGCTTTTAAGCGGTTGTATTAACTGTTTTAGTTTACCGGCGTTAGTTTCGCTTTATCGTTTAACTGGCCCCAAGTTGTTGTCAGTTATAGATAACATGAATTCGAAATACCGAAATCCAACTGTTCTAATTCTATAAAGGTTTTATTACAGTCACCACCATTTCTTTCGCTTTTATAAGAGCACAGCTCTTAAATATCTTAAAACAGTCTTTAAAACTCCAAGAAATTATATCGATGATATGATGTACCCTTTCGCTTTCTTAATCTCTTTATATAAGCTTCATGACTGATAACAAATTATATAACAAGGACTGCTTTATGCTAATTAATTGGAATGTTGCTGGTTTAATGAAAGAAGTTTAAAAAACTGCTGATATAAATCAAAACTAAAATTATTATTTGGAAGATTTTAGCTACTGCTCGAATTAAGTAATTTACTCTACTGACCCGTGACTACAGAGCGACTAAGTTTATTTTATAATTCGTTCATTTGAAACGACTCGATGCGTGAGTCAAACATATTTTCAACACGTGCCTATGGAATTTTGCACACAAAATTTGCCATTGCGTGTGGAGATTCTTTTCTGCGGCGGTAGAGCATTTCATCATATGGTCGTTGTTTTCTGTCAACTTGTTGACCGTGCTGAAAGGTTCTTCTAATACGCTGGAAGAATCTGTTGTGCAGAGGGTTTAAAAAGAGGTACCCGATGGACAGTTTGTGCTGAAATTTCTCTATTTGTTTTTATTGTGATATTTTCTTTTGTTTTGGGTACTGCTGCGCCGTGTTTTCCGTAGTGCTCTGATTGTTCACAGTATTGTCATAGGAGAGACTGGTTGCCATAGATACACAACGTGGTCTGTAAATAGGCTTATCCAGGTTCCAGAGTAACGAAAGAAGGAATGGGGTGTTTCAACCGTTTTCTCGCCACTCAAACGCCATTGAGAATACCTGTGAAAAAAATCTTCCATTTATTTTCCTAACCGAAAATATCTTTAACCGACTACGACATACATTTTTCAGTAACGGTATTGGGTGTTACCAGTGAAAGATCGTGCACACTTACTTCGACTGCGTTATCTTCAAAGTGCACGGGGATCTTGACCTTAACGTTCTTACACTCAACAAAGTGTTTTAGGTTGTTGCGTGAAACAAAGCTCGCTGTTGCGCTGCTGGAACTATCGATAATATTTCGTACATGTTGCAGTAGAATGGTATGAACTTTATATTTGCCAACACACTTTTTATCCTTCAAGCAACGCTTCATTTTTCGAATAGAAGATCTAATTTTGACGCTCCTGAAGTCCACAACTGCCGAACAGATTCGCCAAATAGTAAACTCATAATAACCTCTCAAAGTCCACACTCGAACAATACGATCTCTACTGCCGAAATGAAAATAACGGTGCTTTGTTGTTGATTTCTATATCACAGTGTACATGTACCTAATACGGCTTGATATCTGTATATTTTCCCCTTCGTTTTGCAAGTTTTTTTTTGCGATGGATGGAGGTAGATTAGGGCAACTAAGATGCGACTTAAAGAATTATTGATTTTTGTACACAAAAATAGAGGAAAAGAATTTACAGTGTCGATTCTACAAAACTTTTTTTTCCTGTTTCTCCTGTTGCTAATGTATGGTGACGAATGGTTTCTAGGAAAGAAAGCAATGCTCATTTCGCTTAACTTCCACAGCGAGAGTGGCGGGTGCTACTGGATCCTTTGCCGTTAGCCGGGGTGTACTCTTTCCACCAAGTGCTAAATACCTATTTTTACGATATAGCAAACATATAGGGGCGATGAAATATTATGTCCCTCATTTTCAATCACAAGGTAGAGTTTTTTTTAATGAGAATCGACTACTGATATACTATTATACATCTGTTATGCTCGTGAAAAACTGACTCAGACATAACTTATAAGTCCAATGACTTCTCCAATCGAAACTTTAAAAACACTTCTAATTTAGTGCAATTATACTAAAATACGAAATTATTCGATAAAAATACACCCTAATGGAAGAACCTCTTCGACATTTCGATTTCACGACACAATCGTCCCAGAGCTACGAACGTTCCATTTGAGAAAAATGCAATCATCTAACCTATTTATCAGCCTCTTCATCACACGTGCTGAAGACATGACCTTGCCGAGCACATCTTTCCGCTTTCGGCATTACTCTCGAAGCTCTATAGCTTCAGCAGACCGTTCGTTGATTGCATCTTCAGTTGGTGAAATGTTGACATTGCCCTCACCAGACCCAGATACTAGCCCGGAGTCCTATAGCACCAGCAGTAGATAGAGTGGAAAGCCGAGACCAAAAAAACGCCTGTAAGTCAGTCACCGGAGAGAGAGACAAACGACCAGATAAAAAGCACATTTTTCATCCCCGTACCGGTCCCATCCTTCTTTGTTCGAGAGCTTCTATTGCCTGACTAAATTTATACGAAGAAGACTACGACTGCGAACCCGAATTCGCATTTCCGTATCATCACAAGAAAACCTTGACCAGCTTTTTCAGCCCTGAATGTATGCGTTTGATGTGCCTTTCTTTCCATTTCCCAGTTACCGGAGCCGTTTGCGTTTGTCAATTGGGTTCTGATACGGAGGGATCAAAGATTTATGTCATGTGCCAATTTGTCATGCATCGATGATGATTGGTGTAGGTCCGAATGGAAAGCTACGATCCTAAAATATGAAGGTCGAGAAATTGCTTCGAATCAGAATCTGATTGGTTGGTATCCTTTCGAAATGAAATTTGTTTATATGAAGCAATTGGTTTGTCATCTGCAGTTTGGCCTCGTTACAGAAAGGTTTTTCATTGGAGCTCATGCGAAGTACATCGGAAATTGTTCTATCAAAAGAATGACTGTAAGGCAAATTGATCTATCTTTCGAACATCCATAGCTCGTCTGTTTTGAGTGAAAGTGGAAAATCAAACTCGAACGACAACACATAGAATGATTGTATCTTGAAAACATATTTTAAATTTCCTTCTTTCCTAAGGCGTCATACAGAAGATTTCTAAAACCAGCATTATGCCACGTTCGCTACCGTCGAATTCCTGCAGCTGGATCTTGTTCCAACTGATAACGGAAAACGATTCTAGAACATACCGGTAGGTTTGTCAGTGGTAAAATTCTGTCACGACGCTCGGTTTTCCATAGCCCCTCCCCAATCTTCCGTATTGAGGATCCCTGACTATGAGTACTCTACCGACTGAGTAAAGATGGAATCTATATAGACGGAAATGAGGGAATCGCACACCTGTCTGTCTGCTACCGGTTGACGTGTGTGTGAAAGGAAATTGACTCATATTGGATGGGTGTCGTTTGCCGCGATAAAATATGTAAACCGGGTTCGTCGGGTGCCGATGGTTTGACAATGCGTTCCATCTGTCTTGAATTGTGATTGGCAATGACAGCGGCGCACGGAATTCAATTGATCGGAACCAACCGGTAGCGTGAGGAATTTTAACCAGGATGTGGTGAATTTGTTTCCAATTCAAACTGTCCTATCTTCAATCGAATCGAGCGGTTGAAGGTTATTATTTCATGAATTTAATTCGTTATTGTTTATATTACCTCATTCGTCATCGAACATCTAACATACTTGAATAGAACCATTCAAAATCGGAGCTAAGCCACATTGTTGTCATTATTAATTGAATAGGATCAAAGACCGAAATGTCACTTCAAAGTCCGAACTGAAAACATGCAAATCTTGTTAAGACTCAGTCGCTTTATGACTTAATCTATTCAGTGCATTACCACCAACTAACCACCAACTCAGCATTCAGCAGCACATTCCCTAACCTCAACCCCAAGAACCAACAAATGCATTCATTCAATTGTCGCCACGCGCTGCTGTACAACGTCGGAACGCCATGTTTGGCACCTGGACAGCTGGACCACCTCTCTAGAGACTGCATAAATCACACTCAGAATCAAGCAAAACCAGCAACCTCGCCAACGGCGTTGGCTGTTGCTGATTATGTTCAAACAAATTCCGTACCTTACACCGGTGAATGGGTGGAGCGGGGTGGCAGACAGAGAGAGAGGTGAGAAGCGTTGAGTAGAGCCGTTGTTATTGTCATTAAGTTGAGCCGAAGCGTCGTCGTGTGTAAACGCAATCAAAATTCAATTAGAGTCACGCCGGCCGTTTTCGCGTGGTGCCGCATGTGCAATAATAGAGCGGATCCTCCGACCATGCGGGGCGGCACGGCGGTGGATAGAGACACAACAATACGGGCCAAGCCACCGAACGCTTTCGGGGTGGGGTCTCAAACAGGGGTATGAATGTGTCTATTAATGAGAATCTATTGGACCACGCTGCTACTGCTGCTGGCTGGTGGCGTACGAACCGGTCGCGCGGTGAAGAGGGTAAAACTGTTGTAGTGATCCTCAGCTCAAGCCAGCGGGAGCTAGTCGAGAGTAACAAGAGCTGATATCCTTGCTAATTAAAAATAAATGAATAGTGATGCTTGATTTTCATTATTTAACCGCATTCTCGGTACTCTGCACGGATTGTAGATTCGCTTGGGGAAGTGCTGAAGCTATCCGAAGGAACTGGGGAGTTTGTGTGTTCGATGGGGTCAAGTTAGCAATTAGAGCTCGGTAGCAGCCTCCAACGGGTGGTTCGCATCGTTCGACTGGAAATATTCGCACTAGAGCATTTTTGTTTCGTTTGCCCAAGTGCGCCTCGCCGCTCTCTGTTCGTAGGTGTAGATAGAGGTATAAAATATGTACAGCATCTCACGTCAAGAGCAGAATTAGTTTTCCACACAATAGACATTGACGAGAGCTCGTACTCGCAAAACGTGGGCTGGCAACAGGAAGCGGGTGAATTATCAATTCATGTCTGATATAATATGCGAGTGTTGATATTTCAATAGATTCAATACTAGCCATTTGTAGGTAATATAGCTCTTGAAATAACGCTCATATCACATTGAAGTGGGTACGTTGGTAACAATTTGCTACATAGCAATTTTCTATGCTTTGTTTAATCTGGAATTCATTCAGCCATTTATGGCTTTCATGGCTACTCTTAATTGTGATTTTCTGATAGTACCACAGTCTATGGCAGCAAATCTCGAATCGAATAAAATACCTGAGTAAAATAGTTGTTGTTCATGTTGGCGAGTCTCTGAATTGGTCATTCGTCAGCCAAAGTCTGAATCGGAAAGGATATTCTTCACAACTTCATAGTCCATTATATTTACCTTCTTTTCTCGATACATTCCCTGCTGTTTATTTCTGAAACAAAGATGTTTAGCTCCTGCATCTGTGAATAGTCAATGCGAAACACCGAGATCAAAATCATATCATAAATTTAGTTCAATTTCCTTATATTTTTTGGAGTCACTACTCGTGTATTTAAATCACCATTTCAATCTATTTTCCCCGTTACAGATTGAATTGTGAGTAGAACGAAAGCAATCATGTGAAAAAAAATCCCACATAGGCAGGATTTGAACCTGCAGCCCTTGGGAATCCGGCCCAATGCACAAAACCTATGACTATGTCGACATCCCTGGAAGAAGGCATGGTTGGCGACAGTGACCGTACCACTCCCTAGTAACAATGAAGGTTTTATTGTACTCTGGAAGCCTTCCTAAAAACTTAGATTGCACTTTTAGTGTGCTATAAAACTAGAAATGCTACTTGGGCTGCCTCTAGAGAGAGATCACACACAACCGCCGCAGTTCCCAACGCATTTAATCTATTTAATTTCCCCGCTAGATACCAAGGCCTGGGTTTTCTTATCGTCCGTCTGATGTCTGAGTTTAGTTCATTACCCATTACCCCAGTGATTCTTGCTTACGCTGACGGAGAGTTCCCTGACAAAAGAAATCCTCCTGACACCGATTCTTCTTGTTTTCGCTATATTTTACTCGGGCCTACCTATTCCTATCGACCAAACCATGTCAACAGGTTTAGGATGAACCGTAGGTGCACCATTTTTCCGTTTTGTCCCATTCCTGCCTGATAAAAACATCTGGATGCAGTTTTTGTATATGGCGCTTAAAGTTGCTAGCTGAAAAGTTGTCCTGCTTGTACATACACTTCTGACCAGCGTTACAGATGTATTTTCCATCAATATTGTTCACGACTTAAAGAATTGTGGTTTTTAAAGTTACCTTTCTCTTCATGCTATAGAAATATGATATTAATGCTCAAATGTAATGCAAATTATATAGCTCCTCACGTTTATTGCGATTTTTTTTGAGTTTTCCCCACACGAGCCTGGAGTTTTGATTTGTTTCCTGACACTAAATTCAACAAAAAATACTAACCAAACCTCGTCGCTAAGGTCGCTAAAAGTCCGTCGCGAACCACTCGAGAAAAGCTTCGTGAGCAATGCTTCTCGCAAAGAGGATGTACAGACCAAACAGCAACCGTTGTGCTGATGCAAACACCACCTCAGTTTTGCCACGCGTACGTTGGCGACAGCAGGTTGCTATGCTTCATGTTTTATTCCAGCTGGGCGCTTCACTACTGAGACGCGCTTACTTGTGAATCGCGAACGAATACTCAACGATGCGATTTTTCCCATCCTTGCTTCTGTATGCGCTCGCGACTCGTGCGGCCATCAGCCGGAACGTCTTGTACTTGATTTTCGCCGTTCCGCTTGGTTTTCAGCGCTGCACCCCAGGCTGGACCGATCGTACGAGACAGGATCGTCCGGTAATTTACCTAGCTTTAGCATCACCAGCACATTTCGGAGAAGTTGCCATCATCTCTATATTTCTGCAGCTCAATCCTGAACATATCCGGATCTACCAAGATCACTGAAACACCCCGTTTGTCATTGCATGTGGACCGTCCACTGCGTGGCTCCAGTTTTCGCGACATTGTGGCGTCACAAGCCGTCACAATCCTTCTTGTTAGAACAGCCGCGTAAACCTTCTCGGTCTCGCTGTCCGACCAAAGTGCCTCAATGACTCCTCCACTTTCGCTCGCCAGTTGTCCTTCTCCGTGCTGCAACAGGGTTCCTTGACCGATGTGGTAGCGAATTGTCTGGTGGGCGCCATCGGTATACTTCCCTCACACTCTCCAGCCCATGTTCGCCGTCAGTGAAGGACTACAGAATGTGACGTCGATGGTAGAGTTCCTCCCGTCCCTTCGAAATGTCCTAACGAAACCTTCATTGCATAATCATACGTCTAACTGCAATAAAGTTTCCTGTAGGGTACATCCTGTTGTGTTGGTTACTCTACTGCCCTCTTCACAACCCAGGCTTTGAAGCCACCGCCAATTACTTATCGGATTTCGGCCGATCAACTGCCCAGTTAACTGTTCCAACATTAGACTGAACTGCTCCAGTATCCACCTTGTAGGTGCGTAACAGTTACATATGAAGACGCTGTTATTTTTGGCAATCACAAAGCCTTTTGCTCACGATTTTTCTGAAGTTAATTGGGGCCCTCATTGGATCCATGAAATGGCTCGACCTTTCATCCATTTAATTCCCGATATTCCTTTTGCTTTCCGTCATTCTCTCCATCTATTACACTATATAGATCCTTTGCGTAATTGAGTCATTTAGCCATGAACTCCACTCGGATATTACCCAGCAGTAAGTCACCGCAAGGCATTTCTGTGAGCCGTTTAGCTTTCGTTTTCATGAGCCATTTAGTTCCCAACTTTGGCGATCTACTCGGATAGTCCCCGGCGTTAAACTCACCTTAATCCGGCTGAGAGTTCCCCTGCAAAGAAATTTCTACCGAAACTGATACCCTGTTCCTTGGGCCATTTTGCTCCCGGGCGGGGAAACATCCCTACTCCGACTGAGAGTTTCCTTGTGCAACGGTAGAAACGAGTCGGATGTCTCTGGCAATTCTGACGCTTAATTTTGACCCATCTAGCATCAGCTTAATCAGTTCGGCTGGAAAGCCATGTTCAAGCATTGTCTGCCATAATTAATTTTTTTCACTGAATCGTGCGTTGGCTTGGAATCCATCCACAAAAAGATGCTGAGCCCGCAAGTTGCATTTCCCTAATTTATCGAGGATTTGTCGCTGGGTAAACATTTGGTCCGTCGTTGCCTTTTTAAATTTTTTCTTTCTTTTTGATATTAGTGCAATATTTTTTCTCGGTTGCCTTCTTCAGTTCACTGTATTATTCCTTGTACTGACGTGTAGCCGCTGCAAGCATTCGGCTTCTAGCCACTCACTGCGAAACTAGTCATTCCGATGTCATATTTTCTTTCCAATGAGGAACTTGGTTGTTTAATGGTTAGAATGGAAACAATGCGTATAGTACAAGTAGTAATGAGTTTTTTTTATCATTTTTTGTGTTCTTTTGTTTTCTGATGTCTGAGTTGACATACCAACTTATTTATTCTTAATTTGTTCAAATTCATGCCAAAAATATGCGCTTGACCAATGACTTTAAATTTTGCAGTTTTCGATCGAAAATGGCTGGCCAAGCATAATTTTTGGTGTCTAGTCTAGTCTAGTCTAGTCTACACATACACAGCCAATACATGTAGGGATCCTGGAAAATTGCAGACGTTCGCCCATAATTTTTCTTTGTCATTATTAACGTTTATGGCACATATGGAATATGACACAAGCATTAAAGCGGCCAGGCCAACTGTGCAGCGTACAAAATAAAGATGATTCAAAATTTTACGGCAATCAAACTATTCATTTAATGAAGAATTTAATCAACGAATCATTTTGTACCTTGAATAAGGAAGAAACGTGGACAACCGTACATAACCGTTTCAATTTGATAGGGGTTTGATAAATCGTTGGGAGTGACTTGGCTAAGAGGGTTAATGTCACTCCTTTGGTTCCGGGTTCCTGGGATGGGGCAGAGGTTATTAGCCCTGTCCTGGCTGATGAGCCAAGGTTATAGCGCCTTTACTCACTCTCTGAAATAAAACATAAAAAATAAAATGTCCGACGCAATTAGAGACATCAGCAAGAAAGTGAAAGATTTCAGGAAAATATGGACAAAACAAAACTGCTAGAGTACATAGTTTTGTTTTGTCCATATTCCCTCCGAAAAACCGCCCTGCCAAGAACAATGGTACCCACCCTCACACTCCCACTTATGTCTCCAACCGCGCTAGACACCTCATGTTCTATTTCATTTCATCGCTTATATTTTGCAAATAATTATCGTTTTTGGGAATAGAATTCTTACGTATAAAATCTAAATTCATTAACTCCAATTAAGATTACATATACCAACTGAACACAATATGTGTATATTTGAAATACACTGAGCTATACTCTTCTTAGATTGATTTTGCATCAGCAGAAGTATCATTTTTGTTGTCTATTACCTTTTGTCACTTTTGTCAGAATGTTTGTTAGACACTTTTGTCAGAATGTTTGTTATTTCATTCTTTATAAAAATATTTCACAGAAAAAACCATATCAAACTATCTGCATGAGTTGTAATTCCGTTATTTCACTCTGATCCGGGAGTGCTCAGAAATACAGGCAACCGACATGGGACCAAACTTCGTGGCCTATACCGTGACCCGCTCTAACTCCGTGAAACACCCAACAACGATACAGAATGTAGCAATGCTATGTGCTATTCACCTCGTAGTCGTAGGATTTATATCTACTATCCTAACACTGAATATTCGGAGAAATGGCTTTAAAGTCGATTATATAAATATTCAAAAAATAAATTGCATGGATCTCACCAGCGTGTTAGGACACCCAGCAGCCCGTATAATAGTCTGCGCACCGACATCCCTCCGGTCGCCTCTTCCGGGTAGTCCGCTGTAGGACGACGGCCTGTAACTGAATTTGATTGTTCGTTGCGTGCCCAATCCGGCTGCTTTCCATTGTCGTCTCTTTGTTTGCCAGGGCGGAGAAAAACTCTAAGCAATTGCGAGCCCGCAAGATTCCGGAACAGTCTGTGACGCCAACACCTGTGACTGCAAGAACACCCATTGCACACGTACACACACACACATTTTATATTTCTTTCAGTCTCAAAAGGATATTTCAATACCACACTCCGACATTAAACGAAAATTGAAAAAGACCCAATTTTCTGCAACACGAAAAAAATGCGTGAATCTCAGCCAAAGCCTACTATCCCTGGCCAAGCATAATTTTTGGTGTATTAGAAAACTACCTATCCAGTCCATCATTTATTTATTTATTTATCGCACGCATCAACAGGCCGCACTCGGCGCCAATGATAGAAACATAAACTAATTACATTTAAAAAAACTGCAAGAATCGCTTTCTTAAAGATATACGAGACAAATGAAAGTCGAACAGGTGCGACACACGATTGAAGAGGCGTTGTAGTCCCGTGATAGCGGCATTAGCTGTTTGAATAGTTCGTCGAAACGGCACTCTCAGAAGAACGTTTCCGCGTAACGTTCTGGACCTTGCTTGGATGTTGACTCGTTCTAAATCTGGGGAATCGATGCGTCCTGGCAGAAAGTCAGAGATGAATAAGGCTCTTGCAGTTTCTCTACGACGCTGAAGGGTATCGAGCTGGATGAGTTGACACCGACTCTCGTAGCTTGGTAGAAGAACAGGATCGCGCCAAGGCAGGCGTCGAAGAGCATACCGTATAAATTTTCGTTGAACGCCTTCAATTCGATCGCTGCTGTTCATGTAATTCGGGTTCCAGGCTGCCGAACAATACTCCAGCGTGGAGCGCACTAAAGAGCAGTAGAGGCTTTTGAGACAATAAATGTCTGTGAAGGATTTAGACGTACGGAAAATGAAGCCCAGGCTTCGCGATGCTTTACCAACAGCATACGAAATGTGATTCTTAAATGTAAGTTTCGAATCTAACAGCACTCCAAGATCCTTAACGCAGCTCACCCGGGAAACAAGAGCTCCAGACTAGTTATATTCAAACTCAATGGGATCTTTTTTTCTGGAGAACGATATCACAGAACATTTCGCCGGATTCAGAATCATTTGGTTGTTTTCACACCATCTGCTGAAAGTGTCGAATTGCTGCTGCAAATATTGTGCGTCCGTTCGGCTCCTAATTCTGTTGAAAATTTTTAGGTCATCTGCATACGACAACCGTGGCCCTTTCAGCTGATAGTTTACATCGTTGAAATAGAGAGTGAATATCAATGGTCCGAGATGACTTCCTTGCGAAATTCCAGACGTTGCGGATAATAGTTTGGAGTATGCATCACCTATGTTCACACTGAGTTGACGACCAACGAGATAGGATTGGAACCATCGCAGGAGTGATCCACTGAAGCCAAGTTTTTCCAATTTAGCAATTGCGATATCGTGATTGATTTTGTCGAAAGCTGCAGAAAAGTCATATATATATAACATATATATATATATATATATATATATATATATATATATATATATATATATATATATATATATATATATATATATATATATATATATATATATATATATATATATATATATATATATATATATATATATATATATTAATATATATATATATATATATATATATATATATATATATATATATATATATATATATATATAACATCAGTTTGTTGATTCGCATCGAACCCTTCGGACACAAAAGAGATTAGAGATAATAGTTTCGTCGACGTCGATCGATTCGGCATTAATCCGTGTTGGTCTTTAGAAATATATTCCTTACAGTGAAAAAACACTGACTCCATCCCCGTCTAACTCAAAGAGCTAGGAAATGGCACCGAGCGCAGAAAATCCTCTATAATTGTCAATGTTCCTCTTATCACCTTTTTTGTGGACAGGAAAGATGAAAGCTGCTTTCCACAATTGAGGAAAAATCGCGGTTGTCAGTGACATTTTGAATAGTTGACAGAGTGGTTCCACCAAACCAGAGAAGATTCCTAGTTACCCAATTTCAACTCAAGAAAGTGACAAACCGTGGCATTTTTTTGCCAAAATCGTACGATCTATTAACCCTCCGGCAATCTCGCCGTTGTATTTAGTGCAACACCTTCAGAAACTCTAGCGAATTCGTCTTTTGGCATCAGCAACTTTCTTGCAATTACATATTTGAAGATTATGTCTTCAGCAAAGTTGTAGAGAAAGTTTATACCAACAATTTTGCTGAAGACACAGTCGTTAACCCCTTAAAGGCCAACTCATTAGTAAAACTTTTTAAATATTATCCTGTCAAGTTGGGTATGTTCCGTCGAAAGGTTTGAATTGTCAAAATGGACAGCTTTCTATATTACAACATTGGCTGATCTCATGTTTCTTCCAAGTAATTCACCATTTTTTGAAAAATATAGTGATCGGTTGTTTACATTAAAACGGCTGAGTTAATAGTGTTTTCGGCATATTCATCAATATAGCAAGGTTTGTCATTGGCTGCAACGATTTTAGTGACTAATCCTCCTAAATGTGAGATATCTCACACAATGTTGTCGGTAGTTGAAATGATCTGACGTCTTCGGAAAAGTTGTTGAGATTGCTTCCGCGAAAATCTTTGCTGAACATAATTAGTATCTTCTTTAAACGCTTTTTAAGGTACAGTTCATTATAATTGGATGACACCCAAAACCATTTTTGCCATTCTCATATAGAAAGGTTATGCAATCACTCTGAAATACCTCAACCTAATCGCGGCCCGGAGAGCCGAGTGTCATATCCCATTCGACTCAGTTCGTCGAGATCGGAAAAAGTCTGTATGTGTGTGTATGTATGTGCGTATGTGTCAAATAATGTCACTCATTTTTCTCAGAGATGGTTGTATCGATTTGCCCAAACTTAGTCTCAAATGAAAGGTGCAAGTTTCCCATCGACTGCTATTGAATTTTGGATCGATCGGAATTCTGGTTCCGGAATTACTGATTTAAGAGTGCGGCCACACAGAAATTTCCCATATAAACTATAGTAAAATTAAAAATAGAATTTTTATTTTTGATGCTAAATGTCTTTAAGGTGCATGAAACGTCGGGATTCGATACAGACTCGAAAAAAAATTTGACGAAAATTCACTTTTTTGGATTTAGGCACATTTTTGCCTTTCTCATATAGAAAGGTTATGCAATCACTCTGAAAAGCGTCAACCTAATCCTGGCCTAGCATAAGGTTTCTGGATTTTAACAGGGGCGTAAGTGATGGTATACGGAGAGGGGTAACCCCCCCCCCCCCCCCGCTGTATTGTTCACTCCCCTCCCATTAAAATCCCCGTACATCACCCCTTCAGCCCTCATACCCCTCCCTCTCAACCACATCATCTTTAAACCACCACTATATCACAAAGCATACCAAATTAAGCTGGGGAGTCGTTTGTTTGTGGGACTTTCGCCCTCTTCACACACCAACCCCCGCATGACAAAACATAGCCGATAACATTGATCTAATGCTGATTAGGCTAATGAAGTATGATATTTTTTCTTTCAAGTGTTTCACCATCGACACGTAGCTCATCAAGTTCGTGGCTGGCAAGCCATTGTGTATAAGTACAAAGTGTACTAAGAATGTAATGGACATTTCCACAATTATTTTGAACATAACCAGCCACCGAGCCATAGATCAGAGAAATGAGAAATGCACAATTGCACCGCTAGGTGGATTAAAACAGGTTTTTAATATCTTTTCAATTGTCATTCCCACGAGTTTTATATTTTCTATGAAGTTTTTCCAATCGTCAAAATACACAATTTTCATGAACGCCTAACTTTTCCTATCTCTAGTATTTTCGAAGGTTTTAGGCAGTTTTTGAAAAACGGTAGTTTTTTTTTAATCATTTATAATTCAACGAGAGACAAGTGAAATCTATTGCATTTTATAGTGCCGATGTAGCACTTCTAATTGCAACTAGAGCTGACAACCTGTTTTTAGCTGCTCAAAAGTTATTTTTTTAGAGAATTTCTCTAATAACGATGAAGATATTAAAGATGAAGACTGTGTCTTTAGCAAAGTTGTTAGCAAAAATTTTCCCCTACAACTTTGCTATCTCACTTTCAAGGAGATGAAGTATCTACGACGTTTAAGAAGTTACGTTATAAAAGTTTTTAGGGGTCATTCATAAATAACAATCTATAAATTAGAGTGTACTGTAAGTAGAGATTTTTGGTCTACAGTAAAAATGTTCGCAGAAAAATGTTCTTTGACATTTCTGAAGACTTCATCTTTGAAAAAAAATTGTAGCAACTTCTAGGGAGATTAATCACTATAACTATATCACCAAAATGAAGGTCGTGGATCATCATGAAACATCCTAGAAATCATAATTGCTATACGCTTTACCGTTTTGCCTGAATAATTTTTCCCGCGTTTTTGGCGAATTAAACCACTGTGCCACTGAGTGGGATTTTTAAAACATAGACACGGTGGACTTGTATCTGACTTGTATTATTTCAATACATTAAATTGTAGACCGTATGCTATCAAAATAAACAAGCAACAAAGAGTCGCCAACGATTGCTTGCGATTTTATTTCAATTTGAAAACAATTACCAAAAAACACCATTTACTTGCAAGATAATATTACTAATTATTTTTAATCAACTAGTAACAATATAGGATTTTAACCAAATCATGAATGCAATGACTAAAAAACATCCTTTTTTGCTGACATGACTACAACAATTTGATAATTGATTCTTGACCAGTTTTGCGAATTGCCTTTTTCCATATATGATGCAACTGCTTTAATTCCACTCAGCCAAAATCATGCGTATTATTCCAGTTTAATCACAGCCATGTGCATCACGTTGTTCGTTGGTTCAATATACACTAAACAAAAAAATAATTCAGTTTATTTATTTACTACATGCAATGATTTAATCGCAGTATGTACTATACTGTTATATTTCCAAAGCTTATACGAAAACTAGGGGACAAGTGACGCGAATGGAATTGGTTGATCACCGCCAAGAGGTGTTGTTATTATTTTTTTTTATTTCGGTTAATACGTAGTCACATTTTCTTTTATTACTTTCTAACGACATTTAATTAGCTAGAGATTACTGTTTAGGGAAAGTTATAAAAATGTAGAGCCATAGTACTCAAGTGTGAGCAAGGATGTGAAATATACAGATCGGAAAACTAGAAGGGGCAGGGTCATTAGAAACAGGCTTAAAAAATTTCTGACTAATCTTTTGTCTTCTGCTTGTAGGAGTCGAGCTTTGGCAGCATTACTACGTATCGATCAAGTTTATCAACATGCCTCTACGGCAAATACAGACATGTCCTTACCGACTTTCCCTACTCAGCAATCTCTAAATCTCTTTTAAATGTCATTAAAAAGAATAAAACAATTGTTATTAAAGTAATATAGAAATATTCCGTTGTCATAGATACAGGTGATGATATCTACAGGGTGACAAAAATTATTATTGAGTAATCTATTCACTCCAACTTCTTTTTTTTGAAGATTTATTGTTCAATCTCCCTTCTCAACTCGCACAGGGCAGAAGCACAAAAAATCGGATCCACTAGAGCCATCAGTGAATCAAGCAAACAATAGTTACCTTTCATTTTTTCTTTATTTTTTCTTTTTTTTATTTCGACTATACGTAGTCTATTTTTTTACATTTTAATGTGCAAGGATGTGAAGTATACAGATCGGAAAATTAGAAGTGGTAGGGTCTTTAAACAGACTTAATATCCTACAGGCTTAACTTTTGTCTTCTGTTGGTGGGAGTCGAGCTTAGGCAGCATAACTACGAATCACTCAAGTCCACCAACATGCCTCCTGGTAAAGACAGATTTGTCCCTCTTTAGCGTGGGAATCGATTCTTCTTTATTCAGTGCAACAAACACGTTGTTTCTTCCTAGCATATGAAATAGTGATGAGTGCCAATACACAGCAAAAGCAAGCCCCACTGCGGACTGTGACTTTTCGAAATGTCCTGTAAGATCAGCTGTTCGGGAAGTGGAACAATTAGTAAAAGTGCTAATTATGTTCAAAGATACTTGGAGTAATTCGTTTCGCGAAACAATATGCAGCACACCGCTGAATGCGACAAAGATAAACTAAGCATCCCCGTATATATTTGACAATAATTCTATAGAAGCACGCTTACACGACTTACCCCCGCGCACCCCTGACATCGTAATTAAAAAATACATGTCAAAATACGGAGAAGTGGATTCCGTCACAACTGAAGCTTGGAGGAACATCTTCTCGAATGTTTCAAATGGTGTTCATGTGATGAGAATGCGTCCGATCAAATCAATCCCTTTATACGTGACCATTATATGCAGATCCACCGAAAATGTAGCTTTTAATCAAAGGACGCTGGTCACGCACCCAAGACAGATTCCTACATACCAATTCTGAAATGAAACACTGCACCACGGAAAACCTTATGCAGCAGCTAAGAAAAGGCTGACTACAACAATGAAAAACTTATCTAATGCTAAACCACAAACTGCCGCAAATCTAAAATCTACGGATCTGACAGCAACAAATATTCGCTCAATAACTTCAAGCCAACAACCAGTACCACCAACACACGCCGAAGAGGACAGATTCAAAAATAGCAATCTGTAAGAACATTAAACAAACAAGAACAATATACCGTGAACATCAAGAAAGCTGTACCGATGACGAAATGGATGCGAACGATAGCGTGGGAGAAGGAAGACCGATTGATCCACAGTGCAGTATATCGAACAACGCAGCTTCAGCATCACGAAAGAAGATCTCAACACGCAGCTGTAAACTTCTACAATAAGACCCAGCGCGCAGCAGCAGCGAAAACGTATGATATGAATATAATTTGCCTTGCTGTATTTTCAAACCACGACTGAAAATGATTTTTATTGAGAGTAGAATCATTGCATTAACTCAGTCATTGCCCTGTACGCTATTAATACACCACTGAGTCTTTCGAAACCGAGCAATCTTCTGCATCGAAGGTTAAGAAGCAAGTGGAGACGCACGGTTATTTAAATCTCCAAAGTACTTGATGAAAGAAGACGCGTCATTACCTCTTCGCCAAAAAAAATTCCTTCATTAAAATGACGCACTCGCTCTGGGACCTTATTCGCGCTACCGTTCAGTAGAATTCCCATCTCGTCCAATTATCCACTTTTCGTGATTATACACTATCTTGCAGCTCGCAGAAGCGCTCATTTGTCCCATCTATCAACATCCAGACTCCGTTTTCCTTTCAACCAATTATTAACTCACTAAGGACAGCAGTCCCTGAACCCACGCAAAAAAAACATACCAGCATCACCAGGTCAACCCATCGCATTTCGATTAATTTCACAAGATCCAGCACTAAACGCAACAACAACAAAAAATCTCATTTTTCACTTCATTTTGTACAAACATTTACCCTCGCTGAACAAGCACAAACTCTCCCCTCAGTTCGCAACCCATTTCCTCCAAACAAAAACTCTTTACCATTTCAACCTAAGACCCGGCAACTCACCTCGGTCCGGTGGTATCACCCGACGCTGATGACAATTCGAGTTGGCCCCAAAGTTTATCAGCAAATAAAGTAACTTGTGTGTAGCCTTCCGAATCGAGTGGCAGAACCGATATCGTCTTAGGTTTTGATTGCAGACAACACTGTGTCATTGCTTTTCTACTCTTCTGCCGTTCTGAACAGCCTACGGAAAAAATAACATTTAGCGAAACGAGAGACACAAAAAAACGGGTGAAATCTTCACCCACGTGCTTGGGGATGTTCAATGCGGTACAATCTGGCTACCTTATTAACAATATTGAGTAACCCTATCCGAACAGAGCGAACGACAAAACAAACAGACAACTTCAACATTATATTAAATTATTTTGTCATAATGAAACTGAGACGCTCTTCTTTTAGTGGAAGTTTTTTCTACCATTCCACTCCGAACGGGTGGGTGGGTGTATGGGTGATAGCATCTGGTCCTCATTCCTGTTCGTTGGGTTGGGTGTCCTAAAGGATTCCACACCGCTTCGGGACGGTGTCCTGTCCGCTTACGTCGGACACCTGATCCACATCCGCTGTCCAGGAGCTGAGCTAATATCATTTCACTCACGATTCTATCGTTTCTTTTCACATTTTTTTTCGTTTTTCTCTATTTTACAGACTCCATCGAGAACAAGGTGATCGAAACGGAAGGCAAGCGGTACACGGTGACGTCCCAGCTGCGAATAAAGCCCAGCTCGGACGATGACTACATAGAGTACACCTGCCAGGCCAAGCACAAGGCTCTCAACCCGGACAAACCGATGCAGGCGACGGTGCAGCTGTCCGTGCTGTGTAAGTAGATCTCTTTTTGCTTTCTCGTCGTTTGGTTTCGTTTTTCTCGTTTCTATTATTATTTCTATTTTGTCCCGAATGCAACTTCAGCCATATCCAGTTCCATCGAGTTACGAAACATGGATTGAGATTGTAATACTGCCTAACGGGGTAGGTGGGGGAGGAGGTATAATTAGGTGTTATTGGCTTCGCTCTTACTCGCTAATAGTGCTGAATCACGGAGTTGCCGTTGTTTCGAAGTTTTTACACGGTAATTAAAATTAGAGGATGTAATTGTAACCAAGTTACATACTATAGAATGAGGTGAAAATAACAATTTTTGCTGCTGTAAGAATTCGATATTGTCGGTGGGGTTTTTCCTTTCTGTTTGTTTTCCTGGTGGTGTTTAAATGTCATTTGGTATTACATTGTGCACCTGAGACCGAGTGTATGGAAACAATGCTGTGGTTGGGTGAACAAACAAAATTGTAATTTGATTACAATTAGCAGGCAAGAAGCAATAATCACATTTGGACTGGTTTGTCAGAATGGAAACTAGAAATAGCTACGGGAATAATGTGGTCTTTTACGAAACCTAAATCAAATGTTCGCTTTCGCGAGGTTAATTTTACAGCCTGTTTCCACATTGCATACCATTATGGTTCATTTGGAATGTGGCTGCTTCATTTTTATTACTAGTTTTCATATTAGGAAGCTAATGACAGCGTTTTGTTCTGGATTGATGATTAACTGCTCTATTGATGAAAATATATTGGTTTTCCTTCCACAACTGCAGATACCTTGAGCAATCATCAGCTAGCGAGCGAGTTCTTCAATTTTATACTTTCGCGTAGCATCTTCCTTATGTTTGGCAAGGTTAAATATTTGGATACGAAATTTGTGCAAGGATCATTTTTATGTAATTTACGTGCATTCGTTTTACTTGGTCAGTACCGGCTCGAACAACTTTCTTACAGGACCTTGGCAACCATGTTTTTATTTTGGCATTCGATTGAGATGTTTGCTGACATTGCAAGACCAAAAACCTTCTCGAATGCAGATTCCCCGAACTGTACTATACGCCGTAATGGTTTTTGTCCAAATCGCGCCATGAGATAGCAGGTTTCTTTTGGGCCTCATAACGATCTTCGCTCGTTATTTCTGTTCAGAAGTTTGGCTACTAGTTTTGTTTTGTTTTGCGCAATTCAACGTTACTGGTTCCTGGTAACGTTTAGGAACAGTAAGTGTGTTTCCAGTGACAGAAGAAAGCGGTAACAATACTCAATCCACTCTGTACTACTCTGTAAACCAGAGTACGACCGACATCTGCTTGAGTACAAAAGTGATCCCGTTGACTTCGTACCATTCCAGAACAAGATCAAAGGGCCCTCGTGTTGCTTCAACAGACAAAGTAAGCGCTTCTCTGGACAATCCTTGAGGTACATCACCCCATTTACAGTCCCGGTGGTCACGAACGGCGCAGTGCGTTTGTCACATGAGCAAATCGCTTGCCAAATCATGTATTTATTGGCAAACTTTGAAAGTTTCTGCTTCCTTACTTCCCCCGGAACCTCAAACTTGTGCTGGTGATAACGAACATTAACCCTGGAAGCAGCCGGAAGTCCGCCTTGACGTAAGTCTCAGCATCCATGATGAGATAATCAGGCTTCGTCAGCATCTGGGTGTACAGTTTCCGGGCCCATGACTTTCCTACCGTTCGTCACGATATGGAACCTTGTGCACTTTGTACGTATGCTGTCCCTCCCGGTCTTTGTCTCCCTGAACGAAAGACTTGAACAGATTCAACTTTTTAGCCACATTTCTGACCGAAGCATTGGGATTCCGCTTAACCGTTTTCACTACATGCTTTTGATCCTGATCAGTAACAGAACATCCATTCTGACCTCATCTATCCTTCCGTTCGATGTTCAGAGTTTGGTAGTAACGTTTAATCACACGGCTCACTGTTGACTGCATGATAATGAGTCGTGTTCTGATGTCCAAATGAGAGAGTTGAGGTTTTCCAGATGTTTGGGAAAAATCAATTCGCGACTTTGCTCTTCGGGTGACGCTATTTTTTCCAAAGCGATAAAAAATACAATGTAAACAATACACTATAAAATACTTCTACTCAAAATTTCAAGGGAAAGTACAAAATGGGTCTTTTCTACAGCGTTTTTTTCGTGATTCAATTTGATGTGGGCACGCTTTACACTGGAACCTCCATTTAAGAACCGAACCAGGGGTTCGTAAATTGAATTTATTTCGCCGAAAAAGTGTTCGTTATTAGGGATTTAATTCGTCAAAAAGGTTCTTTTCACATTCTTATTTTAATTCATTTGTTGAGCAATATTCTCGCTAACCCTAACAATGGGCTTGACGAAATGATGAAAATGGACAGTTGAAAGCTTTTGAAATCTCATCCCGAAAAAATCCATATTTTTGAGCTTACGGAGGATTTTCCTAAACCGGAAGACGCCATTTTGGATTTCATGATAGCTTAAGATATTGATTTCCGTCATCTATTCTTTAACCCCATTCCGAAAATACCCATGCTGTTGAAATTATAGAGACTGTCTAAACCGAAAGCCGCTATCTTGGATTTCAAAATGGATTCAAACATCGATTTCAGGCGTGTACTGTTCAACCATATTCTGAAAATACCTACATTGTTGGGGTTATAGAAGATGTATCTATACCGGGAGTTGCCATTTGGATTTCAATATGGCCTTACAACCGATTGCTGTTATGAGCTTGACAAGCCTATTTAAAAAGTACTCTTATTGTGAAGTTATGGAGATTTTATCTAAACCAGAAATCACCATCTTGGATTGCAAAACAGCTACAGACATTGATTTCCGTCATGTACTCGTCACCTCATTTCGAAAATACCCATACTGTTGTGGTTATAGCGAATTTATAGGATGTCGCCATTTTGGATCTCAAAATGCCTTCAGACCTCAGTTTCCGTCATGTACTTGTTAATCTCACTTCGAAAATTTCCAACTGTTACTGGTAACAGTTAAATGTTAAATAGTGTACTACTTCATATTGTACTGTACGTATTCAAACTTTTTTACGAACTGGATTCGTAAAAAGAGTACATTATTTCGAATTCAGTTCGTGAAAAAAATCAATTATGGAATTTGCATTTCGACTTCGTCTCATCAGAATCCGACACTAACTTAGTGACAGTACCAGACTAGCACCGGATTGACGCTAGAACTAAAACACGAAAACACCATTTGTATTTCTGAGCAAACTCCTAGTCCTGCGTGATGTTCCGCTAGAAAAGAAGTTCTGATTAAGCTGATGAGAATTAATGAAATCGAAGCTTGGCTTGGATTACAAAGCCACTGCACTGTGCTCCTTAAAGGAGACAAATTTTAGGTAAAAACTATAATCTCTCCATTAAGTAGAAAATTGGTTAAAACCATCTTTGCGCGTTAAATGCACAAAACCTATAACTAAATTAGTTGCGGAATTTACGTCATCTGACTTCGTGTCGTCAGAATCCGACAATAATTTAGTGATAGGACTAAGCTAGCGCCGAAATTACATAAATTGCATATTACATAAAAAAGAGTTTTTAAACTCCTTATATTGCTCATAAGGTTTTTGTATGGAAATCCATTTTTTTTATTTCTACTTTAAATTTTACTTCCCTTGGACTCTTCCGAAGTGCCTGCTTCATGATGGCCCAGTATTTTTCAACGAGCCGCAATTTCGGGGAATCAGATCCTTTGGTACGAAACTAACTATTCCAGAACATGTTTCAAGTGCTAGCACGAGGTTAAATTTGGCCTGAAAAGCGCAGCGCTGTTCTGAGACCTTAGAAGTGGAGGTATCCGCTTTTGGAGACATTCTTACAAGTACACAAGTCCATTGACTGTTCCTGTTGCCATGAACGGAGTGCTTCGTTTTCCATCCGTGCTGATTGCCTTCCAAATCATATATTTTTGGTTAACTTAGAATATTGTAATTAACTTTCAACTTCCGTCGTCGAACTTATGATGAGCAGTGAAGAAAAGGAGCCCTGGAAGCTGCCGGAAATTGGCTGTCACATAAGTTACGTCATCCATGACGACACAATGCGGTTTCGTCAACAACTTCCATGCACGTGATCCCCTCCCATGCACTCTGTGTTTCTAGCGATTCAGCTCGATTGGTACTTTGACAGCATCTCGTACAATAGTTTTGCTATGCAGTCTACCGATGAACCCTTAGGATTCTTCGTCTACCCTTTTGTGATCCTTTACACTATACGGAGCCATTTTGGCCACTATTTACCTTCCTATCGACAGTGAAACGTCTTGCTAATGGCACGGTGAAAAACATTGTTTTCATTTCAGCCTCAATTTCAATAGAAAATAACTAATGGAAGAAATATTCCAACAATTTAAAAGTGGCGCAATTTGCTTCCGTACACCATTTATGTTCCAGTTCTGGTAATCAGACTACACGTCACGGAAAACCATAAACGTGAATACACACACGGTTCATATATAACTAATCTGCAGCAAACCAATACGACACTGTCAGCAATATCACCTTCTAAATCGCAAAAGGTTGCCAATTTTGTTGATCCGTTTCGGGCAATAGCGACCCGAGCAGAAGAAAATAACTGCGGAATACTACATTTAGGTATCAATACCAACGACTGTTTACCACAATATGGTATAAATGAGCTCTACATAAGAGGTAAAATACCAAAAAAGAATAACACAGACATGTTCTACAAATAACTATTTGATGATGAAACGAATTATTATAATACCTGAATAATAATAAAACATTTTTCAACCTCCCAATAATAAAATTCACTCTATGGAGGTATTCAATAAGGTATTGATTTGGTATTTGTAAAAATAACTGGAATACATAAATAATACTAAAATAAAGTATCATACCTCATTGAGGTATGAAGCAGGTATTGAAAATTGTTTCTTCAATACCTGCTTAATACCTCAATGAGGTATAATATTCAATTAATACTAAGTTTTGGTATGAATACCAAAAAATAGTATGCTCGGGTTATTGCCCAGTTATTTTCTCCTGGTCGGGGACAGTTGCAAAAGATGCATCCAATACCTTCAAATGAACAGCTAACAACATCCGCGAAGAAAACTAGTTTCTATTCACGTTATCGTGACAGTTTATTAATAACTTAACAATAACTCTGAGACATACCAAATTTAATTGGTTTTTTTTCTGGCCAGTAACTAGCACCAACTTGGGGCCATGTTAGAAACTTTGAGAGGCTGAGAGCAAGAGTGGCTTAAAATTTTGATCAAAGCAAAAGTGGGTTATATATTCTGTTAGATCAGAAATAATATATCATTCACAACCTCAGACAAAAGTAGGTCAAATATTAATTAGCGCAAAAATGGTTCGACAAAATTTTCATAGAATATTAACCTATCTTTGCGCCAAGAAAAAAAATACATAGGTTCATTAAAGGGCGTTAGGAATATCGCATATTCGGACCTGTGGGTGATGAAATTTTAGTAAAGTTTTGACACGCTAGAAATCGTTAGATATTGGATCATTATAAGCTAACGAAAATTGTTTATTGACACCACTGTGAAAGCTATGATGGCGACTTCTGGTTACCACAAAATCGTGAAAACCATCGTTTCAGATGGGGTGGTCAGTATGCATCGAAAATCGATGATTAACGCCATTTCGAAATTAAAGATGGCAATTTTCGGTTACCACAAAATAGTGAAAACCATCATCAATAATGCACAGTGGTCCAGATCGCTAATTTAGCAGGAATTTTTACTTTCTGACAAACCTGTATAATTTAGCCGTATCATGTCTTAGGATGAATTTGTGTACTTTAGAAGATGCTTCTTTTTATTGGAATAGTTATTAGGGTGGTTCTAATTTATCTAAAATACGAAAATAAACTTTTTACTGATGAAAGATAGAGCTCCACAGTCTTCCACAAAGTTGTAAAGTAACTTATTTTGAATAAATTTGTTGAACATATTAAAGCTCTATCTCTTTTAGTTTTTGTTATACAAGAAATTTAAAAAAAAAGATTAGGGTGTTCCTGAAAAAAACGTTTTTTTAGTATAACTTTCGTATCTTTTACTTTTTGTTAACACAACCTTTGAACAGCTTATTGAAAACTTCAAGCCGAGTATTTTTCTCCAAGACACCGAAGGTCTAACTTTTTTCTTTAAAAAGTTATGGACACTTTTCGTTAAAAAAATAGCCTATTTCAAGGCTCAATATCGCTGATGCGGGCACCTAAAATTGAATTCTGTTTCCACCACATGAAAGACCATACTTATTAGTATATTTGAGCAAAAATTGGCGAATACGATATTTTTTTAAAATTTGCAATTTAGATTTAAAGTTTGTAGTTTTGCAGGTTCAACGCATTAAAGCATTTACACACATATCGTTGTATTATGAAAAAAGCCACTTTCAAATATCATTCTCTCATCGCAGCAAGCTTTGCATAAGTGAAACGACTGTCAAAAAAGGTTTCTGATTTTATTCGTTTTAAATAAAACTAGTAAATATGGATATTAGTCGAAGAGAGTTGGCGAATTTGCTTATTGCTGGTAAAAAGACAGATGAACTGCTTAAGTTCATTACAAGTAGTAATCCAAATGTAAAATTGAGACTTGTTAGTGCTCGGAAGAAAATAAAAATCTTCATGTTGGAATTTAGAAGGTTGTGGATTCGGAGTAAGCGCACGCAAATTCGGTTTGAGCTGGAAAATTTTGTGTGGCTTGAAGGAAAGCTAAGATTCGAAGTCGAAGGTAAAGGTAAAGGCCGAAAGAGGAAACCATTTTCCGAAATATGTCGCAGAGCCAAAATAAAAAGATTAGGAAAGTTGCGCGATAAGTATTCCACGGAAGAACTTGGTTTAGCGTCAGCCGTCAACGCTAATTCTACTGGTTTCCGTTTAGTTGGCAGACAAATCGAACGATTGTCGAAAAGTCCCGTCAGATCTACCGTAGAGAATTTAGGATCTATGGCTGTCCCGATTGCAGAAGCGTTTACTGCGGAGGAGGCACTTAGATTTATTTGTGAAAATGATTTTTCTAAGGCGCAGTACCAAAACATACGCAGCTCAGTTATGCAGAAGGGTTTGGACATTTATCCCGCGTATAATAAAATAGTAGAAGAAAAGAAACTATGCTATCCGATCGGTATGTACTATTCTCAAAGATTCGTCCCTGAATCAACAATTTTTTTCAGGAATTTCTGTTCAGCCTTCTTGTGCGTATGTTCCCCTTCAAGCTCTTGTTAACCATACCGTGGAACGACTCATCTCGTTTCTGAATATTGGAGTTCTACCACTGCATCCTGAGGATAATACGTTTGTTATCTTTAAGTGGGGCTGCGATGGAAGCAGCAACCATTCCCGGTAGGCAACATTATTTTTCTTCTAAACTTTGACTGACAGTCTCTTTTCCACTTGAACATAGATACAAGCAAATGTGCGTTGACGAAGATGAAAATGGAGAACTATTCGAGTATAACGATTCGCATATATTTGCTCTATCTATAGTACCTTTACGTGTAGTTAGTCGCCGGAAAGATGAGTCAAGAGATTGCATTCTTTGGAATAATGATTTTCCATCTTCAGTATCCCTGTGCCGACCAGTAAAATTAATTTTCAAGAAGGAAAATCCTGAACTAACAAAGGATGAAGTTGCCGCGATGAACAAGCAAATCGATGAATTAGTCCCGACTATAGTAAATGTTAATATGCGCAAGATTCCGATTAGTTCAAGCTTCATATTTTCCATGGTTGATACGAAGGTAGTGAATGACGTAACAGGCACACCGTCTCAAGCGTGTTATATATGCAAACGCTCCGGAAAGCGATTGAATGATCCTTTACTGGAAGCCAGCGATCCACCGGATAGTTTATATGTTTTTTCACCTTTACATGCATTAATACGAGCAATGGAGTTACTATTGAATATTGCTTACCGTTTAGCTCTAGCAAAACCGCGTTGGCGCGTAGGCAAAAATACCAGCGAGCTTAAGGAACGACAAATAAAAATTCGACAAGCGTTACGTGACCGTTTAGGTCTTCGTATTAGCGAACCTTTGCCAGGTGGCGGAAATTCTAACGATGGTAACACAGCTCGAAAATTTTTCAGAAACCGAGATGTCGTTGCAGAAGAAACCGGGTTGGACGAAATGTTGCTAGAACGTATGTATGTGCTATTAACAATCATCAACAGCAAATTGGGAATTAACGCGGATGCTTACCGGAGTTACGCCGAAGATACACGATTGCTTTATGTACGCCTGTATGGTTGGTACGCTCTCTCACCAACCGTGCATAAACTCCTGGTCCATGGAGGAAGCATTATTCAACATAACATGCTGCCAGTAGGTATGTGCAGTGAAGAAGTTCAAGAAACCAGGAATAAAAGTATTCGCAGATTCCGAGAATTCCACGCACGCAAATTCGATCGACTCGTCAATCTTGATGACGTTTTCAAGAGACTTCTTGTTTCATCAGATCCTATAATTTCTCTTAAATGTAAACGTCGAATTCAACGAGCACCGCTGGATATACCTGAAAATGCAATGCATCTATTTTTGAATTAATTGGCATTGAATAAATTCTCCTTATATAAATCATAAATTGTTGTCATAGCCAAATTATTTTTAATGAACACATTCTGTATTGTTGATATGTAAGCAAAACAGAAAAGGAAATACAAAGGCTTTAGGCAATTTCTTTTATGTCGCTATGCGATAAAATTTAAAACTTTGGTTAGTAAATTTAAAATTACATGCTTAAAAAAAATAATATTTTCCAATTTTTGCTCAAATATACTTAAAAGTATGTTCTTTTCTATGGTTCAATCCGAACTTACTTTTATTTGCCCCAATCAGAGATAATGACATTTGAAAAAGGGCTATTTATGAGCGAAAAGTTTCCATAACTTTTGAAAGTATAAAGTTAGACTTTCAGAGTTATGAAAAAACGTGGATTGAAGTTTTCTAAAAGCTGTTCAAAGGTTGTTTTAACAAAATATAAAATTTCTTTCGAACATTAACAAGTCTCAATTTTACATTTGGATTACTACTTGTAATGAACTTAAGCAGTTCATCTGTCTTTTTACCAGCAATAAGCAAATTCGCCAACTCTCTTCGACTAATATCCATATTTACTAGTTTTATTTAAAACGAATAAAATCAGAAACCTTTTTTGACAGTCGTTTCACTTATGCAAAGCTTGCTGCGATGAGAGAATGATATTTGAAAGTGGCTTTTTTCATAATACAACGATATGTGTGTAAATGCTTTAATGCGTTGAACCTGCAAAACTACAAACTTTAAATCTAAATTGCAAATTTTAAAAAAATATCGTATTCGCCAATTTTTGCTCAAATATACTAATAAGTATGGTCTTTCATGTGGTGGAAACAGAATTCAATTTTAGGTGCCCGCATCAGCGATATTGAGCCTTGAAATAGGCTATTTTTTTAACGAAAAGTGTCCATAACTTTTTAAAGAAAAAAGTTAGACCTTCAGTGTCTTGGAGAAAAATACTCGGCTTGAAGTTTTCAATAAGCTGTTCAAAGGTTGTGTTAACAAAAAGTAAAAGATACGAAAGTTATACTAAAAAAACGTTTTTTTCAGGAACACCCTAATCTTTTTTTTTAAATTTCTTGTATAACAAAAACTAAAAGAGATAGAGCTTTAATATGTTCAACAAATTTATTCAAAATAAGTTACTTTACAACTTTGTGGAAGACTGTGGAGCTCTATCTTTCATCAGTAAAAAGTTTATTTTCGTATTTTAGATAAATTAGAACCACCCTAATAACTATTCCAATAAAAAGAAGCATCTTCTAAAGTACACAAATTCATCCTAAGATATGATACGGCTAAATTATACAGGTTTGTCAGAAAGTAAAAATTCCTCCTAAATTAGCGATCTGGACCACTGTGTAATGGTGTCATTTGAAAGGAGATGGTCGATAGATATCGAAAATCGATGATCGACATTTTGAAATCCAATATGGCGACTTCTAGTTACAGGAAAATAGAAAGAACCATCATAAATATGGGTGTCATTTAAAAGCGAGTGGTCAGTAGACGTCGGAAATAGATGATTAACACCATGCGAAGGTTGACGAGGTCGTTCAATCGGATCTGCGCTAACGGAGCTGCTTTCAGATTTATATGGCTTTTTATAGAGGTTTGGTAGAGCCCAACTTTGCTTATCGTACCATATTCTAGTAAGGCTCCCAACCTGTTAAGCTCCGAAACTCCTGTCTCTGCTGCCCCAGGGTGAGAAGGGTTTTTATAGTAACGTTTAAAAAGCTTCAAAAGCCTGGCTAGTAGTGTATTGGCACTGTGTAGGGCTCACGACTTGCTTTCGTGCCTAACCACTAAAAACAATCGTTTCTATTTTTTTCGCACTTCTTTCCTACGGAACTACAACAAGGCATTATATCGTGGGTGGGCTCGTTGTGCTTGCTTCGCATCTCTTTCTTTTGCTGACGAAATGTCCGCAGACGAATCATGTGCCTCGATCATTGTCGCAACTAGTGGCAGAATAATTAATACGATTGTTATTTTAACTATCTGATTTTGCAAAAAATTTAATAGGCCAATTTTTTGTGCGACTGGACACAATACCTACCTGAAGCTAGTTTTCAGTGTTTCAGTTTCTTCTCATCGGTACAAGTACTATTTTGATGCCGGTTAGATGAAAAATCTAGCCTAGCAACAAAATTGTCACTAGTTAGACGCTAAATCCCAAAAGTCAAACCTTTAGCATGAATCATAAACGAATCATTTTAAATGGGTTGGTTTGATAAACGTCATCGATACTGTATGCCTGCTGTGATAAAATTAGATATATGCTATTTTCGTAAACCTAACTTCCATTTTTACATTCTATAAGTGCTCCTCGCCTTATTTGGCCTGAGTTCCATTTCTTGCTTCTGCGACTAACCCATCTCGATAGCTCACCGGTAGCAAGTAAAAGTAAATAATTTTGGCTCGAAAAATACAATACCCAACTTTAGTAAATTGAGGAAATAGAGTTTCATCTTCCTTTCATCAGTAGCTGGCACTGATTTAGCGTTAGATAGTGTTAGATATTGTGCGCTTCATGCACAAAATGGTCTAATCCGACTTTCTCCACATCAAAAGTCAGTCAATTCTCGACAAACATGTAAAATGGTCCAAAGTGCAAATGAAAGCCTCTCTTTGTTTACTTTCTCTTTCGATTATTACGACGTCATCTTAAAACTTTTCAATATTCTTTCAGGTTATATCGATAAACTCTGATTTCGACTAACTTATTCTGCTAAGAGTTTAGTAACAAACGTATAAACTGTCGAGTTATTAGCGAAAGAGAAAGTAAACAAAGAGAAACTGTCATTTGCACTTAGGACCATTTGACATGTTTGGCTAAAATTAGTTCTCAAACTCGAACGAAGTTGGTTGCTTGGATACCACTGATAGTATGGAGTACGTTGCAAACCTACCTCACCGATCGCATTCAAAGTAGTATCATACACACAGCAGAACTAATTTGAATTCTTTGAATAACAAAGTTCTTTTACAACACTCGTACCTCCTGCTAATACTAATTATTGATTGATTAATGGATCAATTGAAAAAAATCAGACATCTATATTCGCGACCTTGGAGCCATTGAGCTCTTAACTCTTCTCTTGTTTTTCGTCTTCATCTTTCACGTCGCCATTTAATTCTCAACTCAGTAACCCGTTTAGCTGCTGATTTCCTGAGCAATTCAGCTTCTGTTTCCGTGAGTCATTCAGCTCCCAACTTTATCACTACTCGAATAGCCCCCGGCGGTGAATTCACCTTAATCCGACTGAGAGTTTCCCGACGGAGGCATTTCTCCCGACACCGATACCCGCTTTCTTGAGCCAGTTCGCTCCCACCTTTATCGAGATCGGCTTGGATATTATCTGGCTGTGAAACTCCGTCTGAGAGCTCCCCGGCGGCGGAATTTCTCTCGGTACCGAATTAGCTCCAAACCAATTAGAATGTAGTTAACTGGGAATTTCTCGGCGGTGGATTTATCCCGATAGCGATGCTTGTTTTCGTCGGCCATTTAGCTCCCCACTTCGTCCCGATCTACTCGATCTAGTCCCCGGCGGTGGACCTAGTTTACTCAACGAGCCAGCCAGAAGGTTTCCAGTGATTCGTCGGTCGGTGTCGAAATCGATCAGGTGATTCCGGTGGATTGTAGCGTTCGGTTTGCTGGCGCCTTGATGACCCGTACCCGATGCTGCGTCGCGTCCTACCCTACTGGTCCTCGGCGGTGGATCTAGTCTACTCCGACGGAGGGTTCCCCTGTGGCACAATTTTGTCGAGGGTGGGTATGTGTGGTTGAGTCAAATCTCACTCACCGACTGTGTCGTAATTATTTTTTTGCACATGGTCACGTCACTCTATGCAAACAACTTAATCACGGGACGTAGTAGGTGTTAGCTCTATCGATTATCCAATGTACCATTTCAGAATTACAAAGGCCCAGCGGTACATTCCGTGACCATTTTTCCGTCTTCAAGCCTCGCTCAATCATGATACAAGTATCGAATTGATACCAGTGTTATAATCACTTTTAATTTCCTTTCACGAATAAGTGTGCATGGAATTGACGCTTATTTAACATATCATATAATTATTGGGGGAACGAAGAACGATTTTTGCAAATTAAGGAAAAATAAAATGCCTTGTAATTACAGATTGGTATGAAAAACGTACAACTTAATGGGAAGAATTCAATATTGATTTATTACCTACATATAGTTCAGTTCACGCACACTAGTTCGAATTACAGTGATGAATATTAGAGACAGCTAACTCATTAGGGTTTTGTAAAGGGCTATTCATCGTTTACGCTCTGAAAGTTATATTTGACTAGATTTGATTATATTTAACTAGATCTGCACGGCTACTCGCCTTTTTTATTCTCTTGGATTTTTTTCAGGAATTTTAAAATTTTTAACGTTTTGTGATTTTCATGCATATAAAAATTTTCAATTGAGCTACCTTTCGAAGAAGTCAACATTTTGTACATCACTATTAGTTCGTCAAATACAAGAAGATAATTCTCATTGATACCCTACTGTCTATCGCTGAAAATAGGCGTTTCCCTCGGACATTCAGAGTATTTTCACTCCTAGCCTCTCCGCCGACGACAGAGTCAACGTCACAGATGCACTTAAACATTCCTCATGCAAACACACTCACACCAGCTCCAAGCTCCATAGTGCCACAGTGACACCAACCGACCAATCCATCGGAGCAGAAATAGTTGAAAAGATTTTCACTTTCTTTTCCACTCCGAAGGCTTTCCCAGCGGCAATTTCAACGTCGCACTGCCTGATGAAGATCCTGTGCAAATAGGAAAACCGATTGAGTAGCACCAAGTGGATTCCAATAAGAGTGTCAAGTTCTGCGCTAGATCGGTCGAATGGCATATGGCGAGCGGGGGGAGGGGAAGCGGAAGCAGTACGTGACCGAAGCCGAGTTGAAAGCAAACTGCAGCCATAAGCAAGCCAAACAGCCACCGCCACCACCACTATTAGCGATAGACAAGCGCGATTTAATGGCTATTTGAGGGTTGCAAAGCATCACTGTAAATGAGATAAATTTGTACGTGAAAGTTCGGCGAGGGCAAACTCGTGATCGTGTTGTGCCGATGGGAGTATTGGCGCTAGACTGAGCCTTCGACGATGGGCCGATGTTTGACGTGGGGGGACCGTAAAATCCTGAGAAAATAAAGGGAGCCGTTTGCTTCGTCGTAGTCGTCGTTGTCATCATTTGACTTGGTTGCGGAGGCACTGGATGGTGGAGGTCCTGGTAAATGTTGCATGAACAAAAATCCTTGCCCAGGCACTAAACAGGCTATTGGGAGCAAACGTGATTTGCATGGGGTTTTACCCACTCCGGATATCCGGAGTAGAATAATCCAATTTATGGCTTTCTGCAGATAATCAGGAACCCGTCAGGTTAAATGTTTCTTTTTCAATTGGATGGTCGGATCGTGATGTGGATTCTCGAGCGAGATAATATAGTGTTGACAGGGTAATATAATATTTTCCGTCTTGGTTTTTCGAGCAGTTATGTAAAGGTTGACCTCACGTAGTTTAGAGTTTCTGTGAGGAGAAAGCGTTTTTCAAACAAAACACCATGCGTCCTCGCTGCTCGATGTCGAAAGAAGACACCCGGTAACTTTTTATTTTTTTTTTTCTTAACCGTCTTTGACTGCGGTCCTCGAAATTTCTTAGTCGTCTCAGCGAAATAGACGTTGATGAGCAGTGCATATTTTTCAAACTCGAACGTACCCATACCCGTATACAATCAATGAATAGACAACAAACATTGCTATAAAATTGGATCCTTTCTGCCGTTATGTCATAGATTTTAAAGGGCACATGTGAAGGTTGCCAAACAATTTAGGCCTTCAAGCAATATTAGTAAGAGTGTCGAGAAGAGTCATGCAACAATACACCTCATCAGCAAAGGCGCCGTAAAACCTCCCCTGACTATTTCCAGCAACAGAGCATAGCAAGGCATCTTATTTTGTGCTGAAAGTCTAGCGCATAAATTCTATAACAATGCGATAAGAAATTAATTTTAAAATCACACTCCTTGCCATACCGAGACTCCTGAAATGCCTCGATTGGATGCCAGTGTACGATGGCTGTCTTTTCATTTCATTAACTACCTCGGCCGCGAAAGAATATTCCCATCCTACCCCAGCACTAGAGTAGCTTGCAAATTTCACAGCAAAGGAGCATGAATTTTTGGCAGCACCTCTGCAGAATCCCGTCTATGTATTTTCTACTGACAAATTTTAATTAAAACTGATTTATCGATTTCTTTGCAGATCCACCGGGGGCCCCGTACATCGAAGGTTATACCCAGGGCGAGACGCTACGGCGCGGACAGAGCGTGGAGCTGATCTGCCGGAGCCGGGGTGGAAACCCACCGGCGCAGTTGATCTGGTACAAAAATGGCGTCCAGGTTCGGATGGCGTACCGCACGTCGGAGCGGCTGTCGGAGAACATCTACTCCTTCACGGCGGAAGCTGGCGACAACAAGGCCCGGTTGCGGTGCGAAGCTAATAACATTATGGCCACCGCACCGCTGAAGACGGAGGTGACGCTGGCGGTGCTGTGTAAGTTTTAGTTATTTAACTGCGGGATGGTGGAGTTTAAAGGTCGAATTCCTATTTCCGATATTCTATTTCTTTGAGTCCATTGGTCTTTTATTCCTTCCCCTATATATCCTTTCTTTTTCCTTATCACATTTTCCTTTTTTCTGTTCTCGTGTTTCCCTTTTCATTTTACATTCTTCCTTTTACTTTTTTATTCCTGTTGCATATATTTGTTGTTCTATTTTCTATTTTTGATTTTCCGATTTTTCAACTTTTATTTTTCGATCTTTCAAAGAATCAATTTCTCGATTTTTTTTATTCTTTTCTCGATTTTTTAATTTTTTGATTATTTTTTTTTTTTTGATTTTTCGATTTTCCAATTTTCAATTTGTCAAGTTATTTGATTTCGAATTCTTAGATTTTTTGATTTTTCGATTTTGTGATTTTTTGATTTTATCGATTTTTTAATTTTACGATTCGTCAATTTTTTTATTTTTTTATTCTTTGATTGTTCAATTTTCGGTCTTTAAATTTTTAGATTTTTTCGATTTTTTGATTTCTTGATTTTTCGATATTTCGATAATTCGATAAATCGATATTTCGATATTTCGATTTTTTGATATTAAGATATTTCGATATTTCGAAATTTCGAAATTTCGAAATTTCGAAATTTCGATATTTCGATATTTCGATATTTCGATATTTCGATATTTCGATATTTCGATATTTCGATATTTCGATATTTCGATATTTCGATATTTCGATATTTCGATATTTCGATATTTCGATATTTCGATATTTCGATATTTCGATATTTCGATATTTCGATATTTCGTATTTCGATATTTCGATATTTCGATATTTCGATATTTCGATATTTCGATATTTCGATATTTCGATATTTCGATATTTCGATATTTCGATATTTCGATATTTCGATATTTCGATATTTCGATATTTCGATATTTCGATATTTCGATATTTCGATATTTCGATATTTCGATATTTCGATATTTCGATATTTCGATATTTCGATATTTCGATATTTCGATATTTCGATATTTCGATATTTCGATATTTCGATATTTCGATATTTCGATATTTCGATATTTCGATATTTCGATATTTCGATATTTCGATATTTCGATATTTCGATATTTCGATATTTCGATATTTCGATATTTCGATATTTCGATATTTCGATATTTCGATATTTCGATATTTCGATATTTCGATATTTCGATATTTCGATATTTCGATATTTCGATATTTCGATATTTCGATATTTCGATATTTCGATATTTCGATATTTCGATATTTCGATATTTCGATATTTCGATATTTCGATATTTCGATATTTCGATATTTCGATATTTCGATATTTCGATATTTCGATATTTCGATATTTCGATATTTCGATATTTCGATATTTCGATATTTCGATATTTCGATATTTCGATATTTCGATATTTCGATATTTCGATATTTCGATATTTCGATATTTCGATATTTCGATATTTCGATATTTCGATATTTCGATATTTCGATATTTCGATATTTCGATATTTCGATATTTCGATATTTCGATATTTCGATATTTCGATATTTCGATATTTCGATATTTCGATATTTCGATATTTCGATATTTCGATATTTCGATATTTCGATATTTCGATATTTCGATATTTCGATATTTCGATATTTCGATATTTCGATATTTCGATATTTCGATATTTCGATATTTCGATATTTCGATATTTCGATATTTCGATATTTCGATATTTCGATATTTCGATATTTCGATATTTCGATATTTCGATATTTCGATATTTCGATATTTCGATATTTCGATATTTCGATATTTCGATATTTCGATATTTCGATATTTCGATATTTCGATATTTCGATATTTCGATATTTCGATATTTCGATATTTCAATATTTCGATATTTCGATATTTCGATATTTCGATATTTCGATATTTCGATATTTCGGTATTTCGATATTTCGATATTTCGATATTTCGATATTTCGGTATATCGATTTTTCGTTTTTTCGATTTTTCGGTTTTTCGATTTTTTTATTTTTCGATTCTTCGATTTTTGGATTTTTCGTTGTTTGGATGTTTCGATTTTTTCGATTATTGGATTTTTCTGTGTTTCGATTTTTCGATTTTTTGATTTTCGATTTTTCGGTTTTTCGATTTTTCGATTCTTCGATTCTTTGATTCCGCAATTTCTCGATTTTTTTTAGTTTTTTTGATCTTTTGAATTTATTTTCCGATTTTTGAATTTTTCGATTTTTTGCTTTTCGATTTTTCAATTTTTCAATTTTTCAATTTTTCAATTTTTCAATTTTTCAATTTTTCAATTTTTCAATTTTTCAATTTTTCAATTTTTCAATTTTTCAATATTTCAATTTTTCGATTCTTCGATTTTTTGATCTTTCGATTTTTTGATCTTTCAATCTTTCGATCTTTCGATCTTTCGATCTTTCGATCTTTCGATCTTTCGATCTTTCGATCTTTCGATCTTTCGATCTTTCGATCTTTCGATCTTTCGATCTTTCGATCTTTCGATCTTTCGATCTTTCGATCTTTCGATCTTTCGATCTTTCGATCTTTCGATCTTTCGATCTTTCGATCTTTCGATCTTTCGATCTTTCGATCTTTCGATCTTTCGATCTTTCGATCTTTCGATCTTTCGATCTTTCGATCTTTCGATCTTTCGATCTTTCGATCTTTCGATCTTTCGATCTTTCGATCTTTCGATCTTTCGATCTTTCGATCTTTCGATCTTTCGATCTTTCGATCTTTCGATCTTTCGATCTTTCGATCTTTCGATCTTTCGATCTTTCGATCTTTCGATCTTTCGATCTTTCGATCTTTCGATCTTTCGATCTTTCGATCTTTCGATCTTTCGATCTTTCGATCTTTCGATCTTTCGATCTTTCGATCTTTCGATCTTTCGATCTTTCGACCTTTCGATCTTTCGATCTTTCGATCTTTCGATCTTTCGATCTTTCGATCTTCCGATCTTTCGATCTTTCGATCTTTCGATCTTTCGATCTTTCGATCTTTCGATCTTTCGATCTTTCGATCTTTCGATCTTTCGATCTTTCGATCTTTCGATCTTTCGATCTTTCGATCTTTCGATCTTTCGATCTTTCGATCTTTCGATCTTTCGATCTTTCGATCTTTCGATCTTTCGATCTTTCGATCTTTCGATCTTTCGATCTTTCGATCTTTCGATCTTTCGATCTTTCGATCTTTCGATCTTTCGATCTTTCGATCTTTCGATCTTTCGATCTTTCGATCTTTCGATCTTTCGATCTTTCGATCTTTCGATCTTTCGATCTTTTGATCTTTCGATCTTTCGATCTTTCGATCATTTGATTTTTTGATGCCTTGACTTTTTTTTATTGCCTTTAATTTTTTGATTTTTTTTAGTGCTTTGATTTTTTGATTTTAGAATTTTTAATATTTTTTTTATTGTTTTATTATATTGATTTTTTGGCTCTTTAATTTTTTGAATTTTTGATTTTTTTGATTTTTGATTTATGATTTTAATTTTTAGATGTTTTGATTTTGTTTCTTTTTTGATTTTTTTATTTGTAAATTTCTGAATTTTTTGAGTTTTTGATTTTTTTGCTTTTTTGATTTTTAGATTTAGATTTGTTTAGATTTTTTGATTCGTTGATTTTGTGATTTTTTGACTTCCAGATTTTTTGGTTTTTTTGATTTTCTGATTTTTTTGGTTGCTAGATTTTTCGTTTTTTATGATCTTTTGGTTTCTTTTTTTCTTGACTTTTCGATTTTAGATTTTTTAATTAATTGATTTTTGTTTTTCTTCGCTTTTTATTTTTTTTTGGTTTTTAGATTTTGTGCCATTTTTAATATGTTTGGATTTTATTTTTTATTTTATTGTTTTTTATTTTTTATTTCAGTTTCTTAATTTTTTTTTGATTTCTCGGCTTTTCAGTTTTTTGACTTTCCGGTTTCTCAATTTTTTGAGTTCATTTTTTTATTCTTTGATTTCTCCATTTTTTTTATTTTACGATGTATCGATTATTTAATATTTTGATTTTTCGAATCATGAATTTTTCGATATTTTGCATGTCTATTTTTCGATTTCTCGGTTTTTTGATTTTTCGAATCTTCGATTCGTCAATTTTTTGATTTAACAATTTCTCATATCTCATTTCTCATTTCTCATTTCTCATTTCTCATTTCTCATTTCTCATTTCTCATTTCTCATTTCTCATTTCTCATTTCTCATTTCTCATTTCTCATTTCTCATTTCTCATTTCTCATTTCTCATTTCTCATTTCTCATTTCTCATTTCTCATTTCTCATTTCTCATTTCTCATTTCTCATTTCTCATTTCTCATTTCTCATTTCTCATTTCTCATTTCTCATTTCTCATTTCTCATTTCTCATTTCTCATTTCTCATTTCTCATTTCTCATTTCTCATTTCTCATTTCTCATTTCTCATTTCTCATTTCTCATTTCTCATTTCTCATTTCTCATTTCTCATTTCTCATTTCTCATTTCTCATTTCTCATTTCTCATTTCTCATTTCTCATTTCTCATTTCTCATTTCTCATTTCTCATTTCTCATTTCTCATTTCTCATTTCTCATTTCTCATTTCTCATTTCTCATTTCTCATTTCTCATTTCTCATTTCTCATTTCTCATTTCTCATTTCTCATTTCTCATTTCTCATTTCTCATTTCTCATTTCTCATTTCTCATTTCTCATTTCTCATTTCTCATTTCTCATTTCTCATTTCTCATTTCTCATTTCTCATTTCTCATTTCTCATTTCTCATTTCTCATTTCTCATTTCTCATTTCTCATTTCTCATTTCTCATTTCTCATTTCTCATTTCTCATTTCTCATTTCTCATTTCTCATTTCTCATTTCTCATTTCTCATTTCTCATTTCTCATTTCTCATTTCTCATTTCTCATTTCTCATTTCTCATTTCTCATTTCTCATTTCTCATTTCTCATTTCTCATTTCTCATTTCTCATTTCTCATTTCTCATTTCTCATTTCTCATTTCTCATTTCTCATTTCTCATTTCTCATTTCTCATTTCTCATTTCTCATTTCTCATTTCTCATTTCTCATTTCTCATTTCTCATTTCTCATTTCTCATTTCTCATTTCTCATTTCTCATTTCTCATTTCTCATTTCTCATTTCTCATTTCTCATTTCTCATTTCTCATTTCTCATTTCTCATTTCTCATTTCTCATTTCTCATTTCTCATTTCTCATTTCTCATTTCTCATTTCTCATTTCTCATTTCTCATTTCTCATTTCTCATTTCTCATTTCTCATTTCTCATTTCTCATTTCTCATTTCTCATTTCTCATTTCTCATTTCTCATTTCTCATTTCTCATTTCTCATTTCTCATTTCTCATTTCTCATTTCTCATTTCTCATTTCTCATTTCTCATTTCTCATTTCTCATTTCTCATTTCTCATTTCTCATTTCTCATTTCTCATTTCTCATTTCTCATTTCTCATTTCTCATTTCTCATTTCTCATTTCTCATTTCTCATTTCTCATTTCTCATTTCTCATTTCTCATTTCTCATTTCTCATTTCTCATTTCTCATTTCTCATTTCTCATTTCTCATTTCTCATTTCTCATTTCTCATTTCTCATTTCTCATTTCTCATTTCTCATTTCTCATTTCTCATTTCTCATTTCTCATTTCTCATTTCTCATTTCTCATTTCTCATTTCTCATTTCTCATTTCTCATTTCTCATTTCTCATTTCTCATTTCTCATTTCTCATTTCTCATTTCTCATTTCTCATTTCTCATTTCTCATTTCTCATTTCTCATTTCTCATTTCTCATTTCTCATTTCTCATTTCTCATTTCTCATTTCTCATTTCTCATTTCTCATTTCTCATTTCTCATTTCTCATTTCTCATTTCTCATTTCTCATTTCTCATTTCTCATTTCTCATTTCTCATTTCTCATTTCTCATTTCTCATTTCTCATTTCTCATTTCTCATTTCTCATTTCTCATTTCTCATTTCTCATTTCTCATTTCTCATTTCTCATTTCTCATTTCTCATTTCTCATTTCTCATTTCTCATTTCTCATTTCTCATTTCTCATTTCTCATTTCTCATTTCTCATTTCTCATTTCTCATTTCTCATTTCTCATTTCTCATTTCTCATTTCTCATTTCTCATTTCTCATTTCTCATTTCTCATTTCTCATTTCTCATTTCTCATTTCTCATTTCTCATTTCTCATTTCTCATTTCTCATTTCTCATTTCTCATTTCTCATTTCTCATTTCTCATTTCTCATTTCTCATTTCTCATTTCTCATTTCTCATTTCTCATTTCTCATTTCTCATTTCTCATTTCTCATTTCTCATTTCTCATTTCTCATTTCTCATTTCTCATTTCTCATTTCTCATTTCTCATTTCTCATTTCTCATTTCTCATTTCTCATTTCTCATTTCTCATTTCTCATTTCTCATTTCTCATTTCTCATTTCTCATTTCTCATTTCTCATTTCTCATTTCTCATTTCTCATTTCTCATTTCTCATTTCTCATTTCTCATTTCTCATTTCTCATTTCTCATTTCTCATTTCTCATTTCTCATTTCTTACTTCTCATTTCTCATTTCTCATTTCTCATTTCTCATTTCTCATTTCTGATTTCTCATTTAACTTAAAAGGAACTTAGTCTGAAAATCGGCCCACCATGACTAAATAATATTTAAACATTATACATAACCAATCACCGCATCGGTTGCCTACTAATCTCGTCACCTCGACAACGTCATCCACCTTGCTATTATTTCATCCCGAAACCAATCAACACCCGGCGATTAAGTAACCCCATATTCTATCTCCGCAGTCGCACCGACGCACGTCACCATCTCGGGTCCATCGGAGGCCCGCGTCGGCGACCGGGTTCCGCTGCAATGTCAAACGGCACCGTCCAACCCGCCGGCCGAGATCAAGTGGAGCGTCGGTGGTCATCAGGTGAAAAATGCCACTTCGCGAACAATCGAAAGCCCGGAAGGTAAGTTTCGTCTAGTGCTGCGACTGTTGATGGCTGAGGCTGCCTGCTGCTGTTGTTGGCTCGTGAGAATAACGATGATAGTAATTAGTTTTGCCGGTCATATTTCCTGCTCGTGTACCGCGGGATCTGATCCCACCAGAAGAACTCAGGAGTGCTCAGCTGAGCTAGGATGCCATCGAATAAACAATATCCCGACTCCCGTGGTATTAATTTTCAATATGTGTACCTACCGACATCGGCGTGCATCGAACAACGGCATTCACTGCATAAATAACCCAGAGGGGGCACTACAATCAGTACATGGTCCGCTCCTACCGTCCCGCCGCCGTGGCTTGGGACTAAGCTGAACAGTACAAAGGCCATCGATTTTGGCCGGTGGCTAGCGTAATCTATTTGATTGCGTGGGTAGCTGATTCTCATTACCCGTATTTCAATTTATGCCAAACGATGATGGATTATCGGTAAAGGTTATGCACCAGCACTCGAGCCCGAGGGAGCAGCGGTCTTTTCGTGCTTTTGTGCATCCTCGGATGGGGCATCAATTTTGGAAATTTATGAGATTACGATCATTGAATTTGTTCTTTGAAGCTTGCCGGATTTTCGGTGCACTCGGTTGAACCCGACATTCCCAAATTGGTAGGTTTAGTCAGACCTATTGTCTAATCTGGCGAGGCAACAACAAAAATTCGCTGAGTTTCTGTGCCTAGATTTTGGCTGCTTTTGACATATTTGACATACTGTCACTGGTGATGAATTCCTGTCACGCGAAGAAGCACTGCGACACAATTACAATAGCAAACATGCCTTTTTCCTATCCCGTCAGAGATGTGCCTCGTGCTGCCGTACTTTCAAGCAAAGGCAAACGACCTTCAGCCACGATTCTCTGGCAGGAAATATGTTGCGAAAAACCCGGAACGGCGTGAATCTTGTGCTGTCATAAACCGTAGCAATCCCATTTGCAACAATAGAGTCTGTCAGCGTAAAATTTTATCACACGGAAGCGTACCCATACGCAAGAGCACCTACCGAAAGCAACCATCGTCATGCGAACGCACCACTCACTCTCCCCGAGTGTTATAAAATATTTACTTAAATTCATCACCGGATGGTTCCGCCGGTTGGCCGTTGACTATGTACGCGGAATGTTCGCGTTTGCGATAGCGTTGGCCGCCATTCTAGATGGCAGCAGCAGCAGCAGCATCAGTCTCAGCTCGGCATCAGCTCGCGTGTCAGAATTGCTGTTGATCTAACCGATTTGTATGTATTTGTATTTTATCCATATATTAAACAACAGGCGGCTGGATGACGACGTCCAACATCACGGCACCGGTGGACACCAACAAGCGCTCGCTGGTCGTCATCTGCCACGGACTGAACATGCAGCTAACGGAGAATGTTGTGTCGACCCACACCGTGAACATATTGCGTAAGTTGTGACTCTATTTATTATTGGTACGTGCGTGTGTGTGTGCGGGAGTTAGTGTGCTTTCTGATAATATTTTCATTCCACTCGATATCTTGTTCGGAGCTTTTCCTATTCCAGGTAGGGCCATTGAGTTTGATTCACAGAACTGGGAAGTGAATACTCAGTTTCGGTACTCGTATGTCCATTTGGATATTTTGTTTGTCCGAAACTAAAGTGTATTTCTCGTTAAACTTATAATTAGGGTGTAAAAACCAACTGTCATTTTTTTTTTTAGGATAGATGACGGACAATCGGTTGTGAGCTAAGCACAGTTCACAGCCATCATCGTAAGACAAATGATTTCTCTTTTGTTTACCATGAACTAAATACTCGCCATCTTTATCGTTTGTTTACCATTTATCTGTCAGTGTCATTCCAATCGAGCAAGAATCCTGTCAAAAGCACTCAATCCGAAGAAAATCGCTTCGAATCGTTCTCGAACGTGGCCCATTGACAGATCTCGTGCTCGATTGGAATGTCACTGACAGGTAAATGGTAAACAAACGATAAAGATGGCTGATCTTTATCCAAAGGGGCTCAGCCTCGTTATGAACGGGTGTAATTGGCAAATGACGGTTCTCCCGAATTTTCTCTTCAAAGTGAAGCCATACTCATTAGTTTGTCGATATTTAAAACAGTGATTTTGACATATACAGGAAATATTTGAACAAAATGTGTTTGAACATAACATTCCTGTCGCATCTCTTTCAAGACCAGTCAAATTTCGCTTCAAGGTATTTTCTGACTACTTGAAGTCAAACTTTACTTGGGGGTAAATACCGCAGCCGAGAAGCACACAAAAAATATGCTCACTTTGTAATAAATATTCCTCCCGGGCTCATTCGACTGACTGGTTGAACTGTCTCGACAATAAACGCCAAACTTCATCATTACCCGCGGCACAAACATCCCGCTTCCGTTGACTCGTGTGCCCTTTTCCCACGCACCCGGCCCCTTTCCTTCTAATCTGTTAAAAAACTTCTTCGTCGTCCCCCTCCTCCTTCTCCACCGCTAGCGAATGGCGAAAGTTTGACGTTCTGGGTGAGTCAACGCGTGCAAAACACCCGAAGGTCTGTTCTGTTCTGGTTTTCTTCATCTTTTATTTCTCCATAAGCTTGACTTTAATCCTGTCCCAGTTCTCGATGGAAAAAGGCACCCACCGACGACCATGATGGTAATTAAAAGCACGGGTTAGAGCGTGTTTGTGCTTAAGCCGCATCCCGTCAGCCAGTGTTGCCATAGTTTGCATCTGTTTTGTGTTTTATCTTCAACGAGCCCTGAAAAAAAGTTTTATATTAAAAATATTAATAATCCAGAGCGGTTGCGAAAGACACCGAGCATGGTTAGTTGCTTGAATATGGTTATTTTCAGGCACTTCAAGAACTTGTTAGAACAAGAACGGTTACTCGCTATTCGAAGCTAGTTTCATGGAACATTTTGACATATCAATTTAGTTTAGCGAAGAAATAACGAGATGTTTCTACTGGTTTTCGTATCCTGGAATCTGAAAACATTTTTTAACATTAAAAAAAACTATGGGGTTTCACAAACTGTTGACGTAAGATTACACTACTAAATCATTTGTGAGTATAAGTGGATGTATATAGGGATCATAGCCGTAGCGTGGTCTTCTGGCACCCTTGGCGGAGTCTCAGTTTTGCGCCCCTTTGATTTTTTTCCAATGGTCTCTATCCGCACAGAGAGCCAATCACCGACTCCAGAGAGGCGACTCCATCATCTAGACCCTAGATATCGGCCCATCAACACATGGACCGGGATCAACGGATTCGCTTCCCTTCCGAAGGAAGACGTGACCACAAATTGTTCACCCAGGAAATTTCAGCGACCTCGACTGGAACTGCACCCAGACCCACTAGGGCGAGTGGCAGTCACCGGCGCCGCTTTGGTTGGTGTATTATTAGTTTTCTTCCATCTCGACCGGATTCTCACTGACAACTAAAAAACTTAGCAAATGTAAACAATACACTCTATTGAGAATCTGAGCAAAATTTGGTTCATTTCGGGCCAATACGAAAAAATTTATGCACATTGGAGTGACACAAAGATGCTTTTATGATTTTTGCTCATATAGATTGTTCTACATTCTTTAGGCCAGTTGCCAACAAAATCAGAATTGACCCGCCATATACCGAGTGAAGATAGGTACAACATTTTTGCTTTACTTCAATTTTTATATCTGCCGTAATTTCTATTCCTTCCTTCCTATTCTTTACGTTTTTACTTTGCGCTCGACTCGAAACCCGTACATAAATAAACTCTTCTGATCAAATTCCGCTGGTGGTAGAATGGATGTCGTTATCAAAGATTCCGACTTCCTATTTAAAACCATACACATTGAACTCGGTCATACCATATATGATCTTCTGTCAGATCAAAGATAAACTGATAAAGTATTCAAAATATTTCGAAACGACTGACGCAGAAATATTCAGCCGTAACGGATGCCGCGAAAATTCGCAAGATCAAAATTGTAAAATTCTGTCTTAAGTAGGCATATGATGTTACTGGCGGTAAGCTTCTTACGAAAGGCTACCGCGTCTACATACCCGCTCACAAAATTGAAATCGATGGTGTGTTCATCCATTCGATTTTGCTGTTTAAAAGATCTCCTTCCCCCGTGAGCGAAGATATTAAATGGCGATCGCAGTTGTAGCAATGAACTGTCGTTGTGTCAAGTGCGCAGAAAACGATAATGATTGTTGTATTGTAAATACTGAAAACTGTATCTATTGTGGGAAGAGTCCACATGATCTGTTACTATTGTGGGAATAGTTTACATGATCTGTTACTAACCCCTGAAGCGTACACTTAGAAGATACTATAAGCACTATTTTGCGTAAATACTAAAGAGAACTTCACCACTCATCACGACGAATCGTTCTTCTTTCTTGACTCCGAAAGAGTGCGGCTCTGACGATCCCCTTGTGAGGACTGCTCTGTAACTGCTCCAGGCAGATGAGATTTTTTTGAGATATTTTTTGTTGAAATGTTCGTGTCGTGCAACTCAAGCACGTTCGTCATTTACTCTTTTATTCTTTTTATATTTGAGAACAACATTATTTATTGAGAATACATTTTAATGGGACTGACAGGGCCGTAGCGTAGTCGTCTGGTGCCTTTGGTTGAGTACCAGTTTTGCGCTCACTTGTTTGCATTAGCTTTCTTGTTCAGTTTGACTTTCGAATAATAATTTAGTGTGTACCTGGAAATAGAACTTATTCTGACTTATTTTATGACATATCCCACTTATTTTACAAAGCAGATCCAGATTTAGGCGCCCACCTATGGCTGGCGCCCTTGGCGGGCCTAATAGGGATGTCCGATTTGTTTTGAAAAATCGATTAATCAGTAATCGAATTTTATATTCGTGCTAATCGATTAGTTCGATCGATTATTAAGTCTACAATGAAATTTTTCAAATCTTCAACTAACCACTGTACTAGTATCCCTTGAATTAGAAGATTCACGTGTAAAACTCGGTTATCGTAGTACCACCAATCAACATATGAAAATAACGGTGACGACTTTAAGCCTTCTTTCTGCTTCTGTCAGCACGAAGTAATCAACAAGAAACAGTTATTTGAATCTTGTTGGCATTTTCTGTAGATTAAAGGAACTGTTTTTAGCCTTGCCGTGGTAAACAATCGAGCTGAGGGGGTCACAGAAGCAAGAAATGGGGTTCTGGTCAAATACGGGCTATTGACTTCCGATCTTTTCGAATAAAACCGAGTATTCGCAATATGAAATACTTATGAAGGATAAACAAAAAGCATAAGTTTAGGAAGAATTTGCAATTATCCAGTTCCATCATGTCAGGAATTTCGATGAACTTTTAGCAGGCAGTATAGTGAAAGAGCTTTCGGGTCTGAGATGTGGAATCTCCGCTCGAATTTTTCTTCTCCAAAATTGGCGACTTTTTTGAAAGACGGCGTTCGCCTTCTCTATCATCACGTTCAGGGGGTATTTTAGCTTGCCGTTTTTATATTATGTCCGGAACACGACGGTCGTAATCTTGTTTAACCATGGTCACAACCGCATTTATTTTATCCGCTCGAGAGCTCACCACGTCCTGAATTTACAGTTTGCGAATCACGCTCCAAACATCGAAGCTTGACCGTTGCATTTCGTTTTTACTGGTGGCAGCATTGCCAATGTTCCAGATTATTCACAACCGAACAGACATCCAGGTCAAGCCAAACAATTTGACAGATTTTTCAGATACTCTGAATTCACTCCTGGACAACAAAGTTAATTACTTCTGGGGATTGAATAAACTCTCTGAGAACCTCTTCTCGAATTTTTAAAATTTGTCGATATGGTAAAGGATAAATTGGTCAGGCTCGCAGTGCGCGGTTGGCAGGGTTGGACCCCACCAAGGGCGCCAACCGAAGAGGGGCGCTGAAATCTATCTGCTAATAAAATAAGTTAAAATATGTTAAATAATTAGTCAGAATAAGTGTGCTTTTTCTAAACACACTCTAAATTATTGTATAATAGTCGAACTGAAAAAGAAAGTCAATGTGGACATCGAAGGGGCGCGCAACCGACTGTCCAACAAAGACGCCAGAAAACTACGCCTTGCTAGTGCCATTCAGATTGATTCACAGTAAATGGCGTTGTTCTCAAATGTACCGTTTTTGAAAGATTAGTTTCCGCTTCTTTTTTTTTTAATTAAAGTCATATATAGTTCGAAATCGACTAAAAAAATCCGACTGATAAATCAATTTTGCTCCATTTTCCATCGGTGACAGTTCACTTCATATTCACCGCGGCAATGCTGACAGTGCTGCTAGCGTTGATAAATGCCACAACTTTCAAGGATTGCATTTTACTGGGCAGATCCGTAGTGTGGCGTTGGTCACTACCAAGGACGCCAGCATTAGGAGAGTGTTGAAATCTTGATCTGCTTTATATACTAAAAAGGATTAGTCATAAAATAAGTCAGTCATTTTCGTGTACAGACTAAATGATTGTGCCAAAGTCGAATTAAAAAACGAACACCAAAACAAAAACACTAAAGCGGTGCAAAACTAAAACTCCGCCATAGAGTCCACAGTAACACGATACGGCCTTAAATTCATGCCCGCTCACAAAGTTGAGATCAATGGTGTAGCTATCGATTCAAACTTGACATGCATGGATCTACTGAACAACGAGATTGGTCGTTTCACGGACACACCTTGCTCCAGTGAGCAAAGATTTGGAATGGGAATCACACCGGATGGGACAAAATGATGTGTCCCTTCAAACTCGTATCGGGTGACCTTTGGCGAGACTGCTTTCGACAAGCATCGTCTACCCGATTGGCTGTTTGTGCCACGCATCAAGCAGGCAGTATTGCACTAATTACAATCAAATGGGGCTTTTTAGCAATCAATTTCTCCCTTGAAAAGCTGTCAAATATACCAACAAGAGGAATCTCTGCCAAAGAGGAGAAGCAAACAGCACCTGGTCTTATACATTTGAAGAGTTTCCAATGCTTTCAGGAACACCAAACATCTCATGTGGCATTTGGGAACCGGGAACTTTATGATATCGCGGATCTCTTTCCGGCATCGAGGAGACATCATTTTTTATGATAATTGATTTAGCTTGCTCTACGATCTTTGCTTCAGCTTTAAAGAGTTAGACTGTTTTACTGCTTATGACCACATACCACTCCCTCTTGTTGGGCATTTTCATCACTACCGATTATGAGGGGACGCTTACCACAGTACGATACAATCCTTTTGAAATCATCAGAAGGGTATGGTTCGTTATGCGGCAAATATGCCGAACAATAGACGTATTTCTTGTTAATATTGATTTTGACAGCACAAACAGCACGAGTTGTGAGGTCGGATATAAGACATGCGTCAAAAGCACTATTCGCAAGTATACATGCGCGAGGCATTTCACGTGGATTTGTCATGCATTTTTATTGAAAGCTACAAAGACGGGGTTCAGTAGCTTTCCAACATAAGTTTCCTGTACGGAATGCGGTTCTTAAACCAAAGCCACGGAAGCTTTTTCTTCCTGCACAAGGAGGGATAGAGTCATAGTTGCTGTACGATTACACTGAAGATTAATTTGTGCTACTCTAACCATACTCGATCACAGCATTAAATATTTCATCATCAGCACTTGTTATACAGCTGCTAGAATATATCAAAACACGTTTACTTATAATTGCTTGTAGCGAACCTCTAAATGGGTATTAGGGACATGACCACCATTTGAATCCCACGATTTGCGAAGAAACAAACGTCCACTGTGCCAGACATCCGTTTAACACAGTAAGGGTAAGACCCACGACACTCCGTGCGTGACTGGCATATTTTACTCCTGCCATCCATCCAGTCCTTGGTACGGAGAAACACCTTGTCTTGAGGACTCCTGATTAAAGTCGCCTCTTACGACATGGGCGCAGGAACCCAGTGGCTCAATTCTTGGTTGCCTGCCGGATGCCACACGGTCTCTAGGTTGGTTTTGTTCGGATAAAGATAATAGACTCATACTGTGTTGCGTTTCGACTTCGCCTCATCAGAAACTGACACTAACTTATTGTCGGAATAGATTAGCGCCGGCTTGACGCAAATCCCTTAAAACTAAAACACACTTTGTGTTTCAATCTAACGACTGATCAAACGTGATGTCCCGTTCGAGCAGAAGTGATAATAGACTGCTATCAACCTCCTGGGGGACCCCAGCCGGCTGAATCTGCAAACTCTGTGCTCCAGTAAATTAGCACATGCCAAACTAGAATAGATGACAGCTCCATTTATCTCAACTTTTTGGGCGGGTACGTAGACATGGTACTTTTGCGTAATAATCTCATTTCCAGCAATGTCATTTGCTTATTTTATTCTGGAAACGGCAACACTGAACTTTCCGGGGCCCACGTTTGAAATGTCGGTCTCGGCTGAATATCGCTCCGTCAGGACCTTCGAGATCTTAAGAATATTTAGAGCTCTATCTCTGAGCCGGAAAAAGATCACAACCGGTTCAACCGAGTTAAACTGATACGACTTGAACCGAAAAATTGGAAACTTAAATGACGAATCTTGTTCGATATTCATTTCGACATTTATGCACGTACATAGCAGAAACAGTTGGGAGACAGGAATTATCAGAAACATAAAAAATAATAGTCAAATCAGGGGATAGCAAAGCAGAAATGTGGGCACATATCGGTGTACGACTGGATGTTGTTGATATCAATCTCAATGGCAACGGAACGTCAAAACAGCTCCCGATTCACTTAGCAATTAGTATCAAGAATGGCCAAATACCTTGGGCAGCAGTAGTTCAAATAAATTCCACTAATTTATTAAAAATAACTAAAATAGTGGAATTTGAAACGAAAAACTTTTCTCAAACTTGAGTCATTTAAGTATTCCAACAAATCGCAACCTGGCAACACTAATCAAATCCAAAAGTCTGAGAGTTCTTCTTCCGAAAAATAAGTTCCTAATTAGCATACAAATCAACTCGTCGGGTTGGAGTCTTTTCTTTTTTCACTCGAGCGCTTAAATCACAAACAGCCAGAAACGGAGGCCGCGAGAGATAGCGAGGATGGAAAAGGGATAACTTCGTGAAAGCTTCGACAGATTAGATACCTGCTGCTGCTACTGCTGCTATCGCTGCCCATATCTAGACTGATCCCTGCGGAAAAAAAGTATTCCGACAAACGCCTCGTGCCGGCGGATGGGCAGGTTTTGGGACTAAAATGCTGCCTCGAGCATTCGGTGAAACTTTTGTTCGGATAACAGCCGGTGAAAAGAATTGATGAGAAATTCATTTTTCGCGGTAACAACTGGTTCCAGTTGGTCCTTTTTTCCGGGGGTTTAACAGAAGCAATAAATTATAAAAGGGTTCGGAGCAGACTGAAAAGCTTGATTTGATTAGCCAATGTTCCGCCTGAAGAAGGTCAGTTGTCGACCTGATTGAATCTAATTATTAAAGTCAATTTAATTAAAATGAGCTCGGCTATTCACAATCTCTTCATTACTAACAACTAGTCTGTATCGTCCAGGATCAAAACTATGGTGGGAAAACGTCGGAACTGATCAACCTTCCAGTCACTCAACCGACTATCTGACCTCTGATAACGCTAAAACCTTCGGAATTATTATCCCCACTTTGATACAACACATCATATATGGGGGCAAAGCAAACACCCGGAATGGATTTGATCCACTCATCCCCGGACCCTTAACCCTAAACGTGTTCCCTTTGATTTGATGGCATCCGTTTTTGCGACAAAATTTGACGCTTCGTTCTAGACTGCTGTCTAGAATAAAAAAAAACTTTCAGCCACATCAGCACTATCAATTTTTGTGACTTCAGAAGCGACTTTTCGAATGTGCTCCGCATCCGGTCTGGCACGACACTTCCCAGAAAAAGTGCTTATCCGACGGGATGCTTCACTCTTCAGTTTTGAAATTTGCTATTTCGTTTTCCGGTTCGGCGAAAGAGGAAAAGTTTTATTGCCACTCAACTCAAGCCGGGTCCACCTACCCGAGGCGAATTATCGCAACCATCAGAAATCATTTTCTGAAAGGTGGCAAAAATTTTAATCCGACCTCCCTCGCTCCCTTCCGACGGTATCATAGTTAACACGCTGCCAGTTCTTTAACACCTAGGTCGTAAAATTAATAGACTAAATCAAAAACTCTTCTTTCGCTCAACTTGGCAAAGTGGGGAGATTGATCGGCTTCGAGTACTTCCTAAATACGATGTCGTTAGGCGGTGGTGGTAGGAGCAAATTATGCCGTAACACGCGAGCTTACCAACCACCTATGCCATTTTCCGCGTAGGTTATTGACTGGTGTGTGGTGTCACAGGAAATGGCTTGCTTAACTCGTTGGAACACAACACAACAACATGTGTACTGGTGCTCGTCAAATCGAATTTTGCGGTTAATGGTTTCCGTCGTCGGTGCATGTGAAACAATCATCCCCGGCAGGAGTGGTTTTTAACAAGCCACCCATCCGTGCTCCTTCCAGCAAACTTCGCATGTGATTTCTTTCCCATCGAAAACGGATCGAGGATAAAAGGTACCTAGGCGGGAAAGGATTGCCTTTCTCGCCGGAGGAATTCGGGATGGGAACGGTGGTTCGGAGTGGGAAATTTTCATATTTTAGCCACACTTCTTGGGAACCGCGTCGATAGGAGCGGGGGGAGGTTCTTTATCAACGACAAGGATTTTAATTACATTGTGGATCGTGGCTTCAAATTGAATTATTCAATTACAGAGAAGCTGCCGCTAACGGGTTCCACCGCCGGCGCTAGCTGTGTTTTTCGGCTCATAGTTTCCCTAAGATGAGTGACGGTGCGGGGTGGAAGTTATGACAAAGCTGTTCCGAAGAATAATAACTAAAATTTTAATCAGCTTATGAATCCGTTCAGCGAGTGAGGATAATGGCAAAGTTTGTCTATGCCAGAATGTCGTTGTTCTAAACGCAAGTTTTCCTCAACCAGTCAATTCAAATGAAATCTCCCGGGACATTAGGATGGGTGCATGGATTCTAGAATGGCGGCTTCGAATGAGAAGTATTATTTTCATGACAGAATCTGTATTTTTTTACTCCGGGTAACTTCCTAGAGAGTTCTTGAAAAGACATGGAATAAGCTTTAATAGATATCAAACCATTGATGATCTACCATTATCATTTCACTGTAAATAATACATTTCATCTCTCTGCTATAAATGTAATCAGATTCATTTATTCTGTTCATCCATCCCTTTCCCATGCCTTTTTTTATCAGAGAATTCCCACGGAAAGTTTCCTACAACTAGGTGTAAAAAACAAGATTCAGTACCACAAATCCGAGCCTTCTATTATAATTCATTAATAATTCATACAACGTTATTATGAAACATAATTTTCCCCGAATACTAACTTACACAAACTCGCACGACCACAGACGTGAGACGTTCCAGATTCCATTCGGTCTCCGATCTGTTTATTTTCACTTACTCTATCTTTTCACAATTTTTTCTTCTTCTTTCTCCCACCCAACAGTTCCACCGAGTGCGCCGATTATTTCCGGCTACGTCGAAGGTCAGATCATCCCGGCCGGTTCCGTGCAGAAGCTGCTGTGTGTATCCTCTGGTGGAAATCCCCTGGCCACGCTGAATTGGTACAAGAACGATAAGAAGGTAAGTGTGTCGATTGTCGGGAGTTGTGTGTTTGCGTTCGGATCGTCTTCGCCAGTGGTTCGGTTCCGGTTGATTACTCGGTGTCCGGATCCGAATCGATTTGATTTATGAGAATGGTATTTTGCTTTCCTTGCGAACATAAACGGAGAGGTAATGGATAATATCGGCAGGGCTGGGGATGTTTGGAAAACGGAGAGATAAAGCCACTGACAGGAGGATTGCATTTTGACACTTTTAGATAATAAATCGTTAATTTCGTCCATTTCGGTTGGAACCAAGTTTCTCAACAACAATAATAAGCAGTAGAAAAATCTAAGGGAGTTTACTCTTTTCATTTAAATAGGGTTTTATTCATGTCTATTAGAATGACAGTGAAAAAAGATTGTCACCATCGACCCACTCCTAAGTACTCCTATCAAGAGTATCTGCTCCAAATTTGAACCAAATTAGTCTACTTGACGTACCAGATCAGCGTGGTTGAGATTGGGATTTTTCAACAATTTTCACATAGAAAACTCACTTGTTCGTATTTTCATTACTAAATGATATTAAATACATCTAATTATTACTAAATATGATAGGGGAACCCGGGGCTTTTAAGACATTTCTGACTATTACATAATCGTGGAACCGCTATTCTGAAACATTAATTTTGAGAGCTGAAATTGATTCTTTGTTCTTTGTAGAAAGGAGATACAACGTGTTTTGTTGTTTTGCCATTCTCAAAACAAAAATAATTATAATGGAAAAACCGTGATTAGAGCAACAAATAAAAGTGAAAAAATAAAATGTTAGTGTTTTGGAAAGCTTGAGGCTCCTATTTTATGGAATGATTTTTGTTTGGGTGAAAACAGAGATATTTTCGAGACGCTCATCACTTTTGTGCGATATGAGCGTACGGGGCTATTCGGACCCCCTATTCCGCCAACCACCGTTCAGCGCCTTGCGGCTGCCCACAGCATTGCACACGCCACAGCAAAGAAAATACATAGACAGCCAATCGACAGCTGTGACATACCAGATTAAGGTTCAAGTTACCTTTTTTAAGCATGTGTTAGAATTGAACGCTTGGTAGTGTGCGTAGAAAAATTTGTGTTCAGCTTTGCCACCGGATTATTCATTTAAACCTTTTTAAAACTCTAAAAGAAGAATATCAGTCGATTTATTAGATCATCACGATTCAATTCATGCAAAATACCTGCTGGAAAAACCATCGGCTTAGCTAAATGGTGCTTTTGAAAAAGTGGCTGTGGTTTTTTCATTGCGCAGTTGTGTTGCGTACCCCAGCTCGGTGTGGTAGTGTGATAAAAAATCACAGCCACTTTTTCAAAAGCACCATCCAGCTAAGCCGATGGTTTTTCCAGCAGGTATTTTGCATGAATTGAATCGTGATGATCTAATAAATCGACTGATATTCTTCTTTTAGAGTTTTGAAAAGGTTTAAATGGATAATCTGGTGGCAAAGCTGAACACAATTTTTCTTACGCACACTACCAAGCCTTGAGGTAACTTGAGCCTTAAGTTTTTGTAAAGCAATTTTTTTTTTTTTTGCTTCTTAAGGAGTGTCTCTTGTAACTAATTCATAGGTAAACATTATTCCATTGTAAAAAAAAAGTAAAGAAAAATAACGGTCTGAATTGCCCCGTAGGGAGGTCCGAATTACCCCTACATTGTAAAAGGATGGAAAAACGTAGAGGTTTGCAAATCATCGCCTATCGCTGTCGTTAAGTGGTGAAAATGAACCTTTTATGGCACCAAAATGTGCCAAAGCTGAGGTTTCAAACTAACAATTAGGACTTTTGACCGGTAACTTTTTTCACGTCTATCCACCTAAAAGGGCGATTTGCTTAAGTAGGTCCGAATAGCCCCGGGTTCCCCTACTCATAAAGATAAATTAATTGACTGCAACTGTTTCAAATACTACAAATATTTACCAACCTTCATTAGATTTTATTCAAACTTTTAATAAAAGCCATCTCTCTCTTCCCGTCACAGTTGTGGATTACGCAGTAGAATATACGTAGGGTGACCATATCAGAAAAACACAGGGCAGTCGAAAGGAGAGTCCCTCTCCCATTACCTCTCGCTCGAACGTGCCTGGGGTCTGTTAGAATATTTTTCGTGACAATTTGAACACCGAATGCTTCTTCAGATTAACACAAACGCGGGTTTTGCTGCACCACAATAAGCCATGATTTAAAGCTATTGTAGGAAAAATCTGCAATCTTCAACTGAAATATTTTAAAAATGGTTTGCGAATGACAGACAACGAGTCTTCAGCACTAAATACGCGTTATTAAAGTAAAATAGAAACATCAACGGCACCAAGTTGCTTCCTGACATAAAGGTAAATGTAGGTGTTTGGTAATCTCCAATGACAACCATAACCGCTCGATCTGTGGGCTAGGATAGAAACAACTGCAAAAATGACCATTGACTCTAAATTTCGCCATTTTAGCGATCGTGGTTCACTCTATCGAAAGCGGTAAATATTTTAGTGTAAATAATATTAGTTTGAGTGCGTCCCTGTCAAACATGATGTTAGATACGCACCTTCGCTGAAGTGGTTCTATTATCACCAGCTCGAGACAGCGTTCAATGAAGTTATTCCATGATAGTTATTGAATACTTCGGGGTGACGTCACAAATGAACTAAGTGTTCATTTTTGACAGTTCGCTTGTACTGTTTACATGGACTTAGAAAAATTCTTTACGATTTGCTTCGAGCGAATCTAGTCATCCACAAATTTTTCTAAGTCCATGTAAACAGTACAAGCGAACTGTCAAGAAAAGTGAGGTTAACTGTGTCTGTAAAGAACGTAATTGATGTACTGTTTATTTCCTTTTTATGAGCTTGAAACATGTTGGCAGGTTTTCAGCAATATGAAAAAAATTAACAGGCAAGAGATGTTCGAAAGATTTCGTCACCAAACAAAATGATATAAAGGTGGACCAGTGCAGCAGAATTATAGTAGAATTCCGACAGCAATATTTTGAAATCTGCCGGCAAGAAGAGACATCGATTGGTATATTGGTAGACTAGAGCATTTGTGGTTTTGTTTCTCGTACTCTGCTGGACAGTTAGTTTAGCTTGGAGTCTGCATTGCAGTTGTGGTTACGGTCGGCCGCAACTGTGACCTGGAATATAGTGAATAAAGCGAAGACTCAATGAAAAAAAATATTTAGACTTTTTTTTTTTATTCAAATCGTTTATTTGATGAGGCACGTTGCGTTAGCTTAAAGGTGCCAATTTTGCTTTGTTTTACATTTTAAATTGCTTAAAACTAGGGGACTACATATTGATTTTTTTAAAATGAAACTAATGCGATTTTATAGCTATCTTATATATCTACACAAGGGGATAATATTGTTTTCGTAAGATTAGGGGGGTCATTTAGTTTTTGTGGCAATATGGTTTGACATTTTTATCAGTGAGATTATTGGAGCAAATAATGTTTAATTAAGGGGGACAAATTTTTACGACTAACTTAAAACTAGGCATAACTAGAGGGCATGATTGAATTTTGTAAAGATTCGTAATTATAGTTATTTTTGTGGGTAGTAGAGTTGGGCAATTTCAACGAGATTATATAATATAATAGTTAAAACTAGAAGAGACAAGAAGAGCTAAATGCTTCGTGATGATATTGGGGGGGGGGGGGGGGGGGGTAGGGGTGTTACTTCTGGGTATAAGAGTCAGGGGAGGGAGGGTAGACAAAGATGGCAGGGAGAGAAAATTATTTCAGTTTCAGGCATCGTGAGATCAACGGATGGATTACAAACTCGGGTGGCCTTCATCAGGGGAATCATGTACTGGGACGCCGGGTGGTCTTCCTCAAGATGGCAGGGGTTTTTCCAGACGATTTCGTAGTACGGCTCAGATGTGGATCGGCTACATTTCGAGTTAAGCGTGTTATGTTCGTGCCGTAGGTCCCGTGTTTGTTGGCTCATTCGATACAGATGGTTTGATACAGGTGGAAGAGCGTTCTGAGAATGATAAGGAGATAACAAGGGGCAGTTAGACTTGTATATTGATGGTTTTCACAAAGGTGTATATAAGGGACATATAGAGAACATCGCGGCTTGCCAGCACATCTCGAACCGGGACGTTGGTTGGTCTTCCTCGGGCCCGCAGGGTATCCATTAGCCGAGACCTAGCGGAACTGTACTCGGTGCACGCCCAGACAATGTGCTCGATGTCGTGATAGCCGTCGCCACAAGCGCAGATACCACTATCCACGAGCCCAATACGCCGGAGATGTGCATCCAGCGTGTAATGGTTTGCCATGAGTCGCGACATCACACGAATGAAGTCACGACCCACATCCATCCCCTTGAACCAAGTTTTCGTCGATACCTTAGGGATTATCGAATGTAGCCACCTTCCCAGCTCTCCACTGCTCCACGAAGTTTGCCAACTTTCGAGGGTTCTCTGATGAGTAATACTGAAAAATTCGCTGAAGCAAATTGGTCTTTCGTAAACGTCTCCTTCTAAGGCACCCACCTTAGCTAAGGAGTCTGCCTTCTCATTGCCCGGAATGGAGCAATGAGTAGGGACCCATACCAAGGTAATCTGGAAAGAGTTGTCAGATAAAGCACTCAGTAGCTCCCGTATTTTCCCCAAAAAATACGAGGAGTGCTTGCCTTGTTTCATCGAGCGAATAGCGTCAATGGAACTGAGGCTATCCGAAACGATGAAGTAATGGTCTGCGGGTAATGTTTCAATGACTCCAAGGGTATACTGAATGGCAGCTAGTTCTGCGGCGTAAACTGAAGCAGGGTCACTGAGTTTGTAGGAGGCGGTGAACTTTTGATTGAAAATACCGAAGCCAGTGGATCCTTCGAGGTTTGATCCGTCAGTATAAAACATCTTAGAACAGTCGACTTCTCGAAATTTATTATAAAAAATGTTTGGAACCACTTGTGGGCGTATGTGGTCCGGAATTCCACTAATCTCGTCTTTCATGGATGTGTCGAAGAAAACAGTAGATTCAGAAGTATTTATGAAATGCACACGGTTGGGATTGTAAGAAGAAGGGTTAATATTCTGCGCCATGTAGTCAAAGTACAGGGACATGAAACGGGTCTGAGAATTGAGCTCAACAAGCCTTTCGAAATTTTCAATCACGACCGGGTTCAAGATATCGCATCGAATGAGCAATCGATATGAGAGTTCCCAAAATCGATTTTTCAACGGGAGAACGCCCGACAGCACTTCGAGACTCATCGTATGGGTCGACTGCATGCACCCTAAGGCGATACGCAAACAACGATACTGAATTCTTTCGAGTTTGATGAAATGTATGTTCGCGGCGGATCGAAAGCAGAAGCATCCGTATTCCAGTACCGACAGTATCGTTGTTTGATACAACCTAATTAGGTCTCCTGGGTGGGCACTCCACCACGTTCCGGTCATTGTACGAAGAAAGTTGATCCTTTGTTGGCATTTCTGTTTCAGATACCGAATATGGCATCCCCAAGTACCTTTCGAGTCGAACCAGACCCCTAGATATTTTACTGTGAAGACCTGAGCTATAGTTTGACCCATTAATAGAAGCTGTAGTTGTGCTGGTTCACGCTTCCTTGAAAATACAACTAGCTCAGTTTTCTCCGTGGAGAATTCGATACCCAGCTTAATAGCCCAAGCAGACAAATTGTCCAGGGTATTCTGTAATGGTCCTTGTAGATCGACAGCTTTGGGTCCCGTAACAGACACCACGCCATCGTCTGCAAGTTGCCTTAACGTGCAGGAATTGTCAAGACATTCATCAATGTCGTTGACATAGAAATTGTATAAAAGGGGGCTTAGACATGAGCCCTGGGGAAGGCCCATGTAGCTAAATCGTGATGTCGATAAGTCACCATGCGAAAAATGCATGTGCTTTTCCGACAACAAGTTTAGTAAAAAGTTGTTTAAAGTCGCTGAAAGACCATGCTGGTGCAGCTTCTCTGAAAGAATGTTGATTGAAACTGAATCAAAAGCCCCCTTAATATCTAGGAACACTGATGCCATCTGCTCTTTGCTAGCATAGGTCATTTGAATTTCAGTTGAGAGCAACGCAAGACAATCGTTCGTCCCTTTGCCTTTGCGAAAGCCAAATTGTGTATCTGACAGTAAGCCATTTGCTTCGACCCAATTGTCGAGGCGGGATAGGATCATTTTCTCGAACAACTTCCGGATACAGGATAGCATTGCGATCGGACGGTACGAATTGTGGTCGGAGGCTGGTTTTCCTGGTTTTTGGATGGAGATGACCTTCACTTGTCTCCAATCGAGTGGGACAATGTTAGCCTCGAGAAACTTATTAAATAAGTTCAACAAGCGTCTCTTGGCAGAGTCAGGCAGATTCTTCAACAAGTTGAATTTGATTCTGTCTGGCCCCGGAGCTTTATTGTTACACGACAAGAGAGCAAGTGAGAACTCCACCATCGAAAAAGGTGTTTCGTTCGCGCTATCGTGAGGAGACGCGGCGCGGTAAATCTTCTGTGCCGGGGCGGAATCCGGACAAACCTTCTTGGCGAAATCGAATATCCAACGGTTTGAATATTCCACGCTCTCATTAGTACTGTTTCGATTTCGCATACGTCGGGCTGTTCCCCAAAGAGTGCTCATCGATGTTTCTCTCGTTAATCCGTCGACGAACCGGCGCCAATAATGGCTTTCATCAAACTCTTCATTTGCTTGTCTAACGTCGCGTACTGTCGAAAACTGGCGGGTAACCCGTCGTTCCGGAAGGTCTTAAACGCGGCGGCCTTCTCTGCGTACACGTCTGAGCACTCTTTATCCCACCAGGGATTGGGAGAACGTTTTTGTATGTTCGCGCCGGGTACTGGCCTAGTCTGAGCTTGATTCGCGCTGTCGAGAATCAAGCCAGCCAAAAAGCTGTACTCTTCCTCCGGAGGAAGTTCTTGGGTAGATTCGATGTTGTCGGATATCGCGGCAGCATAGCTCTTCCAATCGATATTTCGTGTGAGGTCATACGAAATATTGATTGATTTCAATGGCCTTGAACCGTTATTGATTGAGACTACAATCGGCAGATGGTCGCTGCCGTGGGGATCAGGAATTACCTTCCACGTGCAATTTAACCGCAGCGATGTTGAGCAAAGGGACAAGTCTAAGGCGCTCGGGCGCGCTGGAGGAGCAGGAATCCGTGTCATTTCACCCGTGTTTAAAATTGTCAAATTGAAGTTATCGCAAAGATCCTGAATTAAGGAAGACCGGTTATCATCATAGAGGCAACCCCATGCTGTACCGTGAGAGTTAAAGTCTCCTAAAACTAGTCGCGGTGCTGGCAGGGATTCTAAGATGTCTTGTAGCCGTCGGTGCCCAACCGCGGTGTTGGGGGGAATATATATGGAAGCTATGCAAAGGCTTTTGCCTTTGGTTGTTACTTGACAAGCGACAACTTCAATACCTGTTATCGAGGGAAGGTTAATTCTGTAGAAGGAATAGCACTTTTTGATCCCCAAAAGCACTCCTCCATAGGGGGTGTCTCGATCCAGGCGAATAATATTAAAGTCGTGGAAGTTGAGTTCTATGTTGGAAGTTAACCAAGTTTCACATAATGCAAATGCATCGCAACTCAAATTATTTATTAAAATTTTGAAGGAATCGATTTTCGGGATGATACTTCTGCAATTCCACTGTAGAACAGTGATCAAATCCGTGACCTCGTTCGATGAGTTAGCCATCGAAGGATACAATCGCTGAAAGGAGGGGCCATTTAACAGTCAACTGCTTCAAAAATGTTTTTACTGTAGGGAGAAAAGCTAACATAAGACTTTTAATAGGATCAGTAATATTCAAAGTTTTTATTATCCAGTCCACTATGTCCGAGAGTTTTATAATTCCAGTGCTGTGATTACTCTCGAACTGAAACAAAGGAACACTTGGGATTTTTGATGTTCCTGGAAGTGCTGGGAACTCCTTCTCTGAGCTTAATCCTCCGAGACCAGGAGCTAATTGCTTCGGTTTGGTTGCAACACTTCCAATAGATGTGACTTTCGGAGCCCCCTCAAGGGACACCTTCTGGCCTTTACAAGGAACTTTACGAGAGGAAGTGTTCCTCCTCTTCCTATAAATTCTAGGCACCCTAGTAGATGTTCCCTCTTGTGGGTTACCAGCCTCGCCCTCGTCAGGAGGCAAGTGAGTATAGATGTTTGCTGAGGATGGTGGCGTAGCATTCTTTAACATTTCTGCGAAAGAATGTTTGGATCGCCCCGCAAGGGAACGTTTCAGTTTATCCCCGCGTAGTTTGTACGCGGGACATGCCGAGATATCATGCAGACTCTCCGCACAGTAAGGACACTTTTCGGCTTGCCTACTGCACGAATCATCTAGATGATTCTCCCCGCATTTTCCACAGCGGGCCTTGTTGCTACAATGGGTGGCTGTGTGACCCAGTTGTTTACACTTTGTGCAATTCATGACCCGCGGCACAAACAGACGCACAGGCAGACGAACCTTGTGCAAGAGGACGAAATTTGGCAAAGCGGTACCAGCGAAGGTCGCCCGATAAGAGTTTGATTGGGGGTACGTTTTTGAACCATCCCCCGCAACTACTACTGAGTGCAAACGTTTGCACTCAAGTATTTTAACTGGCTGAAGTAAGCGGTCTCTGAATCGGCCAACCCCGTACTTCAGCAGATCCTCGCACGTCAAACTCTCATCGGTTACGACGCCTTCGGATTGTACTCTTACAGCCGGAATATACACGTTATAATCCCGCGTAAAGTGCTCACAGCAAGCAATATCGTTTGCCTGCTTTGAGTTGGCTAGCAACACCCTTATCTTGTCCGAGCGGACCTTTGAAATTTCGGTCACAGCCGAGAACCGTTCCGTCAGGTCTCTAGAAATCTGAAGTAGATTCAGTGATTTAGTCTTGGGCCGAAGAAGACCACAAATGGACCAGTTGAGAGTTCTGGATAGCATTTGGGCCGGGGGGGAGCCTTAGAAGTTGAACCCGATTCAACTTCCATTTGACCATCCGGAGAGGGAACCATAGAAAACGTCAACGCACGGGGTCAGCGCCCGCGCAGACGGAAGAAAGCAATAAATGTGTTACAAAAGACAAAAACCACTTAGCTTTAAACTGGTGTCCAACGACGAACCGATCCAGCTTATACAGCTGGCTATTGTTTAATCCTCACACGCGAACAAAAGACTGAGGACCGAACCGAACTGGCAAAATAACCTTGAATGCGGATTAAAACTATTCTTTATCGCCTCACACATCACTACGGACTAGAAAAAACAACCTCTGTCTCGATGGAGAGCTCGAAAACGAATGAAATATTTAGACTTAGAGGAGAAAAACCAGGACAATTCAAGCTATTTCTTCGACATCCCAGAACACTAGGAAATTCAGTTCAAAACCAGGACATGTCCTGGGAAACCAGGACGTATGGTCACCCTAAATATACGGCCTCTAGCAATAACAAGTGTCGGACTAACATTCCTTCCTGTTGCAATCAACGCTCGACTCTCGTCGGCATCGTTATTAATCAATAATCAACTTGGAATTGTTAGAAACTGTACTTTAAAAGATGGTTTGGAACTATCAGACATTATAATCTATTACGGGGAGGTTCTCAATTAAAATTTTCAAAAATTTGATTTTTTAATTCTTTGCATTTGAAGGTACAGGTGTCTACTAGATTGTGTTAAACTGGTTTTTCGATCCGTACATCAAAAACGTTTCTACAGGACATTGTTCGAAGCAGCGCCCTGGCCGCCATGGAACACTCTCGGCTCTGGACTCGCATCTCACGTAGAAACCTTTTCAAGGCATTATGCACATTCTCAGAATGCTGCGCGTTACACTGTACACTGCACAGTGGTCCAGAATGCAAATTACGCAGGATTTTGAGATTTTACTTAGCCTTATTAAGTCTTCGCCGAAGTTTTCGTGGTTTGTGAGCCAAACGACTTTCAGCGAAATTGTAGAACAACAAATTTTGGAAAAGTTTGCTGAAGACATGTAAGCGCTATCTGGTATACTTTCCATTTTGCAACAAATTTAAATCGAAGGTTAGAGTGTCTCGTGAAACACTTCTTAGAAAAACTGTTATATTCAAATAATTTTTGCGGCATTGATTTAAAACTGAAGTAGTCTTCAAACAACTTTACGATTGTTTTAAGGCGAATAATTTGTTTCATGGCACCACATATCTAACTAGTTTCGTTGAAAAATTATGAGCATTTTTTCGTCAAAATTTGGGTTCTTTGCGATAAAAATATCACTCATTGAAGCAAACAAAAAATATTTCTTTTTCAACTACAAATAAGGTCATGATTAGAGTCATAATTAAACAAAAAAAATGGCGATTGCTATATTTTTTAAAGTTCCATAAAATTGATTTCAAAAAATCCAATTTTGATATTACAAGTACTTAGAGACCATTCATAAATTACGTAACGCAAAAATTGCCCAAAATTGACTCCCCCTCCCCCTATGTAACAAATTGTCACAAATTTTTCCATCTCCCCTCACTTGTTACGTAACAAATTCCAAGAAAAAAAATTTTTCTTCGATGAAAACATGTTACGTAACGATCTAGTTAACACCCCCTCCCCCCTAAAAGCGTTTCGTAATTTATGAATGGTCTCTTATATCTTTTGCATAATAGAAGTAAGAATTTTAATATGTCAGAAGAAAATGTTAGTCTTCAAAAACTCTGAAAAACACATGAAGGATAGGTTGGAAAAATTTGAAAACTGTAAAAGTTATATTAAAAATTTGAAAACTGTAAAAGTTATATTAAAAATTTGATTTTTCATGAATTGACCCTTTATAATATGTTTAAATTACTTTCACGGTGGACAATATAAAAATATAGTTTTGTTTTCATGATAAAATATTGAACATTAAAATACTTTTCTATTATTTGAAATAGTGGGTAGGGTGGTTCAATTTTTTAAAACGGAAAATAAACTTTTTAATTGCTCGAGATAGAGTTTCGCTGTCTTCTAGAAAATTGATGAAAACAACCTTTCAAAAAAACTTTGTCGAAGACACTAGAACTCAATGTAGTGTTCTTTTCATTTAAAAGTTTTCAATAAAAACATTAGAGTATTTCTTAAAACTGGTTTTCTTTATATGACTTTTGCAGTTTTGATTTTTCATTAAGATCACTTTAGGAATACTTTCAGATATTTTAAAGGATAATAATTTGTCTCAGTATACCAAACCTCTAGCTTCGCTCATTAGAAATATTCTACTACAAATACTATACTTGTTATACTTTTCTCTAAAAACAAACTATTTTTTGAACACATATTGCAAGATATAAAAAAATATTGCATTTCCCATTTTTTCGTTATCCGTACCACAAAGCATAATATTTCATATGACAGCAACGGTATTTAGAGTTAAGTGCCCTAATCGAAGATAATGCTATTTGAAAAAGTTTTATTTTCCATATAAAAGTTTAGTAATTGTTGTTTTAAAGTGAATTATGCGCCCTAAAATAATCCTCAAGTTGTCGATAGGGTACTTTAGTGTAAAATAAAAACTACAAAAGTTATTGAAATAAATTTGTTTTTTAAGGAACACCCTAAAGCTTACATTTGGATTTCTCGTGCAATGGAAAGTGTAAAAGCTAGCGCTTGCACGTCTTCAGCAAATTTGTCTAAAATGTGTTGCTCTACAACTTCATTCAAGACGGTCAAGCTCTATCTCGAACCGTTGAAATGTTCAATTTTAAATATTGTTAAAATTACAACCACCTACTCTTTCATTCTATGTTTTTTCATTGGCCCCTAAATAAATTCCAAATTCTGCTTACTTTTTTATCATTTCAATGAGAACCTCCCCTTAATTATATGCGCAATTTTAGGTGCTCCCACTCAATACCGGAGTGGTGGTGGTCGCACGAGCTTGTGTTCACGATCAAGCTATACAAGTTATACCATATCAACTTATTTGGGTCAGCTCTCCCTTTCTACATACAAACACTTAATACTGGTAATTTGCGACTAATGCTAAATGCAAAGGTATCTTCACTGGCTGAAGCACAGCGCAAATCAAACTCGAATCGGAGACGACCCCACTGACTTCAACCCGATTAGTTGCTACATACACTCTGTACTTCTCCCAGAGGCGACGCGTCGGTACGTTCAACCTGTTCATCGAACAGGTAAGCGAAATCTGACGACCCGAAACCCATTTTTTGTTAACCCTCCGGAAGTCGCGCAAATGGGTCACTGAACGAGCAGCCGCAGCTGCTCTAAGACGATTTCGCTAGATTTTCAGAGCAGCGTGAACTCAGTGCACTAGCGCGACTGCCGGAAGGTTAAAATAAAACAACAGCAACACGTAAATTAATTTAAATGAAAGTAATAATCTTGAAGTTCGACAATTTGATCCGAACGATAAATCAACCTATCATATCAAGCAGGTAAATTTAGAAAAAAATCTGTCTTCCCATGATCGGTTCAACCTCAAACATGCACGCATCTCGTAGTCTCACCGCATGCTCTAGACTGGATAAAGCAGCTGCATGAGCGACAGCTGGAATAGTAGCGTGAGTGCCATGTGCGACGGCTTTTTCTATTTCATTTTGCACCGGTTAAAGTCAAATATTGAACCAGCGTTCATTGGTGCGATGTCCATATGGGCGTTAGAGTTGTGTGCAAACGAGAGTGGCTTATAATGTTTAAGCGCGTGTCGCCGTACGTTCATAACAGTCGGTCGAACGCATGTTTTCTTTGGTAGCTTAAACAAATGTTGGTGCACTTGGGGCATATTGGTTTTAGGCGTGTATGTATTTCGTTGGTTCAACGATAATAATAAACCGTCTACTTTTACTTCAAAGAAATTGTTTGCTCTTTGCATTTACATGTTGAAAACTTGTCTACTGAGAGTGAAAAATGGACATAAATCCAAATCAAGAGTTGTTCGAATGATTTCGCGTTCTATTGTAATAATGAACGGGTTGATGTTGGATGTCTCATGCCAACGATATTTTACGAGAAAAATATTGTTTTCTTGATTCAACGAATTGCATGAGGCACATTCAAATTTCTATCCCATTTGAAAGAATTGAGGGATTACTTTAAGCCGGATGACGAATATTTCAGTCATTCTTATACACAGACGATTATTTCTTGGTGTGTAGAACATAAGATTCTACATTTCAAGTTAAGTCATATGATGCCATGATTTATAAATATTCGAATTCATTGAGTGAAAATTGATCATATTCAATATTCAAACGTATCAAAGTAGGCCCTGGCACAATATAAGCATTTTCAGCCGTTCAAAAAGAGCTTCATTTTAACTCTATTCGTTGATACTTTTATACATGATTGTTTTTCTTAAATTTTAGTTCAGATATCTTTTAAATTGCTCGCTTCTCGGGTATGTTATATATTTTTCATTCTTTTAAGCATTCTACAAAACGTTTGTTTGACAATTTACCGGTGGGCTTTGGCAACAAATTTGTTCTACTCAGCTCTTTCGAACAGAGAATCCCGTCAACCCGAGTAACGTCAGAAGAGATAAACAAGAAATAATCAGCTGATCTAAAAACGTCTCATGGAGTCAAATTAAAGATGACTGTGACGTTTTGTGGGCCTTTGTAATATATTGAACAGGTCGACGGCGAAACCACGCGTCGCCTCTGACTTCTCCTTAAAGGGTTCGTAGCTATTTGCCTGATTTAAACTGTTTACCATCACCCGAAGCTAATCAGGGCGAATTTTCGATATTTCTGACGACCGAGTACGTTCCGTCAGAGCTCAAGAAATCTGTAATAATTTCGAACACTATTTGTCTTTGGTCCGAAAGAAGACCACCAAGAGCCCGGTGACATGGGTATATCCTGAGCTGAGGAGTCCATTTTGTTTCGACATCCTTGAGGCGAACCATTGTCATTTTTGCACGGGCCTATTGCCCAATTGCACGTTAGTAGGAGAACCGATAAAGGGGAATGTAATATAATAGCGGTACTTGTCTTTTGATTACAACGGTATCCAAACGGCTCACTAGATGGTAACACTGCCACTGTTTTGCTGGTCGAATATCACGCACGCACACTTAAGAAGAAAAAAAACCTATACTCCGTAGAAGCCGAAAAAACCCAAAATAACCTTGAAAATGGGTTAGCTCAGCTCGCTTTGTTTTATTGTGCTACAGTCCGCGGAATGAAAATAAAAAAAGTCTGCACGCTCTGAGAATCACTGTGCGAATGAATATAATAATGTTATCGAAAAACTTGGATTGAATCGAAATTTTCCATGAATTTTTATGCATACTTACCCTTAATAACTTCTAGTATAGATTCATTAACTCGAGAAATAACAATAAACAATGCTGAGGGCCTTATAAAAACATCTCTTCCAATGTTTATTTATAGTAAATAAATAAGTTTAACTTTCGGTATTTTACTCATGGAACATTTTTCTCTAGCGCTTCAAGCAGATTTATGGAGTAATAGATTGAAGGATTAGACCAGCAAAATCTATTCTTGTAGAATTGCTAGATGATGGACATACCATTTCTACAAAATACAGTGTACTATAAAGGGATTCCATGAGAAACAGGCCGACCTCAAAATATGACCATCGTCGATTCGAACGAAACTTTGCAGTTGTGTTCGGTTTATGAATCTCCATGATTTTTTTTACAATATTTTGTTACAAGAGCAATTTTTCAAAAGGGCCGTTTTACGTGCATTAATTCCCAAAACTTTTTGGTCGATTAATCAATTTTTATAGCAAAACTATCTGAGAACGAGTTAGTTACATGGAATAAATACTACTATACGAAAAAAATATGCACTGAAAAAATGTGTCATTTTTCACAAAACAAAAATTTATATTAAAAATTTATTTTTTTTATTTTTTTTATGTTTTGTCAACAAAAATCGAATGAGAAAAGAAACATTTTGAATGTGATTGCACGATGGAGAACTTATCAGTAAAAAGTTTTTCTAACAACTTTATACATGTTTTTAAATTTTATGCTAATTGACATACAAAACTTTAATTTTATTACAGAATCTAATTCTAAGTATCATTCAAAATCAAAATGCATTCAACAAAAATCTTCCAAAATGCGATATTTTTCGAGGAATTTGGAATTTTTCTCCAACAAAAACAATTAATTCGTGTAATTATGCCCTTTTTAAAAGCTTTACAATGTCACCTTGATGTCAAAAAAAAGTTTCGGGAAATATTAAGGGGGTCTTTTGAAAAACCTGTTCTTGTTGATGGAGAAACGCGAATAACTTATGAAAAGGTTGTAATAAAACAAAATAATTGTGTTGTTAAAAGAAAATATCTCGAGAACTATTACATTTCTGAAAGTTTTTGTTGTAAGCATTTTGATTTGAAATTGTATTTTTGATTTTTGTATATTTGTATGAATTATAAAAATATGCCAAAAGTTGTTGTTAGGAAAACTTCTCTATTGAAAGCTTCTCCATGATCCAAATACACTGAAAAAGTTTCTATTTCGTCTTTAAAAACGATAAACATTAGACTATTGACATTTTATGATGCGGAAATGCGAATAACTTTTAAAAAGAGCTTAATTATACGAATTAATTGTTTTCGATGGTGCAAAATTCCAATTATCTCGAAATCTATCCCATTTTGGAAAACATTTGTTAAATGCATTTTGATTTTGAATGATACTTGGAATTACATTCTGTAAAAAAATTGTATGAAATTTTAAAACATGACTTGAATTATTGTTGGAAAAACTTTTTCACCGATAAGTAAATCACAAACTGAGATAATAGCACTGGATAAAGAATATCGTCAGCTATATTCGACAAAAAATGGCATGGCAAAAATTAATTTCCAATCATACTGTAAAGGATGCTGCGATTCAAACTTTAAACTCGTTTTTCTCGAAATCAATATTTTGTCGCTTAGTCCGGTCTGACCTAATACCGACCAGTTGTTTCTTTTCTCTTTAGGTTTTTGTTAACAAAATCTAAAAAATTAAAAAATATGGGTTTTTTGCAATTTAAATTTTTAACATAATTTTTTGGTTTTGTGAAAAAAATCAGATTTTTTTCAGTGTATATCTTTTGTGAAGAAGTGTTCATTCCCTGTAACTCGTTCTCAGATAGCTTTATACAACAATCGAATAAAAAAAATGAAATGAATGCACGTAGAAACGTCTACGCTCTTTTAAAATTTTGCGCTGGTATTAAAATATTCTTATTGACTGTGGAAAATGTTTAGTCTTCGATGCCTGTGAAATCTGTAAAGTTTCATCGGAATATAAGATGGTCGGTCACGATTTTAAATATTTTCGGACGGATCTTCGTGGAATTCCTCTATCATGTAACAGCAGTACTGAAGTAGGTCAGCTTCGCCTGTTTATAATCTTGAAGAACTGTAATTGTTTAAATTTTAGTTAATAACTGACTATTAGAGACAACCAAAAATGCTTACGCTCTTACGATTGGAATTGTCCGCAATATTATAAATAAATTTTTTCGCACCTGAAATTCACGTAACTTATTCAACGTTTGCATAAATCACATAGATCGTTCGTGCTGAACTAATTAATCTAATATATTGTTCACGTAATATTCATCGTAGCCACTTAAACCATTAGAAATCAATCTGTGAGATTTTTCACGTAACTTGATTTTTTTTTGAATGTAAGACAACATCATGCATTTATGCAACCAAATCAAAATGACTTTTTATACAAGCTTGTATACAAAAAACTTTTCGTTCCGAGATGACCAACCCCGGTCAAACCATTCGGAATTTGATTCGGAATCCTGAATAGATTCAGTATGGATTCCAAATCAAATGCAACAACCGATTCTGAGTCGGAATCGGTTGTTGCATTTGATTTGGAATCCATAATGACTCCATTCAGAAATCCGAACCGGTTCCGGAATGAGTTTAACTGGGACCCTCCCGCAACTTGACGTTTAGGCTAAGTTGCTTGAAACCACCGTGTTTCGAATGATGTCGCCACCATAGAACGCCGTCCACTAATTGCGATACTGTAAATTTATTTTACGGACTTGTTTTCTTTATTTACATTCGGAAGAGACAATCAAGATGATCATTTCAAAACAGCGTAATAATTTAAGATAAATACAAACAAGTTAAGGATTACAAATTGTGCCGAATGTAAAATATAAAATGCATGATTTGATTTGAGTGCGCTTCTAGTGTGAACTTTTTCCTCTCCCATTGCCCTTGAAATATCATTCGCATATGACAATTGGGTCATTAAGCTATATATAGATTTCCGTTCCATTCGATAAATTTTAGGTTCAATATACATAATATAACATTATTTCAAAAAAACTTCGTTGTGATGCGTAAAAACGATTTTTTTTGTTTTTTAAAATAAATCTTATGTAAACTTGGCAACCATACATAGGAAAACTGCGGTTGTTTACATCTGGCCTATCAGGACAACACCCTAAATGAACAAAATGAAAAAAACTATATGCAATGGATGGTGTTTATGTCAAATAAAAGTAACCCTCCGGGAAAACCGAGAAAACATGCCCTAATTTTTTCTAACAGGGCATCATTTGTCCTGAAATTCGATATGTCAAATCCTTCCTATAGTGTCAAATCCAGACTGTCAACATATTTCTTTATTTTAAATTTTAATATTATTTTCACGTTTCCTGAGTTGGAAAAAAACATTGTTGCAATCACGAAAATTAGCTTTATCCATGTAAGTAATAAAAAACGACTTTTTTTTTTTCTCATTTAATGACCCAATTCTCGAAAGTTTGTCGTTAATCTTTAAATACATTTAGTTTTGTTGATATCATTTTTCACTTCGCATTTAACAAAGGCAGGATTGACTTCGACTGTTTATTTCTGACAGTATAGCATCTAACTGATAGGTGCTGCGACATGTACGGTTCAAAGGTTTCCACGAAATTCAGAAGTGATGACAATTCATTTTTTATCGGAGAGGGAGCAAAACAGTCCAGTATTATTGTGTGTTTTTTTTACATTGCAATACAAATATAACTACCTAATATCTTAAGACTAAATAAAGGTGCTCACTTACTAGTACAAGCGCCGCTTGTTTGTATGCTGATGATTCCAAAAAATCATGAATCATTTAAAAATAAAGCATCGGAATAAAGATGTATTTTTATAACAAAACAACACCAAACGCCCAAAAAGTCTTCAAAAATGAATTATCGAAAGTAAAAAAAATTGAACAAGAAATTTTTTAACGCGAACAAATTTACGTTTTTTTTAGAAATTGTTCTTGAATAAAAATTGATCCGCCATTTTAGACCCACAGACCCAAATAAAGTGGTTTCAACGATTTGTATAGGAGCTGTCAAGTTGTTTTCCCTCTGGAGATGACCAAAGCAAAGCCGAGCCATAGTTCGATCTGAATAATACTTGCTTCGCTCTTTATCTACTGTTGTTGTTCAGCTATTTGAAATTTTACTGGATAATATTTGATGAGCAACAGTAAACAAAGCACGTAGCGAGTTTAATTCCGGTAAAACAAATGCTAGGAAAAGTCCAGATAAACATGTGAAAAGGGCATAAGCGTCTCTTTCGATTATTATCGCGTCGTCACAAAACTTTCCAATATTGTTTCAATAAATATCGAAAGAATCTGTGTCTTCTAGCATATTATGCTAAGAGTTAAGGAGCAAACGTAAAAGCGGCCGAGTTTTTTATGGAACAGAAAGCAAACAAAGAGAGACTCTCATGTGGACTTCTGTCCTTTCCACGTGTTTGTCTAGACGTAACATATTGTTTTGGCCAATGCCACCCCTGAACTAGAAAAACTCTAGAAAGAGAACTGCAGAGACTCCATTTTGGATCGATTGGATTCGCATTTAGCTGTCAAAAAACGTATCCAATCGAACATTTTCTATCCTTATAACATTGGACGTGTTGCCATACAATGCCGGGGCATACGTTGCCAAAAATGCTCCGCAGTTCTCTTACTAGAGTTTTTCTACCCTGAACTACAGACACTTTATATACAGACTTGTAGAGATAAAAACAGTAACACTAGCAACCATGAATATTTACTGGCATCACGGATGATCCCATCCCACCCACTGAAAAGCCCAAAAAATTGTTACAAAATCTTTCGTTTGGTTCCAATTTTTCGTCATAATGTTCCAGCTCATGATTGGTTGATTCTGACTTTTTGCACCGTACTCAATGTTACTGCAGGGATAGCGAAATGATGTTTGGCAGTGTTTCTATATTTATAGGAAAATATTGTTATTACTTTTGACAATTAGAACTATTATCGTTAAAAGAGTAAAAATGATTAAATTGAACAGCAATTGTGCGGCAAAGTAGAACAAGTATCTATCACCCATTTGCTGTGTATGTGGTTGATTAACTTTAACAAAAATAAGACAGCAACCAAATCATAGTCTAAAATTTGTCAGAAAATGGCTTCATCAAACCTTACTAAACACCCATAACATGGAAAAACGGCACTCTTTATAATATAATGGATTCAAGATACAAAATATTACAGGCATAAAATAAATTAACAAGCATCCATTTTCATTTATAAAAATAGCAACACTGTTCGGAAGATTTCGGCTGGGTGAAAATGGGCGAAAAGAAGAATGTTGAAGGAAAAATAAGAAGCCGATTGTCACGTCTTGTCTTAAAGTTCAACGAACGTCCTTTATTGGACGATTTTGAAACCAACCGTTCTGAGAGGGCATGCATGGGTTTCCCTCTTTACTTCTCCTTACAATTAGGCAATCCATTAGACGTTTGTTTGACAATTCAGCGGTGGGGTCTGTCAACAGGTCTACTCCTGCGAACAGAAAAACTCGTCCGACAAACATCTTTCGTTAGTCCGATTCGTTTGATGTTGGATCGAATCAACGATATTGTTGGGCGTCGCACCCCTCGGAGTAACGTCAGAATAAGTAAACAATAAATAATCAGCTGATCAAAAACGTCTCATGGATTGCCTAATACCCTCATGCTCGTTTGGCTGCATTTTTGACACTTCGCTAGTCTGTGCATAAAGTGTCTGTAGCCTGAACTAAAGGCCCTAGTATAAAGGTACGCAAAGAGCGTGCAGAAAGTGAAGCCGAAAAAAGTCTACCTATTGAGCAAAATTATTGTCGCGCTTATAATAAAATCTCACATTGCGGGCGTCTGAAAGGCGCATCAAATATAGCCGCAGTTGCTCCGCAAGCAGATTTCAGTGGAGCTTTATTTTTCTGCCAGCTGTGTGCTTTTCGAAAGCTTCAAGGAAAAAGCTGCCTATAAATTTATATAGGCGGCTGTCACGCGCCTATCTCAATTGAGCTTTCATATAATCGCATATCGAGCGATTATCCTGCAAGGCACAATAGAATCCAACTTTGCTGCCGAGATATCAGAGATGGATTCCAATTGTGCTCGATAGGTAGGCTTTTTTGACTTCACTCTTTGCGCAACTGTTCTCTATAGACTGTGGCCTGAACCATCTTTCATTAACAGCGATGCCAGATTTTCAGACATGTCTGTATTTCTACAGACTTTGGATAGTCTCTTGCTTATATGCTACTGGATACAGACATGGTGAGAATTTTGAAATAGTGGTAGTGTTTGGCAAAAATGCACTAGAGACTACATTCGAACATGAACCATTCATTCGATTTTTTTTCCATCTACAATGTTCTAATTTATACCATCTAAAAGCTTTCACAGACATTCTAAATAATCTTTTGCAGACATTTTACCAAAACATATGGCATTCTGAAATATTAAAGACAGAATCATCGAAGACACATACGCATTGTGTCATGATTTGAATCTCACATCGCTCAGCTTAAATATGTCATTGGATTAGAAAGATATTTTTAGCTTGTTTTCGAAAATATAGTAATGATTCGCAAATTTGCTAGAGCTTTTCAGACAATCCAAATCATTTAATATAACTGCAATTGATTCATATCGTGGCTTCAAACTGACTACAAATATACACGGAATTAGAAACTTTTTCTTCTCATGTATCTCATTAGAATTTTAGTGACAACCAGTGGCGGATCCAGGGGGAGGTTCCGTACCGCCCAAAATTTTTTTGTTTGTTGAGAAATTTTAAATTAGTTTCAAGTTTATATTAGTTTCAAACTCAAAATCATCCCAAAGTAAATTTTACTAACAAAACTTTTATTCATTAAATTACGGTTATTATACGGTATTGAGAAATGTACAATGTTCATTTTAAAACCAAAATTTCAGGCCCTTTCCGAAATTTTTTCTGGATCCGCTCCTGGTGACAACTCAGTCAACTGTCTGCCGACATTACAGCAAACGTACAAGCCAGAAATGAAACTACTTCCACACACTACGACGACGTGACTTTGTTTTTCTTTCTTCGGTCATATCAGATTTTTGATTGACAGCTTGTTTTCCTTCTCCTATATTATATTTCGACAGAATCTCCACATCACCAGGCACGACGAGGCGTGCGTGCGTACGTGTTTGGCTAAAAATGTCACCCGAAGAATCTACCTAACCTACCTGTCATAATTAAATTACACGCAGTTCCTTCTGGGATCGACTGGTATGTTTTTTTTTTGCTGTCTGAGTCGGAATATTGCTCTTACTTAGAACGGATGATATCTGGGATCGAAAGAAAAACAACCATCACATCGGGTGTACCGGGTAGGGATACTTTCTGGGAAAATATTTGGACAGAAACCTGGTTACCGGTTGCCGAAATAGGATCCAGAAAATGGGAGCACTTCATTTATCCAGGCAAAGAATAGTGCTCTTTGGATGTTGTTTTGTTGCTATTCGAAGTCTTTTTGATGTCGGACCTACAACATATCTAACAAAACTTTCATCGTTCTAACTGCTCTTTTTACTGATTGGGGAAAGGATGTCTAACAAGCTACCGGCATGTTGCCTTGATAAAGAAGTAATGTTAACAAGTTAATTTTTTGCGTTAAATTAATTTCATCGTGAAGGGGTAAAAAGATCGATTACCGGATTATTAATTATAATTAATTTTATGCTAAGTATGTTGATTGACATATCAAGAGGCAAGCAGAACTTCGGTTTCAAGTGTAATCAGAGTGTGCTACCATCCTACAAATACAAAAAAATATTTTCGATGGATGGGTACAACTAGTTACTAAAGACGAACCCGTTTCCGGTACAGATAAGCTGAATTGAATTGACATTCTTGGTTACTGATGGTCAAAGAGTAAATACCAATTTTGGCCACGACTGCCTCGTTCAATGACGTTGTTTGTTCGTGCAGATATATTCGATTGAATGTCCAACTAACTTCTGCTCCGATCAACCACTGACCCAACTTTTATCGGTCCTGCACGCACTCAGCTGGGCTGATGGAGCAGGTGGTCTGGCAAAATTCAATTATATCACGACAAACTAGCAACTATATTGAATTTCCCAGTAGACAGAAAATTCTGCTACCGCCGGTCGGACAAAGTAAACTGTTTGTTCCCCACTTTTAGATTCGCCTCCTGGCCCGAGCAAGTCTCTGTTTGGAGACTATCAATTATTATTATCGACCAGATGATGTACAGCCAGCTGAAATAACAAAAGCCGAATTGATTTGCTAGCTGTCACTCACAGGATTTAGGAAGAGCAGTGCTTAATTGGAAATCTAGAATGTGGTAACGAGGAAGGGATCTTTATTTCACTTCTTCTATCGAACGACATCGAAGTTAGATTGGCTCTCTGAAAATATTGTGAAATGCATAATTCAATATCAATTCTTCAAAAGGGCTAATGAGATTTTTGTAAACAAACTTATTTCGCTCATTATTCCGCTGTCGAGTTGAATTTCATGAAAGATACACATGAATCAACATCTTTACCCTTTGTAGAATCGATTTCAAATGTCTTTTGTGTTGAAATTATAACAAATTAAGAGAAATCAGCAAAACAAATGTTTGTTTACAAATCTTATTAGCCCTATTCAAATGTTGATATGGAATTCACGTTTTCAGCAACGTAAAACATTAAACGTAGAAAATGCGATTCTCGGTGTACCTTCCGGTGCAAGAACGTAGATTGAATACGTTTTGTTGTAGAATACATCTAACCTGTCAATAATTATTGCGACACTTTCAATTTGCATAACTTTTTTTCATACTAGACCTAAATAAACCAAATGTCGCCTAGTTTCTTTTTGGCGTGCATTATTTACATTCGCTCAGTTGTGCAGTTGTCAGTGAGCAAACCGCTCTCGAGAGGGTTTTGTGCACTCACATGAATGATTCTGGCTTCTCGCATAGTGTCTTTGGTATAACTGATAAATAATCATCATTCGACCGGTTCGAACGTCCTCCAAAGGTGCTAGGGACCGATGACAGTGGACCACAAGCCTGCAGCTGGACGAAAACCGAAAACAGCGCAGAACAAGCGAGAAACTAATGATTATCAATTTGAAGCGGAAACATTTCAACGCGTGTACTGGCCAAAAAACTTGAGGTTCCGAAAACTTTCGTCCAGAGGGTCAAAAAAGGATCCGGATTGAAAACGTACAGGGTTTTTTTTTTTTTTTTTTTTAAATTCGTTTATTTGACACGGCTCATAGCGGTAGCTTAACGGAGCCGTGGATCTTTTATACGTTTACAATATATGTAAAAATAAAAAATACAAACAAGACTTAATTAATTGGATCTCGTGCGCGCAACTTTTTATTGCGAGCGGAGACCTTCTTTCGCGAGGTCTGTTGGCAAACAGCGTCAGGGGGGTCATTTAATTCTCTCTTGTTTTTCACGTCCCGGTCGAAGCTGGCTTGGTGTCCGGGATCAGATGTTCTCCCTTGCTTCTTGCACTTATTGTTGATCAGTGTAAATCCGTCGTCATTGTTACTGCATTCGTTGCCGATGTTGCTTACAGTTGCTTTTGGGGTGCTGGATGATTCTTTTGCGGTTGTCATTATGCTCTGAACAGCTGCTACAAATTTGGCCACCGTTTGTGGTTCAGGCATTGGTATTGAAAACTCTGTTTTAGGTTGGTTTGCCGTAGATGAGTTGGCAATCGGTTGAGATGCATTTTCCTCTGCATCTTCCACGCAAGGTTGTCCATGATGAGCTGTCTGATTACAATACTTGCACGTAGGAGTTTGCCCCTCATGGGTGCATAGTGTAGTTTGCATAATTGTAGTTCCATGAGTATTGAGTTTTATTGCCAAATAGGAGGGTATAGGCCTTTCAACCCGCATCCTCACTACAAAAACGCCGTTAGGTGTACCCGGGAAGAAGTTTCTCCAAGTATCAGGTGTAACGGATTCTACTTCTCCGTATTGCGACATGCATTTTGCAATTGGCTCAGGAGGGGTACGAGGTGATAGGTCATATAACCTTACATCTATATAATCATTCTCAATGTATACGGGAATCTTAATTCCAACGTTGTCACTTTCAACCACGTGTTTTAAATTGTTCTTCAAAACGAAACGCTCGGCTTGTGCTAATGTGTTGAATGATATTAACACTACATTGCGAAGATGATGGTACTGAAGGTACAAGACTTCCGCAAGCCTAAGTTGCATTTTTACCTTCAGAAGGTATTCCACTTCACTAAAACTCGGTCGTTTTAGACAAAATTTAAAGTCAACGACCGCAGCGTTGGGTCGGAGTAGAGCTTTTTCGTCAACTTTACTCATGATGACAAGAATAATCCAATATTTCCTTTGTTCTCGAGACAATGCACACTAGATCGAGAGGCCTGTTGTTCACTTGGCTCGATTGTACGTCTGACTGCGGCAGAAGTAGAAAGTAGACTGTACGTACAGGGTTTCGAACATCCCAAATCGGGACGAGCGCCAGCAAATTATCATCAAAACGCGCGCCCAGAAGCTATACGCAGATTTTGCGCAGTTTACGAGGCGGTACAAGTTTCACAGACAAAGATCAGTGGATGCCCGATCCGAACTTAAGAAGCTGTCAAAATTCGCTTCGAAACTCCTGATTAGGCAAGCCGTATGCGCTTGTGGGAAACGTAGTGAACCATTCGTGAACAAAGGCACCATAAACGGTGAGCTTTACAAAACTGTGTGTCTCCTAGAACGGGGTTTGACTCGACTTGGTTTCATGATACTACTCCAAAACCAGACTGGAGTGTTGTTGCTAATTCTATGGATTTTGTACCGAAAGACATGAACCTATCAAACTGTCCTGTACTCAATCCGATCGAAAGCTATCGGTCCATGATGAATCGTGAACTTCGGAAGTCCAAATACAAATGAAATGTTGTGTAAGTAGAAAAAACAGAAAATGTCACGCGCCTATCTCAATTGAGCTTTCATATAATCGCATATCGAGCGATTATCCTGCAAGGCACAATAGAATCCAACTTTGCTGCCGAGATATCAGAGATGGATTCCAATTGTGCTCGATAGGTAGGCTTTTTTGACTTCACTCTTTGCGCAACTGTTCTCTATAGACTGTGGCCTGAACCATCTTTCATTAACAGCGATGCCAGATTTTCAGACATGTCTGTATTTCTACAGACTTTGGATAGTCTCTTGCTTATATGCTACTGGATACAGACATGGTGAGAATTTTGAAATAGTGGTAGTGTTTGGCAAAAATGCACTAGAGACTACATTCGAACATGAACCATTCATTCGATTTTTTTTCCATCTACAATGTTCTAATTTATACCATCTAAAAGCTTTCACAGACATTCTAAATAATCTTTTGCAGACATTTTACCAAAACATATGGCATTCTGAAATATTAAAGACAGAATCATCGAAGACACATACGCATTGTGTCATGATTTGAATCTCACATCGCTCAGCTTAAATATGTCATTGGATTAGAAAGATATTTTTAGCTTGTTTTCGAAAATATAGTAATGATTCGCAAATTTGCTAGAGCTTTTCAGACAATCCAAATCATTTAATATAACTGCAATTGATTCATATCGTGGCTTCAAACTGACTACAAATATACACGGAATTAGAAACTTTTTCTTCTCATGTATCTCATTAGAATTTTAGTGACAACCAGTGGCGGATCCAGGGGGAGGTTCCGTACCGCCCAAAATTTTTTTGTTTGTTGAGAAATTTTAAATTAGTTTCAAGTTTATATTAGTTTCAAACTCAAAATCATCCCAAAGTAAATTTTACTAACAAAACTTTTATTCATTAAATTACGGTTATTATACGGTATTGAGAAATGTACAATGTTCATTTTAAAACCAAAATTTCAGGCCCTTTCCGAAATTTTTTCTGGATCCGCTCCTGGTGACAACTCAGTCAACTGTCTGCCGACATTACAGCAAACGTACAAGCCAGAAATGAAACTACTTCCACACACTACGACGACGTGACTTTGTTTTTCTTTCTTCGGTCATATCAGATTTTTGATTGACAGCTTGTTTTCCTTCTCCTATATTATATTTCGACAGAATCTCCACATCACCAGGCACGACGAGGCGTGCGTGCGTACGTGTTTGGCTAAAAATGTCACCCGAAGAATCTACCTAACCTACCTGTCATAATTAAATTACACGCAGTTCCTTCTGGGATCGACTGGTATGTTTTTTTTTTGCTGTCTGAGTCGGAATATTGCTCTTACTTAGAACGGATGATATCTGGGATCGAAAGAAAAACAACCATCACATCGGGTGTACCGGGTAGGGATACTTTCTGGGAAAATATTTGGACAGAAACCTGGTTACCGGTTGCCGAAATAGGATCCAGAAAATGGGAGCACTTCATTTATCCAGGCAAAGAATAGTGCTCTTTGGATGTTGTTTTGTTGCTATTCGAAGTCTTTTTGATGTCGGACCTACAACATATCTAACAAAACTTTCATCGTTCTAACTGCTCTTTTTACTGATTGGGGAAAGGATGTCTAACAAGCTACCGGCATGTTGCCTTGATAAAGAAGTAATGTTAACAAGTTAATTTTTTGCGTTAAATTAATTTCATCGTGAAGGGGTAAAAAGATCGATTACCGGATTATTAATTATAATTAATTTTATGCTAAGTATGTTGATTGACATATCAAGAGGCAAGCAGAACTTCGGTTTCAAGTGTAATCAGAGTGTGCTACCATCCTACAAATACAAAAAAATATTTTCGATGGATGGGTACAACTAGTTACTAAAGACGAACCCGTTTCCGGTACAGATAAGCTGAATTGAATTGACATTCTTGGTTACTGATGGTCAAAGAGTAAATACCAATTTTGGCCACGACTGCCTCGTTCAATGACGTTGTTTGTTCGTGCAGATATATTCGATTGAATGTCCAACTAACTTCTGCTCCGATCAACCACTGACCCAACTTTTATCGGACCTGCACGCACTCAGCTGGGCTGATGGAGCAGGTGGTCTGGCAAAATTCAATTATATCACGACAAACTAGCAACTATATTGAATTTCCCAGTAGACAGAAAATTCTGCTACCGCCGGTCGGACAAAGTAAACTGTTTGTTCCCCACTTTTAGATTCGCCTCCTGGCCCGAGCAAGTCTCTGTTTGGAGACTATCAATTATTATTATCGACCAGATGATGTACAGCCAGCTGAAATAACAAAAGCCGAATTGATTTGCTAGCTGTCACTCACAGGATTTAGGAAGAGCAGTGCTTAATTGGAAATCTAGAATGTGGTAACGAGGAAGGGATCTTTATTTCACTTCTTCTATCGAACGACATCGAAGTTAGATTGGCTCTCTGAAAATATTGTGAAATGCATAATTCAATATCAATTCTTCAAAAGGGCTAATGAGATTTTTGTAAACAAACTTATTTCGCTCATTATTCCGCTGTCGAGTTGAATTTCATGAAAGATACACATGAATCAACATCTTTACCCTTTGTAGAATCGATTTCAAATGTCTTTTGTGTTGAAATTATAACAAATTAAGAGAAATCAGCAAAACAAATGTTTGTTTACAAATCTTATTAGCCCTATTCAAATGTTGATATGGAATTCACGTTTTCAGCAACGTAAAACATTAAACGTAGAAAATGCGATTCTCGGTGTACCTTCCGGTGCAAGAACGTAGATTGAATACGTTTTGTTGTAGAATACATCTAACCTGTCAATAATTATTGCGACACTTTCAATTTGCATAACTTTTTTTCATACTAGACCTAAATAAACCAAATGTCGCCTAGTTTCTTTTTGGCGTGCATTATTTACATTCGCTCAGTTGTGCAGTTGTCAGTGAGCAAACCGCTCTCGAGAGGGTTTTGTGCACTCACATGAATGATTCTGGCTTCTCGCATAGTGTCTTTGGTATAACTGATAAATAATCATCATTCGACCGGTTCGAACGTCCTCCAAAGGTGCTAGGGACCGATGACAGTGGACCACAAGCCTGCAGCTGGACGAAAACCGAAAACAGCGCAGAACAAGCGAGAAACTAATGATTATCAATTTGAAGCGGAAACATTTCAACGCGTGTACTGGCCAAAAAACTTGAGGTTCCGAAAACTTTCGTCCAGAGGGTCAAAAAAGGATCCGGATTGAAAACGTACAGGGTTTTTTTTTTTTTTTTTTTAAATTCGTTTATTTGACACGGCTCATAGCGGTAGCTTAACGGAGCCGTGGATCTTTTATACGTTTACAATATATGTAAAAATAAAAAATACAAACAAGACTTAATTAATTGGATCTCGTGCGCGCAACTTTTTATTGCGAGCGGAGACCTTCTTTCGCGAGGTCTGTTGGCAAACAGCGTCAGGGGGGTCATTTAATTCTCTCTTGTTTTTCACGTCCCGGTCGAAGCTGGCTTGGTGTCCGGGATCAGATGTTCTCCCTTGCTTCTTGCACTTATTGTTGATCAGTGTAAATCCGTCGTCATTGTTACTGCATTCGTTGCCGATGTTGCTTACAGTTGCTTTTGGGGTGCTGGATGATTCTTTTGCGGTTGTCATTATGCTCTGAACAGCTGCTACAAATTTGGCCACCGTTTGTGGTTCAGGCATTGGTATTGAAAACTCTGTTTTAGGTTGGTTTGCCGTAGATGAGTTGGCAATCGGTTGAGATGCATTTTCCTCTGCATCTTCCACGCAAGGTTGTCCATGATGAGCTGTCTGATTACAATACTTGCACGTAGGAGTTTGCCCCTCATGGGTGCATAGTGTAGTTTGCATAATTGTAGTTCCATGAGTATTGAGTTTTATTGCCAAATAGGAGGGTATAGGCCTTTCAACCCGCATCCTCACTACAAAAACGCCGTTAGGTGTACCCGGGAAGAAGTTTCTCCAAGTATCAGGTGTAACGGATTCTACTTCTCCGTATTGCGACATGCATTTTGCAATTGGCTCAGGAGGGGTACGAGGTGATAGGTCATATAACCTTACATCTATATAATCATTCTCAATGTATACGGGAATCTTAATTCCAACGTTGTCACTTTCAACCACGTGTTTTAAATTGTTCTTCAAAACGAAACGCTCGGCTTGTGCTAATGTGTTGAATGATATTAACACTACATTGCGAAGATGATGGTACTGAAGGTACAAGACTTCCGCAAGCCTAAGTTGCATTTTTACCTTCAGAAGGTATTCCACTTCACTAAAACTCGGTCGTTTTAGACAAAATTTAAAGTCAACGACCGCAGCGTTGGGTCGGAGTAGAGCTTTTTCGTCAACTTTACTCATGATGACAAGAATAATCCAATATTTCCTTTGTTCTCGAGACAATGCACACTAGATCGAGAGGCCTGTTGTTCACTTGGCTCGATTGTACGTCTGACTGCGGCAGAAGTAGAAAGTAGACTGTACGTACAGGGTTTCGAACATCCCAAATCGGGACGAGCGCCAGCAAATTATCATCAAAACGCGCGCCCAGAAGCTATACGCAGATTTTGCGCAGTTTACGAGGCGGTACAAGTTTCACAGACAAAGATCAGTGGATGCCCGATCCGAACTTAAGAAGCTGTCAAAATTCGCTTCGAAACTCCTGATTAGGCAAGCCGTATGCGCTTGTGGGAAACGTAGTGAACCATTCGTGAACAAAGGCACCATAAACGGTGAGCTTTACAAAACTGTGTGTCTCCTAGAACGGGGTTTGACTCGACTTGGTTTCATGATACTACTCCAAAACCAGACTGGAGTGTTGTTGCTAATTCTATGGATTTTGTACCGAAAGACATGAACCTATCAAACTGTCCTGTACTCAATCCGATCGAAAGCTATCGGTCCATGATGAATCGTGAACTTCGGAAGTCCAAATACAAATGAAATGTTGTGTAAGTAGAAAAAACAGAAAATGTAATTGAAACGACTGTACAGGCTTTGAAGAGGGGCGTAAATCGCAAATGTCGAGTAATTTATTCACACTCATCGTCAAATTTAGCCGATGTATGATAGGTAAACTAAATACACATACTGAGTTACTGTCAAATTTTGATTTAATTTTCGACTCATCCTTTATATTCAACCTATGACATAAACAGTCAAATGCATGCACGATGCATTTCACATGGTTCCGCCATATTGTTCGTGGTAAAAGTAACGAGCATTGCATTCAGTAACCTTTCAACGTCGAATTTATTCAACGAGAAACAAACCCGAATCGTCGAACTCAGAAATCAGATCGTAAAACGGCCACTCCATATATCAATTCCTGCAACGATCAAAAGCAGTTTCCGGTTCAACAACGGCTATAAACTCCATTCCAACACTTTGCTTCGAGGATTCTCCTTTACGATACCCGCCAAGCACCCCATATAATCCACGTTGCAAATTACCATATCATTGGGTCCATACTGATCCTTCTTTTATATCGACGAATCTCAATAAAACTTTTGAAATTAGGTCAATTTCTTTTTCCTCCAACCTCCCTCCCCCGTCAGTACAAATCGCTGACGGAAAAATGGCTTATTCTGCTAGAGCTATTTTTAACGCGTTGCGCCCCAACCTAGAATCTTCCCCGCTTTCATCACAGCTCGCATAGGTGAACACTATAAAATGGCTCGCTCCTTGTTGGGGAAGTGTCCAATACCTAAGGGTACCTACATGTGAATATGCAACGAGCAGAAAATCATTTATACCAGCAGCCAACACCGCCGCGCATATACTACTGCTTTTTTTATTGCATTTTATATCGCTCGACTACGTCCGGAAAAACGGATTTTTGCGCCGGAAACGATGCTTATAGAATCGACAGGATAATAAAGCAGCAAAGAGACCTTTCTTCGTTCGGATGCAGTATGGGAATCGGGACGTGGGGGGTATGAGGTCATCGTCTAATACTGCTCGGGGAGGAAGGCGTCAGTGCTCTTAGGGTATTGATTTCGCCATAATAACGGAAACGAGTGTATTGTTTATTTTATTGCTGAACATTTTTATGGGTGAAAAGAGATAAATTAAAAATATATGTCCTGTTGTGGGGCGGGTTGTCGAAATAGAGCGGTGATATGGTTTGTTGGGAGAAGTTGAAGGTGCCATCATTTTCTCGCATTTTATTCGGTATGGCTTTTGTTTTTTCCAGAAACGGTGAGAGCCGGGTTTTTCTTTTATTTTATGAGATTATGGATGTGTCTTTTATTGTTATGTGTTTTATTTGTTTCTAGCACGATTGTAAAAAAGGATTTTTACATTGGAAAAATTCTCTTATATTTCAATATTCATATGCATCTACTGTGGGTGTCCTTACGAAGACACTCGTATTGTTTTCAAATCTCAACTTTTTATCTCAGACCTTCAAATTAAAAAAAAATCAGCCAACAAACTGACAATTACGTTTCTGATCATGTGTTCGTCCGCCTGTCGCCTTATTGTAAACGCTCCGGAGGTCGCGCAAATGGTTCACTAAACGAGCAACCGCTGGTGCCCTAAGGCCCCCCCTAGATTTTCAGAGTGGCGTACACTCAGTACACTAGCGCGAGTGGCAGAAGGTTAACCAGGATATTACCTACACAGCATACAACACTCAAAACTATCTGAAATTAAGTTGAAAGAACATATCCTTTGAGTGATGTCATTTTTCCGTCTAGGAAACCTCGCATCACTGAGAACGGATATATAAGCTAGAACCAACTTTTTCCGAAAAACTTGTGTAAACATTTGAATGAAAATACGTTGAAAATCACCATCGCATACAAGTTCGCATGCGTGAATCACCATTGTATCCAAGGCCCGTATTAGGATTTATGACGGCGCCGGTGGTTGAGTGGTAAGCGTGACCGTCATTCATTCCAATTTGCCTGGGATCAATTCCAGCCGAGGTCGTTGAGATTTTTCTGAGGTGAAAAATCTGTGGTCACGTCTTCCTTCGGAAGGGAAGTAAAGCCGTTGGTCCCCGGTCTATGAGTTTGGTGGATCGATATCTAGTCCAGATAGTGAAGTCATCTCTCTGGCGTCGGTAAAGAAGAAGTGATCCAACTTCTATACTCTTACTTACAAAAATATCCTCCTCCTGTGATACTTGTAGAATATGCAGTAGTATATACGGCCTCTAGCAAAAGCGAGTATCGGACTAACCATTCCCTTCCCTTTCCCTCCTTTATCTACGTTCGGGCCTAGCCGGCGCCGGTATTGACCAATACTTTAGGATTACCAGGAGTTGCACATTGAAAGATGTTTCGCTACTCCCAAGCATAATTATCTACTTATTCTCTGTGCAACTTCAGCTAGTCCACATCGATAACGGAGTAGCAGCCAGGGCTGGTCGCACAAGCTCAAGCTCAAGGCCCGTATTTCTAGCCGATCGTAGCGCCAGCCAGTGGCAAGTTGGTACTTGCTGAACAGCATTGTCATTTCAAAGCATCAGTTTTATTTCTCTCACAATTTAAAAACTTTACTTGTATGTCAGTTCTCAGTGCTTGCATAATGAGACAAGGAAAAGAAAAAAATTACAGTTCAGTGAGCTTGTTTACAACGTGTTAGAATTTAATGTTTCAAAAGCAACTCGAATCCAACTTGTTTGCACTGTGTTGAAATCAAAATATAATCTTAGTAAATGTGTACAAGCTCTTCGAACTGCCGTAAAAGTGAGGTAATGTTGTATGGAACATTGCATTGCATGAAACTGTTTACCCTCACTTTTCTGACAGCTCAAAGAGCTTGGTTACATGGACTCAGACATTTTTGACCCTCAAAATACGAGAAACCATAGAGAACAGAAATCCATGATCGAACAAATATATTAATAAAACTAGTGTAAATGTATGAACAAATATATATTTATTTATTTATTTATTTATTTATTTCCATTTTTCATCTGACCCATGTTGGTCTACATGAAATTTAATGTTGTTGTATGGGAAAAGCCCATTTCAAGGTTCACTTCAGAAGCAGACCTTGAATGCGCGTAAAAACCCATAATCTTTTCGCATGTTTTTCCTACAATAACAATGAACTGACATTAAAATTATTAAAACAATAACACCGCCACGCCAGCCAATTCCAAGTACCCCGTAAACCCATTCGGAATCCTAAATGGATTTAGTATGGATTCCAGCTTAAATGGAACAACCGATTCCGACTCAATCAATTATTGCTTTTGAACTGCGATCCATTCTGAAGTCCGAACCGGTTCCTTTATAGTTTGACTGGGTAGAGGTGTAATTAGACAATCCATGAAACGTTTTTGATCATCTGATTATTTCTTGTCTATTTTTTTCTAACATTACTCCGGTGGGCGCGATGTCCGACAAAACCGTTGTTTCAATCCAACATCAAACGAATCAATCTAACGAAAGATTTTTGTCGGACGGGTTTTTCTGTTCACAGGAATAAAGCAAAATAAACTTGTTAACAAAATCCACCACTAAATTGTCAAACAGACATCTCATGGATTGCCTAATTATGTAAAACGTTTTGAAATCTCTATGTGATGTCAATTCAGTCGAACCACAGAGAATAGTCATATAAGCTAGAACAAACTTTCCCGAAAAACCTGTGTAAACATTTAAATGAAAATACGTTGAAAATCACCATCGTATACAGGTTCGCATGCGTGAATCTCCATTGTATCCAAGTTTGCATACAAGTCCCATATCGCGATTGCTGGTCGATCGAAGCGCCGACCAGTGGCAAGTTGCTACTTGCTGTTGTCATTTCAAAGCGACAGTTTTATTTCTTACACAAGTTGAAAACTTGACTTGTGACATACAAGTCAAGTTTTCAACTTGTGTAAGAAATAAAACTTAGACAGCTTATCGTACGTATGCCGAACGTCCGTATGCTTAATGGGGCACACCTGAGAAAATTGTACTTGGTAGTTCGGATATCTTTACCAAATGCGCCACTGTTGCCTTTTCTTTCAGTAGCTGAGTTCGACCACTGAGAACTGACATAGTTCTCAGTGGTCGAACTCAGCTACTGAAAGAAAAGGCAACAGTGGCGCATTTGGTAAAGATATCCGAACTACCAAGTACAATTTTCTCAGGTGTGCCCCATTAAGCATACGGACGTTCGGCATACGTACGATAAGCTGTCTTCCCAAATGAACATCGTACACAATGTTCGCTCTGGTTCTGTGTTCATATTAAACCCACCCTTCGTGTACAAACTTTGTACCAAAACACGTGTACATGTTTGTCTGCACATCCTAACCCCATGTACGTACACGGTGTGCGTACACATAGATTCGTGGCACCAATTTTATCTTTCTCATTCTCATCATCACTTGCGTTGACTCTTTTTGCCTTGTGCGAATCGTTCTCGTCTACGCACCGGGTGTACGTACACAACTGTTTGAACTGGAGTTTGCACATCATTTGCTTGGGTTCGATGTTCGAGGCGAACCTATACATCGAGACGAAGCATGTTTGGGGTTGAACGCGTGCACGAAATTTTGTGCACAGGTACAAACCCGTCGATGTTTATGGGAAGTCTGACGATAGGCATTAAAGACGTTAGGCGTAAAGACGTTAGGCATAATGGACGATGTTTTTTGGCGGTGATAGCCTCGGGTGGTAAGAGCGTGACTGTTTGAACTACAGACACTTTATACACAGACTATCGAAGTGTCAAAAAATGCAGCCAAGCGAGCATGAGGGTATTGTGAGGGGGAGTAAGAAGGAAAGAGCCCATGCAATGCGCATGGGATCTTCTGTGATGTCATTAGATATCCATTATTGCTAGTTTGACTGGTTCTGTCTCCACAAGTCTGTGTATAAAGTGTCTGTAAATTTGGACTTTTTTATGTTGTAGAATTAGCTGATCAAACTCGATCAATATTTTGTTCTGCTGTATGTACTTGAAGAAATATTTGCTCAAATAAAAGAAGCAGATCGAATCTTTGGCATGCGGAAACTAAACTTGTGTTAATTTCGCAACGTACGTACTGAGTACTTACCGCACATAACTAAAATAGGTTCAATTGTATTACGGTATGTACTACGGTATGAATAACGCACAGTAACTTATGTAAGTTCTTGCCTACATGCATGGTACAATTGCCCAATCAGAAATTATGTGCCTTGATGAACAGTTCATGAAAGAAAGAATGATCAATTTGTGATTCTAAATTGACTATCTTCCATATTATTCAATTCAATAATTATATCCTTGAGTCCATCAAAAATAGAACTACGGAAACTGTCCGGTATCATCAGAAACTTAAAATCCGTACCCTAATGCTGATGGTGTCCATAACACTACAAGTTTGCATTTGTTCGAAAACCTAATGTGTATTCCTTATTTTACTTAATTTTTCAGTCTGTCTGACATTTTCAGTCTTAGCGGCAAATTGGTTGCTGTTGCCAGAAATCTGCCAAAATTCCGAAAAAAATATCTTGAAAATGTAAAAATTGTCCACAAATTTTCACATGTCTTCTGGCATCCCTGGCTGGAGGTCAAACTGACATTACACTGAGTATATTAAACACATTAATATCATGCGGAAAACAATCGAATTAATTCAATTGTGTACGGATTATAAACAAAAATTGATGTCAATTTAGCGAGTCCTAAAGAGACTAGAATAGCAAAGAGATGTCATGTTCCATTTAGAATTCCAATTCAGCTGGGAATGATTATAATCGAATTCGAATCCCAGACGAAACAAGGTATCTCTCAAAGGCGTTGTTTATGTCTAAATGTGCGCCGACCATCGGACCTGTCAGTGGCTACCGATCGTGCAAAGTAAAGAAATATTCTTTTTTTGCAGAACGTGCAATAAAAGTATTAGTGTTGATAGAAATACTATTAGAGAAAATTCTTTCAATCGACTATACAACCCATCTTATTCATTATATTATATTCTTTTGATACAATGTACAATAAATTACAATTCTCTCTCATTTGTGAGCAATGATCAAGTTTACCCTCTGCTGCTTACTGATCGTTCTGAAGGCCTTCTCTCTTGCTCGTGTTGCGTCCATGTCAATGTCACTAGTACAGCTTTGATTTTCGCCGTTAAATGTTTGGTGATTTTTGCGTTTTCGAGTGACACTGGTACCTCCTTTATTATTTTTACTTTATTACTTCCCTAGGTATGTTGGCAATTGGTTTGAGTATATTGTTTGCGCGGCATTTTGTTCTGGTCGTCTGTCTGTGGCGTATCAGCAGTTGTCGAAGGTTGTTCGGTAGTATTGGTTGTAGTAGGTGTATCTTCTTTAGTTGTTTCGGCGCATGGCTTACTGTAGTGTGTCGTTTGGTTACACAACTGGCACGTATGGGTGTACCCAGGATGTGTGACACTTTTGTAAGCACAAGTTCCATTTTTCACCTTTATCAACTGTTCCACCTCGGGCAATGTAGGTCAAAACGAGTATGGGAAAGGTGAATCGCAAAGTAAACAGACTATGGAAGTGTCAAAAATTGCAGCCAAATGGACTGCCAAAATATGCAGATAAACGAGCATGACAGTTTTGAGAGGGGAAGTACAAGAGGGAACCCATGCAAACCTTATGGGATCTTCCGTGATGCCAGTTTACATTCATGGTTGCTAGTTTAACTGTTTTTATCTCCGCAAGTCTGTATATAAAGTGTTTGTAGGGAGCGGCGCGGGTAGTATTTTTTGTTTCTATGCGGTTCGCAAGCGGTGCGCTTTCGACTTCTGATCTGTATGAGATGAGAAAGCATACTGTGAGCCGTGCGTCTTATATATTTCCGAATTGCCGAATTGATTTCGAAATAGAATACTTCGTTTAATGCATTAATGCGACGTATCATGGATATTATCGGAATGTTAGCAGTGTAATTGGTTTTTCTCATATCGGTGTGCAGATAGTGTCCTACGGTGGTCGGATGTTTCCATCTGCTACTTATTTTTGCGGGTTACGACTGTGCTTTAATCCTTGCCTTTTCCTTGGCGGTGTTGGCGTACGATTAAGTGCAACGAAACAAACTGTAGTGGCAGATAATAATTGAACATGGCTTTCCGACAAACTGAATAGAGTGGTTCGTATAACGCTGGATGGGTCAAAATCAAGCATTCCAATTGCCCAAAAGGACTATCGATTCGCGTGTGACATTAGTTGTATTGCAGCAGAGCGATGCACTTCCTGATTTGCTGTTCATGAGTGCGATACCAACACCTGGTGTGCAAAGGAATGGTACAATCATCACGAGATCTTACACGCTGCTTGGCTTCCGAACGACATAGATACCAGTGGAGTCGATCGCAGAGCAGTGGAAGCTACTTTTGTGCTTTTTAAAAGAGAGATTTTCAAAAATAAACTTTGATAGAATAACGTAAATGGTAACTATTAGAGAACTGAGCCATCCGTAAGTTGTTGATTATGAGGTAGAAATGCATGCGGTTGTCAATGAGCTTACTGAAGATGAAGATAGCCGTGAGCTAAATAGTGGTTTTCGGCTACCTACGGTTTGTGTATTCAGCCTTAATTCTGTAGTGTGCGGACGTGCACAAACTTCCCCCATACATAACGCTGATACTCCCTGTTGCTCTGTACATAAGACGTGTTCGTTGAAGGAGACAGGTTATCGAATAAGTAATGTGTACAAACATGCTTACATCGCAAAGCTTATATAGCTCTATAGGCTACAGTTAACCGAGCATGTTGGTAGAATGACGCAAGAGAGAACAACTAAAGGTACGTTCTTCAGCAAACCTGGATGAGGTTGTAAACTTTGGTGCAGGTCTCGCACTTGAGCAATAGGCGCGTGCCATTTTGTTTGTACGAAATTGCAACAAAATAATAGGCAGAAATCGTCTGGCAAATGAAACAAAGATTGGATTTTTTCAAACTGAACGCCTTCTGAAATATTTTGCTATTCAACTGTTTTGGTTACGCGTTCGAAAAAAATCGAACGAAAACAAGTAATATCAGACGCGATGGACTTTTGACTTTACATAAAAGGTATGCCGGTACTGCACTGCTATACAGGAAATTTGGCGCGACTTGTCACTTGACCCACATTTATAGATGGGAATGGTGCACTTCATGGAAAAATAATGTTCTCGAGTCAGATAGCACTAAACTCAATTTGTCGAACCCATGGCCTGATCCAATATTATCGAGTATTGAATTCAAACAATAGCCACGGGCTCCAATCCCGTGGTTATTAACAGTAACAGTGTAACAAGTAACAGTGATCCTTATCCATAAACCGGGATAACCACAATTCGTATCGGCCGATTGAAATGCTATTCTATTACGCCTAGACAATTTGGTTAAGCCAAACGGCTTATCAGAAACTAAATTTGCCTTTCGCCATGGCAAGGAAACGAACGATTGTTTTGCTCTCCTTTCAATAGAAATTCATCTGGCATACGCTCCAATGAGCAAATGGTAAATATATTGTTGGTCAATAAGTAACATGTAATGTTTTGTCGGAAAAGCTTCACTGTTATACACTTTAACCAATCCTAAACAACTATTCGTGAAGTAGTAGCATGGCGATACGGCAACTTCTTAAATTGTCTACAAGAGTTTTCCATAAGGCTCTTGTTTAAGCCACCCTCTTTACAATTTCTACGTGAATAGCATCAATAAATATCGTTTGACTCTGAATGCACTTGATTTGGATTAGGTCTCGTGGACATTTGACTAAATGTCAACAAAGGATTCTTGGCACATTAGTTTGTTCTTGGTTGGGAAACTTACAAAAGGTTGAATCAAATAACGATACTGTCAGTAATAGAACATAGGAGCTACTGTCTCCATTCTGCCGCGAACACTCACATTATCAACATGGAAGAAATACAGTATCGTTGTTTGCGTATCGTCCGAGCTGTCACTTCCATTTCAGAGATATCCCTTCGCATCTGCTCATCCAACGCGAGGTTATAAATCCATTGTTAATTGGAAGTTTTGATGACTTGTTCTGCCTCAATCTCGAACGAGACACTAAACTATGCGTTTGTGGCAAGGGTTTCCGAGACATCGAGCACGTGGCAAGGGTTTTCGAGACATCGAGCACAGCTTGAAGTAGAACACCCAATGTTCCTATTCGTGATACTGGTCGGAACCCGTCGTTGATCTACTATTTTATAGAAATATTAAATATGCAAATTTTGGCTAATGTGGGACTCAGGATGTGGGATCTTTCTGGTGTTATTGCTGTTTAGAGGTGGGACAGCACAGTTCTTTTCGCATTCAGCATCAGTCAACACTAGTTTCTCTCTATCGCGCTCCGAAAGAACAAATTACTGATCTCTCCGTTCACCACCCCATCATAATACAGAATCGATGTTCGTTCTTTTGTATGTAAAGAACAGTGTGCAAATCTAATAAAGTCATGACGTGGCGATAATATAAAGAAGAGTAACCGAACTCATCATGAAAAGACCTCGCTCATAATTATGATGTTTCGTAACTTGATATTTTTTGTGAAAACAGAAAATCAAATGCTTAGTCCAAAGAAAAAAATATTAACTACTTCCTTTTATAAAACGGCAAAAATTTTAATTTAACTTATTGAAGCAACGCCCCAAAGGTTCAATTTATGCTATTTATTAACACGAGAAAATGAAACTAATTCCAAGGTACCAAATCGGTACAGCAATTAGTATCAAATAATAAACTTAAAATTTACATATCATAGTTCCTCAAATATTTTCGGAATTGGTGGGTTAATTTTAAAATCTACCGATCTGACTTCATGCACAAGTGGCCACACTGGTACGGGTGCTCTCGTAGAATACTATGGGAATTCTCCCATGGATTGTTATGAAATCCGCAAGACTACTTCCAGAATCTAGAGGAAATTTCTTAGGATGCTGGTAGAGTTCTTCTCAGTGACCTCGCTAAGAATCAAAACATAACTATAGATAGTATTCTGGAGGAATGGCGTTCTTAATTTTTCCGAAAATTTATTGTAGATTCCTGCTCAGGTTTGTAATGCATTTTAACCTCCTATCAAGATGAAATTTTTTGGCGAAATTTTTCTAACAAGAAGGATTGCCTCAGAATCCTAAGAAGGATCCCGAAAAAGATCAGAATCTGAATATTGATAAGTATTCCATCAGAATTCTGGGCAGAATACCGATGGAGCTTTAATCAATTGTATTTCAGTCGGAAGTGCGTCACAATAAATTTGATTTTCATATGAAGTGAGAACAGCTCATCTTCTCGAATAATAAGCAACTGCAAGCATTCAAATAACTTTAAACCATTTTTTCCAGATAAATTCCGTCATCAAAACGGTCGACAAATCGGTCTCCGCCGAGCTCACCATCCTGGCGAACGTCACCGACAATCAGGCCCGATATCGCTGCGAAGCCCAGAACTCGGCCACCGAAATTCCACTGTTCGAAACGAAAACACTTAGCGTACACTGTAAGTATCACAGATTTCCCAGATTCGGACAGCAACGAGTCGTTTTTTTTTCAATTCCTCGCATACTGCTGACGGAATATTTTCGCATCCAACGCGCGACTCAGAAACGCTTTCCCGCAAATTTAATCCCGCAATTTGCTTAATGCTTTGTGAGGTTTACTCTCCTACCCTTTCTCGCTATTTGCATCCGTATGTACTCGAATGTTGATTCGCTCGCTTATATTTGCAGTTTCCCCGGAGACGGTGAAGATAACGATTGATCCTCCGGAGCTGAAGCCAGGTATCGAAGCAACGCTAATCTGCGACTCGAGCTCCAGTAATCCACCAGCGAAAATTTCGTGGTGGCGCGATGGAATTGCAGTACAAGGTAAGTTCATATGGGACCAGCCCGGAACTGATGGCATTCTCACTCGGTAGGCCACACCGTGCTTGTGGGTTGGTGGGGGGGGAATGTTATTCTCAGCCAGCAGGCAGAAGACCGCAAGTGAAATTGGATGTGATGCAATGGAAGTGCGATGTAGATGAACTAGCGCAACAACCGGGGCGAGAATTAGTAGAACTTAGGCACATGTACTGTACACCCGGAACCGTTCGTTCCGGGAAGCACAGAGACGTGCAGAGTCACCACTAAATGTGACACGTATCGACTGTCGTTGGGAATTCAAGATTGCTTCATTTACTGCTACTGTCAGGTCGTTGTTGCCAGTATCGTGTCGCTATTGCCAGCCAAATCGAATTAGCTTTCGGTTGCTTTTGCTCAACACGCCTAGCTACAGTTCGACCGGAAATCGTTCACATATGTCCAAACCGTTTCATCCCATCCGGTTTCGGTGTGGGGGACCTCTGTAAACTGCAGCTATCCGATGCACACGCCGTCTAACCATTTCATTTTCCCTTTCTCGCTTTTCGTTAGGCATAAATAATGCATCCAAGCCGGGCTTGTGGGGAGGCACCGTATCGTCGCTGGAGCTGAAGGTAAACATCACCCAGGATATGAACGGAAACGTCTATACGTGTCAGAGCACGAACGAGGCATTACAGCGCAGCGTACACGAGGCAGTCAATTTGCAAGTACTATGTACGTCAGGATTTCTTCTTTGTCCACATATCCGCCGAAAACGGTGGCGGTACTCAAGTTACCAAACTTTTCTGCGAAAAGTTTCGTACCCTGGCAACCACTAAAATCACTCAAACAATTTTCTCGTTCAACAGATCCGCCCAAATTTTCACCGCCCCCATCGTCTACCGCCGTAGGCGTAGAAGGCGAATCCCTCACGGTTGCCATGGTTGCCAACGGAAATCCCATGTCCATTGCATATACCTGGACTAAAGATGGCCTACCGATTCTATCTTCCGGTAAGTACTGCTCGCGCATTCCAACATTGACGAGGCTTCCGCACTGGCAAACACGGACTGGTCGAAAATAACTTTGCGGAAGCCCCCCATTAGCACTAATCGCCGTCGATTAATTCACCACATAATCCTTTCTGTTATCTATTTTTAACCTGTACCAACAACAACAACATCCTCGCTCACGTAAAACGGAAAACACCGGGAAAAAAACTACAGGTGTCCAACGGATCGTCTCCGAGGGGCCGATCCTAAACATTACCAAGCTGACGCGGAACGACGCCGGAATCTACACGTGCGAAGCCGTCAACTCCCAGGGCTCGGCAATGATTAATATCACAGTCGTGGTCGAATGTAAGTAAATGCAGGGCTGGCTGGCGCGGGCTGAACTGGCTGGATGTCTTCGGCCGATTCCTCAACCATATCTAGTCCCTACTACCAGAGCAAGGCGTGTGTCGGTTCAATCGAGCAGCGAACGCGAACGGGCGATGGAGACGTTTGCTGGGTGGTTGGTGTGGGCTAGGAATGGGAACCTACATGATTCATCTTTCGCATGGGGGCCCTGGGAAGGATGCTTTAGTGTGACTTATATGCCGCAATCCAGGCGGTATGCTCCGAGATTTGATGGGATTAAATTTTTCCTTGGTGGTTCAATTTTTCATCGTGATTCGCTAGTTTTTTTGTTTGGGTGGGGGAACGAGAATTAATATGTGCTTTAGGCAGTACTGCAGGGTGGGGGATTTATTCAGCGGATGCCGGGATGAAACGTTTTTGGGTGATTGGGCTTACTTGGAGTTGATGTGAGTGATTTTTATTAAAAAAAAGCGTACGGGTAACGACGTATCAGCGTTTGATATATTATGTAACTATTTTTATAGATTTGATTAGTTTTGGTGCAAACATGTTTAAAGCAATTTGCCTAAAATTGTAACGAATGCAGGTTGCATCCAAAGCAACAACAAATTGAACAAATTGATTATTTAGTCCAATGTGTAGACGCTGCAGGATTTAAACTGAACAACGTCTACCATTTACGTAATCGGGAAGGAAAAGCGCGAAAAAAATTTAACTTGAACTCAAACTTGGCTTGGATTTTTAACTTTATCTACGATTTGGAGTGGACTTAGACTTGAATTTGGACTTGGACTTGGACTTTGATTTGAACTTCAGTTCCTGAGCTAGAACTGGGGCTTTTTGGTTTAAATTGGGGTTTTGGGACTTTGTTTTGGACTCCTGGAATTAAACTTGCACTCTTGGACTTGGATGTGGAATTCGACTAGGCATTGGTTGAACGAGGGCTCTTGGACTTGGTCAACGATTCGTGGACTTGGAGTGAGTCTCCTAGACTTGAACTAAAAGGCTTAGATCTCTAGTTTCAACTTGACCTCTTAGACTTGGATTTGGGCTTTTGAACTTGTTATTGGGTTTTTGGACTTGAGCTCATGGATATGAACTGTTCCTTTTAGAGTTGGGACGTGGAATTAGACTGAAACTGGAGTAGCTCTCCTGGATTCGGACTAGTGCTCTGTTACTTGGACTTGGATTTAGGCTCGTGGAAATGGGCTCATGAATTTGGACTTGGTCTGTTGGCCCTGATAGACGTCATAAACCAATTGAGGTCTCCTGTGGACTTTTAGAAACTCTTGATACTTGTAGCATCTGCTGTACTTCTGTAGTTAATCATGAATTTTTTTTTGTGTATTGTGAACGCTACTGAAGTCCTGTGAACTCGTCTGAATTCCTGGAGGATTTATGGACACGTGTGAAGCTTAGTTTTCTGATTTCTTTTTGACTTTCGTGGACCCATATAAGCTCATGTGGTCTTTTGTGGACCTTTATGGATATTTTTGGATCCTTTAGACTCTTGAAAACCCTTGCGAGCTATTAAAAACTTTTTTAGCTCTTCCGAACTCTTGTAGATTCGTATATATGCGGTCTTTTGTGAATGTTTACAGATTAAAGGTACAGGTATTCTGGACTCCAGCGAACTCTTGTGTGCTCTTGTAGACTTATGAAACTATTGCGGACTCTTATTTCTAGTGATCCATTAAGGATTCTTGTGAATTCGTTTGAGTTCATAGGTCTCTCGCAAATTCTTGGGGACTCGAGAGTTGTTAACTGCTTTAAACTCACTTCAAATTTTGGGGAATTTTGTGAAAACTTTTGGGCTCTCGTAGACTCCTTGAAACCTTTACAATTTCTTGTGGGCTTTCCTTGTGGATATTTGAGGTACATGCTGTACTTTTGCACTTAATTGTGGAACTTCTGTTTGGTTATTGTGGATCATTGTTAACTCTTCTGAAGTCTTTTTTATTCTTCTGGATTCTTGTGGACTCTTGTAGTCACTTGTGAACACTAGCTACTCTTGTTGGTTTTTGGGAATGGATTATGTACTCTCGTAAACTTTTGAAGACTCTTTTGATCTTTAGGAGACCTGTTGCGAACTTTTTGAAACTATTAGATACACTTGTGGATACTTGTGGTATCTGCTCCAATTTTGTGGATAATTAGTTTTGTTTGTTTAATGTGGATCATTGTGGACTGATCCGCAGTTATGTTAATTCTTCTGACTGCTTGTGGAATCTTGTGGACATTTGTAGACACTTGGTAACTCTTATTGGTTTTTGGGAATTCATGTAGACTAAAGACTCTCGTGAGCTGTTGAAGACTCATGTGGACTTCGGTGAACTCACTAGGAACCCTCGAGACCCCTTGCGTAATTTTAGACACTGTTGGACACTCTTGTAGACACTTGTGGTATTTGCTCTACTTTTTTAGTTCATTGTGCGATTTTGTTTATTTATAGTGAATCATTGTGGACTTTTCTGAAGTTCTTCTGAATTCTTGGGGATCCTTGTGCTAGCTAGCTCCTTTTAGTTCTTTTGAACTCTTGCGAAGTTGTATAAACTCTTGTGATCTTTTTTAGAATCTTGCGAATTCCTCTGGATCTTTCGAACTCATGAAAACTCTTACCGAATTATTTTTAGTTCTCTTGGACCCTTGTGGATTCGTATAATTTTATGTTGTAGGCTCTTGTAAACTTTATGGATTTTATGGATTTTATGGATCAAGGGTCAAGAACCCTGGTAAACTCTTGCATTCTCTTCTAACCTCTCATGAATTCTTGTGAACTCCTTTGAACTCTTGTGGACCCTTAAAGATTCCTGTAAACTCCGTGAACTTGCAGAATCTTATCGCTTTGGACTGCTTAGGTTACCTGTGGATCATTGTGAACCCTTTAAACACTCCTAAGATCTTTCACGGTTTCTCCTTATCTTTTAAGAACTCCAGATCATGTTTACAAAAAGTTTGTGGATATTCGTTTTGATATTGCGGATTCTTATTTTTGGTGATCCCTTGTGGATTTTTGTGACCTTTAGAAATCTCTTACAGCCTATTAATAGATTTGAAGTGATATGAGCTCTTCTGAACTTTTTCCTGTAGGCTATCGTGAAATTATGTGGACTTTTTGGAGTCCATTTTCACTCTAGTTGACCCTTGAGGCTTCTTATGGACTCAACTGAATTTTGGCTGGACTTGAATATTCTTGAAGACACTTGACGTCACTTCTGTACTTTTGTCAGTTCTCCTGAAATTTTGTTTGATTCTAGTGGATCGTTGTGGACTTTTATGACGTCTTATAAACTCTTTTGATTTCTTAAGAACTCGGCAAGGCATTTGTGGACATCTACGCTACTACTTTGCACTTTAATTTTATCAACTTTAGTGGACTTTTATAGTTTCTTACGGATTTTTATGAATCATATTAACTCTTTCCCCACTCTTACCCACTCCTGTAAATTGTTGTGAATTTCGGCGGGCGCTTGTAAATTCTTGCGTATTCTTGTGGACTGTATAGGACTTTGGGGGACTCTTGAAGATTCCTGAAGACTCTGCGATCTTTAATGAACTCAGAACAACTCTTCTCTTCTTTTGTGGAAGCTTGTAGCTTTTTCAGGTTTCTTGTAGACCATTGCGGACTCTTGTATTCTCTTAAAGGTTGCTGTGAACTCTTGTTGGTTTCTTTAGCTCTTGATGTGTCTAAAAGTTTGTTGCAAAGTCTTGTGGACTTTCACAAAAAATTGAGGATTTCCGGTAGAAAATATGGTGAAAACTTTTTTCTTATGTAAGCTCCTCTCGTAAACTTTTGTGGATGAATTTTCTGGATTCTTGATGACTTTTATTGACACTAGCTCTTTTATGGACCCTTATTGATTTTTAAGATCCTATGGGCTCTTGTAGACTCTTGCGAGCTCTTGTAAACTCAGGTGAATTCTTGTAGACTCTTGTAAACTCTAGAAAAGTCTTATGGACTCATGTGAATCCTCAAGCACATCTTGTATACCGCAAAGAGCTCTTATGGACTTTAGTATATGGAAACATTTGCGAATGTTTGTAAAACTATTGCGAACCCTTCTTTCTCGTTAATTTTTGTAGGTTATAGTGAAAACTCGTGAGCTCCTTTAGATTTTTGGGAACTCTTAGACACTTTTGTGATCTCAATAGGATTTGTGTGTATTATTGAAAATCCCCTTGGACTCTCGTACACTCTTTGAAACTTGTAAGGCCTCTTGTCGACTTTCGGTGAACCAACTGAACGTTGTCCGTTGGGTATTCGTGATGAGGCATTGTTGAATCATCTGTTTATAAGTTTCTTATGGAATTTTGTGTGTTTCTTGTGGATCGTTGGGCACTTTTGTGAAGGCCAATAAATGCAATAGGCCGATAGACACTCCGGTTCAATTATGGACTCTAGGCTTTTGTCGCTCTTGTGAATTATACGATGAATCCACAAGAGCGACCGTTGACCGTTAGGAGCTGTTGTAAACTCTTATGAGCTATGGTGAATTTGTATACTTTTGAGTACACTTTTGAACCTTTTCAATATTTTGCAAAATTATTGTTGACTTTTGTTTCTTGTGATCCCTTATGGATCCTTGCGAACTCTTTTGAGCTCCTATGGACTCTTGTAATATCATGGATTTTTTTTTATTTTTATATGTTCTTGAAGTTTCTTGAAGAGTCCTGTTGAACCTTGCGGATGACTCTTGTGGACTCTTTCAGACTCCTGAGACTCTTTCAGACTCCTGAGTACTTTGCCGACTTTTTTGTGATTTGGTTCTTTCGGATCCTTATGAATCTTTTGTGCCCTTGTAAAACCGTGCCGACTCTAGTAGATTATTGGGGGTTCATTAGAGTTCTTGAATATATAGGCTCTTATAGATTCTTATGAACTGTAGCGGGGTTTTGTTAACTATTGTGGAATTTTAGAGACCATTATGGACTTTTTACCGCACAGTTAACCTTCACCAACTTTGTCAACAGCAACTGCAGCAATATCCCGTAACTTCCGCGATAATTTGTTTAACGATCAACTTTATCTTTAATAATTTGTTTTGTTGTACGTTAAACCAAAGCTTTCTCCATAAGAAATTTTTGTGGACTCCTATTAGATCTGGTAGATTCTTGTGCTCTCCTATGAAATCATCTGGACTCTTGATAAACTCTAGTTCACTCAGGCAATATCTTGCGAACTTTTGTAGACTCTAGTGAACCTGTGTGTACCTAGGAGTCTTGTGAACGCTATTTTACACATGTGGACTCTTCTTAACTCTTCCCTATTCAAAAGTGAACTAGTCTTGGAAGTCTCCTGTAAATTCTTGTAACATTTTGTGTTATCTTGTGCAGTGTGGACTCTTGTGAACCACAAGAGATCTTGTGAACTTTTCTGTACTGTTGTGGTTTCATGAATACCGTTATAGATTCTTGGAAACTCCTAAGGTTTTCCGTAAAATATTAGTAGCTCCGGAGTTAGGAGTCTATAATGCACTGATCGCTTGGAATTTTGTGGACTTTTGTGAACCCTTTTGGACTCTCGTAGCCTTCTTGAATCCGATGAGTCCTCTTGTGTACTTTTGGAATCTCTTGAACACTCTTGTTGACACTTGTATTTGCTGTACTTTTGTCGCTAATTATGAAATTTGGTTTGTGTATTGTGGATCATTGTGGACTCTTCTTTAGTCTTGAGAACTCTTTTGAATTCCTAAGGGCTCTAATGGATGTCTTTAAATCCTAGCTAACTCTTTTTAGCTCTTTCGGACTCTTGTGGATTCGTATAAACCGTGTGGTGTTTTGTGGACTCCTACGGATATTCATGGAACTTTTGGATTTTTTTTTCTTTTGGACTCTCGTGCACTCATACAAACTCTAGAGGGCTTTTGTCGACTCTTGTGAATTTTTATGGTTCTTCTTGCTTTTGCGGACTCTAGGAGACTCTGGTGAATTCGGTTTAGTTCTTTTGGATTCTGATGAAATCGTATAAAGTTTCATGGTCGTTTATGGATCTTCTAGACACTTGTAAGCTCTTGCGTTCTCTTGTAGACTCTGCTGATTTCTTGTGGGCTCCTGTAAACTCTAGTTTTGTTCATAGACTGACAGAAACTCTTGTAGACCCTTGAAGACTCCTGTAGACTCCGCAAACTTGTATGGGTAGTCAACTCTTGTGGATCCTTATCGCTCTTGTAAATACTTGTGGATTCTTCAAGTTGCATTTGGATCATTATGAACTCTTGTAAACTCTCAAGAGCTGCTACGAATACTTGTGATTTTTGACAGTTGGTGTTTTTTAACTCTCTTGGTCCCCTTTAACGTCCCCGTGGTGCTGTTGAGGATTCCTGTTAATGTTAGCAAAAATTTGTAGATTTTTGTGAACATATTGTGAGCCCTTGTCGAATTTTTGTGATTTCTGGTGAGTTCTTACGGACTATTGTAAACTCTTGGGGACTCTTGTGGACATCCGTGAAATTATTCGGAACCTTACGGACTTTTAACTTTCCATTGCCACTCTGATAGACTTCCCAAAACTCTTGAGGCCTCTTGTAGATTCTAGTGGAATCAACTGATTTTTGTCTCGATGAAAGACTGTTGGATATTCTTGTGGACACTTGAGATCACTTCTGTACTTTTGTGCTTTCTGTTGGAATTTTGCTTATTTCTTGTGTATAGTTGTGGGTATGGGAATTATTATGAACTCTTCTGGTTCCATGATGACTCTTATATAAACTTGTGAATACTTGCGGACAACCATCTAACTCTTTTGATTTTGTTGGAGTCCTAAACATGAGTCACGTCATTCTACGTATCAAATTCGAAGGTAAACTCAAGAATACAATATCACGATAACGTGCATACTGCATATAGCTTACGATAATCTTTACTGAGATCCTGAAATGATAAACATCAATCATATTATTCGTGACAAAAATATCAAAATCATGAGAAGATCCTGAAATCATGTACATAAATCACGCTACTCTGACAGATAGATCCGATAGTAAACTCATATCGGTTTGTTGTAGAGAAATTACGAAAATCGCGAATAAACTCCTGAAATCATGATCCTTGTATAAGACGGAAATTGATGAGTGAGGTCATTTTGAAGGCCGAGATTAGCTTCCGATTGAGCAAATTTTTCTATAACAATTTCATCTCTAATCAGTACAGTGATGACCCGTTTTTATCAGCCCCTTGGAGAATTTTAGGCTGATAAAACGGGGACATTGACAAAATCGGAACATAAGTGACTTGGTTTGTCTGCTAGAGCTCATCAAACTACCAACTGTTTCATATGATGCTGATAAAATCGGATCTTCACTATACTGATTAGTGATGATATGGTTATAGATAATTTTGCTCAACCGACGTCACTCATTGATTTCCAAACATCAGTTTCACCCATTGATTCCGTCACCCCGACCCAAAAATACCAACGTTAAGGTTATCAAGACTATTGCTCAAACGGAAGTCGCCATCTTGGATTTCGAAATAACGATAACCGGCACTTTCTAACGTGTAGAATGAAGACCCAATTTTATCAGTCCCCGACTTTGTCTGCCCACGATTTAGTCAGCCTTTTGACCACATTTTTCAGCCTTATAGTGAAATATATTCGATGGGCTCTAGCGAACGAACCTAGGCAAATTCGATCAATTCCTATTTTGGGCATATATTTCTTATGCAAAATAAAAAAAACTTCTTTCAAATGTATACAAAAAATCAGAAAGTCTTATAACCAGACTGTGTCTAGAAGCCAAAAAATATTTTCAAAAAAAAAATAAGTAATATATCCCGAGAATATTTCTCAACCGGAAGTAGCTATCATGGATTTCAAAATGGCCCAATTATCAATTTTCGTCACCAACTTATCAACCGTTCTAAAAATATACATAATGTTAGGATTATCGAGAATATTGCTCAACCTGAAGTCACCATCTTGGATTTCAAAAAGGTTCAAATCGTCTATTTTCATCATTCACTTATCAAACGCGTTCCAAAAATGTATATTTTGTTAGGGTTATCGAGAATATTCTTCAACCGGAAGGCGCCATCTTGGATTTCAAAATGGCGCAAAGAATTCATCTACTTGTCAAGCCAGTTACAAAAAATACCCATATTTGTTAGGGTTACCGAGAATACCAACGAATTTTAACAACTGCTCAATCAACGAATTTTAATTGGAAGAAACTTTCTAAATCCCAAATAAACAATACTTTTTTTACGAACTAATTCTATTTACGAATCCCCGCTTAGGTTCGTAAATGAACGTTCCAGTGTATATGAAACATCTCAAAAATTGAAGTCGATTTTAAAACATTTTGACCGTTTAAAACATTTATAAATTGCAACTGAGAATAGCACCCTAAAACATTAAGAAAATAAAATGGTGCATGTGGTCTACTTGCGGCACAGTGCTTGTGCTGAATTAGAAAATTGAACCAGCACTACCGATATTCTTGAATAAATCCCGATACAATCAGCGCGAATCTCGTCACATTTCCATCATCACTCACCACTAAACTGTCAATCGACATACTGACAACCAGAACAAAACCTTTTTCAACCCTTAACAACGTCGCAATCAAATACATTTCCACCGTCCTCACAGGTTACCACCCAATATGTCGAATTATTAGAACCCATATTGCAATAAATTTGCTGTTTATTGTACGGTGTTTGCCAGAAGGTGGTCCAGGAACATTAGGAGGACACCAGTGCAAAAACAAGGCATTAAAATAGTAATCGTGTTAAATCAACCCAAGCCCAATAAAATAAATGAATAACCGCTTTGATGGAAAAAAGCCGGGCTTTTGTACTACACACACACACCGGCCGCATCCGCACGGGGCCAACCTCAAGGCTGAAGAAACCCCCCGTTGTCGCGTCAACCCACCAACCAGCCAAGAGCCAGGATATGAGAAGACGTGATCCCATTATGGGACGGCTAAACAAGGCTCAAGCTGAGCCGTAGTAGTAGCACCAGCAGCATCAGCACCAGTATGCGACAAATGAGGGAAAATCAATACCGCACAGAGGGCAGGGAAGACCGAACCCAGCATGACTCCAACCAACCAGTTCGGTTCGTGCCTGGCAGGCAAGTGTCATATTTCGATAGCTCACCTGGTGTTGCGGCGCCCACCCGCCGTGCGACCGACTCGTAAACAATGGAAGTCATGGAATGCTAGCTACCGGAATTGGGAGCCGGAAAATATTAACTCAAGCAGAAACAAGGATGTAAGCTGACCGTTGGGGGATAAGTCAACAGCTGTAGTTGACCTGGATCTGGCTCAATTTACATATGTATATGAGTGTGTAGCAAAAAGGGCCCGTACGTGAACTATCTTCCTAATAAAAGGATCATTTCCAGTGTTACGGGACGAACAATAGGGAAGAACTATCCGCAAGACACTAGAACAGCAACTTGTTCTGCCACAGGTTCAGGCTTCCGGTTTCTGAGAGGGGTTGGATTTATGAGGGGGGGGGGAGTAGCGGTCTCTCAAGAAGAGCATCGTTTTCCTGGTAGGTGAACGGTCGGGTGTTATGGACAAAGTTTCTCCACATTCCTTCTAATGGCACCGCACAAGACAATCTACTTCCCGGCCACAATCACAGACACAAACACACACACGCACGCATACACAAACACAAAACACACCAAGCACACATAGTAAATTTGTTGTGGCTGCCGGTTTCGGTAAAATGGATTACGGTCTTACGGAAATCGGGTCAAGTGGTGAACATAATGTAGAGCTTCTTAAGCTGCTCTTCAAAGATGACACACCCGAGTGCTAGCCGGGTGACACCTCGAGAGTTGTTGCACTCTTCAGTGCGGGATTGCTCCGTTGGTGGCCGGATGAGTGTTTTGAGTGGATTTTGGGAAGTAGTTCTTCCGTTCAATCAATGGGATTTGTGCTATTATTTTGCTTAGCTGGAACCGGTTGGGGGTTTTTACAGGGACCCATTTGTTATGGAGGTTCTTGATCAAAGTATGTCTTGGCGGTTCAGCTTTCTACGTCACTCTTGTGTTTTTAAACCGAAGAAAATCGAATTACTCGTAAAAGATACCGGGAAGTTTCTCCAGCAATATTATGATAACAATCTACCAGCAGAGTTTCATCAACATGGGAAGAAAAGTTGCGAAATTGAATCGTTTGTTTCAAATCATATTACAAACAACAGGCAACCAGCTCGGGACCGAGCACCATGTCGGCAAACGACTCCCGCTCAACTACTCACGCTGAAACTCTATTACCACACAATTGAGTATAATAAAAATTAAATTCCAACCATTTCCAACTAGACTGCTGCCGGCAGCAAGTTGCTATCAGTGAAAAATGCCCCGAAAAAAACCCCTATTTTTACAGCAGCATAAAACGCAATCTGCAACAAATGACATTCCGCCCCGAACCTCCCTCACCCAAGTCGCGCCCCCTCCCCCACTCACGAAACAGTTTCACTTTTGTCCTTTCTAATACACATGCAGTTGCCCTCCCGAAAAGAATGCTTTCCAAAGCGAACATCCCGTGGAAATGTGTTCCCTTTGTTCCCGCGTATGGCGAACGGGAATATTTTCAACAAAATTTAATAAAACTCTCATATGTGGTACAGAGCCAGAGTGGGGGGGGGAGGCCGGCTGGGTTGGAGTAAAATAAAAATCCCCAGCTCTCGATAAACGGAAGCGAAAAATGCGGAAAAGTGAAGCTCGACAACAGTTCCAAACAATGCCAGGGCAGCAGAGAGTGAGAAAAATCTCGTTTTGATGACAAACAGAGAACTGTTGCTTACAAACCATCCAAGCAACCAACCAACCACCCACCCACCGATCGACCGACACACCCGCCTTTCGTCATCATCATCAGACGTTTGTCAGCGCCGCCTTCTGTGCGTCCCCGAACCCCTCCAAGTCCAAGTCAACCGACAAAAGCATAACTTTTATTTCTCTAAATAAAATTCCAGATGGCGCATCGATAAAATCCATCTCCGAGAACGTGGTCGTAAATCCGGGCGAGGATGCAATGCTTTCATGCACCGTTGAAGGTAAGTGCTCTATAGTTTCTTGTGTTGCTTTTCTTTTTTTTTTGGTTTTGTTTTTTTGCACCTCGTCGTCTAGTTCTGGATACCGCCCGAACCAAGGACGCGCGGAAAGTTTTCCCATCATCATTTCGCCACCGGAAAGAAACGGAAAATAAACAACTCTGGTTTGTGTCTCAGGAGTGATGGGGAAAGTGTCTGTGTGTTTGGGCATGTGGTTCACTTAAATGAAAATTAACAGAGACTATCGGGAAAGTGGACAGGGATATTCCGGACAAAAAGAGTTTCATCTTGCGGGAAAATTGTGATGTAGTCGAACTAGTTATTGTACTTTGAGATAGGTGATACTTCAACCGGAAATATTTTCAAGTGGTTGATGAGGGGTTCTGCGAAACGAGCTACTTAAAATAGTTTCATTTTGGGCAGAGTTTATAAGAGTTGTATTGGAGGTCTTGAACCATCGCATAAATGATAAACCTCGATTAGAACGTTGATTAAAAAGATGGGTGGGTAATGTCAGGGCCATCTCAACCCTTAAATGTGAAATGTTAAGATTCTTTGGTTGTATCCAACGCGGAAAAACAGATCGAAATGGTGATTTAAACGAAAGCTGTTATGTGAAAAAATGCTCCCAGAAACAGAATTAGAACCTGCAACCCTTGGGACTCCGGCCCAATCAACAAACTCTTATGCTATACCTGGGATAAATAAGGTATTGGCACTTACATCAACCCCAAAAAACAAGATGAAAAAATGAACTATTTGTTTAATTCGAACGCCGCTCCCGTCATGCCTCTATTAACTGGGCAAGGGATCAGAAATCGACAGTCTTCATTAGCTTTGTTACCCACCGAAGTACGATGAGTAATGAGCTAAAATGACACACCAGACGCCTTGGTATCTAGCATGGAAATTAAATAGATAAAATGTGTTGGGCGGTGATCTCGCTTTAGAGGTGTGTTCTTTCTGGGACGTCAGCATATCCCAGAGATACACCCAAAACTCGGTCGTAATACCTTTACAGTAAAAAGAAAAAAATGCTCTAATAGCAAAACGTTCAATACTAAAACGGTCCCAACAAAAAATTCTCCGAACGGCAATATCATGCCATTCAAATCCTCTCTTCGTCGCACTCATGTTTCATCAATGTTTATACAATACATATTAACGCGTGTCTGGAAGCAGAGTTAAAAATATCCAAATTCATTGAATGAAAATTGATCATATTCAGCCGCATTCATTTTCAATATTCAGTGACGCAGCTGAAAACGTCAAACGAGCAAACCATCCATTGCAAATTTTCATTCGGCTCCGATTGTTACGCGAAGCGACCGTGCAGCAACGAATCAAACTCATCAAAGTAGTCCCTGGCATAATGTAAGCGATGATGATGATTGTTTCATATGCTTTATCGGCATTTCAAAACAGTTTCCTAGATAATTAGTGTAATGAATATATTTTACGATATTCAACTGAATGAATAAGATGGATAGTTGAATGAATATTTTTTCTATTCACCGCGAGTCGCAACAGGTTCATTTTCAGCAGTCAAAAAAGAGCTTCGATTATTTTTAACTCTGTCTGGAAGTGTTTAGCATTTCGCTTGCGCATCAAGTAAAGCGAACACAATGTGGATAAAGACGGGTTTCGATTTTCTCTACACGACACATACCGTATTTGAAGAACGGCTCACACTCAGTTAGCTTCAAGGCCCAGTCAGAAAAAATAAACCGATTCGGAATAGTGGTGAGGTATTTCGGTCGGGAGTAAATTGAAATTCTTTTTCTATCACGGACATCAACAACAAGGTAGCGACTACAGAAAACATGAACAGTACCAAGTCTGGGCCCACTTTAGGTCCGGACCTGGTAAGGGGAAAAGGGGATGGGCTAGATCCAGGGTCTGGTTCTGATCCGGGAGGTCTGGTCCGACTCTGAGAGGTTCAGATTTGGGAACTGGTTCGGATCGAGAACTTTGTCGGATCGGGACTGTGTCGGATCCGGAAAGTAGACCGGATCAGGAAATAGCCCAAAATTTTTATTTCGCTATTCATCTACCCAGTATAAAAATCAGTAATTCTGGCAAAAATCCGCCAGAATTCCGATTGGTTTGACTTGATACTGACGCGCCAACTCGAAGAAATGTTGGCAGTACCCTCTCAGATTTTAATGAAACTTTCTGTACATGAGAACTTTGCAACAAAAAGCCACTTTGCCTACTTTGTTTTTCCAAAAATGATCTAGACTGTCTTTTGAAAAGGGTCAAACTTTTTTACCAATTTTTTTTCAAATGGCTATAGTCTGAAAATGACAAATTCTACAAAAAAAAGTTTTAGGAGTGATTTTTACAAAATTAGTCAAATTTTTTAATAAAATTTTTCAAAGTTTGAGCGAATCCTATACATTTCTTTTGTAAGAAATGTAAAAATATTGAAAAAATTCTTCATCGACTCCTACACTAAAAAAATCGATTTTAAAAATTTAAAGTTGATTTAAAAAATCCTCATCTCTAATTTACAAGAAATTTTGTTCCAAGATAGGTTATTATGTTCCTTACCTACCGTCAAAAATTCAATTTGGGCACTTTCGAGGAAAAAAATTCATTTGAAAAAAAATTTTCAAGCTGAATTTTTTTTCAGCGTATTTTTATCGAAAACTTAACCAATGAAAGTCATAATCATCTAAGAATCTAATTTCCCAATTCCTAGTTGCCTGATACATGCAAAAATAGCAGTAACGAATTTTGTATTCGTTTGGCATAATTTCCTGGTTACCTATACCTTACCTGCATCAATACTCATTTTACCAAATAACAGTACTATAAGACTAAGGCCTTAAATCAGTCTAATAACAACAGTTGTGAAGGGCAGTTCTAGCAAAATTATCATTATGGATCAATTGTATAAATCAAAGTTAAACAGTATCAAGTGCTGTGCAAAGATAAACAATCCGAAGTGTAATAGTACTAATTTACGTCCGGAAGTCGCCATCTTGGATTTCAACATGGTGTCAGACATAAATTTCTGGCACCTACTCGTTAAGACTATTCCAAACATACAAAGACTGTGAACTCTGGACTATGCACTCTTCATGCTGGATTCTGGACACCGGGATCTGGCCTCGATATTCTGAGCTATGGATTCTGAACTATGGTGTCTGGGGTCTTGATTTTGGACTCTGAAATCCGAACTCTAGACTCCGAAGCCAGACTCTGAACTCCGGAATCTGCATGCGGAACTCTGGACTCTTGACTTTCCTCTCGGGACTCTGGATTCTGAGTTCTGGTCTCTGGACTGTGGACACTGAACATTAGATTCTGGACTCTTCATTTTCATCACTGGACGATGGACTCTTGGCGCTGTCCTCGAATTTCTGTACTATGCACTCTGGACTCTGAACCATGGGCTCTGGGGTATCTGGGGTCTTGATCCTTCACTCTAGAATTTGAACTTTAGGCTCTGCACTCGGGTCTCTGGATTCTAGACTGTGGACTCTCCTTGGAACTCTGGATTCTGGTCTCTGGGCTCTGAACTTGGGACACTGGGCTCAATATTTTGGGTTGAGGACTCTGGTCTCTGTACTCTGAACTATGCTCTCAGGATTCTTGTCTCTGGACTCTGAGCTCTAGATTGAACTCTGGATGCTGCACTCTTCACGCTAGATTCTGAACTGGCCTCTGGAGTCTGAACTCTTGCCTCAGTATTTTGGGTTAAGTACCTCGGGCTCTGGATTCTGGTTTCAGATCTCTGGACTCTGGCCACAATAATTTGGGTTGAGGTCTCTGGACCCAGGCTTCCCGACTCTGTTCGCTGCACTCTGAACTCTGGACTCTGCATTCTTAACTCTGGATTCTGGGCTCTCGCCTCGAGATTCTGTGCTATGGATTCTAGACCGTTGATTGTGGTCCCTGTGCTATGGGCTCTGGGTCTTGATTCTGGACTTTAGACTCTGAACTGTGGACTCTGAACTCTAAACTCTGGACTATGCTCTCTGCACTCGGGACTCTAGATTCTGGACTACAGACTATGGGCTCTCTCCTCGAGACTCTGGGTTCTGGTCGCTGGGCTATGGAATATAAACTCTGGATTATCGAATCTGAACTCTGGATTCTGAACTCTGAAGTCTGGAATCTGGACTCTAAACTCTGGTCACTATTTTGGGTTAGGAGCTCTAGACTTTGAGCTCTGAGCTCTGGATCATGTGTTGAGGACTTTGGTCTCAGTATTTTGGGATAAGAACTATTGACTCTGATTTCTGGTCTCTGGGCTCTCGACTCTAGGTTTTGAACTCTGGGTTCTGGCATCTGAACTCTGGGCTCTGAACTCTGCGCTCTGGATTCCGAACTCTGCATACGAAACACTGTATTCTGGACTCTGAGCTCTGTTTTTGGAACTCTGGGCTCTGATTGCTGCGCTATGGACTCTGGAATCTGAATTATGGACACTGAACTCTGGATTCTGGGCTCTAAACTCGCCTCAGTATTTTAGGTTAACGACTCGCGACTCTGGATTCTAGTCTCTTTCCTCGGGACTCTGGGCTATAGAATCTAGAGTCTGGGTTCTTTCCTCGGGATTCTGGGTTCTGGTCTCTATGCTATGGACCCTGAATAAAAATACACAAAAAAACATCAGTTTGGACAAGGAATAGTTTTTTTTTCAAATAACATTTATTCCTTGGGAGTGCCCAATTTGAATTTTTGACGGTAGGTAGGGAACATAATTTTGGAACAAAATTTCATCCAAAACAAAGATGGAGTTTTTTTGGTAAATCGACATAAATTTATAAAATCGATTTTTTTCAGTGTAAGAGTCGCTGAAGAATTTTTTCAAAGGAGATGGACGTAACGTAAATGGTAAATCGATTGCCTTGTATGCAACGCACCCAGATTCGAGTCCCGACCCCGCACATAGGGTTAGAAATTTTTCATAAGAGATTTTTCTAACCCGAAGAGGCAAATGACCTTAAGGTTAAAACCTGTATAATCGAAATTAAAAAAAAGAATTTTTTCAATATTTTTATTCAAAAATTTTGTGAAAAGTACTCTTACAACATTTTTTGTAGGATCTGTCATTTTAGGCTATTGCCATTAGAAAAAAATGGTAAAAAAAGTTTGACCCTTTTCAAAAGCCAGTCTAGACCATTTTTGGAAAAATAAAGTAGGCAAAGTGGCTTTTGTGACAAAGTCTTCATTTAAAGAAAGTTTGATTAAAATCTGAGAGGGTGCTGCCATTTCTGAATTCGATTTAGCGCGAAATTCGTCTACTAATACAATCATAGAAATCATAGAAACGATGCTATATACGGACAGAGCCCAGATTTCCATATCAGTAAGTGTTTGGTTGTTTGATGCACATATATGTACAGCTACCGAAATTCTTCATTCCACCTCTTACTACCTTTGCGGTTACATGGGTTTAATACCGAAATACGCAATTGCATGGTCTGTTATCAAATAAACAATAGAATCTTGCACAAAAGTAATAGAAACATCCCCGTCGAATTTTAGGTGTAGCATAAGGGTTTGTGAATTGGGCCGGAGTTGCAGGTTGGAATCCCGCCTCAGAAGAGATTTCTTTCACATAATTTCTTTCGCTTAACTCACCATTTCGATCCGTTTTTCCCCGTTGGATGCCATCAAAAAGTCTTAAATAAGGTATTTCCGAACAAACGCAAAGCCCACAATGCCCCCTGCTCATGGTCAAAATTCCCCCTTTACCGCATAGGGTTTGATAGCGTTTGGAGTGGGATTAACCATATAAACACTATCGCCATGGTCCGGAAGATCCCATTTAAATGGGTTTTAGAGACCATTTCTAGGTGTTTTCATGTTTGCGCGGACCATATTCATAGTATTTTCATGGGGTTGTTTAACCCATGAGAATTTGCTCGGGTAAAGCACAAAATTCACTCTTGGGCTGTATTCTATCATGCCAACCATTGGCATAGCTTGCAGACTTGCATTCTAACAACATTTTTTCTGCTGGATGTAGGTCCAAAAATGGCAATGAATTTGTTGCATTTTTTCAAGCACAATTGCAGCCTTCTAGTTAGGGAATTAACTGGACAATGCAAAACCCAATTAATTATAATGATTGGGAAAATACAGAGTGGGCGTCCTGTAATTAAGGGTCAGTCGGGAACACTACTGAATTCTAGTGGTAGCAAAATTCTACTTACAATTTGAAGTAATTGAGGTAATTCCTCAATTACTTCAATGCAGAGTGCTTCTTCCAATTGTATCAATACCCCATGTGGTCTTAAGATGACCCTTTTTTATTATTTTGAATATAAAGATTGTAACCTTATGGTCACTCGCTTCTTTTAGGGTTAGGAAAATCTCTTTAGAAAAATTTCAAACCCTATGTGCGGGGTTGGAAATTGAACCCAGGTGAGCGCCTTGTCATGATTTGTCTTTTCATCATTCCCTGATGGAAAGGATTAGGGAAGTGGTAAGGTTAGGGATATGGAAAATACCGACACAGAGAACATAGACAATAAGGATGTATTATTCACTCCTAAGGCAATAAAAGACACTTCCGGATGAGTGGATATATCAACAGCCCCGAAGGGATATTGAGATAGCAGAACGAAAACAGAAGAAATATTGCCATTCAAATACGGCTTAAAGTATAGTTCTTTATCACGCTGTGTTGGCAACAATATCATCTTTAAGCTTCAGCTCTTTGTAGATTGACTCATCTATGTAAGGAGAACCAAAAATCCGGATATGTTGAATGATTATTCAACTTGCTGAGAAATATTCCGTGTGATCTTTGTGAATCCGATTACGGAACTTCATATCATTTGATATTTAACTGGCCTGCAGAAATGCAATTGCGTATCCGGATTTTTGGTTCTCCATACATAGATGAGTCAATCTAAAGAGAGGTGAAGCTCAAGAATGATATTGTTCCTAACCCAGTGTGATAACGAACTATACTTTAAGCCGTATTTGAATCACAATATCTCTTCTGTTGTCGTTCTGTAATCTAAAAATCCCCTCGGGGGTGTTGATATATCCTCTCATCGAGAAGTGTGTTTTATTCCCTTAGGAGTGAACAATATTTCCTTATTGTTTTCTATGTCGTCATATTCCTTATCTTTAACATTACCACTTCCCCAATCCTTTCCATCAGGAAATGACGAAAAGACAAATCATGGCAAGGCACTCACCTGGGATCGATTTCCAACCCCACGCATAGGGTTAGAAATTTATCTAAAGAGATTTTTCTAACCCGAAAAGAGGCGAATGACCATAAGGTTACATCCTTTATAATCAAAATAAATAAAGAAAGGGTCATCTTAAGACCGCTTGGGGCACTCTGCAGTTTTTCTCAATTACTTTAAATTTTAAATAGGCTTTTGCCACTACTAGGATTCAGTAGTCTGCCCGGCTGACCCTTAATTACAAGGCGCCCACTCTGTTTTTCCCAATCATTATTTGTACAACTACTTAAATCTTTTTTGTTGTGGCTCCATTATGTACAACGAATATTAATAAAGCTCAAAATGTATCACTCCTGAACTCCTTTCCCAAATTTAAAAATGGTGCCTCAATATTGCACCGTTGCAAGCATTTTGCTTCAAAATAAGCAAATTACTTTCTGCTCCAGCAATTTCCTCTCTAACACTCTACTACGTAACCAATTCATATTGATCATTCTATTCCAACGGAAACGCGTCTACTTTTCCCCAACAAAAAAATCACCGAAATCGCAAAATCACGATCCCTGGCGTCAAAGTTTCAATCAATTTCATTCAAAGATTGATAAGATTCAGTTAACAATAACCCCCTCCTGGCGCAGCTAGCATCCTGTGCACATACTTTAGAGCGCCACTATAGCAACCGACAAGAGCCAGTATGCCAGTATGCATTCAATTTTCCACCGGATATGCACACAGTAACCGGAGTGGGTTCGGAGGGAAAAAAAGCTGCAATCCAATCTTCAATCTCCGATTGGCTGTGTTTTCGCCTGCAGCAAGCTCTTTGAAGCCGATCAAATCAACCCCTTAAAATCCTGAATGGCTAGGGTGAGAGGAGGGTGGGAAAAAATGGAAACACATTTGGTCACGGGAACAGAGCGTTGCATATTTTTCATTCAAGGAGAAAAAAAACAACTACCATCCAAAGTACCTACAGCAGCATGCTGATTATTACCGACCCCGTGGAAAACAGATCCTGACACTATCATCATTCTTCCCATTTCCCGACACTGCTGATGGTGGTGGATATGGTTCGCTGTGCCCGCCCGGGGTCGGTAGTCTGTTTCCGTTTCTGTTTTGGGCGCACGACGCTCTGCCGGCCGATCTGCTGGGTGTGTTTCAGGACGACATGTGAAATTCGGGTCGAGCCAGGATAAAAAGCAGATTGGTTTTTAGTTCAGCGTCCTATCCTCCATCTCGCTAGCACTTCATTTTCATTTCACTCGATTCTTTTACCCCTACTCTCATTCCGATATGGGTTTGTGCCAACAACCAACGAACGAAAAAAAAAAACTCGGGACCTGTTCAACAACAGCCGAGCAACACAGCACACAGCCCGGTTCTAGGACCGGACGGCGGAAACAGAGCAAAAAAAAATTATTGCAGAATAGACCTTCCGATGCAAGTTGCAACAACTCTCATTCTCTCACTCGGCATTCGCTAACCTCTTCTGCATCTTGTCCCGTTTCATCCGCAGGCAAACCACTGAACGAAGAGCACATTCGATGGGAACGGATCGGGTACGACATGACGATAAAAACGTCGACGACATACGCGAACGGAACCAGCTATCTGCACATCAAGGATGCCCGGCGCGAGGATGTTGGCAATTTCCGCTGTATCGCTGATAATCGTGTTGCGAATCCAACCAGCCGTGATGTTTTATTGATTGTGAAATGTAAGTGCACTACTGCTAACTGCAACCTACACACCTACTATATATAGCTGCGTAGATACATATAGAATATACAAACGCGACGAACGGACGGACGGTGGTTATCCGGTCCAAGTCCGATCCGGTTTCGCTCGTCAGCAGCCTACTGCTGGTGGTGGTGGCGTCGTTTTTTCGGCACATGGGCATTGGGTCAGACGTGGTCAGCTCATGCGGCAATAAAACATAGGTCTCCAAAGTGTCGACGGTTTCCATGCCACAGACAGGCATGCAGACGTAGTGGCGTGCCGAAGTTTTAGTGGCGACATGGTTTGTTTGGATCTTAGTGTGCCTAGTTGATGGTTCTATTATAAACAAAGCAAGCTAGAAAAGAAGTTAATCGGTGGCATCATCGTCTGCAATTGAAATTTTTTCGAAGCGAGATTTGCAAGCAATAAAAGTCCGCGAAGGTTTCTTTTCGACAAGTGTCATTAAGACAACAGTCCACCCAGTCTAAGTCTAGTTTATTTCAAATATTTTTGCTTTAAATATTTTCGAACATAAAATTACTCATTTGTGCAAAAACAATACAAAATAACGGCAGAAAAGATAAATACGAACTCTGTGGTACTTGAATCAGAGCAGAAAACCCCAGTTTACAAGTGCGGAGTTGAATATTTTCACGATACATTAGGTTTTATTGGCATGACCTAAAACGGCATATCATACGTAGAGAACTGCGGAGACACCATTTTGGATCGTTGGAAAATCGTTCTAGACTGTCAAAAATGGTTTTAATAGAAAAAACACCTATTTCGATTACATCGGAGTGGTTGCCATACCATGCTTTCGGGGTTCACGGATTTTTGTAATTTTTATCCTTTTGATCATTTTAGCATTTTTATTATTTTTATCATTTTTAACATTTACATCATTTTGAAAATTTATTGTTAAATTTATCACTTTTATCAAACTTAACACTTTCATATTTTTTATCTTTTGTATCATTTTAATTAACTTTATCATTTTTATCAAATTTGTCATTTTTACAATTTGTATCATGTTTATAATTTTAATAATTTTTACCATTTTTATCATTTTTGTTACTTTTATAATTTTTTGTATATCATTTTTGTCGTTATTAACCAATTTATCAATTTTGATATTTTTATTATTTTCAGCGTTTTTTGTTATTTTTATCAATTTAACATTTTTTAATTATTTTCATCATTCTCATAATTTACAGTATTTTTATTATTTTTATCTTCTATCATTTTCATTATTTTCATAAATTTGATTTTTTTTGGTTTATTATGATAATTTTTCTTATATTAATCATTTTTATAATTTTCAACCAATTTACCATATTATCATTACATATTAGCATTTTTTTAAAGTTTTATCATGTTTATCAATTTTAGCATTTTGGTCCTTTTGATAATTTTCATCATTTGGATCATTTTTATCATTTTTATCATTTTTATCATTTTTATCATTTTTATCATTTTTATCATTTTTATCATTTTTATCATTTTTATCATTTTTATCATTTTTATCATTTTTATCATTTTTATCATTTTTATCATTTTTATCATTTTTATAATTTTTATCATTTTTATCATTATCATTTTCATCATTTTTATTATTTGTATCATTTTTATCATTTTTATCATGTTTATCATTTTTTACATTTTAATTATTTTTTATTATTTTTAGTAATATTAAAAAAATACAAAATGAATAAAAAATTTAGCTTTTCCATAATTTTTATCAATTTTATTTATTTTTTTATTTTCATCCTTTTATCATTTTCATCATTTAGGTCATTTTTATATTTTTTATAAATTTTATCAATCATCTTAACTTTATCATTTGTATCATTTACATCATTTTTATATTATTTAGAAAAAATTTCATTTTTATTATTTTTATCATGTTAATCATTTTTGTCATTTACTCCATTTTTATCATTTGTATTTTCCTTGGCATGTTTATTATTATTATTATTCTTATTATTTTGTTAATTTTTTCGCGTTTTTATCATTTTTTAACAATTTTATTATTTTTATCTTTTTTATCAATGCATCATTTTAATCCTATTAATCATCTGGAATTGAGCCCAGTAATCCAGACATTCGTTAGAGATCGATTATTGTTTTAGTGAAGCAATCAAGAAAAAACAAAATATAGGCCTAGAAATACTAAATCCAATAATCCATAAACTTGAAAACTCAGAATTCGAAATTCAATGATTCCTAAAATTCAACAGTCAAATACCGAACATTCAAAAAGCCAAATTTTGAAGAACCCATGAGCTCAAAGACCCGAAAACCTGAAATTTCAGGAAACCAAGAATCATACAATAAAAAAATCCTGATTCTTATAAACTAAAAATTAAAGAACACAAAAATTTATGAATCCAAGAATTCAACAGCATCCGTGAAGCCACGAATTTTTCTAAGAATTGAGTTCCTCAATCTCAGAAGCCCACAGTTCTGAAATCCCAGAATCCCAGAAGCTCAGAATTACGGATTTCAAGATTCCCATAATCCCAGAACCCAAGAATTCAAGAATCCAATATTCTCAGAATCCTAAAGTCTCAGAATCTCAAATACTCAGAAACACAGAACTCCGGAATCATCCCACAATCCCAGAAACCCAGAGTCCCAGTATTTCAGAATCCCAAGATTCCAGAATTCTAGTATCCCAGAATCCCAGAGTTCTATTATACCAGTACCCCAGATTCTCAGAACACTTCCCAGATTCCTACAATCTCAGAATCCTAGGATACCAGAATCCCAGAATCTCAGATGCTCTAAATCTCAGTATCGCAGATATTCAGAAATCCCAGAATCCTACTATTTCAGAATACCGACACCTAAAATTTCAGAATCCCAGAACCGCAAGAGAATTTCAGAACCCAAGCATCTTAAAATCCTAGAATCGTCCCAGATACACGCCAGAATCATCCCACAATCATTATGAAATCATCCCAAAATCGTCCAAAGAACATCACACAATCCCAGAGTCCCAGAATCGCAGAATTCCAGGATTTTCCAATTCTAAAATCTTAGAATCGAGGGAGCTCTGAATCTCAGTATTCCAGATTCGCAAAAATCTCACAATTTCGGAATGCACGACCTTCAAAATCCCAGAACAGCAAGACAATTCCCAGAATCATCGCGTAATGATCCCAGAATCCCAGAGTCCCAGTATCAGTATCCCCCAGGATCCTAGAATTTCATAATCCCAGAGGGATTATGAAATTCTAGAATCCTGGAGGAATACTGGATAAGGATAAATCCAAGGATCCCTGAATCCCATAATTTCAGAATAGAAGACCCTCAAAATCCCAGAATCTCAGAATCATAGACCCGCAAGAGAATTCCAGAATCCCAGAATGATCCCAGAATCATCCCAGAAATTTAGTGTTCCACAATCTTCTAATCCCAGGACTCTAGAATTCCATAATCCCAGAATCTCAAAAGCTTTGAATCTCAGTATTCCTGAATCTCAAAAATCCTAAAATCACTGAACCCTTTATTACGGAATACCCCTAAAATCCCACAACCGCAAGAGAAGTCCAGAGACCCAAAATCCCAGAATTATCCCTGAATCATCCGAGAATCATCCCTAAATCGTTCCAGAAACATCCCAGGATCCCAAAAATCCCAGGATTCCAGAATCCCAGAATCTAAGAATCTCCGAATCTCAGTACCGAAGAACCTTAGAAATCCCAGTTCACTCAAACTCTCACAATTTCAGAATACCTGACTCCAAAAATTCCAGAATCCCAGAACAGCAAGAGAATTCCAGAATTCCACAATCCCTGAAGCTCGGAATAGCAATACCCCAGATTGCTAGAATCCCAGAATTTCATAAATCCTAAAATCCCAGAATCCCAAAATCCGAGTATCTAAGAATCTCAGAACTTTGTAATTCCAACATCCCAGAATCCTCAAGTTTGCAAAACCAGGAAGCCCAGCATCCCAGAATCCAGGAACTAATGAATGCAAGAACTCGATTGTCTAAGTATCTGATAGTCCAAAAACTCCAGTCCCAGTCATAAAATTATTGGATCGTCGAATCGTAAAATTCTTGGATCATCGGATTCTTGAATTGCGAAATTCTCGAATTTCGTTTTTGGTTTTTGATAAGAGCAGAACATTTATTTTAATCAAAGTTTTTTTCTGTGTGCAGAATCAACTAATTCTAAAATACAAGAACCCAAAAATTCAACAATCCAAGAATCCAAAAGTGAGTCCGTGAAGCCATGACTTTAAGAATCGCATTAACCCCAAAATCTTAGAATCCCAGATTCCCAGAAGCTCATAAGCTCAGAATCTCAGAATCCCCGAATTCCCAAATCCCTGCAACCACAAATCCACTAAATTCCGAATCCCACAAACCTCCAATCCTCGAATCCCCGAATACCCAAATCCCTGCAACCCCAAATACCCGAGTCTACGAATCCGCGAGTCACCAAATCCCAGTATCCCAGAATCATAGACTCGAAGAATTCCAGAATTTCAGTATCCAAAAGTTCTAGAACTTCATAATCTCAGAATCCTAGAATGCAAGAATCTCAGAATGCCAGAATGTTGGAATCCCGAAATGCCGGAATCCCAGAATCCTGGAAAACCAGAACCTTAGAATCTCAGAATTCCAGGATCTCAAAATCCCAGAATTTGAAATACTCAATGTACCAGATTCGCATAATCCCAGAGCACCAGAATCCCAGATCCTTAAAATTCGGGAATCCCGGAATTCTAGAATGCAGGAATCGCAGATTTCCAGTTTCTCAGAATCTCAGAATACCAGAATTCCCGAATCCTTCACTCGCACAATCCAAGGAAGACAGGATTGCAGATTACCAGAATCCACTATTCCGGAATTCAGAATCATAGACTCGAGGAATCCCAGGATTGGAGTATTCAAAAATTCTATAACTCTGAGTCCTAAAATGCCAAGTTACCAGTATGTCAGAATTTTGGAATCCCAGAATGCCAGAATCCCGGAATAACCGGAATCGCAGGATCCCAGTATATCAGAATCCCAAAAACTCAGAATACCAGATTCCCATAATACCAGAGCACTAGAATCTCAGAATCTCGAAGAAGAATCTCAGATTACCAGAATCCCCGAATCCCTCACTTGTAGAATCCATGGATGCCAGGATTACAGATTAACAGAATCCAGTATCCAAGAATTCAGAATCATAGACTCGAAGAATCCCAGAGTTCCAGTATTCAAAAATTCTAGAACTCTGAGTCCTAGAATGCCAAACTACCAGTATGCCACAATCTTGGAGTCCCAGAATCCCGGAATAGTCGGAATCTCAGAATTCCAGAATCACAGAATCTCAAAATTCAGGAATTCTAAAATACGGGATTCCAGGCATTAGAGATTCCCAGATTTTCAGAATCCCAAAATCCCTCAGTCGCAGAATCCCAGTATCTCAAGACTCCAATATCACAGGATCACAGATTCCCAGATTCCTAGGATCTCAGAATCCCAGATTGCCACTATGCCAGAATGCCAGAATTCCAGAATCCCACAATTCCGGAGTCCCAGAATTACAAAATCCAGCAATCCCGAAATTCTAAAATATCTGAATCCAGGAATCCTAGAATACCAAAATACCAGAATCTGAGAGTCCCTTGTTACCAGAATCTCAAAATCTCAGAATTCGACGATTCAGGAATCCCCACAAATCCCAGGACCCGACGATGCAAACATTCGACGAAATACATGGAAGACCCGTTTTTATCAGCCCCCAATTTTATCGGTTTTTTACCTAATTTTATCAACGAGACAGGGCTATAAGATTATGTCTTGGAATTGAAGAAGAACATTATTATAACTTCGGTTTATTGAAAAGAAATAAGCAAATGTTTTTTTTGTTGTTCCCATTTTGTCAACCCAAATATTAGCCAAGGGGGCTGATAAAAACGGGTCTTCGCTGTATGTACTACCCACGATTCCTTTTTCCCCGTTTTCTATGGGGTTTCCTATCTTTATGGGACTGATTTGCGATCATATGCAGTGTATAGATGATCAAATAATTCATCGATCCAAAAAACTTCGACACTCCAAGAATTCGATGTTCCAAGATTCAGAAGTCGACGTGTAGAAATCCGATGATTCCAGAATCCGACGATTCAAGAATACGATGATTCCAGAATCCGATTATGCCAGAAACTGATCATTCAAGGATTCAAGAATTCTATGATCCAAGAAAGAAACGGTGTAAGAATCTAACGATCCAAAAATGCAAGACTGTTCAAGAATCGTTCATGAATCCGACGATTCCAGATCCAAAAGATCAAAGAATCCGTCGATTGAAGAAACCGAATGTCAAAGAATCCAATAATATAAACGACTATACAAGAATCCAATAATCCAAGAAGATTCAAGAATCCAACGATCCGTCCATCGAGGAATTCAACAATCCAAAAATCCGACGTCTCAAGAATCCGACGATCCAAGTATCTGAAAATCCAAAAATCATACAATCCAAGTATGTGAAGATCCAAGAATCGAACGCTCCTAGAATCTGACGATCCAATAATTCACCCAAAAGAACCCAAGGACTGGACGATTCAGAAATATAACGAATTAAGAATCTGACGATTCCAGAGGCCGAGGAACCAAGAATCCGACAATCCAAAAATCCGACGATACAAGAATCCAATGATTCAAGAATCTGAGAATCCAAGAATTCGATGATATAAGAATCCATCGATCCAAGAACTCGACGATCCAACGATGCATGAACCCGACGATTCAGGAAACTGACGATCTAAGAATCTGACGATTTCAGAACCCAAAGATCCAAGAATCAGAAGCTCAGAGATTCGGACGATTTAGAAATCCGACGCCCCAATCATCCAAGAATTCAACGATCCAAAATGACGACGACCCAACAATCCAAAGATCCAAAAATCGGACGATTCAAGAATCCGAAGATTAAAGTAACTGACGATCTAAGAACCTAATGATCCAAGGAATCGTTGATCCTAGAATCCAACGATTTAAGAATGCTCTAAGAAGCCGATGATTCAAACATTCGACGATTCAAGAATCTGAGAATCCAAGAATCCGACGATCCAAGAATCCATCGATCCAAGAACTCGACGATCCGACAATGCAAGAATTGAACTATTCATGAAACTGCCGATCTAAGAATCTGACGATTTTAGAACCCAAAAATCCAAGAATCCCAGGATCCAAGAATGCGATGATCCAAAAATCGGATGATCCATGAGTCCGACGATCCAAGAATCCGCAGATCCAAGTAAACAAAGATCCAAGTAACCGACGATCCTAGAACCTAATGATCCAAGAAATCGTTGAACCAACAATCCAACGAAACCTCTAAGAATCCAATGATTAAGGAATCCGACGATCCACGAATCCAATTAATCAGATATTAACATTTTCTTTTACTTTGCTGAAAAAAAAACACGTTTGTATCTTACTTTTAGGGATATTAAACTCCCAACTTTTATCAGAAGACGCGTCGTTTCACACTTTCAAACTTCCTCGAGAAGACTTACCATGAAACTCTATGGAAAATGTCGTTTTGAAACGCCGTGGAATCGAAAAATTCAAACATTCCGGCATACAAGTCTTGATGAAAAATTTAAAATAGCTATTATTGATACTGTTAACAAAGCCGTAGGCCTAATTTATTTTATATGCAGCAAAAAAACTTAGGTGTGCTGGGGTGGTTAATCATTATGCTTTCTCCAGTTATTTGTTGTCCTCGTCCATGTTTGCATCACTGGCGGTGTTGCACTGCTTACGGCCGGATGTTTTTGTTTACTTTTAGAATGTGTGTGTTACGCTTGTCAATCCGACCTCTTTTGCATTGCATCAAAGATATCCCACTTTCAAATTCCACAAACTTGAACAACATCATTTTGGTGATTCCAACACCATCGTTCGAGTTCTCATTGAACCAGCCGAACGCCCAAATTTCTTTCAGCGTGTAATTGCGTGAGCATGTCAGATACTTTCGGAAATGTGTTTCTTTTCGCACCGGAATGAGAGTGAGAAGAATGGCAAATGGATTGCAACGGTCAATAGAAGAACGATGAATTCCATTTATACTTGACCGGAGCTAAATTCGGGAACCACCTATGATTCTCACAAACGTATTCTATTCAACAATATCCCGAATATTATATTCATGTATTGTTGAGTGCAAAAATCACAATTTCCAATTACTACTACTTTTGTGTACTAATGAAGCAAATTAAAATGAATTTCGTTTGGAGAACTGTTTGTATCATTCATGAAATCTCCGAGCGCATCGGTAATAGCAACATTTCTAAATGAAATTTATATCAAAAAGGCCAAGTAGCTATTAAAGATTTTGGAGACAGCTGGAACTGGAACTGGTCTAACTATTAAGTCGGTGTTCGTTCTTGTATAGATAAAGATTTATCAGCAAACCGAATAACAACGTGACATACGTCACTTTTAATGGTTCTACTATACTAGTTGTACTTACTTCAAAATTCAATACAAGGTTGCTATGATTATATTCAATCAAATTTTTTAACTTGTGTTCCAATATTGTGGGCCAATATTTTGAAATTGGTCCTTACAATAAAAGATTAGATTTATTATTCATCAAAGCTTTTGTTCCATCACGAGATGGTATTCCAGCAACAGAGAAGGTGAAAGCAAAAAAAATTCAATCTTTTCTGAAGAATTGAACTTTGAGAGAAAAAAACCAATCTGCGTCATTTAAAATATCACAATGACCCACATTTCACTCAATTTAAATGAAGCACAAAACGTTAACTTTGGTTTCAAAACAACAGTTAATTAGTTCAAGGGTAAAACAAGATAAATACCAATTTGTAAATCAAAACAGTTCCGCTTATCGAGTCTTTACTTTCGTAATTTAGTTCAAATACTGACGATATTAGGCTGAATGCTGCCTTCTCTCATAGCGTCGAGCTAAACATTTCTCTACCACAAGCTGCTGGTATGGTTCGTAAATCAACACGAATTCTGAGACTGTACACAGTTACACATAGTATGGAAAATACCGGGAAAATCCACACAAAATAAAATAAACATTTATTACATTTCCAATACATTAAATACTAATCTTATTGTATTCCATCCCCCCCCCCCCCGCAACAGTCATCCCGGAGATCGACAAATCCCCGCCCATGCTCCGCGCAGCAGCCAGCGGTGGCGAACGGGGCCGTCTACCCTGCCGGGCCCAGTCCGCACCCCGTCCCAAGTTCTACTGGTCCCGGGCGGGCCAAAGTTTGAACGTGAACCAAACCGCCAAATACTACGTCGAGAACAAACAAATTGACTCGCTGACATACGAATCGATTCTGCTAATCGAACGTGTCACCTCCAGCGATTACGGCCAGTACGAGTGCACCGCCCGGAACGAGCTCGGTAGCGTCAAGGAGAACGTACGGTTAGATGTAACCTCACCGCCCGATCCGCCGCTAAGTTTGAACATTCTCAACGTGACGCACGATACGGTGATGCTCGCCTGGACGCCCGGTTTCGATGGCGGTATGAAGGCCAACTATCGGGTGCGCTATCGGGAGGCCAACAGCGATCACTACCGGTACGAGGACAGTCTTCCGAACTCGCACAAACTGACCATCGTTGGGCTGCGAATGAACACGCTGTATCTGTTCTCGGTGATGGCCTCCAATGCGCTCGGTTCCAGCAAATATCTGCCCGATACGACTCGGGCACAAACGAAAGGTAATTTGTCTCTTTTTGTTTTAAATAGATTAGTAAGCTGCTTTGTTTGACCACTTTGACGAGATGAAAATGGTTTTCAGGTAACCGATTTGCATCGAAGCTGGCCAAACAAATTTTAATTAAAAATTGAAATTATTCTCTCATTTTTCTTCATATTTCCACCCGCCTACTACCTACACTCATAATCCTAATCTGCGTTTAACGAAATGGACCAACCGCGCAAAAAAACCGAATGACCGAACAAAAAATCCTTTCTCCTGATAAATAAAACCGTTCTGCAAACAAAAACAACAACAAACAGATACCCCTCCGTCCCAGCCGGCTTCTTCCCTGGGCAGTAAGCCACCGGTTGGGCCGCCCCCATCGTCCATTGGAGCCTCCGGGCTGTTGCTGCTGATAGGCGTCGCAGCCGGTATCTGCCTGGTGCTGCTCAACATACTGCTCATCGGATGCTGCATCCACCGGCGAACCAGCCACAAGCGAGTGAAAAGGGGTAAAAGCTGTTATGCTTTGGTTTTTCCTTCTGTTCCGGTTTTTTTTTTGTGTTTCCACTTGCTGTTGGTACCATGACCAGAAAGCTGCTGCGTAGCAGGTCCGATCAGGACTCCGAGGGGTAGGTCAATGAATCCATTTCTATGCGGTCGCATGGTTCAATGGGGGTTTTGTTTATGTACGCTGGTGCTCGTCGAGCATGGCGAACCGAACGACCGGGTTTGCAGTCTGTATAAATATACAGTAAAAATAAAGAATTTCAAACGGAATATGATGTTTCGACATGCTCCGAGAGTTGTTTGTTGACTTTGATATTATTGCGAGGGCATAAAAAATGTACGAGTTGGTCGTTTTAGATCTAAATCTATTGGAATCATCGAACCCGGTCTGACTCACTGATTGGAAAAAAAAACCTTTAACCATATTGATGTTTTGTTTCGAAATGTTTTGCATATGCTATATTTTGTTGGAACATATTCTACAAAGCCCCTCGGAAAAAAATCGGACCTGCTACTCCCACACACGATTTGCTCCTGTTAAAAAAAACAACTGAAGAAAAATGCATACCTCTCAAACCAAGCAGCCGGACACTACGCCTGTTCCCAAAATATAGCCGTTCCTCGTGTAATTTTCATTTTTACTAGCCCTTCAAACCAGAACCGTTACTACAGAGGTTCGACAGCGGCGACGGGTGCTGCTGTTGCTGTTGCTACACTAATTACCTTTTAATGGTCCATTGTGTTGTACACCACTTTACTGACGCTCAGGGGCAGGTCTGCAGTGACACTCCGGTTGTTGAGGCTACACCGTACCAGTCCCACAGACGAAAAACAAAATCACCGTTCAGCGTGACGGCGGCTGCTGCGGGATCCTGTGCGGGATCCGGGCACGGTCAGGTTTTCCCTCGTGGAGCACCGCGGATAATACAGCTCGAGGTTTTTAATTGTCCAGTCTCGGAACACAATCCGGCGAAAGCAATTTTCCAACTGTTTGCTATACAGCTCGGCGGAGGAGGTGGCGGTGGTTTTTTTACTAACCACCACTCGGCGAAATTGAAGAACTCGGGTGCAAGAAATAAAATGCAAAATTTGCTGGCGCACACACAAAATGAGTCGCTTTTGAAAAATTCTGCTGCTGAATAGTTGATGCGTTTGTGTTCAGTTGCTCCTGCGCCTTAAATGGGGAGTAGATAAAAACTAATGAAAAATTTTATCGTCTGCCGACTGCCCGATTGTTCCCCGGTGCCCGCTGCTGTTGGTGGAAGCGGGAAATTACTTGTTCGCTATTTTTTTTTTCTTTCGTTAGTCTGTTTGAATTGGTAGCAGTACTGTCAATTGTTTCGCTTTTCCTTGCGCTGCTTGTTAATTGGCACGCGAAAAAAAACTACACCGTTGAGTTTACTTTTCGATTGTTCTTGGTTAAATCCAGAAATAGAAGAATTGCTTGTCCTTGTCACTGTGTTCGGTGATGCATATTTTTAAAAAGAAACTTTGTTGATTGTGATAGAAAGTCTACTTTTGTGATTTTTACCAAGCGCAGTGCGCCTCCATTAATCTTCGTCTGTTTCATGGAGGCGGTGATGTTTCAAATACAGGTGAGACTCGATTATCCTCACTCCGGATATTCAAATAAATTTTTTACGTTATTAAACAATTGTTAACGCGTCATTTATGAAGAAGTTGAAAACAAAATATGCCGGTCTAATTTTTCTACTACTGAGTGCTGGAAACTCGAAACTCGAAACTCGAAACTCGAAACTCGAAACTCGAAACTCGAAACTCGAAACTCTAAACTCTAAACTCTAAACTCTAAACTCTAAACTCTAAACTCTAAACTCTAAACTCTAAACTCTAAACTCTAAACTCTAAACTCTAAACTCTAAACTCTAAACTCTAAACTCTAGACTCAAGACTCTAGACTCTAAACTCTATAAAATCGAAGAATCGAAAAATGAAAACATTGAAGAATCTAAAATAGAAAATTCGAGAAAATTTCGAAAACATAAAAAATTCGACAAATCGAAAAGACAAAAAAAAATTAAAAAATTTGACAATAAAAAAATCAAAAATTTCAGAAGCAAAGAAGTTTAAAAAAACGTTTATCAAAAAATCGAATCATTGAAAAATTGGAAAATCGAAAAATCGAAAATAAAATAAAATAATCGAAAAATCGAGGAATTGATAAAATTTGATAAATTGAACAAAATCGATGAAAAACGACAAAAAGCGATAAATCGTAAAAGTCGGTTAATCTAGAAAAATCTATAAAAAGCGGTAAATCGATAAAAATCGATAAAGATCTTTAAAAAGCGATAAAAATCCATTAATCGATTTATAGATGAAATTGATTACTCCATAAAATCGATAACTTGATAAAAATCAATAAATTTATATAAATCGATCAATTGGTACATCGATAAATATAGATAAATAGACAAAAATAATAAATCGATAAATTGATGAAAATGAAGAAGTCGATAAAACGATAAGTCAAAAATTCACAAATTCGAAGATTCAAAAAGTCGAAAATTCGAAATTTTTAAAGTCCGAAACTCCCAAAAATCAATAAATAAAAAACCAAGAAATCAAAAAAACTGAAAAATAAAGAAAGTGAAAAATCTGAAAAATCGAGCAACCGAACAATCGTACAATCGAACAATCGATAAATCGATGACAAATCGATAAATCGATGATGAATCGATAAATCGATGATGAATCGATAAATCGATAATGAATCGATAAATCGATGATGAATCGATAAATCGATGATGAACCGATAAATCAATGATGAATCGATAAATCGATGATGAATCGATAAATCGATGATAAATCGATAAACCGATGATAAATCGATAAATCGATGATAAATCGATAAATCAATGATAAATCGATAAATCGATAAATCGATGATAAATCGATGATAAATCGATAAATCGATGATAAATCGATAAATCGATGATAAATCGATAAATCGATGATAAATCGATAACTCGATGATAAATCGATAACTCGATGATAAATCGATAAATCGATGATAAATCGATAAATCGATAAATCGATAAATTGATGATAAATCGATAAATCGATGATAAATCGATAAATCGATGATAAATCGATAAATCGATAAATCGATGATAAATCGATAAATCGATGATAAATCGATAAATCGATGATAAATCGATAAATCGATGATAAATCGACAAATCGATGATAAATCTATACATCGATGATAAATCGATAAATCGATGATAGATCGATAAATCGATGATAAAACGATAAATCGATGATAAATCGATAAATCGATGATAAATCGATGATAAATCGATAAATCGATGATAAATCGATAAATCGATGATAAATCGATAACTCGATGATAAATCGATAACTCGATGATAAATCGATAAATCGATGATAAATCGATAAATCGATGATAAATCGATAAATCGATGATAAATCGATAAATCGATGATAAATCGATAAATCGATGATAAATCGATGATAAATCGATAAATCGATGATAAATCGATAAATCGATGATAAATCGATAAATCGATGATAAATCGATAAATCGATAAATCGATGATAAATCGATAAATCGATGATAAATTGATAAATCGATGATAAATCGATAAATCGATGATAAATCGATAAATCGATGATAAATCGATAAATCGATGATAAATCGATAAATCGATAAATCGATGATAAATCGATAAATCGATAAATCGATGATAAATCGATAAATCGATGATAAATCGATAAATCGATGATAAATCGATAAATCGATGATAAATCGATAAATCGATGATAAATCGATAAATCGATGATAAATCGATAAATCGATGATAAATCGATAAATCGATGATAAATCGATAAATCGATGATAAATCGATGATAAATCGATAAATCGATGATAAATCGATAATCGACGATAAATCGATAAATCGATGATAAATCGATGATAAATCGATAAATCCATAAATCGATGATAAATCGATAAATCGATGATAAATCGATAAATCGATGATAAATCGATAAATCGATAAATCGATGATAAATCGATAAATCGATGATAAATCGATAAATCGATGATAAATCGATAAATCGATGATAAATCGATAAATCGATGATAAATCGATAAATCGATGATAAATCGATAAATCGATGATAAATCGATAAATCGATGATAAATCGATAAATCGATGACAAATCGATAAATCGATGATAAATCGATAAATCGATGATAAATCGATAAATCGATGATAAATCGATAAATCGATGATAAAGCGATAAATCGATGATAAATCGATAAATCGATGATAAATCGATAAATCGATGATAAATCGATAAATCGATGATAAATCGATAAATCGATGATAAATCGATAAATCGATGATAAATCGATAAATCGATGATAAATCGATAAAACGATGATAAATCGATAAATCGATGATAAATCGATAACTCGATGATAAATCGATAAATCGATGATAAATCGATAAATCGATGAAAAATCGATAAATCGATGATAAATCGATGATAAATCGATAAATCGATGATAAATCGATAAATCGATGATAAATCGATAAATCGATGATAAATCGATGATAAATCGATAAATCGATGATAAATCGATAAATCGATGATAAATCGATAAATCGATGATAAATCGATAAAGCGATGATAAATCGATGATAAATCGATGATAAGATGATAAATCGATAAATCGATGATAAATCGATAAATCGATGATAAATTGATAAATCGATGATAAATCGATAAATCGATGATAAATCGATAAATCGATGATAAATCGATAAATCGATGATAAATCGATAAATCGATGATAAATCGATAAATCGATGATAAATCGATAAATCGATGATAAATCGATAAATCGATGATAAATCGATGATAAATCGATAAATCGATGATAAATCGATGACAAATCGATAAATCGATGATAAATCGATAAATCGATGATAAATCGATAAATCGATGATAAATCGATGACAAATCGATAAATCGATGATAAATCGATAAATCGATAAATCGATGATAAATCGATAAATCGATAAATCGATGATAAATCGATAAATCGATGATAAATCGATAAATCGATAAATCGATGATAAATCGATAAATTGATGATAAATCGATAAATCGATAAATCGATGATAAATCGATAAATCGATGATAAATCGATAAATCGATGATAAATCGATAAATCGATGATAAATCGATAAATCGATGATAAATCGATAAATCGATGATAAATCGATTAATCCATGATAAATCGATAAATCGATAAATCGATGATAAAGCGATAAATCGATGATAAATCGATGATAAATCGATGATAAATCGATGATAAATCGATAAATCGATGATAAATCGATAAATCGATGATAAATCGATGATAAATCGATAAATCGATGATAAATCGATAAATCGATGATAAATCGATAAATCGATGATAGATCGATAAATCGATGATAAATCGATAAATCGATGATAAATCGATAAATCGATGATAAATCGATAAATCGATGATAAATCGATAAATCGATGATAAATCGATAAATCGATGATAAATCGATAAATCGATGATAAATCGATAAATCGATGATAAATCGATAAATCGATGATAAATCGATAAATCGATGATAAATCGATAAATCGATGATAAATCGATAAATCGATGATAAATCGATAAATCGATGATAAATCGATAAATCGATGATAAATCGATAAATCGATGATAAATCGATAAATCGATGATAAATCGATAACTCGATGATAAATCGATGATAAATCGATAAATCGATGATAAATCGATAAATCGATGATAAATCGATAAATCGATGAAAAATCGATAAATCGATGATAAATCGATAAATCGATGATAAATCGATAAATCGATGATAAATCGATAAATCGATGATAAATCGATAAATCGATGATAAATCGATAAATCGATAAATCGATGATAAATCGATAAATCGATGATAAATCGATAAATCGATGATAAATCGATAAATCGATGATAAATCGATGATAAATCGATGATAAGATGATAAATCGATAAATCTATGATAAATTGATAAATCGATGATAAATCGATAAATCGATGATAAATCGATAAATCGATGATAAATCGATAAATCGATGATAAATCGATAAATCGATGATAAATCGATAAATCGATGATAAATCGATAAATCGATGATAAATCGATAAATCGATGATAAATCGATAAATCGATGATAAATCGATAAATCGATGATAAATCGATAAATCGATGATAAATCGATAAATCGATGATAAATTGATTAATCGATGATAAATCGATAAATCGATGATAAATCGATAAATCGATGATAAATCGATAAATCGATGATAAATCGATAAATCGATGATAAATCGATAAATCGATGATAAATCGATAAATCGATGATAAATCGATAAATCGATGATAAATCGATAAATCGATGATAAATCGATAAATCGATGATAAATCGATAAATCGATAAATCGATGATAAATCGATAAATCGATGATAAATCGATAAATCGATGATAAATCGATAAATCGATGATAAATCGATAAATCGATGATAAGTCGATAAATCGATGATAAATCGATAAATCGATGATAAATCGATAAATCGATGATAAATCGATAAATCGATGATAAATCGATAAATCGATGATAAATCGATAAATCGATGATAAATCGATAAATCGATAAAGCGATGATAAATCGATGATAAATCGATGATAAGATGATAAATCGATAAATCGATGATAAATCGATAAATCGATGATAAATTGATAAATCGATGATAAATCGATAAATCGATGATAAATCGATAAATCGATGATAAATCGATAAATCGATGATAAATCGATAAATCGATGATAAATCGATAAATCGATGATAAATCGATAAATCGATGATAAATCGATAAATCGATGATAAATCGATAAATCGATGATAAATCGATAAATCGATGATAAATCGATAAATCGAAGATAAATCGATGATAAATCGATAAATCGATGATAAATCGATGACAAATCGATAAATCGATGATAAATCAATAAATCGATAAATCGATGATAAATCGATAAATCGATGACAAATCGATAAATCGATGATAAATCGATAAATCGATGATAAATCGATAAATCGATGATAAATCGATAAATCGATGATAAATCGATAAATCGATGATAAATCGATAAATCGATGATAAATCGATAAATCGATGATAAATCGATAAATCGATGATAAATCGATAAATTGATGATAAATCGATAAATCGATAAATCGATGATAAATCGATAAATCGATGATAAATCGATGATAAATCGATAAATCGATGATAAATCGATAAATCGATGATAAATCGATAAATCGATGATAAATCGATAAATCGATGATAAATCGATAAATCGATGATAAATCGATTAATCCATGATAAATCGATAAATCGATAAATCGATGATAAATCGATGATAAATCGATGATAAATCGATGATAAATCGATGATAAATCGATGATAAATCGATGATAAATCGATAAATCGATGATAAATCGATAAATCGATGATAAATCGATAAATCGATGATAAATCGATAAATCGATGATAAATCGATGATAAATCGATAAATCGATGATAAATCGATAAATCGATGATAAATCGATAAATCGATGATAAATCGATAAATCGATGATAAATCGATAAATCGATGATAAATCGATAAATCGATGATAGATCGATAAATCGATGATAAATCGATAAATCGATGATAAATCGATAAATCGATAAATCGATGATAAATCGATAAATCGATGATAAATCGATAAATCGATGATAAATCGATAAATCGATGATAAATCGATAAATCGATGATAAATCGATAAATCGATGATAAATCGATAAATCGATGATAAATCGATAAATCGATGATAAATCGATAACTCGATGATAAATCGATGATAAATCGATAAATCGATGATAAATCGATAAATCGATGATAAATCGATAAATCGATGATAAATCGATAAATCGATGATAAATCGATAAATCGATGATAAATCGATAAATCGATGATAAATCGATAAATCGATGATAAATCGATAAATCGATGATAAATCGATAAATCGATGATAAATCGATAAATCGATGATAAATCGATGATAAATCGATGATAAGATGATAAATCGATAAATCTATGATAAATTGATAAATCGATGATAAATCGATAAATCGATGATAAATCGATAAATCGATGATAAATCGATAAATCGATGATAAATCGATAAATCGATGATAAATCGATAAATCGATGATAAATCGATAAATCGATGATAAATCGATAAATCGATGATAAATCGATAAATCGATGATAAATCGATAAATCGATGATAAATCGATAAATCGATGATAAATCGATAAATCGATGATAAATCGATAAATCGATGATAAATCGATAAATCGATAAATCGATGATAAATCGATAAATCGATGATAAATCGATGACAAATCGATAAATCGATAAATCGATGATAAATCGATAAATCGATGATAAATCGATAAATCGATGATAAATCGATAAATCGATGATAAATTGATTAATCGATGATAAATCGATAAATCGATGATAAATCGATAAATCGATAAATCGATGATAAATCGATAAATCGATAAATCGATGATAAATCGATAAATCGATGATAAATCGATAAATCGATGATAAATCGATAAATCGATAAATCGATGATAAATCGATAAATTGATGATAAATCGATAAATCGATGATAAATCGATAAATCGATGATAAATCGATAAATCGATGATAAATCGATAAATCGATGATAAATCGATAAATCGATAAATCGATGATAAATCGATAAATCGATGATAAATCGATAAATCGATAATAAATCGATAAATCGATGATAAATCGATAAATCGATGATAAATCGATAAATCGATGATAAATCGATAAATCGATGATAAATCGATAAATCGATGATAAATCGATAAATCGATGATAAATCGATAAATCGATGATAAATCGATAAATCGATGATAAATCGATAAATCGATGATAAATCGATGATAAATCGATAAATCGATGATAAATCGATAAATCGATGATAAATCGATAATTGAAAAATCGAAAAATCGAGGAATTGAAAAACCTAATAATTGACACATCGATGAATCAGCAGATTGATGAATCATAAAATCAAAAAATTGGAAAATGAGAAATTGAGTATCAAAATCCAAAAATCCAAAAATCAAAATATCAAAAAAAATAAAAAATTCTAAGATCCTAAAATTCGAAAAGTTGAGGAATCTAAAAATTGAAAAATCGAGGATTTGAAGAATCGAAAAGTCGAAAAATCGATCAATCGAAAAATTTGAAAACGAAAAATCGAAAACTAGACTGCCGTTTGAAACTAAGTTTGAGGTTTAGCAGAACTCCCACGTGCTTAAGCGACGCTTTCCGCTTGGGTACAGTAATCAAAAAAGTGTAGTTAAACTTGATTGTCGTGTTAGTTAGTTAAAAAGTTTGCGTTTCGATTCGTCTCATCAGTATCCGATACCAACATAGTGCCCTTAATGATGATTGAATGAGACATCGCTTCGTTAAAAAATAATAACTTCTAACAATGGTGGATTGATTTTTGGTTTTCTACAAAGCTGTAGGTAATAAAATTATCTTTCTTATTTTCGCTTGCAGTGATTTTGCTAATGCTTACAGTGTCACCTAGCGGAGCAAATACGAACTGGTGTACTTTCTCCACGTAAATTGTCGAAAAATCCCATACAAAATTCAAGCACGTTAATTCGTCCGAATTGGTTCGCAGCAGACAGTAAGTAAGGAGTAAGACAGGAGTAAATCTAATATTAGTGCTAATTTATAGCCGATATAGTGCAATGCATTAATTTAAATTCTTCGGCTGCGCCTTCTTTTGGTCGAAACATTTTTTTCCAGATATTACTGCTCGTTTTCCTCTTCTCGTCAGCGACGCAGAACTCCTGTGCTTGGCTAACCGAAACATCACTCGGTACCAGCCAGTTGCTTTAGCCGTTCACTCATGCTGTGTGAACTGTTTGGTTATGTCGTCTAACTGGCAGCAAGTTGGTGTCAGTTACTGACGAGTGGAACACGAATCATTCAAATCCAATATTTTAAAGTAAGGCCTTGTGTCCTTATGCGCAAATTGGTTAATTCTTTTTTTCCTTTAGGAAAATATAAAAAATCGACTTTTTTGTGCACCTGAGTAGTTTTTTAAGTAAACCAATTACTGACAATGGTTTCTTTTAAAAATTCCGGTTCGGATTGAGTTTCTCGACTGTATAAATGTTTGAATATTCGATTCATCGTTATGATATTACTTAGTTCACTGCATGTCATATTCTACGTATTATGAATTACAGATTTTTCCTTCCAAGACATTTTAGATTATTTATTACATTGGTTCGCAAACACCAGTCAACTGAAACTCCTATATGAATAGGCATCAATATTGCCTTAACTTTTTTCATGTTCAGGGCCCCCGAATGATGTAAAGAACTCCCCCATTTATTTAAATCAGCATCACCAAAGTCAAATAAATCACCTCAATAATTCATCTCCGCGGATTGCCAATAATTGACAGTCAACAACATAGATGAATATCTGCCACAATTCAATTCAATTTAATGTTAACTCCTTAATTTATTCATACCTCGACGTGACCTCTTTTCCCCTGGTAAAATTGACGACGAAGCTTCGCATCCGTCCTCCCCCTAACCATCTACCCAACATGTTTACTTCCCAACCAACATCATCGATATTATTGACATCCCGAGCCATTGCTTACTCAGCACTTGTTCATTCCTTCCTGCAAAGGAACAAATTGTGGAAATTGTGAAAGTACCGGACGATGACGACGACGACGCCCGCCTGAAAATGGCACCAGCATGGATCGTTTCCACTATATACGACCACAGCACTGTAGCAGTAAACGAGCGAGAGAAGCCACGGCCACTAGCTACAACAGTACGAGACACTTTGACATTCCGAGAAAATTTAATTGGAAACTATTTGCCACCGAGAGCTCGGAGCATCACTTCGAGTGCAGTTTTTTTTTTGTTTGTTTCTTCTGACCGTTTGTGCTTCTCTCGCACTTGCAAGCTTTGTCCCATCATGCAGTAATTTTCACTTTTTGTTTGACGTTTCGTTCCGTACCTCGCGGAAGGGCCATCCACGTACTTTTCCATCAATAGTTACAAGAGCGATCGAGTGCTTCCGTTGAAGCACCAGTGGAATTTCTATGGGAAAAGTTGTAATCAATTTATTTTAGATCATGTTTTCCTGCTGTTTAAGTTTTTACAAAATTATATTAACTTTTCCTTTCGAAAATAATTTCTGTCTTTAGTTTGCTGAAATTCACCTTCAGTTCCTACCGTGTCCTGCAACCGAAGGATGCTTCTCATATCACTTACCGCTACCGCACCTCCACCCATTACGTGGTCATTCGACATTTGCGCCATTCCGTTCATCACTTCCGGCTTTCAACCATCCATCACCTGATACCCCCCACCCAAGCATCCCGCTCACTCACTCGATCTCGATACTTTCCTTTTCCCGGAGTAACTTTTCACTTTAATTGAATTTTTCATTTTATTTATCTCTTATTTACTTTCATGTTTATTTATTTCGACCCGTGCGACGTTTCCGTATCTGTGTATGCGCTTTCACGTTCCAGGACCGGAACCAGTGCCCTCGGAGCTGGCGGAAAAGGCAGAACTTCCGAGTTTTGTCATTTTCTGTATCGCTCTCGCCGGTCTCTGCCTGCTGGTGGTGAATGCCGGCCTGGTCGCCTGGTTTATCATTAAGAAGCGATCCAAAGGTAAATTGCGTTATAGTTTTTCGTTCGTTTGTTTTGTTTGTTGTTTTTTTTTAGTTTTATTTCAGTTTACTTCGTTAGTGATTGGTTTGCTTCTGTTTGGGGTGCACATATTTGATTTTGTTGAATGAGGTCAGCTTCAGTCAAACAAAAGTTATAGTGTAACGAGTAGTTGGGCGAAAGGATTGGTTTACGAAGAAGCGCAAACATATGGATACATGTATCTTACTATTTGCTACATTACTTGCAATTAGATTATTGTGTATCGCTTCCCAGCTCTTGGTAAAACAATGTCACTGAGCTGTATTTCACGTAAATCGCATATTATATTACGCAGCAAATCAATATTCTCATAACACTGGGAATTCGTCAGTTCTTAACAGAATTTAAAAAATTCGAATCGGTAAGAGCAACTTTAGTAATCCAACCTTAGAGTACCAAACCCGGTGTGATCTTCTATCGCATGCTAGCAGGTAATTTGAAACCGACGAGCGAATGTTTCTTCATGGAGCAGCTACAAAAAGCGTCTGTCCGTAAACGGGTGGCTGCGGCAAAAAATGCAGTGGCTCGACTGCTATATCGAAGACGGCAGACTGTAGCAGCCTTGGCAAGGGTGCCGAATAATTAACCAAATAACTTCAAAAAATATGTAAAGATACAAAAAGGAATAATCGGCAAAGGGCCCGGCAATATTTACCCGAATCTGATTGGAAACTAGACATTTGATGTGTCAGAACCCTGTTGAAGCCTTCGAAAGCCGCCATACGCCTAAAGTCAAGGTGAAGTTTGGAGCCCTTCAGATAGTTCGATACAGGAAAACAATAATTCCACGCAGTAAAACCGGTTTCAGGAATCTCGGGTACCATATCTACTACTGACGTTGAGAAGGACGAACATTCATTGGACGTTGTAGTACTTTGTAAGTAGTAGCGAAGGATGGAAACCAGTGATCATATCTGAGTGTTCAGAATAAAGGGCTAGTTCTTCAAATGTAGCTAGATCGACGTCTAGGCACCTACCAAAGACAAACCCGATGATGTGAATGATGAGTTCTGTGAGCATCACGAAGAGAGCCATGACGTAATACTCATCATCGTGAACACAAATTCACACAATTCAGAACTTTTTCGTCCAGTGATTGGAATAGCGAGCTTCCACTCTAAAACACCAACGACAATGGCCTAAGGTTGATCAATTTCGCTGCATCCAGATGCATGGCTATCTGTCGCACCTATTTTGCGCAGAAGAATATTCGGAAGGGTTTTGTGGAATAATTTCTTCGAAAGCTCGACGAACGGATCGAAGATTGCCCAACAAAAGAGAACCTGAACGCAGCATGGAAGGAGGTTTCTGAGGCGGACAGTACAACAGCAACAGAAGATTTGGGTACCACACGTGGGCTCCAGCCTAATGCCTGGTTCGACGCGAATTGCCAAAAAGCAAATGGACGAAAAACCAGGTCAGAAGCCGAATGCTTGGAGTGGTTACACTTCAGAGTAGGAATAGATAAGGCGAACTGAAGGCAGCCAGTTTTATCGGTGTACCAAACGTGAGTTCAGCGAAAACGAGAATCTCACTGAGGCAGAAGAAAGCTTTGCCGCATACGACACTTGAAAATTTTATAAAACAATCAACAACATGCGAGGAAAAATCATCCCGGCATCGGTATTGGGGCGAGAATCTGTCGACAGATTTACAGTAGAGAAGCGCTTTGATTTGATATTGTAGGTACATTTTAGTGGAGGCATAAACTGAATGAGGATTGGCAATTATTGAAAAGCCGTGGATCCACCCATGCTATACGAAGTACGAAAGGTTATTCGAGAGTTGAAAACTGTAAACCCGTTGGGAAAGACAGAATTCCAGCATCTACAATTCTGGAGTGAACGGCAGTACGAAGCAATCCACTGAGTGATCGGAGTAATGCCTTCGGATTGGTTGGATGGCCTAATTTGTCCTATCTACAAGAAGGGCCACAAAATTGAGTTTAATAACTATTGAAGTATAACGATCCTCAATGTCGCTTACGAGATACTCTTCCAAGTTTCAACATGCCGACAAATCCAAACTCGAACCGAAGGTGTTGGTGAAATAAATATTAAAGCGTCTCTGATCCGTTTAAACAAGGCTGAAACAGTCAATGCAGATGTTTATACCAGTCAAGCACGTAGCTAGAGGGGAGCTAGGGGGCTAAAGCCCCCCCCCCCCCGAAATGTTTTGAAAATAAATTTCAAAAACATTATTATCAGCGACACTAGCTTGTAGCTCGTTTGGTTTGAGATAAAGTTAGAAGATTGCTGTTTCCAACAACCAAAATCAATGGTCACGAAATTCAGTGTGGTTTATGCTTCTGTCCCAGCCGGTGTGGAGCGAACGACAAATAAAGTTACTTTTATATTGTGTTCCTTGTCTGAAGAACAAATGAAACTTCTACTATAGTATGCCCTAGTAATCTGTCGAGATGAGTGAGTCGCAGAAGCAAGAAGTGGTGCACCGGCCAAATACTGTGATTAGTGGTGATTCGCATAAGACCGAGTATTTGTTATAAGGAACATTTTCTGAAGGTGAAAATGGAGGCTATACTTACGATAGTCACCTTTATTGAGTTCTACCACCTCAGGTATTCTCCGCTCATAGCGTTCAACAAATTGGATCAGGCGAAATCATTGGTTTTGAATGATTTAAAGCCATTAAATTTTAATGGTTGTGTGTGACAATGCTGTAATTAAGATCATCATATAAATGGACGGTGAGAGAATCAATGTTCGGTTACAAGATCGGATACCGCTTACTTACAGATACATATCACATATGGGAGGAATGCAGTATAAAACATAATGAGATAGTACAATTACACATAGTATTCTTCGCACATATCAAAGGAAAACTAGTACGTTCCAGTTCTGTGAAAAAATGTTACATTACGATTTATTTACCGCTGAACACAAACAATCACCAAATATGTGGCACATGTTCAGGAAATATTGACAACGGCAAAAGCTACGCCAATATCTCAAGATCTACAGCCAGCACAATTATTGAGGAAGTTCACAATAATAAAGACAACAAGCAAGCATGTTTGCGAACATAAAGGCAGCAACCACGATTATGAAACAGAAGTGTTCAATAGCGAGATAGATATGAACGACCCCCCATACGCAGTTGGCGAGAAAAAAATATTTCCCTGCTTCGTTAACAGGTATCTACGTGCAATGGTTAAGAGCTTGCGTGAGATCTGTTGGACAACCAGTAAAACTCATTTTATTATTTTTATTGTTGGAAATAGATATAATTAGATACCACTGTTTCAAGTGGTTAAATGAAAAATGAAAAAATGGTATGAATTATTTAAAAAAATAGTAGAAGAAGTTTAATGGACGACTGAGTGCTAAAACTCTCCAAAAGTGAATGTGATTGTCCCGTTTAACAAAACTCAGATGTAATACTCGATATTGGCAACTCTATTTTAAATTTAAATGACAGGTTTTTGAATTGTACCCAATTTGAATTACTGCATTAGGTCTGTACACTCTGTACTCTTAGTATAAATACTAGACATCACATTCAAGCGTACTAGGCAACAAAATATTTCAATTTACTGAGAATGATATAGCTAAGGCGACAGTTTTTGCTTTCGCTTCATTTTAACGCATCATCATTTTCATTGGCACTTAATTTCACTTTCATGCGAGGAATTCGTTCCGTTCATGCGAGTTCGTAACGCTGTTGCGACTAAAATGTTGTGACTGATTGAATCTATCTGTTTTTTATTCCTGGATATCCTGGCCTTCAAAACGACGTCACTCATCGGTTTCGATCTGCTCGTCAAGCCAATTTTAAAAATATCCTTATAACCACGGTTATAGAGAATTTCGCTCAATTGGAAGTTGCCATCTTGGAATGGCGCTAAACATCCGTTTTCATCTTCTACTCGACAAGCTCGTTCCAAAAATGCCGCAAAGTTGGCTCTTTGCTGATGCCATTCAAAATTGATATTTATGACAAATGTTAAAATATTAGGAGAAAAATAGTCTATATGTGCTTCGTAACTTTTAATGCGTATAAATTTACTTGTATTTTATTTGCATCATATTTAGTATGCATGTATATAAAGTGTACACTCTTCGTATGTAAACATAATTATATACTTTTCTTTTTATTTCAATCTAACATATTTGTTTACATTTCTCGTTTGGAACCATTGTTTTGGGTTCGATTGGAACATTTAGCTTCATTCTTCGTGCATCTTTATATCATCTATGATAAACACCTGGAACGGGGCTTGTCGATAGATCTTTCATTTTTTCTGTTCATTCTGTAGAACGTCTCACATAGCCTCTCTTTCTGCCTCACATAATTCAAATGTACACGCAAACGAAAAACTACCTAATTTTTTTTCTTTTGACTCAATCTCGAGGTATCGTGCAGAAAGGTAAAATTATGTAAACCGTGTTGAAGGTAGTTTCCATTTAACCAACGCAAAAATTACAACTCATTGATAGGTTTTTTAATACTAAAATTTAAGTTGAATTTACCTAATTTTGAGTATACCCCAAACAACTCAAAAGTACCTTCCTCCACGGAAGATCTCGACTGAGTCGAATCACTCGTTTTGTTTTTGACAACACTAATAAGTGCGAAAGAGACGCACAACTCAAAAGTAAGTTAAAAGAACTTATTCTGGAGGTTCTTTTATTTTACCGTGTACTGGCTGCATTTGACAGTACCCCCTTGCCAATGAGATATATATATATATATATATATATATATATATATATATATATATATATATATATATATATATATATATATATATATATATATATATATATATATATATATATATATATATATATATATATATATATATATATATATATATATATATATATATATATATATATATATATATATATATATATATATATATATATATATATATATATATATATATATATATATATATATAGGTGTGGCAGAACACACGGTTTGCTAGTGTTGGCAATCAAAAATATACAATCCAGAAGCACTACGGGTCGACGTCATAGCGTTCACACGATTCAATGGGAGCGGAACGACCGGTATAGCGTTCTATGCAAATCATTTCTCACACACTAATTGGGGGTTTGTTTTCCTCCGGCTGCCATATATAAAACTGTCAGCCAATTTGAACATTTGAAATAGCTCGCCTAAAGTATTTATAATGGTGTTGAAATGCTCTATGACACTGTAAAACTTATTACGGACACGTACAATACCGGTTGGCCATGCTCCATAATGAAAATAATCCGACCGAAAAGCTATTTTTGATTTGGTTTCCTCCACTTATGACAGGTGGAGGAAAACAAATCGTTGAACACACTAATACAGTTACAGATTGTCAAGTACTCTATGACGAAAGCAAGTCGATTTATTCTGTGATCACTCACACCACTTATGTAAGATTCATCTTACGAATACCAACGTGCCATCTTCGCCATATCTTTATATACAATATGCCCCCTAGCTGCATTTGACGTTCGATTCTTTGCTATTCGTATGTCTCGTCTCAGGTGTATACGAAAGAGACTAGAATAACAACGAGACGCCATTCAGTGAAAACAATTCAACTAGCAATCAAGTTCCGGGTCACAAGCAACACTGCAAATGTGCAAGCCTCACAAAACTTGTTTGTTGATATTCCGTTTGTTTCTTCTAGCCAAAATAAAAATCTACTGCCAATTCTGTAATCTGAGTTTCTCGACCAGCTAGTATACAGGGTGTTTGGTTCATGGTTAAGAACCTCTCAGGGGCTGTCATATTTGGAGAAAAAAATTGTTCTGCACATACCATCAAATCTCAACCGTTACAGAGTTATTGAACTTAATATGTAAAAAACTTATTTGTCTTAAAGTACCTCTAACTAAAAAAGTATACCTTGTATTTCAAATATTTTAGGTCCACTGGGAAGGTGAGAAAATTTCGCATTGAGTGATGCCCTCACATGTTTCAGCTAATGAGTTTAATTAGCCTTTTCAAAGTAATTTAGTGAAAATTAAACAATTTTTCGTTCATTTCTTGAAAATTCTAATAGTTAACCTCATCATTTTAATAATCCAGATTGTTAGTCTTGAAGAGCTGCATAATTCGTTCTTTGACATGATGCACTTACCTTTTCTTATTTTCATGAGTTTGGGTTATTCAACTTGGATATTTTTATCTTATTTTCACTAATACCAACTCTAATTGAAAAAGTATGGCACTTATTGTACTTTTTTCTTTTTATTCGAAAGCCAGGAAAATTTTACAGAGAAAAATGTATTAATACCTTTAAGTGAAGTGAATTTAGTATTCTTTTAGAAGTAAATTAGTTTAAAGTTAGTGCTATTATTAGCATTTTCGTTAATTTTCTTAAAATAGTAAATAATAAACATCACCATTATTATCATGGAAATAATGCATCTCAGCAAGTTCTACAGTTCTTTCTTTGACTCCATTGAATTATCTCTTTTGGTTTCGACGCAAAATCGTCTTTATCACATCGTTTCATATGCAAAAATAACGATTTCGAATCCACTACATTTGTGGCGAGGTCATGCTGTGTTAACTATTAAATAGCAGCAAAATGAAAAGAGATATAGACAAAGTGTCAAATAAAAAGTTATAGAGAACATTAAGGGGCATCAAATGAACAATAGTAACGATAAATTTTGTCGATTAATAATTAGAAAATTAAAAAACTCCAAAAAACACAAATTTTGAGTTATTTCGTTAGAAATTAATCATTTAGTACACTTAACTAAAAGATATTTGTACATACACTGATAGGACATTTTCTCAGCTTTCCAACAAAATCTTGTAAATAACGATATAAAGCATATTTTTCAGATTAGAGCCTTTTAAGCACTTGCAAGTCGGTTACAGGAAAAGTATAGTAATGAAATTACAAAGAAATGAGAAGAGATAGGAATATGTCGTCCAAGAACAAATTATGAATCGTCCTAAAACCCAACTTTTGGATAATGGATATTGCTATAATCATACTTCATTATTTCGAGAAAATTAGCAAAAACCTCCTTAAAAACACTAACTTTTAACTACTTTACAGCTAAAAGGTAACTAAAACTAATTAACTAAAAGATATGAGAGCACCATTGAATAGAAAATTTTCTCACCTTTCGAATGGAACTAAAATATTTAAAATACAAAGTATACTTTTAAAGTTAGAGGTATTTTAAGACAAATAAGTTTTTTACACAAAAAGTTCAATAACTCTGTATCGGTTGAGATTTGATGGTATGTGTAGAACAATTTTTTTCTCCAAATATGACAGTCTATCACCCCCCGAGAGGTTCTTAACCATGAACCAAACACCCTGTATGGTTTTATCTGGAAAGGAATTTCGCAGCAGCAAAACCACATTAACACAAGAACAATTGCGATTTTTTCGATTGCAAGCGGATCCACAACAAAAAGAGGCGTGGTTGAAGTCTTGTACATAAGTTCCTGTCTTGTGAGTTTGTGAGTGAAGAGCTTTGATTTGTTTTGCTGATTCAGAATAATAACGGAACGACTTTCATTGTAAATGTTTGCATCATTTGATATTCGTAACCCTCTTGCTGAATTTCGTCCTCCCATCTAACCAAGCCATTTTCTCGTTAGCGTTTCTAAGCACGATGGTATTGTAATTTGGTTTGAGGATGCATCGTTTATCCTTAAAACGTTTAGTAATTTTAATGGATTGGATAACAATACTTCCTTAAACACAATGCGTTTGGAATGACGTTGACAGTTGAATTGAAATTCCAAACGAAACATGGCGTCTCTTTGTTATTCTAGTCTATTTGGTCCAGAATTTCCTGTCAAAGTGAAGAATTTTGAAAGTTGGTTTATGCGCCCTAATCATATGCTTGTCGAGAATTAGACATTTAACGAAATGAATATATAGGACAATTGAATCGGTTGTGAACCGGGTTCCTATTTCAGCCATAACATATTTACCATGTTAACATTTATATGGCTGCATGTTATCAACGGAAAGTTAAAGGCGTTAACCAACTACTGGCAAGAGAATTAGTTTGATTTTATCAATAAACTATAAAAGATATCATTTTTATAAAGTGCTTAATTTTTCCAAACAAAATTTTTTTCCGGTTGTGAAGGGGGAAGGGGAAAAAAACCTGAAAATGAAAAAAAATAGTATAACACATAATTAGATTGTGTTTCAGGTGGTCAACCGAATAGGTAACAGCTTTTTACAAATGATGCAAAAATCATGATCCTCGTTATCATCATCAGATGATGATGATGATGGAGCCTTCTTTGCATTGCACAATGGTACAGAATGCAAATCAAGCGAGAATTTTAAGTTTCTACTAAAACTAAACAACTTAACCTTATTATGTCTTTGCGAAAGTTATCGTAATTTGTCAGCCTGTTATTTTTGTTAAAACGACAATTAAGGTGATTCTAATTTTAACAAGATCAAAAAGTCAACTTTTTAATCATTCTTGATAGCGTCATACTACTTTCAGTGAAGTTGTAGAACGAAAATTTTTAGAAAAGCCTGCTGGAAACATAAGCTCCATCTGTCATACATTTCATTCTACAAGAAATTTATCAAACAATAGGGCGTTTCCTAAAAAAGGTTTAATAGGTTGATGCACTCCTGATGTTTTGTTAAGATGACTTTAGAAATACTTTCTAATATTTTTGTAGGAGAACAGTTAGTCTCAATATACTGAAATTTTACCTTTATTCGTTAGCAAGTAATATATTGTTTTTACTAACAATAAACTATTTTTTGAGTAGATATCGAAAGTATAAAAAATATCGTACTAACCATTTGTTGGTGATGTGTACTACAAAATATGAAATACTATATGGCAGAAACAGTATTTAATGTTAAATACCCCAATCGAAGATAATGATATTTGAACAAGTTTAATTTTTTATGTTAAAGTTCTCATAACTTTGAAACGAAAACTATTTGATACTTGGTATATATGAACAACTCATGTGTCCAAAAATAATCTTCAAGTTCTTTAAAGGAATGGAAATGAAATGGAAAGTTAAATTAAATATCTTCTTACATTAACATCATCTGACCAAAAATACCTGATTGAGAAGAACATGAAATGATCTATGAGAGCATGTGAGTTACTTTTGTCCCCCTTTTGATTTGTGTTATTTTTCCATACATCTTTAAAATCACGCAAAATTTAGTTCAACTGAATAGCTGGTGTTCAATAGGGACCATCCAAAATAATACATTTTTTGCAGGAAACGGAAAATAGAGGAATTAATAATGTAAATCGTGGGTACCCTTTTTTACAGGGATCAAGAATATCGGAGTTTTATAACTAAAAAACTATTAGCCACAACATTAATCAAAACAAACTCTGTTTCTCCGACAGCCCTTCCGAATACGTAAAAGAAGTGTGTCGGAGATCTTATATAATAAGGTTGCAGTCTTGTATAGTTGTATAGGCGAACTAAAATCGTGACTCTGAGACTCGGTAAAATTTAAACATTTACCTCTTTTTATCAAAGAAAAATACAAAAATATTGAAAGATTCATACGATATACCAATCTGATAACAATGTAGACACTTCACAGGAGCAAATCATGAGTGGGATTGAACGGCGCAATTTAAAAAAAAATCTTGTTCAAAAATCGTTGCAATTTTCTCACATCGCTTCTTCTTTCCCTATCTTCTCAACCAACTCAGATTCATCCAATCAAAATAGCAAATCCGCCACCATTGAAATGTACGCCCCAAGTTCATACAATGACACCGTTACAGGCGAAACACTGTCCAGCGTGTCGGAAAAGAGCGACTCCTATTCAAATGACGGCAGCCAGCCGGACTACATGGTAAGTGATTTGAAACACTAAGCGAAAACCGAAAGCTCCTCCTCGTAACAACAACAGCTTTCAACTAACGCCATCTTTTCCTTCCGGCAGGATGAAACTCGTAAAAAAGCTGCCTCCACGTATCTGGTGGAAAACACGGATATGCCGCCACCACGCTACCAGAAGGATGGCACATTGCCCCACTATCCAAACAATATCAATGCAGGTTGGTGTCTTGGCTTGGCGCGCATTAATTTCGAAACATGCGCACTAAACGATTTTCCCCTTTTCTCATTGCATTACAGCTCACACACGAACGTTGCCCCATCCTCGACACAACAATGTGCCGTACGAGCAGCGAAGCCGCGATGATCAGCTGCTCGGCAAGAGCAACTATGTCACCGCACCATCTCCTGGGCCACCACTCGACGGATCCTATTACAACATGAACAGCGACCGTTACCTATCCTATCCGCCTATGGTGCGTTCTTTTCCCCAAAAAACACTAAATCACCAAAAAGCTAATACAAACATTTCCCCACTCCGCAAACAGGACTACCCTCCGATGGAATTCTCCACACCACCACTGCCAGTGATACCGGCGTTGCCAGCCAACACGAACGGAACCCTGCGGAGAGGTACCCGTGCAATGGTCCCACCACCGGACGTGACGCACCACACACAGCACACAGTGAAATCTCTGCACGACAGTTCCGCCTCTTCCGGGGGATTGATGAACATTTCGCAAGTGTCTCAATCGACGCCCAAACAACCGCAGGGCATTCTGAAAGACCCGAACAAGCGCAACCAACAGCAACAGCAACAACAGCAGCAACAACAACAGCAACAGCAGCAGTCCAATCAGCAACAGATCGGTTTGAACCATCTAAACAGCATCGGCGGTGGGCTGCAGATGCTGGGCGTTCAGAACCCATCACCCGTACCGATGGGTCCGGGGTTAGTCTCGGTTGGCGGAGGATCCCTGGTGCCCGGGGGCAGTAGTTTAGGTAACAATTTGCTCATCGGATCGTACGATCCGAGCAGTACGAATCTGAGTTCGTTCAATGCATCGCTCGGCTATACGGACGCCGACGGTCATCTAGTGTAGGCAATTATTAAGATAATAATTAGTAGATTAGAAAGTCTAGATCGCAGGGGTGAAGAGGGCCGGGGTAGGAGATTAGCCGGGAAGGGGTACCGGAAGACCGATGTGGTAGAATGAGGAGACGCATGGTGGAAACAGAAAATTCTAACAAACGAAAGATAACTGTACAGGATAAAGATGGGGGAAGGTGGAGACGGGTTGGGGTTTTTTCCCTGGAACCGATCAGGATTCGATGAGAAGCCGTAGCGGGAAGGGGAATGCTGCCCGAGCAGTAGCAGAAGAAGTCGAGAACAGAAACACAAAGAGAATTAAGACAAAGATAATTCTATTAAAACAATCTTTTTAACCTTAAAGTAATTATTAATGACAATTAAATTGTTGAGTTTTAAACGAGCGAGTTACGGGAAAGTGTGATAGAGTGAGTGATAATGATGATGATGATGATGGCGATGCTGAAGTGGAAAACCATGTTGAATAGTTTACGTTATACAACAAACCAGGAGAGGGGGCCTGGGTAGTCCAGTCGTTGAACCCGGAGTGCCCGTTTTTAAGGCGTGTGAACGAAGCGTGAAATTTAATCAGTCTTCTCAGTTAAGTGATTTGTTTTTAAGTTTTTCAATAAGTAGATTTTCACATACGTACGTTTACCTACGAATAATGATCCGTTGATGGTTGATGCTTTGAAGTTGGTTCATGAAGGTGTCTAGATGTAGTTTTTGTGGATTTATAGCAGCTTTTGTGGATGGCAAATTTTAGTATTACTGACTGCATGTAGGGATAAAACTATGTAATGCCCAAAATAAGTGTCTTGCGAAAAGATGGGTGGATAATGTGGAACATAGGCGGAGGGCCGTAATTGCTCACAAGGTTAATAATTATCGTCTCAGTATACCGATCATGATGTAGAGTCTCCTGAATAGATGCGCTGTCTTTTTGAAACACTTAGCTACGAATGATCTTATAGACAACTATTTAGTTTCATAGGTCGGGCCATAAAACCATTTGCTCTTTTCCGATGTGGCTAACGTCAAATATAGGTAGTTCAATTGTTTCTTCACTTTTTGACGCATGAAATGATAAATGGACTTTGCTGAAGAACCTCTAGTAAGCTTCTGGCCAAAAATACACATCCCAGAAATCATAAGTATTCCTATTCTACCGCTAGAAGCATAATTGTCCCATGTGTATAGGGATTCCCATAGCACATGGGACAGTTATACTTCTAGCGACAGTATTATGGATACGTGTAATTCTTACTTCTTTGGACACATCTCTTCTTCTTGTTTACACTCTATTTAGAGATCCCACTTTGTAGCTGTCAACTAATGTTTCATCCAGTATATTGACTGCCCATAATCGCAAGTCAGTCCCATGTAGATAGGGAATCCCATAGAACATGAGACTGACTTGCGATTATGGGCCGTTGAGACTGACTTGCGATTATGGGTAGTATAGTAGCATAAGTTTCTTTTACGCACATTCAGATTTGGTTTTTTTTGGTTTAGGGTATCCCAAAATGTCCAAGCACGTACTAAAAAAGGCAATATAACCTCTAATTTGAGCAAATTTTTATTTAACTTGCTATGGTATCCTCTCACAGTTTAATATGTCAACTTCGAGCTTTGGTCTTACGCTGCCAGTTAGCATCAGTACCGATTCCTTGCTGACAATTGTGGATACGCTTTGACGAGGCCTCTGAAAGTATCGATCGGCCTAGTTTTTAGAACAGTTTGGTGCATTCTTCTCTTTAGGAATAAATTGAACCCGTTGACTTTATACCGGTTCACCGTGCTCTTGGAATAATGCACTAATGCCACATCCGGCATGAACAGTGCGGGTGCGTCATGTTTGCGGATCAGGGGCAACAACCGCCGATTCTATGTTTCCATTATCTCTTTTGTAATTTGTGATTTTAACAGTAATCTGGAATCACAAATGGCTTGCCAAACCATCGCTTTCTCAGCATCGTCAATGCTTCGGCTATTGAAAGTGCTGTGTTAAGGCTCATTTGGAAGAATCATTAAAATAAATTTTACGTGCGATGAATCATCTAGGATGACGCCAATTTTTTGCACATATAATATAACTGTCGGGGTCATGGTTTGCTTGATGCGGGTTGTTTTGTTCTACGTTTGGGATTCGCATGTTACTGACAGCACACTGGATGTTACTTTTAGAAGATTCCACTTTTTAGCCACATCGCGATGCGAAGCCTTTCGTTTAACTTCTTGCAGCATGTTTTACACGGCCTCCTTGGCCATTTTCCTCGCCGCAGAACGTCAGTTTACCTTTAACTTCACTTCGTTGACAACCGTCATTCGCGTCTTCCGGAGGTTTCGCTTGACGATTCACCAATATTTTTCTTTTGTGCGGATCTTTGGTACATCGGAAGGGTTCATGCCTTGGACACCACCTGGAAGTTCCACGATGTTTTCCCTGTAACAGCAAGATATCAAATCCTACCAAAACAGAACTGAACAGATGGCAACAGACGTTTTCGAGGCCCTCCTGTACATAAATTTCCTGGTTGGTGGTCCCAGTTGCGATGTAAATGTTGCTCTTCAAGCCACCGGAACGGATGGCCTGCCATACAACATATTTCTTTGCGATCAGGTTCATGTGTTTGAAACTCTCTGCAATCTTTCAGTCGACGTATAATATTCCTGTCCAGTCCTCTAGTTTGCCTTGACGTAGGATTCATCATCCTGTACCACGCAATCAAATTCCATCAGCATCTTAATGTAAAGCTCCCGCGATCGTTCTCTGACCGACTTGTTTTGCTTATCGTCACGATTTAGACTCACCACTTTTTTGTAAGTCGGTAGTCCAGCTCGTTTCTTGCTCGATGTACGTTTGTAGGTGCCATTCTTAGCCGGCTTGCGACATCTTGAACGGCGAGGTAGGGGTTCCGCTTGAAACAGTCGGCCATTCTTTTTGCCGTTATGATGCCTTCGGGCTTTTGATTTCGTTCCGATTTAGCCTTCCTGGCCCTGGCCGTCAACAAACGTTTTCCGAATATTTTTATTACATTGGTGACAGTTGATTTGGCCACATTGAATAATTTCGCCAGCATAGCCTGCGAATAATTTGGATTTTCGTGATACGCAAGCAGAATTTTGCTCCTCTTCCTTCACCATTTCACAACTGAACATCAAAGGTTAAAATGAAACAGTAGGTATTATCCTACGCATACACTATCAAAATGAAGGGTGTGCAGATTTTTTAATGCACGATGAAAAAAAATCGCCAAGTCGAAGTAGTCCATTTGTTTAACGTATCAGCCTTTATGCAGATTTCAGTGCGTAGAAATCCACAAAATCAGCAGTATTCCATTTGAAATAGCCAAATTTTGTTGTAATGTGGTCGGTGAAACCAAGTGTTCTGTCGAATGCCACTCTCATGTTGCGGATAGAACCTGCCCTTCCAGTGGCACTAGCTGGGAAAGTATATTCGCAACGCCTTAGAATTGTCTAACGCGTAAAATAGATCAGCTTATATTTATCAATGTTAATTTGTAAGCTATACTGCTAACACCACTTCTCTGTTTTGGTTATAACCGCAGAGTCAAGTTCTGAGGTAACTGAACGAAAGATTTTCTGATCACAAGCTTGGAGTAGTTTTCCAGACTTGGTGCAGAGATCGTTGATGAATAAGAGCAAGATAAGAGGCCCTAGGTGACTTCCTTGCGGGTAACCAGTGGACGTTTCAAATACGGTTGTGCGTGTGTGGTGCCAATTCTAACAAAATCGGATCGTTCGCAGAAGTAAGATTGCAGCCATCTGGTTAGCCATGCCGGAAATCCTAGTCGCTTTGTCGAATGCTTTCGCAAAATCAAAATATATTGCATCTACTTGTTGACAGTTCTCGATAACTGGAACTAGAAAACTTGTGTGCAACATCAAGTTCGAAGTGGTCAAGTATTTTTTACAAGTTTTACAAGTGCTAAGAGAACATATTTGATACAAATTCACAAGCAATCAGAAGATTCTGTGATTGCCATCTCATTTTCCAATTTTGCATTTTCAGGCATGTAGCATTTAAAGTCGTCTGTCAACTTTGTCCAGAACTGGCAATGAAACGCTGACGACCTGTTCCAAACATTTACATCCATTACTGTTAGATTTTTCTATATCGCAATAAGAACACCACCTCCGCGATCTAGAGCACTGGTAGAAAAGTTGCAAGTTTATTGTATCATCGTGTAGCCAAGTTTCAGAGGAGAGCTACGTTTTTATTCTCATTTCATGAACGTTCTGGTAGTAGACAGACGGGAAATCATGTGTTGTACCCTAAGAAAATCAGTAGCGTTCAGTCTTTCCATCCTCTGTTTCGTCTTTCAATTTTTTTGTATCCCCCGCAATTTTTGCCTCTTTCCGCGAATGCTTAACACTATCCTTCAAATGTTTAAAAATATCTCGAAAGTTGGTCCAGATAAGCTTCGAGTTGTGATATCCTGTCAAAATTACGAAAATGATATTACCGGGTACAAATATTTTATAAAGGCCTATCACGTTTACATGTCCGCCCACAAAGTTGAGATCGACGGTGAACTTGTCATCTCTAGTAACAACTGAGGTTTTATGATGCTCATGAAACCCTTCTTAAAACTAATAATGTACTTGGAGTGTGCTATAAAACTAGAAATGCGACTTGGGATGTTTGGATCTACTGAAGCACGGCTGTTGGCTGTTTCAAGAACACAATGCTCGAACGAGTGAACATTTTGGAGGGCGATAGCACTGGATGGGACTAATTTGTATGTCACTTCAAACTCGTACCTTCAATGGAACCGCTTTGCCTACCCGAGCAAATTCTTATGCATGCAAACACCGCATAGCTCCTTGAAAAGGCCTATCAAAATCCATACCCATTTCATGGGTTGAATCCATTTCAAACGTATAAGTCACACACCATGAGCATGAGGGTTTTGTGGATTTTTCTCCTTTCGGATAATTACGTCTTGTTTGATAAGATTCGTCATTGGAAATGCTGAAAAAATGTACGTATTGTGGAGAGAATCCCCATGATCCATTCCCAAGACACGCGAATCTGAATCGTTCCCTTAAAAATGCTCCGAGCACTATTTTGCAAAATTGCTAAAGAAAACAACACCAACGACAAATCGTTAAGCACTCTTGGATTTGGAAGAGTGTGACTTTGTCGATATCCTTCCCGATCAGGAGATCATAACAAAACTTATCAAGGCTACATTTCGTGTTGATACCTGTTATAATTTTCTGTTATTTTAACTACTAACGAGACCAACACAATATGAATCTTAAATTGCATTCTGTTATTTCATTCTGGTTGGATTGTGAAATGAGATTCCATGTAAAGGCTAAAATTTTTCCCATGAGGGCTGCCAAATATAACAGCTCGAGGAAGCGCCGACACAAAGCGGAAGAGACACTGTTGTTACAAATTTGAGATCAGACGATAAGTAGAAACTTATCTACTTATCGTCTGAGCACTAGAAAGTGTTTCCAGGTACACCAAAAATTTCAAGTGACTGGTCGGATCTAGGTTCGACAGCGTCAACTATTGCGGAACCCCTCCTGACACTAGGGAATATCGACCCATTCTCCCATTCCCGTAAGCGACATTCGGGTTGTTTCCCATAATTCGCTGTATGCTGAATCGATATGTTTCGGGCCCAAGTCCCACCTATATCCATTTTGGTTTTAAATATTTATCTATAAAAGAACGAACACCGACTTAATACCTAACCTCGATCTAAGTAGGGCACGTAGGGATCTGACCTGAGTTTGTGATTTGAGTTGTTTGATTATCTGTATGTGATTTGCATCCAAAGTCAGGTAAGAAGGAATATGTTTCGTAATCTGGATTCCCACAACATCAACTGTTGGAAGTACATGGGAAAAAGCTTTAAGGAACTCCAAGTTAGTGTGCGATGCAAATCTACGTTCCATGATTTCATCATCATCCATATACACGGGAATCTTGGCTCAGACGTTGTTGTATTCGATGTTTTGTTGCATGAGATTGTGCACATTGATGCTTCCAGCCTCGATTAATCTTCTGTGAACATTGGCAGTGCCACATTACACTCATGTGAGGATTGACGTCGTTATCACCTTTGGTAACTGTTCCACCAAGCGCACATTTGGTTCAATACGAATTTATTTGAAGTCAATCGCAATGGTAATTATCGTTTCACTTCTGTGGTTTTCTGACTTCACTGTTCAGCCGGAGGAATGATACTGTATTGTTTGTTCAGTGGATAAGCAACAAAGCAGTAGAAATTGATTGCTTAGTTTATTGATAGCTATGACAGAGTGTTTTTTTGCTTTTACTCCGGGCTAGATTAGAAGCTAGATTGAAGCACAAAAAGCTTACAAATAAAAGTGTCGCTCTGGTGTTTTTTAGTTTTTTCACCAAAAAAGGTCGGTACTAGAAACCTGTCACCGAGGAGACTTTAATTCTCATGGTACGGCATGGAGCTGTTTTCTCTACAGTAATCAGTCTAGCTTACTCCAAGATCTTTGCTACAGCTTGGAGGTGGTTTACCTTCCTGCTCATAAATGTGGTCTGGCCCATTTATGTGAGCGATGTAAGCGATGAATTTTGTAATAATTTTAGATATTTTTCTTTGTCATTGAAATTTTCGTGTCGTGCTCGAACACGTTCATTATTTATTATTCTATCCACTTTATATATACTAAAAGAACACCATTTATTGTGAATAAGACTTGTGCTGACAGGGCCGTGGCGTGATCTGCTAGTATCATTGGTGGAATCTATTCGCTCCTTTGGCTTTATTTTCAGTTCGAATTTTAAACAATAATTTTGCGTGTACCTGCAAAATAGCGTACCTATTCTGATTTATTTTATGACAATCCACTTATATTTTATAATATTTCAGCGCTCTCATAAGGTGGGCGCCTTTGGAGAGGATCAATCAGGCCAATCGCACGCTATGGGCCTAGAAGTACTTTGAACCGCAATTTCAAATAAAACAAGCGATTAAAAGATGTTTAATATATGTTTGTAGGTAGCGCAGCGATCGATTCTATGTCACCGGAATAGAACTGTCAAACTACGTGTTGTGAACATTCGAACAGATGGTAGTATCGAGTCACTGACTTTCAACGTATATCGATTCGAAAGCTTCTACAGGTTTCTACAAACAGATTTCGCTCTAGCCTAGCTGTCTGTTAGTTTCGAACGGGCAGAGTTCTTTTCTTTGCTGGAATTTTAGACGCTTATCGAGCGGACATCGGTTGCGATAGTGTCCGATTTGACTGCATCCAAAACACTAGATGTTTCCTTTCGCGGCTATCATGGCCAGGTCCGTTGGCATTGCTGCATCTGAAGTCCTATCATTGTTATTAATATATAGTGCACGAGCATGCGGTAAATATCCGTGATGCATTTGCGCAGCAGCTCATCTGGAGACAAGATCAATATAACTGCTACCTCATGTTTGTATCTCTCCAATATTGCTTCTAATAAGGCCTGCAAATTTTCCATTTGGCTTACTTGTGGGTCTGCTGCCTTGAGCTCGCGGCTAAGTCGAGAGTGTTCGCTAAAAAGTTCGGATGCGTTTGCGAACTGCTTCTCTCCCAGAGTGAACAGTTGCCTACGCAATGATATGGCCGCGTGCGTCCCTGTTCGTTGAAATGCATGAACCAGCGTGTTCACACATTCCTTCGCATAATCGCAGTTAATAATGTTTAGTGTCATTTCGTTGGAGATTGTGCTGCATATTTCGTCTACCATAGCAGCATCTTCCTCACATCATTGAATGTTTTTCGCTCGACGCACCTGTTCCTGCTGTTCAGTTTCATGTCGGTCTGTCCTGGCGAATTTTTCCTCCAGAAGTGTACGGTCCAGTGTGTGAATAAGTATGATCCTGGTGAAATGGTGCTGCAGTCTCAATCTCCACGCAACGAACTTCCGTTAATTGCCGTTGAACACTCCTACAGCCAATACGCCTCCAGCTTGCAATCCTTGTATGCCTCCAGCTGGCAGTCCAATTCTGAGTCGAGTTGTACCGCCGCTGTTGATTGGTCCTGACAAAACTGGTAGACCACCGCCATTGTCTCCGGCTGGCTCCTCCGGCTCGAACTCGTTGATACCGACCACTGGCAGTCCATAACTGAATTTATTTGTTATCGATATCATCATCCGATGTTGCAGTCGCTGGCAAAGGTCCTGGGTCCATAACCTGTTGATCTCTAGTAGATCCACTTATCCGCCTATCAGTCTGTAGATTGAAAGCTATTTCCTTGACATCCTCGAAAGCACTTTATTTTGAATGACATAACACTTGTACGGCCGCAGTATTGACAATCGACCAACAAGATACATTTGCGATAGATTAAACACATGAAATATCATCCTACGCGCACATAAGAAAATGAGTGATAATATCTGATTACAAGTAGTGTTTGTCTGGGCTAACTGCTTCTGTTTCACCACAAGATGTCTCTACGATTACATTGAGTTGTATCATAGCTAAAACCTAAAGATTGCCTAATCTGTAGGCGTAAACGAAAATTATTTTCCTAACAAGAGTTCAAAACAATTTGCTGTGTTCGTATGTTTCGGCACAAAACCCACAGAATTAGCCGCATATCGGTCCTTCGTGGATTTAGAGTAGTGGCATGAAGCCTAATCGAATCCAAACAACGGTTTTTTTTATCGTGCTGTCTCTAAAATAGCAAATGCTGTTTTTGGATGGACTCAGCTTTGGGAATCTTGCCATTTACGATGCTTTTGGTCACGAATGGTCATCCCCAGCAAACTTGTCCTAACCCGTAAAATATTCCTCTCCCGGCAATTGCTTAAAATCCGCTTGCCGTAGGTATCTTCCTCAATGAAATGTTTCCGAGCACGCATTTTGGCAACACTCTACCGGCATTCGTACTCATTTGGAAAGTTCTGCACCTTCTAGGTTTTCAATTCAAAATGTTTCTTGGTCCTCCGGACGAAACTTTGGGAAACATCAAATTTTTTGGCCAAGTCACGCATCGAAATGTTCGGATTCCGCTTTCGCTGAGCAATCAGCGTTCTCTTGTTTTTTTTGCGTGTTGTTCCAGGTTTTCGTCCAGCTCTGTGCTTGCAATGTCGTATATACAGGTATGGCGAAGAGGGCAATTTGGTACTCGTAAGATGAATCTTACATGAGTGGTGTGAGTGATCACAGAATAAATCGACTTGCTTTCGTCATACCGGTCGTTCCGCTCCCATTGAATCGTGTCAACGCTACGACGTGGACCCGTTGTGCTTCTGGATTGTTTACATATTTTTGGTTGCCAACACTAGCAAACCGTGTGTTCTGCCACACCTATATATATATATATATACCTCATTGCTTTGCTTGTGGTCTACTGTTATCCGTTCCTAGAAACTTTGAACGAGCTTTGCGACGGTCTAATGAAGTATATTTATCCTTTTCCTAAGGCTTTCAGCTGAGTTGGTATTATACCATTTTGACGTTTGAATTCGGATGCAAACAATCGTTTATACGACGAATTGAGTGGTAAACAAAATGCTTCTGGGCTTAAGGAGAGAGCGGTAGTATAAAATTGTGGGCTCTAAGTGTGCGTATTTTGCACGACAGACTTTTTTCAATGTGAATGAACAAAATAATTTCGCGGACGGCTTGCCGCTTTTCTTCCATCTCAACCGGAATTTCACTGACAATTGCACAACTGAGCCAGGGATGCCAGGTGATATTTTGAAAAATCTGTGCGCGGCCCATTTAAAAATCTGTGTCTATCTGTGTCACGGAAAACGTGCCAAATTTGGCTGAAAACAAATTGTGGTGACCTTTTTTTTTATTTTAGCGCGAGTCAAAATTTAAGCGCAAGGTAAAAAATTGAGAAATCTGTGCATTCTAGAAGAAAACTGTGGAAATCTGTGCAGTTTTTGCAATCTGTGCAGCATATTGAAAATCTGTGAAACACAGATAAATCTGTGCACTTGGCATCTCTGAACTGAGCGGATGTAAACAATACACTCTAAAGAGAAACTGGGACAATTTAGTTAAATCCGGTTGAGTATGAAAATAGCTGCGCAAGTTTGGAAATCGAAAAATGCGAAATATATATTTTGAACTTCAGACATTTAAATGGTTAGCTAGAGCGCCTTTGATTAGCCTGAGTCAAACTTGTTGAACACACTCACGAACCAACTTCGAACTCCAGACGGCATTGATTCTATGATTAAGCTCTCGTTTCGGGCTGTTATCGATTCAAACAACTTAGTTATCACGTTTTATAACAAGGTAAGGAAAGTTAGCACGGGAATGGAAACAAAGAAAAAGACAGAGCCGAAACGTAGTTAAAGCAAACCTATTTATGGAAGGCAATAGATATATCTAAATTTGAACGAACCGGGCAGAAAAATGCATAAAAAAAGTAAACCAGAGAGCCAGAGATTGAAATTTATCAAATCTGAATTTAATGCACAACAGAAATCAAATTAGATTCCATAATTAAAGCAGGAGAATCTCAACTAAAGCATAAAAACAAAAATGAAACGAAACCCCTTTCGGCAAGAGAGACAGACTTTCAGCTCAATTTTTAATGTTACAAAATAGAGGAAGAAACCGCGGAAACCAATGCATGTCATCTCCATTTACCAAACCAAACCAAGCAAACGAAGAAAACCCAAACAACAAAGAGTGAAATAAACAATTTTAGGTGTCTAATTGTCTCTGTCTGTTTGTTGATAAAAGTAAAAAATGAAAAGAAAAGGAACCGCGGAAAGGGGCCGTCAAATTCCGAACAAAACAAAATAAAATCGTTGTGATTCCAGTCCACGAGCCGGAAAGTGCTCGAAGGAACAGCGAGGGCAAAGTAAACAACTCACATTATGCCAATTATTAAGTTTAAAAACGAGTTTAAATCAATCACTCAAGTGAATTCTGGAGGAAACAAAAAAAATAAAGAAACGAATCTTGTAAATATAGTGCCCACAAACGAAAAGAATGAAGATTTTTCGAATCTTAAAAAAAAACAGGTTAGAGCGATCATAGGCCAAAAGCCGAGAGAAAAGTCTTTATTTATAGATAAAGTCATTAAAGTATGATAATTGATTTTTTAAATCTTGAAAATCGATAGGGAATAACAGAATAGCGAAAATATGAGCAGAGACATACACACATACACGAGAGGATAAGAACTGTAAATATTTCTTGTATTATATTATTAAAGCTATAAATATAATAAAAATTACTTTCAAAAAGTTTTTTAAGAGGGAACGAAGAGCAAAATTTATATACATGTATTATAATGGGAGAAAGCATGGCATGTTTTATTTCAACTTTCAAACTAATTCAGATCGAATGGAACTAAGAAAACAAAAAAAACTGCAGTGAGCGGAAACTTTAAAGCAAAAATCAGGGAAATTCACAGCAACAAAAACGTGGCAGATTCTCATCAGTATAAACCGCAGCATAAAGTTAAAAACTTTCCCTCTCCCCTGAGCAACACAGATGAACAATTCAGTTGAATTTACAATAAAATAAATTAGCGAATTTCTTAACTTCTTAGACAATAATTAATTAACCAAAAAAATAACAACAAAAGAACGATCGAAAAGATTGAAGCAAAGCAAAAGTAATCCGAGTCCAACGTCTAACTGCCCGTCTTTGATTCAAACATAGAAAAAAAATCAACGCGGACACTTCAATTTCGATTCTCAATTACGAAACCGGAAAACTCAGATGAAAATACCTCAAATTGTCAGTCGAGCAACAGCCTGAGGGAAGAGAAATCGTACAGGTTAATGTAGTGGCACTCCAACACTCTCTTTGTTTTAGATAGTTATTGTTTGTAAATAGCACGTTGTTTTAAGGTCGATCAACGCAAACGCAAAAGCCTCTCCATCAAATTATTTGCCAAAGAGAAAAAAACATTGCAAAATGTTGTCAGTTTTAAATTTGTGTGTAAAAAAAAGTGCAGCGAAATCAAACATTTAAGTTAAGTTATTTAGTACTACTTTTAGTCACTACATGCTAAGGCGTACCTATATTTTTTCTGTATTTAAGTTGCTGACAAACCGAGAGCTTAACCGTACTAAAATACTCCTTAATAAGTAAGCGACCAGTTCGCAGGTTTTTAATTTTAACCAGCTAACAATGTATTGAAGCAAACGAACGAATAATTTATTTATCTCCTAGACCCCCGAATTACTTTTGTTCAAGATGATCTCATATTATCAAACGACACAATTACGAAAGCACAGCACCTGAACAGCCCCGAATATTCTGTTACATAGAATAAACCCTTCGATTAGACCTAAAACGGAACGAATTGAACAACCCCTTGTATCATATTGTGAATGGACAAACAAATTCATCAAATCTTCTTAGATAGTCAAAGAGAAAAAAACAAACAATCCAATATTCTGCTCACACTGAAAACAAAAACTTTACAATCAAACGAAATCGCAGAGCCAAATTAGATGAGAAGTTAAAAAAAATACATTTTCCTCACCATTCAAAGTTATTGTAAAAAGAGTAAGCGAACCGCGAAACCTTCCGTTCCGTCGTTTTCCCAACCCATCCATTCATCCAGTTGCAAAATTTTACGTTATTGGTTTTGTCCACAAACACACACATACTGATGAACAGAAGAAAAATAATGCAAGCTAACCGATGCAGAAAACAAAAAAAAAACAATGAAGGCATTGTGTACAGAGAACGACGGTAAAGACAAAAAAAAATAGTTTCAAAAACTTAAACGAGCAGCTGGAAGAAAAATGTGAACTATGAAGCAAAATGGTTAAACTGTGAAAACCCTGACAAGGCAAAGGGACTGCCCATGACTGCAAAAGGCTGCTCGTACACAGATTTGAAAGTAAAAACCGAAAATAACACGATAAAATGCAGTTTATGGGAGGAAAAAAGTCGAACGCGAAGAATACGAAGATAAAAAAAACAAATTTTCTGTCAAATATATACACATTAAATAATTTTTAATAAATTTAATTATTTTTAATTACAAATTAAATCAAGTGTAGCATTTTCATTAAACCTAATATCACAATTCTCATGCTTATGTCCTGTCAAGGAAGAGCATATAACATTCTCTGAAGTGGCCGAGAAAAATCAAGATAAAAACGATCCGTCCACAGAAAAAGATTTTCTTCCCACACCGGGAATCGAACCCGGGCCTTCTGGGTGAAAGCCAGATATCCTAGCCACTAGACCATATGGGATTGTTCTTTAGCGAGAGTGCGTTCTGGCTTCACCCTGCTGCGGTGGAGGATGCATTTTTTGAAGATTGCAGGCGCATGTGCATGCCACGAAAGCCTGTTGATTCAGTGCAGCTTCCGAAATAGCCTACCGGTGATTCTGCATATGTGGAATGATGACGATGATGATGATTGGACCGGAACTGTATTGGATTAATTTTACATTCATCGGAAAATCTAAATAAATGCGAGTAATGCAAAAAAAAACAGCAAAATTTTTCATCTGCGACATATTTTTAAATAACAGTCATATTTTATACATAGTCCAATATTTCCGAATCCAGTGAATGTTCAGCTTCCTCGTAGTGTTGCAGCATAAATTTTGTTGAATTTTCAATTACTTGAACTTGTAAAGTTTGAGATTAAAAAAAACAGCTATTTGCCTTTCTTATATAGAAAGAATATACAGGACCCTATTCTCACAGTCACGTCACTTGGTGACTAGAAGGAAATTTTCCTCTAGTCACTAGGTGACGTGACTGTGAGAATAGGGCCCACAATCACTCTAAAAATCGCTATTGAATTTTTAGTTGATCCGACTTTTAGTTGATCCGACTTCCGGTTCCGGAGTTACGGATTTCAGAGTCAGTCTACACAGAAATGTTTGCCATTCTCTTATAGAAACGATAGGCAATCACTCTAAAAATCGTCAATCTAATCTGAGCTAATTTTTTTTTCGACTGACATAAGGTTCCAGGATTTTAACGGGGGAGGGTTATACCCTCCTCCCCCTTACTGGTCACCACCCGTTTAAATTCCTCTTAGATCACCCCCCTCAGACCACCACCCAATCCATCGCTTATACCCTACTTAAGTATATTTTATTGTTTCAAATGTTTCACCGTCGACACGTAGCTCATCAGGGGCCATACACAAATGACGTAGCTTTTTTTTGGGCGTTTTTTTACCCCTCCCTCCCCCTCGTAGCATTTGGTCACAAAATTCTACCCTCCCCCGCGTAAATAACGTAGCATTCACCTACCCCACGCCCCCCACCCTGTGTAACGCGGCCAGGGGATAAAAAAAATTACATGTTTTTCAATTATTTTAAATATCTCCTTTCAAAATGTTTGACGACTTTTATCAACATTTTCATTATAATTTATTATTATTTTTTTTTAAATGAAAATTAGAAGATTTTATAACACATACACATTCACTTGAAGGGCATAGATTACAGACTCGGGTGGCCTTCATCAGGAAGAATCATGTACTGGGACGCTGGGTGGTCCTCCTCAAGACGGCAGAGGTTTCTCCAGACGACTTCGTAGTACGGCTCAGACGTGGATCGGCAACACTTAGAGTTGCGCGTGTGATGTTCATGCTGTAGGTCCCGTGTTTGTTGGCTCATTTGACAGAGATGTTTTGTGTCGCCTTGGAGTCGCATCAAACCTTCGTGGGTGTATGGTACAAGTAGAAGAGAGCGCTTCTGAGAATGATAAGAAATCAAATATGTATATTGATGGTTTTTACGAAGGTATATGAGGGACATATAGAGGATATCGCGGCTTGCCAGTACATCTCGAACCGGGACCCTCAGTCCCGCAGGGTATCCATTAGCCGAGACCTGACGGAACTGTACTCGGTGCACGCCCAGACAATGTGCTCGATGTCGTGATAGCCGTCGCCGCAAGCGCAGATACCACTATCCACGAGCCCAATACGCCGGAGATGTGCATCGAACGTGTAATGGTTTGCCATGAGTCGGGACATCACTCGAATGAAATCACGACCCACATCTATCCCCATTGAACCACGGTTTCGTCGATACCTTGGGGACTATCGAATGTAGCCACCTTTCTAGCTCCCCATTGCTCCACTGGTTTTGCCTACTTTCGAGGGTTCTCTGATGAGTAATACTGAAAAATTCGCTGAAGTAAATTGGTCTTTCATAAACGTCACCTTCTAGCGCACCCACCTTAGCTAAGGAGTCCGCCTTCTCATTGCTCGGAATGGAGCAATGAGAAGGGACCCACACCAAGGTAATCTGGAAAGATTTGTCATATAAAGCACTCAGTAGCTCCCGTATTTTCCCCAAAAAATACGAGGAGTGCTTTCCATGTTTCATCGAGCGAATAGCGTCAATGGAACTGTGGCTATTCGAAACGATGAAGTAATGGTCTGCGGGTAATGTGTCAATGACTCCAAGGGTATACTGAATAGCAGCTAGTTCTGCGGTGTAAACTGAAGCAGGGTCACTGAGTTTGTAGAAGGCGGCGAACTTTTGATTGAAAATACCGAAGCCAGTGGACCCTTCGAGGTTTGATCCGTCAGTATAAAACATCTTAGAACAGTCGACTTCTCGGAATTTATTATAAAAAATGTTTGGAACCACTTGTGGGCGTATATGGTTCGGAATTCCCCAGATCTCGTCTTTCATGGATGTGTCGAAGAAAACAGTAGATTCAGAAGTATTTATGAAATGCACACGGTTGGGATTGCAAGAAGAAGGATTAATATTTTACGCCATGTAGTCAAAGTACAGGGACATAAAACGGGTCTGAGAATTGAGCTCAACAAGCCTTTCGAAATTTGCAATCACCACCGAGTTCAAGATATCGCATCGAATGAGCAATCGATATGAGAGTTCCCAAAATCGATTTTTCAACGGGAGAACGCCCGATAGCACTTTGAGACTCATTGTATGGGTCGACTACATGCCCCCTAAGGCGATACGCAAACAACGATACTGAATTCTTTCGAGTTTGATGAAATATATGTTCACGGTGGATCGAAAGCAGAAGCATCCGTAATCCATTACCGACAGTATCGTTGTTTGATACAACTTAATTAGGTCTCCTGGGTGGGCACCCCACCATGTTCCGGTTATTGTACGAAGAAAGTTGATCCTTTGTTGGCATTTCTGTTTCAGATACCGAATATGGCATCCCCAAGTACCCTTCGAGTCGAACCAGACCCCTTGATATTTTACTGTGAAGATCTGAGCGATGGTTTGATCCATTAATAGAAGCTGTAGTTGTGCTGGTTCACGCTTCCTAGTCAATACAACTAGCTCAGTTTTCTCCATGGAGAATTCGATACCCAGCTTAATAGCCCAAGCAGACAAATTGTCCAAGGTATTCTGTAATGGTCGTTGTAGATCGACAGCTTTGGGTCCCGTTACAGAAACCACGCCATCGTCTGCAAGTTGCCTTAACGTGCAGGAAATGTCAAGACATTCATCAATGTCGTTGACGTAGAAATTGTATAACAGGAGGCTTAGACATGAGCCCTGGGGAAGGCCCACGTAGCTAAATCATGATGTCGATAAGTCACCGTGCGAAAAATGCATGTGCTTTTCCGACAACAAGTTTAGTAAAAAGTTGTTTAAAGTCGCTGAAAGACCATGCTGGTGAAGCTTCTCTGAAAGAATGTTGATCGAAACTGAATTAAATGCTCCCTTAATATCTAGGAACACTGATGCCATCTGCTCTTTGCTAGCATAGGCCATTTGAATTTCTGTTGAGAGCAACGCAAGGCAATCGTTCGTCCCTTTGCCTTTGCGGAAGCAAAATTGTGTATCTGACAGTAAACCATTTGCTTCGACCTAATTGTCGAGGCGAAACAAGATCATTTTCTCGAATAACTTCCGGATACAGGATAGCATTGCAATCGGTCGATACGAGTTGTGGTCGGAGGCTGGTTTTCCTGGTTTTTGGATGGCGATGACACTCACTTGTCTGCAATCATGTGGGACAATGTTACCCTCAAGAAACTTATTAAATAAATTCAACAAGCGTCTCTTAGCAGAGTCTGGTAGATTCTTCAACAAGTTGAATTTGATTCTGTCTGGCCCTGGAGCTTTATTGTTACATGATAAGAGAGCAAGTGAGAACTCCACCATCAAAAACGGTGTTTCGTTCGCGGTATTGTAAGGCGACGCGACGCGGTAGATTTTCTGTGCCGGGGCGGAATCCGGACAAACCTTCTTGGCGAAGGAGTAACGGTTTGAATATTCCACGCTCTCATTAATATTGTTTCGGTTTTGCATACGTCGTTCCAGAAGGTCTTATACGCAGCGGCCTTCTCCGCGTACACGTCTGAGCACTCTTTATCCCACCAGAGATTGGGAGAACGTTTTTGTATGTTCGCGCCGGGTACTGGCTTAGTCTGAGCTTGATTCGCACTGTCGAGAATCAAGCCAGTCAAAAAGCTGTACTCTTCCTCCGGAGGAAGTTCTTGAGTAGATTCGATGGTGTCGGATATCACGGCAGTATAGCTCTTCCAATGGATATTTCGTGCGAGGTCATACGAAATATTGAGTGTTTCCAATTGCCTTGAGCCGTTATTGATTGAGATTACGATCGGTAGATGGTCGCTACCGTGGGGATCAGGGATTACCTTCCACGCGCATTCTAACTGTAGCGAGGTCGAGCAAAGAGATAAATCTAATGCGCTTGGGTGCGCTGGTGGGGGAGGAATCCGTGTCATTTCACCCGTGTTTAGAATTGTCATATTGAAGTTGTCGCAAATAGGGTGATGTGCCTATTATGGCATTAGAGCCTATTATGACCCTATTTCGTACCCCTTGGTTTCGAACCAAGCATATGAGACAATGACAATATCGATTTGGCTAAAACAGGTGTGCAAAAATAAGCTCAAGTTATATTCTTTATTTGTTGTGCACATACATATTCAGAACTATCCACTAAATCCAACTTTTAATTAAAACAAAATCACCTTATTGAAATATCTGCTGATCCGCCTCACTCGCGTAGTGAATCGAAACAGGACGCAACGGCGCTTAGCAAAATAAACACTTTCGAGCCAGCATTTACCGCCTCATATCTCGTTATTCCGGCACAAATATATTAAATATTGCACTGATACATACCTTTATTTTAGCTGGAGAACCTTTTTACGATTATTTCACTTTAAAAGCACTCGTCAAACACTAGGATATGCCTAGTGTTATAATAGGAAAATATTAAATACTGGCGGTCATAATTTTGCCATGTTTTGCCGATACACTACCACAATCAAAACAAACTTTTTTGCATCCATCGTACAGAAAAGAATCACCAGTGCGGCCAACCCAAAACATGAACTTGAAAATATATTGTAATGCAATTTCATGTATAAGTAATCAATTATTTCAAGCTATTCAACTAATTGTTGATTGCAGATATTTTATTTTCATCTGCACATACAATTTGGATCAGGAGGAAGTAATGTGTATGTGAAACTTTATATTCCAGTTGTTAACTTTCGCATGGTTATTTCCTGCATGCGCAGTTCTGGGCGCTCTTCTACTAACAGCTGATGAGTTTCTTTCGTGTGCGTTATGCTTACGTTTGTTTTGATCGGCTGAAAAAAGCAGAATGATTCGTTTTTCAAATCACGCGTTGGCGTCCATGATCTGGATACCTTAGTTAGAATCGACGCAAATGAAATATGAGGCATTGCGTTTCAACTAGATTGTTTTTCGATGAGGTGGAAATCGGCACACCCATGAGGCGATAATTGGAACGTTCAGGTGGGAATAGATGCACAGAATAGAACATTTATTTTCATTTATGCTGAAAATTGAGACAATTCTGCCAAATAAGCATTATACAGATGCTTAAGAAACAGTACACTGATACTTTATTCTGAAAAAGGTTATAGGTAATATGGCTTCTTTTTAAGTTGTTCAAAAAATAGTGCGACCCTCTCCATAATGGTGCCAAAATAGGCTCATCACCCTATTGTGAATTAAAGAGGAACGGTTATCATCATAAAGGCAACCCCATTCCGTACCGTGAGAGTTAAAGTCTCCTAAAACTAGTCGCGGTGCAGGCAGGGATTCTATGATGTCATGTAGCCGGCGATGGCCAATCGTGGTGTTGGGGGGATATATATGGAAGCTATGCAAAGATATTTGCCTTTGGTTGTTACTTGACAAGCGACAACTTCAATACCTGTTATCGAGGGAAGGTTGATTCTGTAGAAGGAATAGCACTTTTTGATCCCCAAAAGCACTCCTCCATAGGGGGTGTCTCGATCCAGGCGAACAATATTAAAATCGTGAAAGTTGAGATCTATATCTGAAGTTAACCAAGTTTCACATAATGAAAATGCATCGCAACTCAAATTATTTATTAAAATTTTGAAGGAATCGATTTTCGGGATGATACTTCTGCAATTCCACTGTAGAACAGTGATCACATCCGTGACCTCGTTCGATGAGGTAGCCATCGAAGGATACAATCGCTGAAAGGAGGGGCCATTTAACAGTCAACTGCTTCAAAAATGTTTTTACTGTAGGGAGAAAAGCTTACATAAGACTTTTAATAGGATCAGTTATACTGAAAATTTTTATTATCCAGTCCACTATGCCCGAGAGTTTGACAATTCCAGTGCTTTGATTATTCTCGAACTGAAACAAAGGAACACTTTGGATTTTTGATGTTCCTGGAAGTGCTGGGAACTCCTTCTCTGAGCTTAATCCTCCGAGACCAGCAGCTACTTGTTTCGGTTTGGTTGCAACACTTCCAATAGAGGTGACTATCGGAGCCCCGTCAAGGGATACCTTCTGGCCTTTACAAGGAACTTTAGGAGAGGAAATGTTCCTCAACTTCCTATAACCTCTAGGCGCCCTAGTAGATGTTCCCTCTTGTGGGTCATCAGCCTCACCCTCGTTAGGAGGCAAGTGAGCATAGATGTTTGTTGAGGATGGTGGCGTAGCTTTCTTTAGCATTTTTGCGAAAGAACGTTCGGCTCGTCCCGCAAGGGAACGTTTTAGTTTATCCCCGCGTAGTTTGTACGCGGGACATGCCGAGATATCATGTAGATTCTCTGCACAGTAAGGACACTTCTCAGCATTCTTACTGCACGAATCATCCAGATGATTCTCACCGCATTTTCCACAGCGGGCCTTATTGCTACAATGGGTGGCTGTGTGACCCAATTATTTACACTTTGTGCAATTCATGACCCGCGGTACTAACAGACGCACAGGCAGACGAACCTTGTGCAGGAGGACGTAATTTGGCAAAGCAGTATCAGCGAAGGTCACCCGATAAGAGTTTGATTGGGGGTACGTTTTTGAACCATCCCCAGCAACTACTACTGAGTGCAAACGCTTGCACTCAAGTATTTTCACTGGCTGAAGTAAGCGGTCTCTAAAACGGCCAACCCCGTACTGCAGTAGATCCTCGCATATCAAACTCTCATCGGTGACAACGCCTTCAGATTGTACTTTTACAGCTGGAATATACACAAAATAGTCCTTCGTAAAGTGCTCGCAGCAAGCAACATCGTTTGCCTGCTTTGCGTTAGTCAACACGACCCTGAGCCTGTCTGAGCGAACCTTTTTTTATTTCGGTCACAGCCGAGAACTTTTCCGTCAGGTCTTTCGAAATCTGTAATAGATTCAGCGATTTTATTTTGGGCCGAAAGAAGACCACAAAGGAACCGGTCAAGAGCCGGAGGAGAGCCTTGGGAGTCGATTCAACCTCCATATGGCCGCCCGGGGTGAGAGCCATCGACACCGTCAACGAAAGGGGTCAGCACCCGCACAGACGAGAAAAAGCCGTAAATGTATCAAAAAGGTGTATTTCACTTATCTGTATACTCGTTTCCCACGACGCACCAGTGCAGCTTATATAGCTGGTTATTGTTCAATCCTAACTTTGCGAACAAAAGGTTGAGGAATGCGGTCTAACGGTTAACACACGCACAAGAGAAGATAAAAGTCCAAACCTCGAAGAGTCAGAGAATGGCAAGATAACCTTGAACGTGGATTAGTACTGTTCTTTTTCGCACGGACCGAAAAAAAAATACTTCTATCTCGATCGAGCGATGCGTAGAGACTGATTTTGGAATACTTCTCTTTCTTTTTTGGGTGCAGAGAAAATCTACGCTCCATCTAGGACTACAAAATAGTTCAATTTTTAATCTTGGTGAAATAAAAACCACCCCAATTGTTACTCAAACCAAAGGAAGAAGCTCACAAACTCCGAACACTCTACTAAAGACATAATAAAATTATGACCTTTAGTTGGTCAGTGTTAAGTCAGACTGAACTAAGTCGCAAAACATAAAAAAATGGGACAATGATAGCACTGGATAAAGAATATAGTCAGCTATATCCATCTTTTGCCAGATTTGGAATATGTAACAATAAACAAGAATTATGGCATCAATTAATTTACAATCATAATGCAAAGGATGCTGCGATTCAAACTTTAAACTCGTAATTCTCGAAATCAATATTTTGTCACTTAGTCCGGTCTAACTTAACACCGAGTTCAAGTTCAAGTAAAAAGTTAAAATTTCTGCTAAAATAATTGATAATTAATTTTCTCAAAGACCGAAATAAAATCTCGTCAAGACCGATGACCAAGTCTGCGTCGGTAGCTTCATCAAATTTTCTTCCCGAGTTAGAATAATAGTTTTGGCTAAGCAGCAACTCATAACAGTGTCATTTACATAGTGTATTAGATAATCATCAGCATGCCCCCGGAATCTGGATCCATTTCTCCAAATAATTATTGGGACAGAGCATCTAATTCAATCGCATCGAAACCCCAATCGCATAACAAACCAACTGTGCAAAAATAGCAACCACGCTGCCTGATAGCGGTGAACTCGATGACTTTGAGCTATGAACATGGGCCAAATATTTCACACCATCGCCCGTGCAGACATGTTCAGCTGTTCGAAAGAATGCAATAACAAACCGACGACAAATAGCCGGTCAGCTTCAATTCACAGGATGAAAATGCGGTAATCAAACGAGCACAACAAAATGATACAAGCTAGTCGAAAGAAAATGAAACGAGTGGCAATGGTCGTCCAACACACGGAATATCATTGCGAGATAAATAGAAACGGACCGGTAGACACCGAAGCTTCGCATAGCTACAGATTGCGCGTGCCAGCGTTGTTTTGATTGCTGCATGACAACAAGAAAATTGTGCCCTGCACGATCCCGGTAAAACACTTGTTGAGCGTCGCAATTACGAGTGCTTGATACAGAAAGAGAGAAAATATAATCGAGTTACATTATTCTCATGCTCATGCAGAATCTACGAAATCAAACAATCAAGCGTTGATATTCGTTTATCAACACCAACTTTAATCAAAATTTAAAAAAAAAAAAACGATTTCACTACCAAACAGCATGGCCAAAACAGAGTGGTTGTAGCATCATTCGCAGCATAAGTCTGCCTTTTGCTTGAATTCGTACTGCAGTGGGTTTGCTGAGAAAGTGGTGAGCACATAACCGCATGCGTACCCGTCAAGGGGGGGAAAAACTCACAACTACGCTTTCTACCTTTCTACCGACAAAACCAACACAATGGAATGGAAAATGAAAACAAAGTTATTCTTGGTAAAAACCCGATGCTGGCAGCAATACGGACTATGTTCGGAAAACTTCGTGCAACGGCGTCGCGATGGTGATGTTATTGTTCGAATACGCGGAAAATTCTGACTGCAAAGAAAATCACCTTTTCGATCGGTTTAAAATTTCGAACCGCTTTGACAACCGTTCAGGGGTGAGCTGAAGAGTTTATTCGAATAATTGGAGGAATGTATCGATTTATGGTGTACTCTGCCTTAGAAGGCAAAAATAAAGTCACGTTTCGCGATATGTTGGAAGAACTTGAATACACATTTTAAATCTTGTAATAACATTTTTGTCATAAAATTACGGAGTTGTGTGTTATCCAGCGAAGTAACTCGTTACTGTAGTACCCAATTAGCGGGAACAGTGCAGATTGTGTTTTTCTTGTTTAAATTATTGGGACCAAACACATTCTAATGTACATAAGTATGTCTTCTACATAAACCTAAACAAACTGGAAAAGTTTAAGACTTTACCGTCTTATAAAAACTTATGCTATTTACCGAGCTATTTACTCTTTATACTCTTTTTACTCGTCTGCTATGTTTACTCATTGTACTGTAGAAACCATATTTTTTATTCTCAACATTTTTGCTTCTTTTTCTCTGTACTCTTCTTCTTTTTAAAGTTACTTTTTATCTCTTTTAGCAGATGTTTCCATATCGACTTTTATTATCGTGTTTACTCTTTATAGTTTTTTTGTAAGAGGAGCTCTCGACTGTATTTTTTACATCTTTTTATATTAATTACTCTTTGTGCTCTTTTTAATCTATTTTAATCTATTCTTCACTCGTTAACTTATTTGATTCTTTTTGGCACTTTTACTCTTTTTCGTCGTTTTACTTACTTTACCATTGTTACACCTTTATTGCGCTTCCTCTTTTTATCGTTTTTACTCTTCGCTTTCGCTTTACTCTATTTACTCTTTCTTAAACATTTTCCTCATTTCACCCTTTTAAATCGTTTTAATCAACCCATTTTACTCTTTTTACTCTAGTTGCTCATTTTATTTTTTCACTTATTACTCGTTTTCTGCTTTTCACTTCTTTTGTATTTTTAAAACTTTTTACTTTGTATACTCTTATTAATTCTTTTACTCTTTTAACAATTTTAACCACTTTACTTTCTTTACTTTTTTGTAGTCTTTTTACACTCTTTTTACTCATTCTACTTTATTTTTACTCTTTTATACATTCTACTCTTTTCGCTATTTTTACTCTTTTTACCTTTTCACACCTTAATTCCTTTACTCTTTTCACATACTCTATGAGCTACAAACATTAATATTGACAAAAAAATTGTAGGCGATCGTCTGCAATGTTCCAGGATCGGCTGTGTATGTCTAGACTAAACTAGACTAAACTCAATCCCTTTACTCTTATTACACTTTAAACTTTTTTTCATTGTTTTTCCTCCTTCTATGCTTTTCTTTCATTTTACTCTTTTTACCCTTTACACTTTTGTTCATTTCATCCCTCTCATTTTTGCCTTTCTCAGTTGGAAAGGTTATGCAATCACTCTGAAAAACGGCAACCTAATCCTGGTCCGGAGGGCCGAGTGTCCCATTCTTTGCAATTCACATTACTCATTTTAATCTTTTCCATCTTCTTACTCATCATCATTCTCTTTATCTTTTTACGACTTTTACCCCTTTTTAATTTTATTAAATTTTTGTACTCTTTCAATTTTATTTGCTCTGTTCCATCCTTAAATCTATTTTGACTCCATTACCTCTTTTACTCATTTTACTCTTCATATTAGTATTTTTATTCGTTACATTCATTTTACCCTTCAGCAATATTTTCTCGTTTTACTTCTTCTACTCTTTATACTCCTATTACTCTCTTCGAGATTTGGATAAATCTACACACTCCCTTAATTTTTTTCATATTTTTTGTTGTTCTCACTCTATTTGGTTCTACTGCGCAGGTCACTTTTTTACATTTTTGTTTCTTTATGTACTGTTTAAACATTTTACTCTCCTTGCTGTATTTACTCTTTAATTCACTATTTGCTACGTTTGATACCTTTATCCTTTTTATTAACTTCACTCATTTCATTGACTAATATAATCTCTTTAATTCTTTTAATTTTTAATTTCTTTGCTTTTGGCTCTCTTACTGTTTCATTATTTATAGTTTGTTCCTTTCCTACTTTTCATACTTTCATCTGTTTTTGTTTTAATTTTTTTCATATCTTACTTCACTTACTTCTTACTTTTTACTCTTATCTCTTTTTAACATTTTGCAACCTTGTTACATTTTTGATCTTTAACTCCTTTAACTATTTTTACTCTCTTCACTCTTTTTAAGAGTAAAAATATTTTTGCGCTATTTCATCTTTTCACTAATTTGACTCTTTATATTTTTTACTTGTTTTAATCTTTTTTCTTCTCTCCTATTTTTTTAAACTTATCTTACTTTCTTACTCATTTACATTTTTAATCTTTTTACTTTTACAATTCATACAAATTTTACTACAATATTTTATTTTCTCTTTTTACACATAATATTCTATTGCTCTTTTTACTTTTTTATTAAATACAAACTTTTTCAATGGTTTTCCTGTTTTTAGTATTTCTACTCTCTTCGCTGTTTTGTTCTAGTTCTTCTATTCACTTCATTTTACTCTAGTTTAACTATTCACGTTTTTCTCACACTTTTGCTTTTTTTACTTTTTTATTCATATTACTATTCCCGCTCTTTTCAGTTTTTACTCTCTTTTTAACTTATTTACTCTTTTTAATTTTGTTTTTTTTTGTTCCTTTTGCTCTATTCATTATTATTCTTTTTTCCCTTTGTATTCATTTTACTCTTTTTCTTTCATGCTCTATTTACTCTTATTTTGATTATACTTTTAACTAGTTTTACTTTCAACCTCTAACCTTTTATTTATTACTCTTTGTACTTTGTTACTTCTTTTACTTTTTTCACTCCCTTTGCTATTTCCAGTTTTTTTTTTTTGCGCTTCCTAATTGTTCAGCCCTTTCAACATTCTTTTCACTTTCGTTTCCTTTTTCTCTTATTGCACTTTATACCTTTTCTTCTTTCGCTCCTTTTACTTGTTGTAACCTTTCTGACTCTTTTTACTTTATTTATTTTCAACCTTATTTTGCTGTTGACTCTTATTACTGTTTTACACATTTACCTTTTCACTATTTTTCCTTTTTATGCTCCTTTAGGAGGTCACTCTTTTTGACTTCTGTTTTCTCTATTTACAATTGTTATTGCTTATACTTTTAACTAATGTTACTATTATTTTCTATTGCTTTCTTTTTTTCACGTCTTTCTACTTTGCTTACTTTTTTCACACTATTTCACTATTCTTTAAATTTGTCGCTCGATGAACTTTTTCACCCTTTTTGCTTCTTTTACTTCTTTCAGTTTTAGTTTTTTTTTTACTTTGGGTATTTTTCAGGCATTTAAGTTTTTTTGTCCCTTTACGCTTTGCACTTTTTTACTTGTTTTACTTTTCCTAATCTTTTAGCAGTTTTTGCTCTTTAGTTTTTTTCCTTTTTAATCTTTGAACTCCTTTCTCCTTTTAACTTTTTCACTTTTTTACTCTTTGTACTTTTCTACTATTACTCTTTCTCTTACTCTTTCTGCTCTTTCCGCAATTATTACTTTGCATATTCTATTCACTCTTTACACTCCTTTTACTCTCTTCAGTATTCTCACACCTTTCTTTTGATACTCTGCTCTTATTTCTCTCTGAGATCGTTTTACTTTTTTACTCTATTAACTCGTTCTATTTATTCTACTCTTATAATCGCTTACAATTTTTGCACTCTTTTTACTGTATTACCTTTTAATTCCTTTTCCTTTTTCTATTATTACATTTTTTGCTCTTTTTATTCTGTGCACTCTTGACACCCTTCTTATTCTTTGTATTATTCTTATTCTGTTATCTCTTTTTACTCTTCTTATTCGTATTTTGATTTTTTCACTCTTTACTATCTTTGTAACCTTTACTCGTTCACTTTTTAATTCTTTCTATTCCTTTGACTCCTTTCACTAATTTTACCTTTTTGACTTCCTTTACTTTTTTGACTCATTTTACTCTTTTTAATTTTTGCTTTATTAACCATTATTTTGGTGATACTTTTAACTCGTTTTACTTTTTACTTCTATAAAATTCTTATTTTTACCAATTTAATCTTCTTACATATTACTCTCTGCACTTTGCCACTCTTTCCACTCTTTCTTTACTTTTTTCGCTCCTTTTGCTCTTTCCGATTTTTTAATCATTTTACTCTTGTTAATCTTTCAACATGTTGTGTTCTTTTCATTTTTTCCTCTTTCTCTTTTTACTCTTTTTACCTTTTCTTCTATTGCTATGTTCATTTGCTTTAACCTTTTTGTACTCTATTTATTTTGAACAATTTATTACTTTGACGTCTTATTTTTTCTTATTCTTTTACCTTTTCACTCTTTTCCTTTCTACACTCCCTCTTTGTCTATTTTTACTCTTTTCATTTTTTTGCTCTTTTTACAATTGTTATTGCTGATACTTTAACTGTCACCTCATATTACTTTCTTTTTCTTATACCTCTTTCTACTCCACTTACTCTTTTGGCCAATCTAATTCTTTTTACTGGTCGCCCGATGTACTTCATCGCACTTTTTACTCCACTTACACTTTTTACTTTTCAAACTCTTTACTTTTTATACTCCTTTTAAACATGTTAGATTTTTCGCTCCGTTTACCTTACTTGTTTTATTTTTCCTAAGCTTTCAACGCATTTTGTTCTTTTTTCTCTTTTTATTCTTTTTAATCTTTGAACTCTTCTCTTTTTGATCCTTTTTGCTCTTTTTACTTATTACTTTTTTGCATTTACTTTAATTATTTTCCTCTTTTCGCTCCTTTTACTCTTTCTACTCTTTTTCCTTTTTTTTTGCTCTCATGATCTGTTCACTCTTTACTCATTTTTTTACTCTTTTACACTTTTAACTTCTTTATGTATTTTACTCTTCTTTCTCTTTCAATTCTTTGCACTTCTTGCATTTCTTACTTTTTCTATATTTATATTATGTTTACTTATTTGATGTTACACCTTTTTTGTGTTTTAAATTTTCTCACTCTTTCTATTATTCGGCTCTTTTTCTTCTCCTTATTATCTTTATTTTCGTTTCGCCCTCTATGATATTTTTATTCTTTTCACCTTTTTACTCTCTTTAGTCTTTCACTCCTTTTTTCACTGTTAATTTCCTTCCTTCTCTCTGAGATTATTTTATTTATTTTTACTTAATCGTTTTATTTATTCTACTTTCTTTCTCTTTCCTAATCTTTGCACTCATTGTACTTAGACTTTTTATTCCTGTTCCTTTTTCTCTCATTATACTTTCATTTTTTTCACTCTGTGTAAATATCTGTACCCTTTAATCCATGGCTAACTACTAAAAGTAAGAACCTGCCACAAACTTTCCATAACTTTCATTCTATCCTTCTATGTTCGAAAGTGGATGATTCCACCCCTGATAAAACACATTTAATACTTTTTACGAGTTTTCCAAGCCGTCACCCGCTTGGAACAGTAAACTAGCCTGTTCTGTGTAGCACATTCAGTGCAAGTTTAGACATCGCGGCATTGTGAACAGTTTTCCCCCAATTCCTGAGAAAGAAAATCGTACGTGTATCCGGTCTGCATCAGTATCCACACAAACCGATAAAAACGGAAATGTTGCTCTGATGCGGCAGTTGTATATAGCTGTATGTGTATGTGTGTTTTGGTAAGGGTGGTCAAATATAGGAAAATATGTGGTTTTAATTTTACGGCTCGAGCAGTTTTATTGAATTAATCAAATAAATTTATGACATTGATACGCACGGTTCGTACTATTTTTAACATGAAAAATCATTACGAGCGACACAATTTAAACACCGGCTTTGTTTCCGATTCAGAGGAGATTATTTCAAATCTCACATACACCCTGTTGATCGTAACGAAACTAGGGTTTACTGAATCCTCCCAGTAGTTTTCATCTAATAATCACTCAAAAATTAAAAATGTATCTTCGATGACCACCCCACAACGACGAGGTGAGTTTTTCCTACCGTTGACCATCTCACGCTGATGGTTCGAGTGCCGTATAATTTTAGCTGCAGGCAACAGAACCAACGAAACCGCCACTTCGAAACGAACGATTTTCTCGCGCTGCAGTTTTTCCCCAGTGTGGTTTTTCCTTTTAGGTGATAGAAGAAAAAATAAACCTTCTTGTCCATTATTTCGGTAAGTTCCGTGGAAGGCTGATTCTCTCCCCATCAGTAACGGATTTGTGCTTGTAACTCGAAAACTCAATACCAGTCCCTTTGGTTCCGGAAAATACCCGATAAAACGGCCCCCCGAAATCAAGACGGCAAAGAATAGTCGCACAGTGAGTGAAAATAATTTGATTTTTCCCCGGGGTGGCTAAGTGATATTTTAGTGCGCCGTTGCCGTCGCTCGGATCTTAAAATATCGTCTCGGCAGTGCCAGCGCTCACCAGTTGCTCGCAGTCGGACCAGTCGTGAACATCGTGGAAGTTTCTGCAAAAACCGGGCCGTGGATTACGGTTTTTGCAGATCCAGTTTGGAGAAGTGTCTGGAGCAAAAGTGTGCCGAAACTCAGCATGCGAAGACAAATCACACAGGCGGATGATCGGTGCATTGTGGTTTGTGATTCAGTGATAGAATAGTGGATTGCAATCGGGGTTAGATAACCTAAAAAGGTGATAATAGGTTCCTAACCATTGCTTCAGAATAAGGATGTGAAAATGATTTGGTTCGAAGGTTAAAATACCCGTTTGAATGATGGAAATCAGCTAAAATCGTTTCAAATACCATAAAAAGAAGAAAATACCCGAGGGCAGTAAATTTTCATCCTGAAAAAAGTTCGTTCGGCAGTGAGCGTGTGATCGGATCCGTGCCGATCGAAACACAGTGGAAATTTGCGACGCGCGCACCTTTCGATCGCTGCGTGTGAACGCGTGATGCTCTGGTATGAGTGTGAATTCGAGTAGAAGATGATCGAGCGAGTAGAAGAATGAGTGTTGTGCATCAATGAAGGCAAATGAGAAATATGTGCAACGATAAAATGGTACGAAATATTATACAATTTACCCAGCTGGTTGCCAGAAAATAGCTTCTTTAGCTATTACCGATGCGATTATGCGCGACCGAGAAAATGAGCGATCTGAGGTGTGGCGGATTATTTCTTAGAAATACGGAAGAAACGGGCAAACAATTAAAATTCGGGGACGTGTTGAAAGACATTGTTTGAACGAACTTAAAAATATACATGGTGGTGCCGAGCGGAGACTGCGATGAATCATGTAATGTGAATTACGAAATTTGAGTGTTTGAGCTAGTGTAACTCAGCGTTGGAATTCGAATGTTGTACTTGTTAGATGAAATGGAATTGTGAAGACCAATATGAAAATAGATGATTTGCCATTTTCGAATGGATCGAAACACATAGAACCAATATTTGGCAATAAAGCAGGTGAGTTCCTAATAAAACATTGTCAATTAATGAGCAACACAAAAACAAATTTGGGTTATTTCACTCTAATAAAACCCAAACATTTTATCTGCAGAATATTGGCGGTAAATTTTCTTTAAGACTTTTCGACGGTTTATTCAGTCCAAAGCCTGGCATTCATCAAATGTCATTGTATTAGACCCATAATTCTCGTTTTGCGAAATAGTTGTTTTGTCGTGAAATTAAAAACATTATACATCGAGACGATCTCAGCTTTATTGCTGGAGTCAATATTTTCAAAAAAGTACCATGTATAAAGAATTTAGACAACAATCAGCACGAGTTCAAAGTCGAAACAAAGGTTAAAATATTTGCATAAATATTTCCATCTCATGTTCGCAGAGTTCTAAACACTTTCAAAAATTCAGTGAAAGTCAGCTTAAACCTGGTAATATTATTATTCATAATCATTAAGTAGCTGGCGTAATCATTGTGTGCTACATATAACTTGAATTATTGTTCGTTTCAATATTATTCTCAGTTTTTAATCCAAGGCTGGGTGCGCGACGTTAGGAATAAATACGCTAGACATAAGTACATTAGGCATAAGTACGTTATGCATAATGGACGCTAGGCATAATGGACGATTGGCATAATTCACAAAAAATATATAAAAATAAAGCATTTTTTATTGTAGAAATTTCAACCTTTTTCGGGTTAGAAAAAACTACGCTTCACTGTATACAATTGCATACCTTCGTATAACTATAACGAGAGACTGTAAAATGGAACACGCCATGCGAGAAAGATTTTTTTCTATTTCTTCCATGGATGAGTTGAATGGACTGGAAGGATAACGGAGGTGTTTCATACTCAAGCAAGTTTTGTCGCTTTCGGAAGCGTAGGTCATGGTTCTGCCCGAGTAAAAACATTTCGTTGAGTTAGTGATCTATCAAACGAACCAACGAAGCGAATATAAAAGTCAAAATATATTTTTTTCTGGTTATTTAGATTATTTTTATTATTTCCCTTGAGAAAGGCCATTAACCAGAAGGCCGAAACGTCCGTTTGTAAGAAGCTCTTTGTTCTGATCTGAGACAGTCAAGACATCCGACTACATGATTTTCTTTTTATTTCTAGCAAAATAAATTGCACGTGACAATATCCAAATGTGGATGAATGCATTGATTCGCAATATTTTTCGTTGATGATAGGACCGTTTTAAGGCCTCAGGGTACTTTTTAACTAAAGGGTCCCTATTACTAAGTATAATAGGATAGTACAAAAAAATAATAGGTGTGAATAGGTGTCTAATAGGAACCGCTTATTCCTCATGTCGCTCCAAGATTGCTCAAAATTCGAGCCAAGTTAGGTAGTAGTTTAAGGTACGATAAATATGGTGACAGTTTCTGTTAACAGGTGCACAAATTCATTTCAGGCACAGGAAGGAATTATTACTATACGCCATTTCAATTACGACACTTCCCTGCCATCATTGGCCAATCTATCGCAACCAAATAATTAACCGTCATAATTCCGTCTTTTATTTCAAATAGATTTATACATTTATGTGTTCGCTTCATTGCCACGATCGGACAGTCATCACGTCAGTCAATTAGGACTAACCTTTTTGGATTAACTCAGATCCTTTTGCATTCATTGTTGGGCAAAAATTTTTATCTAAGAGTTGCACTGGACGGCACATAAGTTTGTTACATTTTTGCATACAAATTTGGAATTAAAATGAGATGACCTGACCTTCATAGTTGCATGACGTTGTTTGAGGATGACGAGTACCTTGATCAAAAAAAGGAATGATGAAGTAGGGCGCGTTTACTGTCCTCCGATTAAATGATAGACCCGAAAAAATATCTGCATGTTCGGCGGTTTAAGGTTGCTTTCCCGCTTTTGTTTATCATGTTTGAAATACTTTTAGTAATAAGGTTTTTATATGGTTAACCAGACTTTCTTAGCATCTATGCCAGTACCTTCCAAACTTCGCTATTTTAGAAGACTAACACCACACATTTTAATCTTTACTATGCGGATAAAACATAGAGTGAATTTGTTCTTGATTTTGACTACTTATCGTTGGGAATATTTGATTTTTAAAAAGATCTCTTCTCATTGCTCCAAAGCTAGAGAATGTTCAATTTGCTAGAAGCTATATATTTAGACAAAGCTAAATGAAAATCGGAAGTGCATGTCGCGAGGACTCCTTTTAATAGGCTATGGTTAGTTTTTAGACTACGGGAATTACGCGAATCGGCTTGAATCTCACTAATTTTAGATCCTCTTCTAGCGGTTGTACAATAGCCGTACAAGTCTAATTCTACACCAGGTGACAGCATGTATTAATATATCAGCTCTTCCACGCCAAGGTACAACTTCCAAAGCTTTGGTTTAAATACCGTATTTAAAAACAAGTAACATTTGAAGTATGAAATTTTTTGAATTGGCCTAAGATGAAGCTGTCGGATTACACAAAAAGTTTTTTCTGTGGCAAGCGATCTGTAGATGTGTCAAAATAAGTCAGTTTCTTTTATTAAATCATCGACCGATACATTGACGAATACCTCCAAAAGACTTCTTGAGGTCTCATGAAGATCTGACACCAGCTTTGCACTACTTTTGCTTTTCTAAACAGTGGTAAACATTTGAACACTGCAGAAGTCAGAAAATGTAGGGTCTTTGGAAACTAAAGTTTCGTAAAATCACACTCCTGATCCTTTGATCAAAATCATCCAGTGCAGTACTCTGGGTCACTCTTTTGAGTTTGAACCGCTCATATGGTAGCCAGTCTTTGCCAGTATTGCTCTTCTCCCATCCATTCTTCTTCTGGACCACCGATGGATCAAAAGCCCTTGTCGTTGTGCATATTATATTTATTACCCGTGTCGTTTGCAATTTAGCATTTAACCCAATGATGGAAACGTGTCTGATAGGGCGAGTGGAGATGCCAACTTGTCATTAACATTTCGCAGTGAAAATTCACATATTCATTTGGGATATCTTTTATACTTGTTGTATGCTTGCTTTGTACGGTAAACTTTGGAACTAATCATTGAAGTGTTAATAAGAAGCAATGCACCCAATGACCGGCTGTTCGGAGTTCAAATTACTCGTTTCGAATTATCAGGCATTGATCGCGAGCGACTTTCGTACATATTGCTAAGATTATATTGTCTATAGATTATATTATATTCCACGCGGCTTTATCCTGTTATGAAACGCCCCTTCGAAAAATAATTCTTAAATTGCTTATTCGGCATTTATATTTCTACTGGAGGTCGCGGACCTCAAAACTTTGATCTAAAATGAAAAGACAAAGCGTGTGAGCACTTAGCTAAATCACAATGTCTTCCAAGATATATCCTTGATTCATTCCCCTACCTACTAACACTAATCATCTGTGACACTTGTGGATGATGCAGAGAATTCCTCGGTCATAATAGTCACAAGTGTTGAACTAACATTCCTTTCCCATCAAAATTGACCTGCATGGGCGTGGCCATCATTATTGAACATACTCTTGCGCTTGCCACACCGAGCCTTTGTCATTCAAAAACTTCGCACGCTGGGTAAAGAAGTACTTGAAGCTGCCAACCCCGTACTTCAGTACCCCGTACGCACGACAAACTCGAATCGCTAACTACGCCGCCGATCTCAACTATGTGCGCGGGCATACAGATGCGTCAGTTCTTTGTCATTTGATTGTTTTAGATAGGATTTTACAATACTGAGCAAATTTGACGTTTAGAATCAGCTGAGCTTGAAATTATGAATCTTACTCTGTGGTAAGAATTCAGTTTTGTCTGTCAATTAGTATGAAATTTATAGCATTGTCAGAAAAACTTTTTTACTGATAATTTCTCCATCAATATCCAAAATGGTTTTGAAGATTCTGGATGACAAATTAATATCTTAACATACATTTTTATTTTTTCGAAAAATGACACAAATTTTTGCAAATTGAATCTTACTCGACTTATGCAGGAAGTTACATTTCAACAGCATTAGTTCAAGAACCGTACTTCCATAAAGGAAACTTCTATATTGGAAAGTTACTCAACACTGCCATCATTGCTTACAACAATACAGGCATGACTAACCCACGTGAAATGCCTCGTACTTACATTATCGCAAATAAGGCTATTGACGCGTATCTCACAACTCGCGATATCTGTGCAGTCACAGTTACACTGACTGTCGGTAACATAGACAAAAAGACAAAAAGACAAAAAGTATATATATATATATATATATATATATATATATATATATATATATATATATATATATATATTGTTCAGCATATCTACCGCAAAACGAGTCATCCCCTTCTGATGATTTCAAAAGCGTTGTACAATATGGTAGCAGAAATAGGCTTTCTCTCATTGCCGGCAGTGATGCAAATGCTCATCACATAATTTGGGGCAGCTCAGACATTAATCTGAGACGCTCTGAACTGATGAAGTGCATAAGTAGTATAAATCTTCATATTCTGACTGACTGTGACTGACAACTTTTGCGAGGTCTGGGAGAGAGGAGGTGTTAGACATAACGCTTTGCTCTGATAGAATTTTGCATGAGCTGGGAAATTCGCAGTTTCCAAATGAAACTGAACCGTCTCTATCCAATCATAAATAAGTAGTTTCGATCATTATGATGTCGCTTTCAATGTGATAACATATGGTAATCCTAAATTTACAAACTAGGATCTCTTTTTGGAAAACTTGGCGACTAAATTTCATGGATATTTTCCAACAATTAGTCAACTAGACGACTTGGATGACGTCGTGGATACGACAAAATCATTCATAGCAGTATCTTATGAAGAAGCTTGTCCACTTCGTGCTGTTAAATCGAGAACCCCTTGGTGGAGAACTGAGCTTGAAAGAATGAAGAAAGATAAGAGAAGAGCTTGGAATTGGCATCAGCGTGATGAGACTCCAGGGCTTTCAGGTCAGCTCGTAGTGCATATAAGAAATATCTTAGATCTGCAGAGCGGACTGGCTGGCAAAACTTATGTCTCTAGTCTAAAAGAAGCTAGCAGATTAAATAAAATTCTCTGGAACAAGATTTTCAGATGAACCTCTTAAAAACCTTCTTAATTGTCTCTTCGACGAACACTTTCCAGGTTGTATCGATCCGGAGCTGAACAATGTTCAAAGATCTCATTCTGGTGATTCGGACTCGGCGTTAACACGCACATTGGTTACCACTGAATCGGTCAAGTGGGCAGTTGACAGCTTTGCTCCATACAAATCGCTTGGAAAAGATGGAATACTTCCCGTGCTACTGCAAAAGCGATTTGATATTCTTAAACATGTCTTGAAAAAGATTTTGCTTTCCAGTCTTGCTACCGGGTATATCCCGAAAGCATGGCGAGAAATAACTGTTAGATTTATTCCCAAAGGGGGGTGCTCAAGCTATGAAGAAGCCAAGAGTTTTAGGCCTATCAGCTTAAGTTCTTTTCTTCTGAAAGCTTTGGGACGGATAATCGATCATCACATCAGGAACGTTAGTTTAGTTGAATATCCACTTCACAAAATGCAACATGCATATCAGTGTGGGAAATCCACGATCACTCTGATTCACGATGTTGTTTACTTCTCGCTAAAGCAATCTTGCTTAGGTGTATTTCTAGATATTGAAGGTGCTTTTGACAATGTGTCCTTCCAGTGTGTCCATCTCGGGTTGGATAAACGCAATGCTTAATAACCGCATTCTTTGCTCGTCACTAAAATAGGCAGAGATACGGAAGTGGAGTATTTCCGGTTGTCTTCAACAACTCTGACTGCTGCCCTTGATGCCTTTCTAAATATCAAACCATTTCGCATACACCTCAAACAAGAAGCACTGTCATGTGCATACAGATTGCAGGTTACTGGGCTTTGGAACGGTAACCTTGTTTATCTTGCTACCAGTCATACACGACTGTGGTCACAAATGGTTACATGGGGTGAAGATATAATTGCTCCCAGCGATATTACACTCACAGGTCGTTTTCCTTACAGGACATTTCATGTGAAGATTTCCTCTCGAGAGGAGTGGTTGTCTGGCTTTATGGAAAGACAACAACAAACGCAAGTAGTCTGTTACACTGACGGTTCTCTGATGGAGGGACGTGCTGGTGCTGGTGTCTACTGTCGTGAAATGAGATTGGAACAATCTCACTCACTAGGTAGATACTGTACTGTATTCCAAGCAGAAATCTTTGCGATTATGTGCGGGGTGCAATCGGCCCTTCAACTGAGTTTGTCCGGCAGAGTTATAAACTTCTGCTCCGATAGTCAGGCTGCAATCAAGGGCCTTAGCTCAGACAAATCCCGGTCCAAGCTAGTGATCGCGTGCCGAACCCAAATCGAAGAACTAAGCATTGTCAACATTATCTACCTTGTCTGGGTGCCCGGACATTGCGGTATTACTGGAAATGAATGGGCTGACGAATTGGCCAGGGCAGGTTCAGCGATTGACTTCGTTGGTCCTGAGCCCGCGCTGCCAATTTCGACAAGTTGGATAAGGGAAAAAATACGGTCCTGGGCTTCGTCCGAGCACCGCAATTACTGGAGCAATCTACAAACGTGTCGCCAAACAAAGGCGTTTCTAGAACAACCATGCCCAGTGGTTTCGAAAAATCTCTTACATTTTTCGAAGCTCCACTGCGGCATGCTGACCAGGGCTTTAACCGGCCACTGCAAACTCAATTATCACATGGCAACTATTCAGCGCGCTGAGTCTTTTTCATTTGATCTTTGTGAATCCGACTACGGAACCTTTTATCATCTGATATGCAGCTGTCCAGCGGTAGCGCAATTGAGATTTCGAGTCTTCAGCCGTCCTTATATAGACGAAACCATGTTTGGTCGACTGAAACTCAGAGACATACTAAAGTTTCTTATCCAATGTGGTAAAGAGCTTTAGGCTTATTCGCAGGCAAGTTGAACTACTTGTGAGTTTAACTTTCCTGTTGTTTATTTTTGTTTTGTGCTGTTATTTTTCCCACCCTTCCAATTCTACTACCTCCCTCCTACTTCTCATTTCCATCCGACGAGGGATATGATGAGACGACACATCCCCGATTACATCTGAGAAACGTGCCGTTTGAGCCCATATATTCGAATTCCTGATTCCTGGTACATTAAACAGTGTGGTGACAAATGTGAACTGAGTTGGAATCGTTCAAACAATGTCGACACCCTTTTATAAATTTTTCTTGATAATTTTTTAATGAAAATATCTCATTTTAAGACAAAATTGAGCTCGGCCTTCATTATGCACATGAACCTTCTACAAATTTAGGTTAAGTAAAAACCTTAACCATTGCAAAATTATGCCTAAATGTAAAATAAAGTATTTCGACTAAAACTAAAGAGAAGCGACATTTCCTCGAAATATTCTCCAGCTTGCTCAGCTATTATTCAATATCAGCATTTCAATACACAAAAACAGATTTTCAAAAGATTGTGCTAAAACACGCAATGAAATAATTGCGTTATTAGTCTACAATACGACCTACCACTAAACCAATTTGCAACCTAATCAAATTTCAAACGATCTGTTTCCAGCCAATTTATACACACCATAAATATTCTGACCGACAACTGCTTCGGATAACCTAATTCAACAGTCCGTTCCATGCTGCCCTGCTTCACAACGCCCTCGACAATTTAAATTTTCCTTTTTCGCCCGGTATCGCAATTGGAATAAATTTCGTTGTACCCGCCACGAAAAAGTACTAGGTACATACCGGAAAAACACCAGTCTCACGTCTCACCATAATAAATCACCGACCAATCGGGTTTCAGCAAAATGGGTGGGCATGGCAGGTTAAGCTTTTATTATTATTACGCCGGTGTTAGGTTTTGCACGATATCCTTCTTTCTGCGTCCGGAAATCTAACACAACTGTAGGCATTCACGGTACTACCAGCTGAATGTTATCAAAAATTCATTACAACAGTACACGGGCGTTCCATTAGGAATGTCCCGGTACACACGTGTGCAGCTTGCTGTGTCGGATTGCGAGAAGCTTCGCACATCACGCACTAGCTAAATCTGTTAGGAAGCAATTTCACCGTTGTCGGCATTCGTTAATGGACACGACGAAAAATAGTGCCCCGTGGAGGCTCGGTTGGTGAAAAATGATTGATTACGTTCACGTAATGGTTTTTCTTAGCAGCGGAACTGGGTTCAGGAGAGTCGCAATAAAACACATTGCGTGAATTTTTGGCAGTAAGTTTCAGTTTCATTGAAAATCAAATACACAGTTGAGATCTAGACTTCTCCTATTCAAAGATAATGTCTGCCATTAGTTCATACTTATTGCCATGAACTAAAAAAGCAACTGTAATCCATCTTAGTGACTGCTACTTTTTCTAGTGCAAACAAAAAGTGGCCTTTGAAGAGAGAGATAACAGGCTGGATGAAGTAAACGCTGCAAAGCACTAATGGTACGCCGTCTGAATATAATTACCATAATGAATAGCATAGAGCTTAAACGACGAACATGAAGCATATCTACTACCAGGCGTGTAGTTTGATAAATTTCTAGTTTACGTAGTTCATGTATCTACTGGCTGCGTAAATGTTTAAAAAATTGGTGATTAATTTGATTCACTCGTATTGAAGCTATAGAAATTTGTTTCAAACAGTAATTAGTCTATTCCAAATATCGATAATGAACTTTATTAAAACATTTCCCCAAAACATGCACCAACATCTCTACGCCCCCTTCTAAAAAGTAATCATTCTCCGGTTTGCTTTTTACCACAAGTTGACGACAATACATATTCAACACCTTTCTCCGACAAGGAAGCCAGCTACAACTCTAGGTGTCACTGTATTTCCCTGGGAATATGGAAACCCCCAAGCCATGCAACAACCGCCAGCCAGTCAGGAAAATACCGCATACGGATTCATAATGAAACGGTAAACCGCATTGGGGTGTCGTGTCGTACGAGTGAACCAAGAACCAAGGACTCTGGGTAGAACCAACACAGGCAAGCACACACACATACATTGACACATGCTGGGATCGAAACTGCACGCCAGCTGGTGAAGTGGCAGTAAAAAGCGAAAACTTTAACGAGGCAACACACCTGTTGGGAGTTACTGTTGCTTGGTGGGTTGAATGGTTTACGGCTAGTAGAGTAAAATCGAGAATAAGGTAGCAGCTTTAGCGCCAGCAGCAGGCCCATAGCTAGATTTTGTTTAATCGATCATTTCATTAGATCTGACATATTTCTGAAATAATGAAAAGTAACAATTTGATCCAGATAAATGGTGATTCAACAAAACATATTCAAGGAATTCAAGCGCTAATTGGACACAAAAATGTCGCTGGAACAGTCAAGGTGTCGAATTATCAGCGCAACAAACCGGTTCCGAAGATTTTGCACACAGTTTCTCATTGAATCGTAATGCATTGCGAAGGATAACGAAACTCACATCAAGGCCGACTTCAATGATCTTTCAAGCCTAAGTCCATGCTCAGAAAAAATAGTCGTAATTGACCAAGATATTGCTGATGTGGCAAGCAATTTGTGGATATGGCAAATTTAAGACTGCATTTTGTAAGCATCTTAAAATTATTGTAATTGAAACTAGAATTAGTTGGGATAAGCATGAAATCTGTCTATCCCTGATCTCGCACATACCAGACGTTAAAAACACACCGCTCGCTCACAGTAAAGCAAACGAGCAAATTTTAGCAGTGTCGCTTCGTTACTTATATAAACCAGTAACAGAAAAACCTCGTCGCCCCTACGGTGTGTGAGATGAACAAAACAACGCTCACTAAAGGAGAATACTGTCATTATCTTTACGCAGACACGAATAAGACCTACAGTGCGCTAGGTGGAACAGTTGTTTAAGGTATAAATAGAGCTTGATTTTACGGTAGTGTCCCACATCCAACTACATCATACTAGAAATACGGTACCGATAAAACCAAAATCCCCGTATATATGGACAAGGATATGATATGTAATTTGCCTACATGATTTGGCACCGCGCACCAACTTCGAGAACGGATAATGCCGAAAATTGAATGGCTAGCTGGACTATAAGATGTTTGCCTGGGTGTGGGCGCAGTGTAGTTGGTAAATCGATTGCCTTGAACGCTGCGCACCTAGGTTCTAGTCCCGACCCCGCACATACGGTTAGAAATTTTTATAAGAGATTTTTCTAACCCGAAGAGGCAAATGACCTTAAGGTTAAGTTTTCTATAAATAAAAAAAATAAAAAAGAGGCTTGCCTCGTACGGAGTGTCGTGGCTGCTGTGTTAAGCGCGATTCAGACGATACATCAGCTTCCGTCAACGTCAACAGAACGTCACCGTTCCATTAGGATAAGTTAAATACGTTTCTTTTGCGCCCGTTCACACGTGCCGTACATCAAAACGTTCCGTGCCGTTGAGGTTGTGTGTAAATGCCTCCATTTAACTGCATGTAACTTATCCTGACGGAACGGTGACGTTCCGTTGACGTTGACGGAAACTGATGTATCGTCTGAGTCGTCCTTTAAGAGATCTCAGACGCAGTGAATTTTTGATCCTTCACAAATTGTAAAATTCCAATGATGGTCTTGTGTTCTATTGGCGATTCTACTTTGAAACCGCTCGCAGATAGCGCTGGAAGGAAAGTGTTGCTGATTTTATTCTGTTCTGTCATAGTGCATATATTTTATGTAAACATTGGTAAAAAATGACTTTTAAACACCAAATTACCGATCAATTTGTTGATAATTGTTTATGAAAATGAAGGAAAACCATCATTTTATAAGATGATGAGTAAACATCTTGCGAAAAGAGTGTAAAACATAGTGGTTTCTAACATTATTCGCAGAGCTATATGCGCGCTGTTTCGAAATGTAATTTGTTGAGCACCGTAGCCGCCGCAACAACATTTCCCGTTCCTCCTAAGTTAAGCTAAACCTTCATGAGATGGTGTAAATTCATGAAACTCTCCAGATCAGGCGAGGAAAGAATATATCCGGCTAATAGGAAAGTGTCAGCTTTGTATCATGCACAGCCGATCCTTCTCTCCGATAGTCTTCACTGAATCTCCTACGTAGTTCAAAATATGAAGGAGTTCGACATTGGTACTGATTGGGTCTCGGTTTCGAGTTGAAACTTTATTTATGGAACGATTTTTCATAACCACAATAATACCCCGATTACATTTCGAAGAAATATATGAGTGAAATAGTTGCAAATGGCTGTAATTTCAGAATAATTGCAAATAAAACTAAATTTCTTACTCGTTTCATTCATATTTTGGCAGTGGTAAGCTTTTTCCGAGAAGATAATGAAGATTTTGTTGTGAGCTACGATTCACTTACGGGTGAAAAAAAGCAAACTGTATCACTTTGCCAGTTCATGAGCTGAATCATAGGTGTCGCATGACTAATTTTGGCTTTGCCGCAAATCGCCAATAGCTTTGGAACAAGAACAAGTTCATAAAAGAAACTTCTATGTAGGAGAGCTGTTTAACCCGGTCTTCGTAGCTTTCAACAAAAATGGCATGAAAAAACCACGTGAAATGTCTCGTGCATGTATACTAGGCTGTTTACTGTATTGTGTTGTGATCGAATTGTGTTGTCATTTTTCATTTCCTTATCTTGTTCTGTCATTTCCCTTTCAATTTCCACCAGAAAAGTGATGAGACGACATAGCAAGGCGAAAATCTCCGAATAGCTTGGGGAACGTGCTGATCGAGGCAATATATTCTTATTCGTGGGCAGACACCCACGTGTCAGTTCTATTACAAAACGGTACACTGCGGTAAACCATGCGCTAAAACTGGATCTACTACAAACCACACCAACAAATAGCCTTCTACTGCTCAACCAAAGACAGCCGGTCAAACAATAGTTCTCGATAACCCTAAACCAACATACACCAAGGTCACCCAGAAACATAAGAAGCATAAAAAACAATCAACAAAGAAAACCACAACTTCTCTAGCGACAAGGGAGAGGAGATACTTAACTACCAACAAGCAGCGGACGGTAAAGTGAATAATAGAAATAACGATTCACTCCCGAGAAAGATCTCGTGCAACAGCATGCAGTGCGCCCAGGATAAACCACCGCAATAATTTTTGACTTTCTTGAGTTGAATTAATTTGACACGTATATTATTTCCGAAAAAGGCAAATGACACTTGACTGCGAATGCATTGAGACAATTTTAGGTACACTGACGAAAAGAATACCCCCAAGAACTGCTGGAGGACTTCCAGATACAGGACAGCACTGCAATTGGTCGATACGAGTTGTAGTCGGAGGATGAAAACTTATTGAATAAACTCAACAAGCGTCTCTTGGTAGAGTCTGGCAGATTTTTCAACAAGTTGGAATTGATTGTGTTTGGTCCTAGTGCTTTATTGTTACATGTTAAGAGACCAAGTTAGAACTTCACCATCGAAAAAAATATTTTGTTAGTGTTATCGCGAAGGGACGCGGCGCAGTAGATGCTCTGTGTCGGAGCGGAATCCGGACAAATCTTCTTGGCACGCTCTCGTTAGCACTGTTTCGGTTTTGCATAAGCCGGGCCGTACCCCAAAGAGTGCTCATCGTGCATTTTTCTCGTTGATCCCTAAACGAACCGATGCCAATAGCTATGTTTGTTGGCTTTCACTAAATTCTTTATTTGCGTGTCTAACGTCGCATACTGTCGATAACTAGCGGGCAACCTGTCGTTCCGGAAGGTCTTATACGCGGCGCCCTTCTCCGCGTACACGTCTGAGCGCTCTTTGCCCCCACCATGGGTTGGGAGACCGTTCGCGCCTGGTACGCGTTTAATCTGAGCTTGAATCGCGGTATCGAGAATCAAGCCAGCCATGAGCCCGAGAAACTCGAGTTTGCCGGATATCACGGACGCGTAGCTCTTCTAATCAGTATTTCGCGTGAGGTTATACAAAACATTGATTGTATTCGAGGGCCCTAAACCGTTAGCACTAGTAATTATGATTGGCAGATGGTCGCTTCCGTGGGGATCAGAGACCACCTTTCACATGAAATCTAACCGTAGCGATGTAAAGCAGAAGGACAAGTCGAAGACGCTCGGACGCGCTGGATGAGCAGGAATCCGTGTCATTTCACCCGTGTTCAAAATGGTCCTACTCAAGTTGTCGCAAAGCGTATGGAGTGAGGTAGATCGATTATCGTCCTAAAGGCAACCCCATACTGTATCGTGGCAGCTAAAATATTCTAAAACTAGCATCGATGCGGGGAGGAGTTTCGCAATATCGCAAAGCCGTTGGTGGTTACCTGAGACTTAAGAGGGAATGTAGGTGGAAACAATGCAAAGTTCGGCAAGTGACAACTTTAATGTCTGGTAACGAGGGGAGAGCAGTGAAAATACGGTCCACAATATCGTAGAATTTCATTAATCCAGCGCTGGTTTCATTTTCTGGTTAAGATATTGGACACGTATTGGTTGAGATATTGGTGTTTTTGATGTTCCAAGAAATGCCGGGAACTCTTTTTCTGAGTTTAGGTTTTTGAGGCCAGGAGTTACTTGCTTCGGTTTTGCATCAGTACTTCGTCGAGTTGTTATTTTTGGAGGACCGTGTAGGGATACCTGCTGGCCTTTACAACAAAGCTTAGGGGAGGAAATGCTCCTACTTTTTCTATTGCTCCTAGGTGCAGCAGAAGATGTCCCCTCCTGGGACTCATCACAGGCCTTTTCGTTAGTAGACAAGTTCGTATAGATATTCGTAGATACCGGTGGCGCCGCTATTTTTAGCATTTCTGCAAATGATTGCTTAGAGCGTCTCTGAAGGAAACACTTAAGTTACTCCTCGTACTATTTGTACGTGCAACATGTCGGGAGATCATGTGAATTTGCCCCACAGTAGAAACAATTTTCAACATCCCTTCCATGGGAATCATCCACATGATCCCTACTGTACTTCCAAGAACGAATCTTATTGCTACAATTATAGGTTGTGCATCCCAGTTGTTTGAATTCAATGCAGTTCATGACCCGCAACAAAAAGTTGAACAGGTAGACGAACTTTGTTAAAGAGGAGATAGCTAGCTGCGACTGATGCTGAATGCCAACGTTTGCAGTCCAATATCTTCACTGGCCAAAAATTGGGTCTTTAAAACAACTAACTCCGTGAGTCAGCAGATCCCAGTTCACAAAAAGATCACGAAACCTTATCAACCTCCAGTCACATCTGTTTTTCGTCACCTTACGACATAGGAACAGAAACTCAGTGGGTCAATTCTTCGATGCAATACTTCGAGAGATTACAGCCCACCGGATAGCACACGGCTGAAAATGGCAAGTGAGACAAGAATGGGGAATGTTATACAATAGCGGTGCTTATGTTGTATAACGGTATCAAGACAGCCCACGAGAAACGAAACGCTGCCACTGCTCTGCTGATCGAATAACAGTCAACACGTACACACAAAATACGCTAAAGCCTCGAAGAGGCTGAGAACGCACAAGATAACCTGGAACGCGGATTATTGGGCTTCACACTATTATTCACAGCGTCACACTGCACGTCTTATCGGCTTGAGAGTCACCTTACGAATGGTGGTCAACTTGTGGAATAACAAGAGAAAATATGCGCATCATTGAAATGGAAATTGTAAGGTCCAATGTGACTTCCTCGAGTTACAATTGATTGCGATTCAAATTATTGATTTGACATTAGCAACAGAAATGAAAGTATACTTATTTGCTTTCGATTATTAGTTGAGTTCTCAAAAATATATAGCTGCATGTTTTGGCCTTGTATTTCAAAATGGCACTTGGTCTATTTTTACCATTTTTTTGTTAACCATTTTTGTTAACGACCTATTGAGTCAATTTGTCAACAGTTTTTTCGGCATTTAATTAGCAAGGGACTGGAAGGTGAAGTATATTTTTCAATATTTAGAGCCATAGTACTCAAGGGAGAGCAAGGTGTTGAAGGGAGAAAGTTTAGAAAAGCGTGGAAGGATCATATATGCAAGCTTAGAGCTCACCGGCGACTTAACCTTTTGTCTGCTACCGTAGGAGTCAGGGTCTTTTGGCATTAGAATTGCGAATCACCTGAGTCTACGGCATGTCCGGACAAGCGTAAAGTAACTTGACTCCTACGGTAGCAGACAAAAGGTTAAGTCGCCGGTGAGCTCTAAGCTTGCATATATGATCCTTCCACGCTTTTCTAAACTTTCTCCCTTCAACACCTTGCTCTTCCTTGAGTACTATGGCTCTAAATATTGAAGAATATACTTCACCTTCCAGTCCCTTGCTAATTAAATGCCGAAAAAACTGTTGACACTTGGTCCTCTCTGGCTTAACGCAGGTAAGTATATTGAACATACTATTATACGATAATTGCTTCAAGCCAAACCCAGCTTATCACCGAGTATACCTTGAATCTTTCCCACATTATCAACAATCTACTGGAACTAGAAAAATCAATCAACACATTCTGAAGTGACCTCGTCCAACTTTTTTTATTTCGCTTATGATCCGTCGACCCGTTTTTTTTTTCAATTTATCGGCACTTCGTGAAAGGAATATCAATTAACACAGCAAACTAAGATGTGAGCTTCATTTATCCTTGTGGTACAATGGATGTTACGTGCGGTGTCTGACAATATGATTATCCTTCTTTGCTCTGACCGTTTTACAAGAGTTTCATTGAATATTACGGCAAGGTAACTTGAGGTTGAATTTTTTTCGCTGCAATATATCATCAAGTAACTTTTACCTATGAAAACTTGAGTTTAAAGTTCTACGATAATAGCAGAAGGCTAGCAAGGGTCATGAAACTGCATTTATAACATATCGGCGTTATCGTGCAATAAAGGTACATCTTGAAATCTACGAATGTTCAAAGTAAGTGTTAGAAAATATTTTGAAAACAGTAAAAATTTTCAAACTTTTTCCATATTTAAAACCTCGGCTCGATTGCCATTCGAAAATTAGGATATTTTGAATGGTGCCTCTAATACCATCTATTGTATTTTTTAGGCAATTTATAAACTGCCATAAAAACAAGCAAGCTTATTGCTAGCATTTCTAAGGCATTTCCTTTAAAAAAATTTTGATGAAAATTTACGCTGCTTTCCGCCATTGTTCACACAAGTTTACAAAATGATAAATTTTGGGTTAAGCTTCTTCGTACAAAACCGACGATAGAACTACTAGGAAGACAATTAATTTGATGGCTCAATTAGCGGTCGACAAATGCATCGAGCAATTAATTTGTAAGCTCCTTCCCTCGCCTACCGAATAATTTTTCGGGCGTAGAAAGAATCAATTCAGGTACCGTGCACTGGGGTGACACTCAATTTTTTTTATTGTTTGCTTATTTTGAATCAGGCTTCTACCGAATCATCTATATTTTAAATGACTACTCTAAATTAATAAAATACCAATTTGTTATACAGTTTGAGAATATTGTCCGATTTTTGTGTGCAAAACTATCGTGAAACGAAATTTTACCTCAGCTTATTTTGCTAACAATTCCTGAAGTATTTGTTGTTACAACAAATAAATCTTAAACTTTGGCAAACATAATGAATTTCAAGCGACTTCTTATTTTTCTTCAGATCCGGATACATTAAATTTATTTTTAAAAGAGTACTAATTATAAAAACAAATTATTGAGGAACAAGTTTGCCATGTTTTAAACAATTTCAAGCTTCAATTTGCAATATTTTTTTTTTATATTCAATACTCCAACATGTTAAAAAAGCATTAAACTCGTTGTTAATTGAGAAACCACAGAAATAAAACTAATTAAGCAGTTGAAAATGTTTTCAGATACTTTTATTTCAATTAGACTCGAATAATACGAATTTTAGTAACTTGAATTTTTCAGCTTATTGAATTGTTACTATATTTCAATTGCCGCAAGGTTCTACTGAATCGATTTTGTTGGCTATTTTCGAAAAATTTATAAGTTATAAACTTAAGTTTATAACTGATTCTCTCTAGAATACCTATCCGTCTCTCAATTTCATTGGTATCGTTTCTCTTAGTCTCAAATTTTCCGAAAATAGCCAAGAAAATCGATACAGTAATATATTCAATTGCTTCACACAATTGCTTGACACCAATTTTAAAATGAGTACCTATTTCCTCAGGATTTATTTAAACGAACAGTTAAATGAAAAACATTTATATCAAGAACTTGATGTGGGTGGATATTAGGGCATTGCAAAAAAATTGTTTTTAATTCTCAAAGGCCCCCCTCTCATATTGTGAAAAATGTCAAAGTAAGCTCAGATGCCAAATTTAACATCATTTGGACAATTCTAGACTCCCTCTTGATATTTTTGAAATTGGTGCTATGGGAAAATATGGAGGAAAAATATATTAAATGCTATAACTTTTGAAGTAACAATCAGAAAATTACAATTTATACCTTTTTTTAAAGGAAATAACCTTAGTATTGGAATGGAGATATTTCTGTTTCTATAAAAATACGGAGTGGGGTAGTGGGTCATTTTGACCCCAAAATCCCTTTTTTTTTAATTTTCTGCTCCGTGGTGCACACCATATATATTTTGCAGTTTTTCTAATGTGAAAGAATCTCAGAAATCAAACGAAACCTTTTTGACCTTTGTCAAAATACGAGATGTTGGGGTTATAGGGCTTTTCGTCATTCATATTTAATTTTATCATTTTCTCATACATATATCTCTATTATTCTTCATTTAATTTTCATAAATTGTACCTTGTTGAACTTAGAAAATCCTTAGAAACAAAATAAAAATAGATTCGTTACCGGTAAAATTCAGAAACATCAAATTATCTGACATATAGTCTCGATTTCACATTTTTATCATTAAATCGCACATATTAACTCCATTTAACAACAAAATTCTTATTTAATTTACTACTTATAGTGAAAAATGCGTTAAGGAATTACATGAGAAAAGTTTCATACCTGGAAAAATGGGTGAAGTTGAGGTATTAGGATATTTAATGAAAAAATTGTGGTTTGTAGAGGTAATGTCAAAAAATTTAATTTTCTTGAATTTTAACGCAAACGGACTTATTTTTGTTGTATTCCTAAGAATTTTCCATGTTCAACAAGGTATAATTTATTAAAATTGAATGAAGAATAATGGAGATATATGCACGAGAAAATGATAAAATTTAATATAAATGACAAAAGGCCCTATAATCCCAACTTCTCGTATTCGGACAAAGGTCCAAAAGGTTCCGTTCGATTCCGATTTTTTTACACTAGAAATTGTGTATAGTTCGCACCGCGGAGCAGAAATGTTTTAAAAAATAGGGGTTCTTTGGGCCAAAATGACCTAATACTCCAATTTCCCGTGTTTTTCTAGGAACAGGAATATCTTCAATCCAATACTAAGGTTATTTCCTTTAAAAATAGGTACAAATTGTAATTTTTTGATTGCTACTTCAAAAGTTATAGCATTTAATATATTTTTCCTCCACATTTCCCCATAGCACTAATTTCAAAAATTTCAAGCGAAGTGGGCGGGAGTCTAGAATTGTCCAAATGATGTGAAATTTGGCATCTGAGCTTACTTTGACATTTGTCACAATATGATAGGGGGCCTTTGAGAATTCAAAAAAATAATAATTTTACGATGCCCTAGTGGACAATGGACATATAGGTTATCAACGTTACCCCGTAATATGAAAACCGACTTCAAGTTGAAACCATTTTTTGAGCAAGTAGCAAGCGAACAATTCCAGATAAAACCATCCAATATTGTTCTTCATACATTAGTACATGGTTTAACAATATTTAACTTGGAAAAATGTTTTGCGTCTAAAAATATGCAATAATTACTTCGCAAAGTGATCAAAGTCACTCCGGTTTACAATATTGCCTAAATAGAAATAGTTCCTTGGCAAGCTATGTCTCCTTCGTGGAGCCACCATACCTTTACGTATTCCGGCAAGGTGGCGTAAAAACTTTCTATAACATTCTGTTATAGCTGGGAAAAAGTTGCACAACGCAGCATCATTCAGTATCTGCCCGCATAAATAACTAGTGATCGTAAAACTTCTATTCGCGCTTTTCGGTTACTTTTGAAGAAAACAATATTAGTAATCGGAATAATTCAGTGCACATCAGCCATGAGTTCATAAAATTTGCACAAAGTTACAATTATTACCATCAATCAATCAGTGGGCTGACCCAATTTTGAGTTCTTTCCTTTTCTTTTGTTATATTTAGTATCGTTTCCAAGTTTTTTTTCTAACACTCGAAAAAAACCGTAAAGAATCATTGTTTAATATATATACACCTAAAAAAATATATTTTTTTTCTAGTTCTGTACCATGATTTACTGGCGGTGTTGTTAATGATGCTACGAATAACATAAGTTTTTTTTCTGGGCCCAATAGCACTATGAACCTCAAAAAACACGGAAAACTTTTTTTTAAAAGACTACCACATAAACCATGAATCGTCAATATATTATATTTTTTTGGCAAGCACACCCGCCAGTTTCAACAATGTGGTTACGAGAAAAGGCTCTTCTAAATTGTGAACCCCATTCACTAAAATTTCTCAATAACACAAGCAGTTCTGTTTATTAATATCTTCATTATTATCTCATAGTCCGCTTTTCCCAGTTGGCAATGATTTTCAAAAACTGTTCGCATTGTCATCTCTCTTTTCTCTACCGAATGAACCGTTGAAATCGTTTTTGTGCCGGGATAGTTCGGTCACATCTCGCTACCGCAAAAGCCACACTTCCCCACATTTGCTACAAAAATACATACTTTTTCATCTCTTCCTGTTATGGCACCCCCAAAACTGCTGAGTTCCGATTCACTCGCCGGTCAACCCAACCGGCTGTCTCGTTCGGAGATTTATTGTGCTAAAAATAGTCAATTATGTGAAAAACCGACAAGATCTGAGAAGATGAGAATCCGTTTCGAGCGGTCAGAAAGAATAATACTTTTCGACACTGACAACTAGTGAATGAAAGAATGTGCATCCTAGTTAACTACCGTCATTGTGCAAAACCTAAAAATAGTGCTTGGCGGGGTTATGAATCAGTTGTATTTGATTCATATTTCATCATTAATAACGTGGTATTTGAGATGAATAGGATATACATTTTATCAACAAGAGGCACTAGGGTTGCCTCCTCTCATGATTCGGTGATACTGACTTGGGGGTAGGCTACAAGGGAAACACAGAACCGCATAGCATAGCACAGCAAAAACGACCGTTGATACAGTGAAATATTTTCTTACAATAGCATAGTTCACTGCATACCAGACCATGCCCTCGAAGTAGTACTCTATACTTATTGGCTATATCTAAGCTAATGTTGATGAAGTATTCCGTACACCATGCAAATCGCGTACCTGAGCGTGGAGAACGACTAGGGTTCGTTGCTGAAAGGTGTACGGATTTTTTCATCAGTGCTGGCAGATTAAGTGTATACCCTACTACGACAACTTTTTACTATTAAAATTAACTTGGACGGTATCCAATCCCAGCCACGTGTCGAGCCAAGCAAGCAATTGGAATTATGGAGAAAATTACGACTAAAAATAATTCACCTCATCAAAATCATCATTGCTGCAACCTTCGCGACTGGGATTGTCACCATCACAGTCCATTAGGGCGATTGGCCGGGCAATTAGCCGGAACAAAATGGATACAAAAACGATGTTGACTAATTAAAAAGACATTGGCAACTAACGTAACCTCGGGTGTCATTCGAGAATGACGGGATCAGGTTTCTATTAATTAACTCTGATTTGATTTTGTAAAAGGGAAATTCCAATATTTTTTTTACATTTCTTATAAAAGAAATGTATAGAATTCGCTCAAACTTTCAAGATTTTTTCCGAGGCCCGGAGGGCCGAGTCTTATATACCATTCGACTCAGCTCGACGATTTGGGACAATGTCTGTGTGTGTGTGTGTGTGTGTGTGTGTGTGTGTGTGTGTCTGTGTGTGTGTGTATGTAACGGACAAATTCTCATTCGTGTTTCTCAGCAATGGCTGAACCGATCTTATCCAAACCAATTTTAAATGAAAGAACTAAAAAACAGTATGAACGCTATTAATTTGTTTTTGATTCTGATGTTTAGTTTCCAAGATATGAATGTTTGAATGCGTAAAAATGGCGTTTTTTGCAGTTTTTTTGAATTATCTGCCGAAATTGACAATATAGATTAACAATTTATATGTTTTTAGACAGCTTTAACGAATATCTTTCGAACAAGCTATAGATTTTTGAAATCGGACTATTATCAAAAGAGATATTTAACATTAAATGCGGACGAAAGATTTTTATCATTTCCCATTGCCAGAAATATGACCAAAAACATGTAATCTATTATTAACGCCAAAACGGCTTATTTTAGGTCAATAGTATCTTCGGCGAATATAATGGAGGCAATATGCCCTTTCTTTTGGTATTGTGCTTTTGCTGATTAATCACCCTATGAGTGAGATATTTTCACAAATTTTCTTGGAAGTGATTATATCGAAATGATGTCTTCAGAAGCTTTGTAGCTCTTACTTTTGCGAATAACTTTACTGAAGAATTCAAATATCTATTTTGAATACTTTAAAAGTTATGGCTTGTTGTTTGTGGGTTACTCTTTGTCGCCTATTTATTGTTCAATATAGTAATAATCCATTTAAATAAGCCAAACAATATTTCGATAAAACGAATTTTGTATTTCATTTTTCTATCTACAACCGCTAGAAATAATCACCGAACACTTCCAAGTTGTCTGGAAGGAACTTGATAACTTATCAGTGCAAAAATGTTCATTTGTACGAACCTTCTGACTGCAATTTTTCTAACTTATAACCATCGGATCGATCTGAAACCTATCGGAAAATGAAAGCGAAGTAAATAACTCCAAGCAACGGCGTAGCCAAGAGAAGGTTTTGGGGTTTAACACCATACAACCCCCCCCCCCCACAACACAAAAAAAATTGGATTGAAGTTTAAAATTTATTGATGCTGACTGATTTAATTCAATATTACAATACTAATTATCTGATCCGTACATTGATAACCTGTTGTTGTAAACATCATGAGGACTTTTGATAAATTGTCGGAATGGGTATGTAACTGATCTATTGGTCTTGATTTCACAGTTGACTAATAGCATCAATATCAAATTCCTGCCTGAAAACATTCCAATAGAAAATTCCAGAGTTCTGTAATCCATCATAATCCTTAGATTTCTTTTCAAATTGAGCTCGCTTTTGTAGAGATGTAGGGTCTTTATTTAATAGAAAGCGAAGTTAAAATTGATTTAATGCCTATGAAACATAGAACTGCTCACCAAAAAAATGCATAACTTTCAACATTTGCTAAAAATGTTTTTGGCTTTCTCATTCACTCTAAAATTCGTCAATCTAATCCCGACCGGGAGGGCCGTGTGTCATATGCCAATCGACTCAGTTCGTCGAGATCGGAAAATGTCTGTGTGTGTATGTGTGTGTATGTGTGTATGTGGAAAAAATGTGACCTCTGTTAATCAGAGATGGCAGGACCGATTTGCACAAAGTTAGTCTCAAATTAAAGGTACAATCTTCCCATCGGCTGCAATTGAATTTTTTATTGATTGGACTTCCGATTCTGGAGTTATGAGTTGAAGAGTGCAATCACACAGAAAATTGCCATATAAACTGAAATGAAAAATTTTCAAGATCAAATTTGTATTTTTGATGCCAAATGACTTTAAAATGCATGAAACATTGAGATTTGATGTAAACTCGAAAAAAATAATGTTTGACAAAAATTGACTTTTTTGGACTTTGGTACATTTTTGCCTTTCTCATATAGAAAGGTTATGCAATCACTCTAAAATCGTCAATAATACTGGCCCGGAAGAAGTATGCAGTGAGGGGTTGCTACTTTAAAATTGTAACTAGTTTAAAATTTCTTAACAAGTTGAAAATTTTCGGCAGGACCTGGACCTCCGGATCTTTCTCCATGATCCGCCGCTGGTTTCAAGCGATGTTTCAGTATCACATAGTATCTCAAGATCGTTGCTGTCGATCCATTGTATGTATGTGCAAATCGTACTGAACATGTAATATTCATTTCCACCATTGTATTGAACATAACCAGCCATGGAATCGTAGTCTTTACAAATGAGACAAGCACAATTGCACCACTAGGTGGATTAAAACAGGTTTTTATTTTGGAAATGCGTCGAGTTGAGACGAAAACGTAATATGATTAATATCGAGGATAACACTTTCCGAATGTAGAGAGAAATTTATGAAAAATGACGATTTCCATTCGATTCTAGCAGGTTCTGATCGATTTTTATGAGCTTTTGATTTTTGTTGTATGACCAATTATATGTATAGGTCAAATGTTTAAAAACAGTAATTTAAGGTCAAGATAGCATCATTTTGAAACCGCCAATTTCGGAGGTTTAGTATCTTCGATGAGTTTTACAAACGTTAAACAGCGCATCATCTGATAAAATAATTTTGATGGTAGTAGAAGTATTTATGGTGAATTTTCTCAGGTTAATATTCATGACTACAATAAAGTCTCAACAAATTCGTTAAAGACACGAACTCTGTTACTATTTTCTGAAAAATAAATTCTGCATAATTTTAAAACTTCAAAAATTACGGTTTCGGAATTATGCCGTTTGGACAGTATGATCGATTTTCACCAAACCCCCACCAAACCGAATTTCTGGCTACGCCGCTGACTTCAAGTAAGTAAAAACAAATTCGTTCTACACCCGTTTACAAGAAACTTCTTCGAATGCTGAATATCTATTATAATGCATTGAAACCCCGATTTTATCAGCCAAATATGAACATTGGTTTGATGGGCTCTAGCAGACGAACAAGACTGAATTCGAGTAAATCCTTTCTTGAGCATGTTTTCCTTATCATGAAGATGGAAATATGCAAAAATGAAAAGTTCATCATAATCAGAAATAGTTATCAGACTACATCAAGGGACGGGAAAAATATTTTAACAGTTTCAGTTCATTATAAAGAAAGAAAAGCCCGATTTAGTCAATGTCCCCATTTTGTCAGCCTAAAACACACCATGAGACTGATAAAAATGGGTCTTTATTGTATGTATTATTCACTGTGTATCACATTAATAGGTACATTTCATTTTTGGGGATTTTTTATTGCAAACTACAACAATTTTTAGGTAGTTTTCAAGGGGTTATTTTATAGATTTGTTCCAAAATTTGGCGAACCTATTCCAATTCGTATACCAATTAATTGGTATACTTAAGGGTTTATATGTTGCAGATAGAGAATATACTTAATTTTTCAGCTCTTTTCCTACACAATATTACGAAAGCTTATTAAACATTTTTTCTCAATAAGTTTGTGAAAATTATAAGCTTTTTGGAATTTTTTCATAGTGTTATTTTTTATTTTACCGTGATTTTTTATTAAATAGTAACCATCGCTTCACAACGTAGTCTATTTTTCATGGCTTGCGGTGAGCACGATCTCTCGAAATGCTGAACTGAAAATTATGGAATAGAAATTAATTTTTAGTATTCTTTACAGATTTAACTCGCCGCGCAGATAGCTCTGAACTAGACCCGCTGGTGCCCTAAGACGATTTCGCTAGATTTTCAGAGCACTGTGCACCCAGTGCATTAACGCAAGTGACGTAATGTTATCGCAAAGTTTCGTGAAAATGAAAATTCCAGTAATGATGATAATTTTCCCAAACGGTTCCTTTTCGTGGGGTTTTTATTTGTTCTTTAGCATTAGGATTAGCGATAATAATTCAAATCAAGGATACTACTGGGAAGTCACCTTTAGAAAAAGTTGATGTCGAAGTAAAATTTGAAACTATGCACGCATGCACTTCAGAGATAGCGTGATATCAGGAGCTGCGATTTCATTTCAACGCTTTTTTTGTGAAAAGGGCGATACTTACAAATGTAAACATAAGGCTTTTTTTCATACATGCGAATGAGGGCTTTGAAATGCTACAAATTAACCTAAAAATTTTGATTCTACGATATTGCTTTCTTAAACTACAGCAAAAAATACAACGGACGAAACTGTATTTTTGTTTGTTTATTTAAAGTTTCGCCCTCCACGCTCCATGCAAACAAACAGGGCGATACTTTTTTTGCTAGCAGTTTAGAGGCGAAACTGTTATTTTCGTATTTTTTAGGATTATCAAGCTGATACCAGCTGTAAATAGTAACAATGATCTCTATTGAAAAAACACGGACGAAATCGGTGGTGTAAAACGGTAGTTATTGTAAAAAAACGTAAGGGCGATACTTCAATGCTGATAGGTGGAACTGAAAAAGTAAAAAATCGCCAAAGGGGCGATACTATCATTTTGTCAATTTCAATAGCAAAAACAAATTTTAATTTAATAATTTCAAATACTTTATGAAGTTTTGGGTTTCGTTTACTGAATCATGCAATCTAGGATGTAAAAAACACAATAGTTCTTAAATAGGAAATAAAACCAAGTGTGGAAATATTCACTGTTCATTTTCTTTGAATGGTGTCACTGCTAGTATCGCCCTTTTCAAGAAAAAGCGTTGATTTCTTAGTTCTCAGTCGCGTTGGAAATTTGAGTAATGTATAAACTTCAAACCGATTAAAAAAAAAATTTTTTTAGCTCAGTACAATATATAACCCCTTTAAGCAAATTCAGTTTTCCCACCACAATGCATTGATTGAGGAATTTAGATATTTTATTAACAGAGCATTAGCAATAATTCGTTTTTATGTCTATTTTACGGGTCATTTTTTCGCTTTCCCATTGATTTGGTTTGAGATTTCTAGCACTGATGTTGTCCTATACTGATTTGAGCGATTCTCTGAGTCCTGCAACTTTCCCATGTAGTATGTGTTATCAAAAACATCGCGAAGCATCAAGTTCTAAATGTTCTCAAACGATATAATATCCGAAGAGAGTGATAAGAGTTATAAGAAATGTCTCATCACACTGTTAGGTGGATTAAAAACGTTTTTATTTCAAGCATTTATTAGCCAATCGAAAGTTTCCGTCATCTGCAGTTGATTTATATACTACATATCATTCTCAATAAATGCTAATATCAACCAAATGAAAGTACCCATAACGTACTTAATACCACTTATAATTCGTTGGCCTCTGAATGAAAGGATAACCGCAATTATTTGCTCACTAAAGTGGCCAACCTCGCATCGGTAAAGTACCAATTGATGTCAACAGCAGAGTAAACTTACGCAAAACAAAATGGAGACACTTGAAATAAAAAGTACCTAAAACAGCACACATTTTCATAAATTTATTAATGTAAATAAGTGGGAATAAATACGTTGTCAAACTTGGATTAATCTTTGCTGGGTAATATTTTACAATTTTAAATTTCACATCCTAAAAATGGACGAAACGCAAACCGCAAAATTCAGGTGCTTAAAAAGCATTTTGTAAAATTTAATGCGGATTAAAGTGATACTTTTTGTTTTATTCATTCGCGTAAAATGTCAATGTTTTTTGTTTAAAATGACTTTTTAGTATGACTGCAATCATACGGCTGAAGTAGAGTTACTGTTTAATGGCGCAAATGAACTCATTGCTTTTAAACATATTTATTCGATGTCATACTGCTAGGGTGACCATATCAGGCGAGTGAAAAACCAAGACAACCGAAAGAGTACTACCTCCTCCGTTACCTCTCGATCGACTGTGGCTTCTCCACATGTCTTCGGCAGTTAAAAGGTTCTAGAATCTGACAGGCAGAGCTTTGGCAGTAAAAAAGTTCTGGGGGTTCGGGAAGAAGAGCTCTGCCAGAAAGTCTTTTAGTCGGAGTTCGATCACCAGGCACTTATACGCACACGTAGTTCTTGCTACACCATCATCAACGAAAGTTTCATGCTGAGATAGTCTATGCAGGACAGGCGGGGAGTTTTCAGCACTAAATACACGCCATTGACGTGAAGCAGAAACATCAACGGTCCCTAGTAGCTTCCCTGCGCTATACCTAGCAATCTCCAATGGCAACCATTATCTCTCGATCTGAGAGCCAGGATCGAAACAGCTGCAAAATCCACCGCTATTTCCAAATTTCTCCATTCCAACAATTGTTATATAAAAACTGGCGGATAGGTTGGTGTAAATAATATCAGATTGAGTTCCATACTCTCTGTTATGTAGCATGCTAAGCTCGGCAGGTTAGTCGGTGTTCGGCGTCCAGGCGTGAAGCCATGTTAATCGTCTATTAGGTACTTTTTTTAATTTATTTGACACGGCTTAATGCATTAGTATACCTGAGCCGTGGATCTTTTAATATTAACAATCGAATTGTATTGCTTATCCATCAGATCTTACGCACGCAATTTGTTACTTTGTGTATAGATTTAATTTCTTGTTTGAGATCCATTAACTTCGTGGAGGAAAATTGTACATAAAACATTTGTTTCTCGGACTTTGCTTTGCATTTTACCGCAGCTGAGGAAACCAACAATAAAAAAAATCCACGGGAACATACGTGGGGGGACAAGTTGTTCAGCTCTTATTTAGTAGTAGTATTAGCAAATGGATATGAGATTGGCAGTCTCCTTCGGAGATATTTTCCTTACACGGCAAAAAAAACTTTACCAATTTTATGAATAAAAATTGCTCATTTTCGGAAGTTATTTTAGCTGTCAACTGTGGGTACTTTTTGCTTCTAACAATGAGTACTTCTAATCCATTTCACAATAACCCGATGAGGTTATGCCAATATGTATATTGATACTAATAGTGGGTCCTTTACTAATTACTTCAAGCGAGATAACCTACACATTATGAATCGTTGCGGAACCTGCAAATTATCGACTCTTAGTGGAACCGGTGGCGGAGTTGGAACATTTCGGCAATGCTCCAAAAACGGCAGCTTAGACTACTGAGGATTGTGCAAATATGTGATAATTCAACAATTTCGACTGCTCTGGAAGATTCAGCCAGATATTCTATCCAGTGACAGTGATTATGTTGTTTTTAGGCTTTCGGATAGGAATTCTATCGAGATTCCAATACTCTCAACAAAGGGAAATAATATGAAACTGGTATTTTATAAAATGTTTTAAATTCAGAAATATAAACCAATTTTCAGTATTTTTTATTCTGGGACAATTTTCATTAAAGGGTATTTTATCCATTTCTTTGTAAGCGTTCCACGAAAAATAATAGGTAAAACGTATCCAGGTTGACGTACAAGCTTTTTACCCATTAAGTGGGTTATTCCACTTTTATTCAAAATGAGTAGTTTTCTGCGCATTAACGGGTACTTTATTAGTGTATAAATTGCTGAAACGCAGAAAAACAGGTGCTACTGAAAAAAATCAATATCTTAGTTTATAAAACTGGTTATAAGTTAGTCTCCAGAGAAAAAAATTGAATGACAAAATAGAAAAGAGAATAGAAGAAAATTTCAAAATTTTTGGAAAATTCACTTCAAAAGTATTTTATTGAAAAACTAATTTTTAAGGGTCAGGAATTGCCAACAAAATTACTCAAACATGATTACTTTTTTATTTTCAATAGGGCTTAATATTTTAATTTTTATTGTTCAGGATAAATAGTTTTTATTTCAAAAATCAAGGAGACCACTGCATTTTTTACAGTGAAATGGAGCGCACTTATTGTGAAGAAATTCTTTCGAAGACGCTGAATTTCTAGCACTTACGGTATATAAGAACTGGATTTTTAACAAAAAACGATTTCTGGTCCATGGAACAGAGGGAGTTTATAAGCAAACATTTCCCATGAAAAGTCGCTGGGAGACAAGCCATGTACCCCTTGTTTTGTAGTGTTTTTAAAGTACTATCAAATGGTCATAACATTGATTGCCGCTTTTTGTCACCTTCAGAGTAAAGGAAATACCTTAGAAAACTCTGAGTATAAAATCTGTTTGTATAAAAGTTAATGAGGTGAAGGAGAAATGTGCGCATTTGTAAGAGCTAACTTTTGTTCGAAGTCGACATGCACAAGAAATCAACTTCAAAGATGTTATATTAAAAAAACTGAATTTTAAAGAGTCACCCTAAATGAAAGAATCGAAATCGGAAATCGCTGCAAAATAAACACCGTTGAAAAAAGAGTTTCGACTTTTTCAACAAAGTTACTCAGAATTGATTTCTTCGGAAGATCGTATGCTCCTATCCTTTTCCATTCAGGAGATAAGTTGTTGAGGTAGGACTACGTCTTTGTTTTCGATATGGGGGTGCACTTTGCAAATTCTACAAAAATGGTATGTAACGAAAAGTGGTCCAATTTTAAACGCATATAATTCAGCCATCTCACGATAAAGTTTCAAATTTTTTGCGCATATCGCCCCGAAATACTTCTAAGACTAGATTCCAATATATACACCCGAAGGTATTTGATATCATGGCATTAAAAATTTAAATAATTACAACCTAGTCAAAATATCGCGCATTCACACACAGAAGGTAGCGTTTCCCAAGTCCGGCACGACCGATTGCTGTACCTAGTGCGCTACGCTTCTATGAACGACGTCATCATCGACTATTTAAAGAACGGATTTGGCCGGACAAGCTCAGTTGCCTGTTGAACGGCAGACGGAGGAGATCATTGCGCTGTGTGTTTTCACAGCTAGTGTAGCTGAGGTAAAAGTCCGTTACACTGGTTGTGGAGGTACACGCGACTGAGCTTGTCCGTTCAAACACTATGGTTTCTTTTGTGTTGAGCTCGTTTTCAGCACACTTTTATGTACAATTTCGAACTCAATTATTCGTACACATAATCGTTTGTACATTCGAGCTCCGTTTGCAAACACGGTTAACATAGTATCGTGTGAGTAGTTGTCTCTTTCGCTCTACCCATCATCATCAGCGTTGACTCATTTTGCTTTGTGCGCTTGGGTTCAATGTTTGAGGCGAATGTGTAGGTACCTTTGTTACTAAATTGTTGGCGGTTGCATGCGTAACCTGCATGATAGCATCCTGTGCTTTTATTACGCAAAGACGAAAACTTTCTTAGCAACAAATTTACGCGGATCGGTGGAAAGCACTACGAAAGATCATTTTTTATTTATTTATTTATATTCGATCAATTCATTGATTCATTTCCACTCAGTCTATATTCCTTTGATTGTGCTAACAGGTACAAACTGCAAAGCCTTTTTATGAATGAATACACTGCCACTCGAAAAATCGTTGCAAAAACGCATCCATATATAAAATTCCGTCCATATATAAAATTGTTTTCGATTCTTGTATATTTATAGTTTCGATATATGATTCGCTACATTTGTTTGCGTACTTTGGGAAAGTGACTGTGATGGCAAAATATAACTAGAAAGCCTGGTCTACTCATGAAATGTGGTTATATTGTCTAAAACTTGATTTTTCTTCGCCGGCCCAGGTCTTTTACCACATACAATCGAAAAGTTTTTACAATTTTTAAAAGATAATCTTGTGCTAAAAAGATGTAGTTAGTTCGGTAACGGTTTTCTGTCTTCTTCCTTCAGATCTTCTCAAATAAGTTAAAATAAATTAAGTGAAATGACCTAATAATCAAGAAGGTTTGGTTCAATATGTAACATATCAACGTTGTGCCTGAACTATACGTAAGAAATATATTTGATTTATTATTACTCTAAGGGTCGATTTCTTCACCCTCGCTTAGCGCTTAAGCCAGGTTTAAACGTACTGGTGAACCTGGTTTAAAAGTTAAGCGAGGGTGATGAAATCGGCCCTAAATGTTCTAAAAAATAAATATTTTTCATTAAGTAGTATAGCCGCACGTAAAAAATAAATATTTTACAATAAGTAGTATAGTTCGTGCAACCCCATAGGGCTGCCCCTTGTAGTTTTTTATTTCTAAAATCGAGAGGGTCACCCTAATTTTGTTTTCCCCAAAATGAAAAGCACTTATTGTAGAGAATTTGTTCCAAAGACACTGAATGTCTAGTACTAACGGTTTATAAGTTCTGGATTTTCGACAAAAAATCGATTTGTGGCCCATGGTGCATTGCTTTCTTCATTTATAGTCGGACAACGATGCTATGATATTATGATACGCATAATAGAATTAATAAAATCACAGCATGCCGATTTTTCTCAAAACACGGACAACATTTCTACTCGATTCTAACAGTACACTAGCGCCACCCGCTAGCAAGTAGAAGTAATTATCATTGTATTCTAACGCTTAAATTTGCTCATCAAATATAGTGACTCGAGTTCGTTCCCGAGTTCAACTTATTGTTAGTAGGTAGTCTCTCTTTGTTTACCAAGTAGTAGTAGCTTCTATATATGTGTTGGCCCTGGTCTGGTGATTCAAAGAGGCTGGTCTCATTATCCGCTTGCCTGTATCAAACCCCAAAGAGAGTAGCACTAAAATCATCTACGAGAGGTTCATTGAATCAGAAAGTTAAGTTCCGCAACGGAATAGTTATATATGTATACATATTCTGCAGCGGTAGGGAGTGCGTGTTGAATCAACACGTGTTGCCCCATTACCCAAGGATTTTGCGATAGATACCTGTTGTGCTACAGGTTACACTCTATGAATTCACGATTAGGTATGGCTCTACCTTCTGTAAAATTGCTTTGCCTGGTTGTTCGAATGCTAGAAAGTTGTGGTTTAGAGTGCCTGGTGGCGATTGAGGTACTACTTCAATTTCGTTCCATTCCTACATTCAAGCACGTTTAGTCTAGTTTAATTAACCCGCAAATGCGTAAAACTCATTTTCCTTGGTACTCATTTTTCCGGATGGATACGATATATACTTCTTGTTGAGGCTTTACATCACGGAATCCGGTATGTTGCCAAATGGCAACAGCATTCATTTGAGGGTTAAATTATGAGCTGCAATTAATTTATTTATTCAGTAGCGTTACCTGAAGAGATGATTTTAATTGATTGGTTTTTCAAATTCATTTGATTTTATTTAATTGATTACAAATTTAAGTAAAAATTCATAAAAGTTTATACAAGACATGCGACTCCTTCTCAAATCCGTATTTCATATTATTCGAGTTCTCAAATTTCATATATACTGATTTATAATTACATACACAATTTAATTATACGGACGTTTTTCCTATAAGGCTTTAACTATATAACTGGCAATCTTGGGAAAACAATAAAAATGTTACAATGATTTTTTTTATTTCTATTAAAGAGGTTTTAACCTTAAGGTCATTCGCCTATTCGGGTTAGAAAAATCTCTTATGAAAAATTGCTAACCCTATGTGCGGGGTCGGGACTCGAACCCAGGTGCGCTGCGTACAAGGCAATCGATTTACCAACTACGCTAGGCCCACCCCCTCAATGATGAAATTAAACTTCAATCTACGAGGAAGACCTCCACATGAAACAACCTGATATCGTTCTGTACTATATCTACATTTTGCTTCATTGAAAATTTCTTTTGTTCCTAATGAACGAGTAAAATAGACGAGTGACTGCGACCATTGTATGCCAGGATAAGCAAAAAATATGAAGCCATTTGAAAAGGACAAATAAACGAACACATATCTTTCCATTTAGGATATCAGTAGCACACTTCAGAGCTAAGGATGGTGAAATTTATTGCTCTGTATAGAGTGCACAGCAGAACTGAGATACAAGAAACTAAATAAACATAAGGGAAAGTAACGATGCTGATTCCTACTGGCTAGGTGGCTCATTATTTGTACGATAATAGAGTAAAACACTGTACAATATCTACGAGCCTTATTAATTCTAACAAAAGTTGAATGGTGCAATGAATCTTTCCTATAAGAACAAAAAATGCGAATTGCGACATTCGACTCGGAAAATCAACACAAATAATATCGGTTAGATCTGTGACACTGCTATTCTAATCGTTTGCTGTCTTGGAGGGAGAAAAAATTTGGCATAGTGCCAGACTATTAGTTCCCAAGCTAAAAACAAAGGTTCGTTGTCGCTTACTGAGACACCACTCGGGATCAGTCTGCCGTTTTAGACGTTGTTCACATAAGATTTGTGAATTGTTTAAATTTAGTGTCCAACTGATGCCAATTATTGAGCAAGTTTAGATTTATCATCCAACTAGCTCTAAGTTTGCGCTAGTTACTGATGAGAAGAACTCGAAGCATTGAAATCCAACGCTTCAATCTATTCAATTCAAAACTCGAACGAGCTCAATTCAATCTCAGGTACGATGTCTAATCGTTCATACGTCGAGAACGAGAAGGTGTTAATCAAATTATAAAACAGGAAACTCCAACTAAACATAGTTCATGCTGAATAGAGTTTATATCTCTCTCGATAGAGATGTCTGCTATGATTGCGTTATTGATGTTTCCATGTGTGCATTATTGATCGATTCAAGAAACTACGTAGAGTCGCTTGGGTGCAATAATGTCTCTAGGAGGTGATTGAAACAGAATTGAAATTCGCTATCCAATACATATACGTAGGTATTGAGTAACAGTTATATTGAGAGCGTATACAAGAATTCTGAAATTACATGCCATCATCATAGAAGAAACAATAAATCATGAATAATATAAAACTATTTTTAAAAAAGTGGCAGAACTCATTAGGCAAAAGTGGCACACTCGCGATTGTTAGCATTATGTAAACATGTACATTTTTTGGGGTGATTTTAAAATTAACGCAGAATCTTTAAAAATACAAACATAGGATTAACAGCTAGTGTACATAAAACCCATTCCGCAGAGCGCTCTGTTTTACTATTCTTAAAGCCATGAGAGATTCGTTAGAGTTATCAGCAAATTCAAATAGTTATGTGGATTTTATTATCAGACATAATCAATATTTATTGTTTTAGCAACTTCGTTTAATCAATGTCACGAAAAACACGAAAACATGTTTTTCTTTGCCTTTCCATTAAACTCAATTGAAAAACAAAACTTTTCCACAGCATTCTATATTTTTTTTGTTTTTGCCTTTTGTGCCTTCCGAAAGGATTGTACTATAAAGTTGCACGAGGAAGTCTATCCGTTATTTCAACAAGTATCCTAATTTATAGTCTTCCTCATTTCCGCCTCACTGGCAATAGATTTTCACGAACTTTCACCGCCATTTTTCCAGTGGGCTCAAGAAGCGAGAACAAATTGCCTTTCCTACCACTTATTCTGCGGGAAAATTTACTGCACAAAACAATGATAGCTCATCAGTAGGGTGGCTCTACTTTCCAAATGCAATAAGAAAGAATGTTTGATTAAAATTAGAAGCGATATTCAACCATGTACCTTTCACAGAATCGATCGATATCGTATACCATGTTTAGAAATAATTAGAAACCAAAATAATTAGTATTACATGTGAAACGAGAATTAAAGTTTATTTTTTCTTCTTTTTCCTTCCAGACCTGATCGATCCACCCGAAAACCAGCAAACAATTTTTCAATCTTACTAGTACTAGCACAATGTCATTTTTCTCCATTTAGGATCAAACGTCGACCAGTGGATAAAGCTCGCTAGCAAAAATATTTCAGTGACCGGAAAAGGAATTATTTGAAACGATTACGGTGAAGGTTGTACCGTACTCAAGTTAATCAGTTCCGATAACGAAAAAAACAAGAAAACAGTACTAGCGTTTCAAATGTGAACCCGGTGTCACCTGCACGAAAAGTGAACTGAAAATATTAATACCCTTCAACCACGAAACGGTACCAAGAGCACATGAAGTGACCGGTGAGACCTGTGTCTTGTGTTCGTTTTTGTTAGGTTCTATGTTTTTGGTTGAAAGAATATTTTGAAATAAGTAAAGTGTGCCGAAATATCCACCCACAGCGAAAGGTGCCAGTAGACAGCAATCATGGCGGAAGCGGAAGGAGGGTCAGAGCAGGATGATGTTTCATTCCTGCGGACGGTGAGTAGAGTGAAAATTAGGGAACAGAGCTTGTTGAGTGCTTCCGACGATGACGATGACTGAGACGAAATGTAACTATAACTGATATGTTCATAGTTGACAAACTTTTATCTCGACATTATATATTCGACTGCCGCAGAGCGAACAATTATGGGCATTTTGAACAATTGTTTTCGACCAACCCGAGCAAAAAATTGCTATAAAAATGAATTGCTTTCCTACACAAAGAACAATTTCCGGAACAAAAAATAACCGTATTAACGACTACGGCGTAGAAAATTATCCCATATCTTAACGACCAATAGTTTTTCTTTATTTAATGTTTATCGCCGAAATTAATAACCAACACAATAGTTTACACTGCCACGAACAAAAAAAAAGGCTCCAATAAAATAACCGATTCCGACTCGGAAACATAGGCTGCTCCGGCGCACGCCTTGTTGGCATAATGTATGTGATTCTCGATATGGAAAATGGGATTTCGAAGTTTGGAAATGCGTAGAGAGTGGTGAAGAATTTCGCGAATCCTACACAGAAATTACCTAAAGTGTTCCTCAAAGAAGCCACTAAGGACTACTCGTATCATTTTACACATAAATGTTATTGATTCGATTAGCTACAATAGGCTAAATTAACACCTTTTCACTTCATAATGAATATCGTGAAACAGGAATCACGATAGAATTGTATACACACGTTTTTCAATGGAGCACTTTTTAGTCAAGTAGGGAGGGTGCACAGTGTCCCCAAGAGTCGTCGGTGCTCGGAAACGTAATTACATTGATTGAGCCATAATTACAACGGAAAGCATCCTGAATGCGGGTTCAAATCCCGAATGAGTTTTACTGGGATGCAGTAGCGTACCAAACATAAAGTACCCGAATAGAAATGTACAGTAACAAAACCATGATTTTCGCTGTGACAGTACAGTAATTTTACAATAATTTACAGTGAGTTTTAGTGTTATGCTACAATACAAAAATAATAAACTTTAACCTTTTTACAGTAAATTTCAATGTAAAATAGACTTTTACAGTGAAAAAGGGGGGTGGTTATGTATCTTAACATTAAAAAAATCAATTTTCCTCCATACATTTTTTTTCTAGAAAGCAGTAAAATTTAATGTGAATGCACTGTATCAGTTTTTTGCTGAACAGTGAAATTTATTGTTACATGAAATTTTATTGTATTTTATTGTAATAACTATAATATTTATTGTTTTATGATTGTTTGTAGAGTAATTAAATAATAATGTAAAATTCTATCCGGGTAGCTCATTTTCAGAAAAAATTTAGTTATACCAACCAACAACTTAACTCACCGAAACAGCAAACCAACAAAAGGGAACCAACGATGCAAATTAGGCAGAGACCCAAATTCGTCGAAATGTAAATAAGGTGGGTGGATGGTGTTGAGTCGGTGTATCTCGGTTTACTACTCATGAATATTGAAACACTTTTATTGGTGCGGTCTTCGATTCAGCTTTTGGTATCATTTGTGTAAAGTTTATTTGGTGGTGAGTTCCGCTCCTGCATTATGCATTTATTGATTGAATACGGACATGAGTACATACTTCAAACCATGAGGGGGCCAAAATCCAATCGGGATATCGTACATTTCGAAATCCTTTTCGTATAGGTACCTATGTATTGGGCGGAAAACCGCTGGACAGACTGTCTGTCGGCATTCGATCTGAATCAACTTACAAAAAACTCGATTATGATGCAAAAAATAGGAAAACAACTGTAAACCAGCAATATAGAACGGAGAAAAAAGCAATATTTTATCCAGTTTGCGGACATGATAGAGCTAACGACGACTACGTTCAGTACCGTCTTTACGCATGGACACACTGGGCCCTGGCACTTAGAATGAATATAAAATCATTCTGTAGACTATACTTCAAAGAAAAGTCGTATTTAATTGTTCACAATTTTTTAGTGTGTGGTAACAAATGATCAGTAGCAGCTCGGAATCGCACATTGCACTGTATCCCAGGTGATCAAGATGTTTAAATAGCATCAGAGTTGTAAGAAAACGAGGCATTGCATGACTATTGAACCAATTTAAACGTCAATCCAACGCTTCGATTCAAGTTTCAATTTATTTTTTATAACAACGATGGAACGTTCAGAACACCCTGTATACAAAGTTCAGAAGGTACCGGACCTTAGCCAACCAACCAGAAAACCCCTTGTTTGGCAAGCGATCTGCGGATATGGCAAAATATTCATTTCTTCATAGCAGAGTCTGTCAACGGGCAAATCCACAGAGAAGCGTACAAAAGTAACTTCTTGAGGTCTTACGAAGACTCGGCACTTTTTGGCCGGATTTGGCATGTTTCACTTTGCCCGATCAATCTTGACTGACACAGAAACAATAATTCTGTTATTGCACTAGAGTCAGCCCTACCAGAAAAAAATTAAACAGTTATGAATACAAACTCTCGTGAAAATAAAAAAAAACAAGTATAAAAATTCCCTTGAGAAAGCGTCCACATGTATCAACCCTAGCTTTATTTATCAATTCGTTTATTTGATAAGGCACGTTTCCCGATCAGAAAGAAATAACAAAATTATTACAGACTGTGTTACTTTGTTATGACAACAAGTTGTGTTATGACTCTGGTCTCGTTAGCTGGTAAAATAACAGAAAACATAACAGAAATTCTTCTAGTATATATCAAAAAATGTGGCATACTGTGACAGGCTTCCATCAGAATTATAACAAATTTTGTTTGGTTTTTTTATTCAATTCGTTTATTTGATAAGGCACGTTTGCGTTAGCTTAAAGGTACCAATTTTGTTTTATTTTGCATTTTAAATTATTAAAAACTATGGGATTATGTATTGATTTTTTTTAAATGAAACTTAGGAGATTTTATAGCTATCTTATACATATTCACAAGGGGTTAATTTGATTTTCGTAAGATTAGGGGGGTCATTTAGTTTTTATGGTAATATGGTTTGACATTTTAAGCAGGGAGATTATTGGAGCAAATAATTTTTAACTAAGGGGGATAATTTTACAACTATCTTAAAAGTAGGAATAACTAGGGCATGATTGAAGTTTGTAAAGATTCAGGGAGATTGATTAGAGTTAGTTTTATGTGGTAGCAGAGTTGGGCATTTTCAACGAGATTATGTAATATAATAGTTAAAGCTAGAAGAGACAGGAAAAACTAAATGATGACAGGGGGAGAAAATTATAAACTTTCAGTTTCAGGCATCAGGAGATGAAGGGTATAGATTACAGACTCGGGTGGCCTTCATCAGGAAGAATCATGTACTGGAACGCTGGGTGGTCCTCCTCAAGACGGCAGAGGTTTCTCCAGACGATGTCGTAGTACGGATCAGACGTGAATCGGCAACACTTAGAGTTGCGCGTGTGATGTTCGTGCTGTAGGTCTCGTGTTTCATGGCTCATTCGACAGAGATGTTTTGTGTCGCCTTGGATTCGCATCAAACGTTCGTGGGTGTATGGCACAGGTAGAAGAGAGCGCTTCTGAGAATGATAGGAAATCAAATTTGTATATTGATGGTTTTTACGAAGATGTATATGAGGGACATATAGAGGATATCGCGGCTTGCCAGCACATCTCGAACCGGGACGTTGGTTGGTCTTCCTCAGTCCCGCAGGGTATCCATTAGCCGAGACCTGACGGAACTGTACTCGGTGCACGCCCAGACAATGTGCTCGATGTCGTGATAGCCGTCGCCGCAAGCGCAGATACCACTATCCACGAGCCCAATACGCCGGAGATGTGCATTAGACTGCCCAGAAAAATGATGAATTTTGAAACCTCAATCGGCCCACCCTTGAGTCGATTCCTAGTCCCACCAGGAGTACTTGCACCAAATTTGAAGCAAATCGGACAAGTCTAACTACCGGACCAACGTGCCTGAAGTTTGTATGGGATTTTTCAACAATTTACATGGAGAAAACTCACTAGTTCGTATTTTCGTCGCTAGGTGGCTCTATATGCATCGTATTATCACTGTAAGTGAAAATAAGAAAGATAATTTAATTGTCTACCACTTTGTCGAAGACTGCTAGTAAATCCGGCTTGGTTAAAAGAAGTTATTAAACTTATAACGAAGTGATGTCTGAGTCAGTTTTGCATGGGGCCTAGCAGTGCATGGTTATGTATCAGTACTCGAGTCCCGCGAACTATACATTTTTGTGAAATAAGGGTTATATTTAGCTGAATAGTATGCTTACAAGAATTGTAGTAAATAATACGAGTCATAGAAGAGAGATAGAGTATCAAGATGTTCGGAAGAAATACTGAAAAATGCCTGTTCTATAACTTTATAGAAGACACCAAACTTCTATCTCTCTTCCTTGAAAAGTTAGTGTTGGCGCCCTCTATGCGGTAACATGTGGAACTAAAATTTTCTAATCAAAGCATGACTCGTATTATTTACTATAATTCTTCTGAACATACCGTTGAGCTAAACCTAACGAATATTTCACAAAAATGTTTAGTTCGTGTGAATCGAGTACTGATACACAACTATGCACTGCTAGGCCCCATGCAAAACTGACTCAGACATCACTTTGTTAAAAGTTTAATAACTTCTTTCAACAAAGCCGGATTTACTAGCAGTCTTCGACAAAGTAGTAGACAATTAAATTATCTTTCTTATTTTCACTTACAGTGATAATACGATGTATACAGTGCCACCTAGCGGCGACAATGTGAGCTGGTGGGTTTTCTCCATGTAAATTGTTGAAAAATCCCATACAAACTTCAGGCACGTTGGTCCGGTAGTTAGACTTGTCCGATTTGCTTCAAATTTGGTGCAAGTACTCCTGGTGGGACTAGGAATCAACTCAGAGGTGGGCCGATAGGGGTCATTTTTTCCTGTCACTCTAATGTGCATCCAACGTGTAATGGTTTGCCATGAGTCGGCACATCACTCGAATGAAATCACGACCCACATCCATCCCCATGAACCACGGTTTCGTCGATACCTTGGGGACTATCGAATGTAGCCACCTTCCTAGCTCCCCATTGCTCCACGGGTTTTGCCTACATTCGAGGGTTCTCTGATGAGTAATACTGAAAAATTCGCTGAAGCAAATTGGTCTTTCAAAAACGTCACCACCTTAGCTAAGGAGTCCGCCTTCTCATTGCCCGGAACGGAGCAATGAGAAGGGACCCACACCTAAGTAATCTGGAAAGATTTGTCATATAAAGCACTCAGTAGCTCCCGTATTTTCCCCAAAAAATACAAGGAGTGCTTTCCATGTTTCATCGAGCGAATAGCGTCAATGGAACTGTGGCTATTCGAAACGATGAAGTAATGGTCTGCGGGTAATGTGTCAATGACTCCAAGGGTATACTGAATAGCAGCTAGTTCTGCGGCATAAACTGAAGCAGGGTCACTGAGTTTGTAGAAGGCGGCAAACTTTTGATTGAAAATACCGAAGCCAGTGGACCCTTCGAAGTTTGATCCGTCAATATAAAACATCTTAGAGCAGTCGACTTGTTGGAATTTATTATAAAAAAGGTTGGAACCACTTCTGGGCGTATGTGGTCCGGAATTTCTCAGATCTCGTCTTTTATGGATGTGTCGAAGAAAACAGTAGATTCAGAAGTATTTATGAAATGCACACGATTGGGATTGTAAGACACGGTGTATTTATTAGAACAATTTTATGCAAAAAAATTCAGCATCTCTGAAACTTCGAAATATGAAAGAATGGGCTTTCCCCTTTCATTTGAAACTAAGATCAAAATAATCCGTCGGGGGGTCCAGAGCACCTTTTTTTTTTGAATTTTTTTCGTATCAATATAGGTTTTACTACTGGAGATAGTTCATATGTCTGTCCCTAGATGGTGCTTTATACATTCGAACAACATTAAAAGTGAGAATTTGATAGAAAATTTAATTGTCTACAAGTTTGTTGACCACTAAAAATTGATCTGAAATCATCCGGAAAAGTTGTTTAAGATTTTAACAAAGTTGTATCTAAGATAGTTTTCACACGAGGCCTATTGGTTTGGAAATATGTTTTCACGCACTTATTACATTATCAAAAAAATAATTGGGATTAGTGCCATGAAAATATTAGACGGGATTCATTACATTGACAATTCTAATTGAACTTCTGACAATTAGGATGTTTGACAGAGCCAGATAACTATTTGTGCTTTTGGTTTGTAATTTTTCCCGATAGGTTCGAAGGGACTACCATTCATCGGAAGGTATTGCTTAGTTACAAGGGTTTGCTTACATTTATGTTTTGTTACACGGGTGTTTTAGAAAGGACCATAATTTAGGTTATGATCGCTTAACTCAACTATTATAATTCCGTTCAAGACGAAATGTTGGGACACACCGTTTCTAATTTAACGCAAACCACAACAATAACTGTCCAAATTAGTGGTTAGTGTGAAATGATTTATTCAAATTTTCTCCGCAAAGCATATTGTGGAAGTTGGATTTTACGGCCATTTCCTATCAATTATGCGAGATATCGTTGCTAAATTGATCCTAGATTATGCGATATGTTTTGAAAACAAAATATGATTTGAGTACAACAATAACCTTATATACATAGAAGTCCTCGAATATATCCCAAAAAAATTATCTTGATCCAAAAACTCAAAGTTTTTTGTTCATTGTTTGTCACATTGAGTTAATTTTGAAAACAGTTAATCAGCGTTTTTAACCAAGCGTTGCAATGAAATCCGCGAAATATTGCTATGGTGCGTTAAAAGTTTCATTGAGTTTGTTCAAATATAAAGGTTGAAGTTCAGGACAAGTCAATTTTATACGAAGATGCTAACAGAGTAGGAGATTCAAGTAAGAATAGTTATCAGTCATCCCTGAGAATAATCGAAAAAATGAAAAAGAAGGCATACCTGATTGAAAAAGCTGTTTCTGCGGGAGGAATCACTTACCATCATGAAAAAGAATATTAATATCATACTAGTTTGGTCAACACTTATCTAAAACTTCTCATCCCAAAAATATGAATGGTTCCCTGTATCAGGGAATTATAATTTTCAGTTAAAAGGTAAGACTTTCCAAGCTCTCAAATTCCGCTGAATTCACTATTGAACTAAACACAACTACTTGGCAAATAAAAAAGTGCTTGTGAATTGACAAACCACTAGGTCTTCTGTGAAACTAGTTTAGACTTAGAATTCGTTAGAATATTAAACTACTTTTCGGGATAATTTCAAATCGGTTTTCAGTTGGAAGCAAAGTTGTAGACATTTAAATAATCTAGCAGAATCTCACTTTTAGTGTTGTTTGAATGTCTAAAGCACCATCTAGGGGCAGAAATATGAACTAGTTCCATTGTAAAATCTATATTTTCACGAAAAAAAACTTCAAAAAAAAAAGTTGCTCTAGACCCCCCGACGGATTATTTTAATTTTGGTTTCAAATGAAAGGCGAAAGCCCATTCTTTCATATCCTGAAGTTTCAGAGATGCTGAATTTTTTTGCATAAAGTTGTTAAAAAAAGACACCGTGAAGAAGAAAGGTTAATATTCTGCGCCATGTAGTCAAAGTACAGGAACATGAGAATTGAGCTCAACAAGCCTTTCGAAATTTTTTATCACCACCGGGTTCAAGATATCGCATCGAATGAGATATGTGTCTGGTTTGGGGAGCGATGGAAGTTAAGTCTGTTCTCACTCTCAATTCTTTGATGGATGCAAGAATGTTGGAGTAAGCACAGTTTAAATTGTCGGTGTCTGTCCGGCGGTTTACCGTGTGAGAAGTAGTGGCGATGTGGCACATCTCTAAGATGGGGAGAGCACTGGGTTTGTATCCTTCGTTAGGATGCAAGAGAGCATAGCATTTCATTGAAGATGTTGGCGCAGCTTTCTTTAACATTTCTGCGAAAGAACGCTTGCAAGGTTCTGCAAGGGAACGTTTTAGTTTATCTCCGTGTAGTTTGTACGCTGGTCATGCTGAGAGCTCATGCAGACTCTCTGCACAGTAAGGATACCTTTCGGCTTTCTTACTGCACGAATTATCCACATAATTCTCGCCGCTTTGTCCACAGTTGGCCTTATTGCTACAATGGGTGGCTGTGTGACCCAATTGTTTACACTTAGTATAATTCATGACCCGCGGTACGAACAGACAGACAGAAGAACGGAGCTTGTATAAGAGGATGTAGTTCGGTAAGGCGGTTCCAGCGAAGGTCACCCGATAGGAATTTGAGAGAGAGGGAGGGGGTATGTTTTCATACCATTCATCGCGACTAATACTGAATGCAAACGCTTGCAATCAAGTGACCTCTAAAACATCCAATCCCGTACTACAGCAGATCCTCGCATGTCAAACTCTCATCGTTGACGACGCCTTCAATCTGTACCCTTACTTCTGGAATATACACATAATAGTCCGGCGTAAACCGCTCGCAGCAAGCAATATCGTTTGCCTGCTTTAAATTAGTCAACGCGACCCTGACCTAAGAGGGACCTTTGTTATTTAGGTCACAGCTGAGAACCGATCTGTCAGGTCTTTCGTAATCTGTAAGTGATTCAGCGGTTTTTGTTTTGGGCCGAAAGAAGACCACAAGAGAGTGGTCCAGAGCTCTGGATATTATTTGGGTCGGAGGGAGCCATGAGAGTCGATTCGATCTCCATTTAGCCGCCCGGTAGGGAGCCAGACGCGCAGACGGGGAAAAGCAGTAAATTTGTTAATGAAGGTAGAGATCACTTATCATTATATTTACTAAGCACGATGCACCAATCTAGTTTATATAACTGGCTATTGTTTAATCCCCACTGTGCGAACAACAGGCAATGAAATAAGGCCTTGAAAAATAGAACACAAATCGCAATCAAGACAAAGCGCCAAATCACACGCCGCACCAAAATTTAAAAAAAAACATTCCAACTGTCTGAGAGTCACGCTACGAATGGCGAATGCATAATGTTTCCAATCAACTTCAATTAGATAAATCCTTGAATTGGATTAGAAAAAAATCTTCTATTAACTTGATTTATGTTTGCGCTTGTTAATGATCAATTATTTGCCTGTACCAAAGAAAAAATACGTTTGAAAATAATATCAACATTGTCTAATTATTAATCGATTCAATGTAAATTTTTGTAATATTCAATAATGAAAACAAACAACAATCTGTGCAAATATTTCAGATAATCTGGAAATTATTGATAATCTAGAAATCTGAAATTCGCCCATGGCGTGCGCTAGAAATGCTGCATTTTCAATGTAATCGTGGTCGTGTCTCCATTGCGTATTTTCTATTGATATTTTAGATGAAATTAGTTATTGATTGCATTGTGTAAATTAGTTATGGAATTTCATCAGAATCTAACACTAACTTGGTGGCATGACTAAACTAGCGCCGGATTGACGCTAGCTCCAAAACGGAGATGCTAATTGTGTTTATTTGTTGTACCGCCACCAACAGACCCCTTGGCCCCAACGGTGGTTACTTAAACTAATTACATTTCAGAATGCACATTATTATAGTTTTTATCGAAGGATGTCAGGTTGAAGTCAAAAGCCGTCGCCACACTGTTAAACATACGCTGGAGTCCGGTAACAGCGCTCTGGCGCCCATAGTTGGTTCTACTGAAAGAGACTCGCAGAAGAGAGTTATTGCGCAGAGCTCGAACGTGAGCTTGAAGATCGAGGCGTCCGAGGATTGCAGGGCAATCCACCCTGGCAGTCAGTAAGTCCGAGACGAACAGGGCTCGAGAGCAGTATCAGAGAGGATGCGTAGCACAAGGATGCGTAGAGTATCTAGCTGTATTAACTGACAACGATTTTCGTAGCTTGGCAGCTGAAATCTGTTTTGCCAAGGAAGATGTCGGAGTGCAAAGCGTATGAACCGGCGTTGGACGGCCTCGATTCTGTCGACGCCGTTGTGATAGTAAGGGTTCCAAACAGCAGAACAATATTCCAGTGTTGAGCGAACCAGCGCGCAATAGAGAGATTTTAAACAGTATACGTCCTTAAAGTTTTTCGCTATTCGGAAGATGAACCCAAGCTGTCTTGATGCCTTATCCATAATGAATGATGTGTGTGGTTTGAACGTTAGTGCCGAATCCATGATGACTCCGAGATCCTTCACGTTAGAGTGTCTTGGAATACTCGAGTCGAAGAGATGGTAGTTAAACTGAATCGGATGGCGTTTCCGCGTGAATGAAACGATTGAGCATTTGCTCGGGTTTAAAACCATTCTGTTTAGATCACACCACGTACTAAATCTCTCCAATTCACTCTGAAGAAACTCGGCATCGGTTTTATCCCGTATTTGTCGAAACATTTTCATGTCGTCGGCAAAAGAAATACGGGGTCCTTGTAATTTGTCATTAAAGTAGAGGAGGAATATCACTGGTCCGACATGGCTTCCTTGTGGGATGCCGGATGTAGCGAAGAATGGTTTAGATAGACAGTCCTTAATGCTGATTTGGAGTTGCCTTCCTGAGCAAACCCCTCGTCAGGCGAGATGTCCCGCAAGAAAAGAAACTTATTTTTAAGCTGATGAGAACTAGTGAAATCCACTAAGGAGAAATATAGCATAGTGCACCTTGCATTGGCTTGCTAAGCCAAACCAAATGCTCTCATCAGCTTAGTTGAAAGTTCAGTAAGAAATGTGAAGAAAACCCTGAATTTAAAGAAAACTTTTGCGCAAGATGAAAAAACGTGAAAAACTACGCACGTAAAAAGTTCAAAAGGCACCGAGTCGCGGTGAATGACAGGATACAGTGGGAAAATCACGTGCGCGGAAGCTCAACATTCAGCTATTGAGGAACCACATTGTATCGTCGTGGATGAAGAGACTCATGTAAAAATATATTTTTGGCAGCTTCCTGGGATCAATTTCTTCACTGTTTGTCAGAAGTACAACGACCAGGAGGAAGTTAGAAAGACGAAGATATCTAAGTTTACCAAATAATACAAAATTTGCTCGTGTGGAAAGCGTTCGTGACAACCGAAACGGTCAATGGGCTGATGTACTTGAAAGCATGCCAGTAAAAGCGTCAACTTCCATTTCTGAGGTCACACGATAGCCCTTCGCTTTTCTGGCCGGGTTTTGCCTCGTACCATTACTTAAATGATGTTCTGGAGTAGTACAAGGGCAAGTAGGACGATTTCGTGCCAGTGGATCTTAATCCCCCGAACGCTTCGGAATAGCGGCCAATTGATAAATGCAGGGCCATCATGAAGCATCCTAGCATGTGAAATCGGAAGCAAAAAACGGATTGCCACACAAAAACAAGTTAGTCCAATCGTTGTTCAACACCTTATGAATAGTGTTAGGAGGAAGATATGTTTATGAAGTTGAATGAAACGAATATGGAAAAAGTTTTATAATATGCTTTATTTTATTTCCTAGAAATTTGAAAACGATCAGTTGAATGGATCACCTTATGATAAAATTTGGTTCCGTGCACCATTTATTATATGGGGATTCAATGAATATTCTAACTCTCTCTGTACTGTCAAAAAAATTCAAAAAAAATGTGTCTTCAGATTTTTCAGGAGTAAGGCAGCGAAAACTAAATATCTGGAAATGTCCATCTAAATAAAAAAAATCTGGGAAGTATCTTACTTGTCCGTTTTTCCGTGCACTTGAAAAATATCTAGAAATGTCCACAAAAATCTGGAAGACTGACTCCCATGAGAAGTAGATCATGGTTAGTGACAGAGGCCGAGAATGCTTAGCTATAGTATTATGAAAAACGCTTTTAATCCACCTAACAGTGTGATGAGACATTTCTTATAACTCTTATCACTCTCTTCTGATATTATATCGTATGAGAACATTTAAAACTTGATGCTTCGCGATGTTTTTGATAACACATACTACATGGGATTGTGGCAGGACACAGAGAATCGCTCAAATCAGCATAGGACAACATCAGTGCTAGAAATCTCAAACCAAATCAATAGGAAAGCGAAAAAATGGCCCATAAAATAGACATACAAACGAGTTATTGCTAATGCTCTGTTAATAAAATATCTAAATTCCTCAATCAATGCATTGTGGTGGGAAAACTGAATTTTCCTAAAGGGGTTATGTATATTGTACTGAGCCAAAAAATTGATTTTTTTTTTTTTGAATCGAAATGAAGTTTATACTTTACTCAAATTTCCAACGCGACTGAGACCTAAAAATCAACGCTTTTTCTGGAAAAAAGCGACACTAGCAGTGACACCATTCAAAGAAAATCAACAGTGAATATTTCCAGACTTGGTTTTATTTCCTATTTAAGAACTATTGTGTTTTTTACATCCTAGATTGCATGATTCAGTGATCGAAACCCAAAACTTCATGAAGTATTTGAAATTATTAAATTAAAATTTGTGTTTGCTATTGAAATTGACAAAATGATAGTATCGCCCCTTTGACGATTGTTTACTTTTTCGGTCCCACCTATCAGCATTGAAGTATCGCCCTTACGTTTTTTTTTTACAATACCAATTTTACAATTGGTGGGGGTTTGGTGAAAATCGATCTAACTGTCCAAACGGCATAATTCCGAAACCGTAATTTTTGAAGTTTTAAAATTATGCAGAATTAATTTTTCAGAAAATAGTAACAGAGTTCGTGATTTTAGCGAATTTGTTGAGACTTTATTGTAGTTATGAATATTAACCTGAGAAAATTCACCATAAATACTTCTTGGACGATATACCGCCAAAATTATTTTATCAAATGATGCGCTGTTTAACGTTTGTAAAACTCATCGAAGATACTAAACCTCCGAAATTGGCGGTTTCAAAATGATGTTATCTTGACCTTAAATTACTGTTTTTGAACATTTGACCTATACATATAATTGGTCATACAACAAAAATCAAATTTTCATCAAAATCGATCAGGACCTGCTAGAATCGAATGGAAATCGTCATTTTTCATAAATTTCTCTCTACATTCGGAAAGTGTTATCCTCGTTATTAATCATATTACGTTTGCGTCTCAACTCGACGCATTCCCAAAATATAAACTTGTTTTAATCCACCTAGTGGTGCAATTGTGCTTGTCTCACTTGTCCAGACTACGATGGTTATGTTCAATAAAATGGTGGAAGTGAATATTTCATGTTCAGTACGATTTGCACATACATACAATGGATCGACAGCCACGATCTTGAGATACTATGTGATACTGAAACATCGCTTGACCGCCGCTGGTTTCAAGCGATGTTTCAGTATCACATAGTAAGATCCGGGAGGTCCGGGTCCTGCCGAAAATTTTCAACTTGTTAAGAAATTTTAAACTAGTTTTATTTTTAAAGTAGCAACCACTCACTGCATACTCCCTCCGGGCCGGTATGATTGACGATTTTTAGATTGATTGCATAACCTTTCTGTATGAGAAAGGCAAAAGGGGGTGGGGGTGGCGTAGTTGGTAAATCGATTGCCTTGTACGCAGCGCACCTGGGTTCGAGTCCCGACCGCGCACATAGGGTTCGAAATTTTTCACAAGAGATTTTTCAAACCCGAAGAGGCGAATGACCTTAAGGTTAAAACCTCTATAATCGAAATAAAAAAAAAGAAAGGCAAAAATGTACCAAAGTCCAAAAAAATCAATTTTTGTCACACATTATTTTTTTCGAGTTTACATCAAATCTCGATGTTTCATGCATTATAAAGTCATTTGGCATCAAAAATACAAATTTGATTTTGAAAATTTTTCATTTCAGTTTATATGGGAATTTGCTGTGTGATTGCACTCTTCAACTCGTAACTCCGGAACCGGAAGTCCAATCAATAAAAAATCAATTGCAGCCGATGGGAAGGTTGTACCTTTCATTTGAGACTAACTTTGTGCAAATCGATCCAGCCATCTCTGAGAAACAGAGGTCACATATTTTTCCACATACACACATACATACACACAGACATTTTCCGATCTCGATGAACTGAGTCGATTGGCATATGACTCTCGGCCCTCCCGGTCGGGATTAGATTGACGAATTTTAGAGTGAATGAGAAAGGCAAAAACATTTTTAGCAAATGTTGAAAGTTATGCATTTTTTGGTGCGCAGTTCTATGTTTCATAGACATTAAATCAATTTTTACTTCGCTTCCTATTAAATAAAGACCCTTATTACAGTACATCTCTACAAAAACGAGCTCAATTTGAAAAGAAATCTGAGGATCATGATTGAAAACAGAACTCTGGAATTTTCTATTGGAATGTTTTCAGGCAGGATTTTGATATTGATGCAATTAGACAACTGTGAAATCAAGACCAAAAGATCAGTTACATATCAGGACCCCATTCCGACAATTTATCAAAAGTCCTCATGATGTTTGCAACAACAGAATATCAATGTACGGATCAGATAATTGTTATTGTAATATTGAATTAAATCAGTCTGCATCAATAAATTTTCAACTTCAATCCAATTTTTTTTGTTGGTGTGGGGGGGGGGGGGGCGTTGTATGGTGTTAAACCCCAAAACCTTCTTTTGGCTACGCCGTTGCTTGGAGTTAGTTATTTCGCTTTTCATTTTCCAATATGTTTCAGATCGATCCGATGGTCATGAATTAGAAAAATTGCAGTCAGAAGATTCGCACAAATGAACATTTTTGCACTGATAAGTTATCAAGTTCCTTCCAGGCAACTTGGAAGTGTTCGGTGATTATTTCTAGCGGTTGTAGATAGAAAAATGAAATACAAAATTCGTTTTATCGAAATAATGTTTGGCTTATTTCAATGGATTATTACTATATTGAACAATAAATAGGCGACAAAGAGTAATCCACAAACAACAAGCCATAACTTTTAAAGTATTCAAAATAGATATTTGAAGTCTTCAGTAAAGTTATTTGCAAAAGTAAGAGCTACAAATTTGCTGAAGGCATCATTTCGATATAATCACTTCCAAGAAAATTTGGAAAAATATCTCACTCATAGGGTGATTAATCAGTAAAAGCACAATACAAAAAGAAAGGGCATATTGCCTACATTATATTCTTCGAAGATACTATTGACCTAAAATAAGCCGTTTTGGCGTTAAAAATAGATTACATGTTTTTGGTCATATTTCTGGCAATGGGAAATGATAAAAATCTTTCGTCCGCATTTAATGTTAAATATCTCTTTTGATAATAGTCCGATTTCAACAATCTGTAGCTTGTTCGAAAGGTATTCGTTAAAGCTGTCTAAAAACGTATAAATTGCTATTCTATATTGTCAATTTCGGCAGATAATTCAAAAAAACTGCAAAAAACGCCATTTTTACGCATTCAAACATTCATATCTTGGAAACTAAACATCAGAATCAAAAACAAATTAATAGCGTTCATACTGTTTTTTAGTTCTTTCATTTAAAATTGGTTTGGATAAGATCGGTTCAGCCATTGCTGAGAAACACGAATGAGAATTTGTCCGTTACATACACACACACACACACACACACACACACACACACACACACACACACACACACACAGACATTGTCCCAAATCGTCGAGCTGAGTCGATTGGTATATAAGACTCGGCCCTCCGGGCCTCGAAAAAAATCTTGAAAGTTTGAGCGAATTCTATACATTTCTTTTATAAGAAATGTAAAACAGCAAAAATGTCGAAACATTTCGCTCTGACAACTGAACAAATTAACAGTAGAACAAGACAAACATGACATGAAAACTTATATTTAGCATACCCAGGAAATCAATAATACCCACAAAAATAAGTCCCCAGAACGAGACCCTCGCGGTCGCCAATTAACGATGACCTCTAATTTTTACTTTCTGTCTATTTTTTCATTTCCCTCGTCACCGCAAAATATAGGAAGACATGGTCTGCCTGTCCTGCACGGCAACCGGAGAACGTGTGTGCCTGGCGGCAGAGGGTTTCGGCAACCGGCACTGCTTCCTCGAGAACATCGCCGACAAGAACATCCCGCCGGACCTGTCGCAGTGTGTGTTCGTGATAGAGCAGGCGCTCTCGGTTCGTGCTCTGCAGGAGCTGGTGACGGCCGCCGGTTCCGAGACCGTAAGTATTTTTTTCCACAGCCAAACCAGACCGTAGACACTGCCAACGTGGCAGATTTATAGAAAAAAAATAAAAAAACACACCGACAGCAGCAATGAAAACGTAAATTTAGCAACAGGTAGAGCAAAAACACTCACTCACACACACTGTAGTGCACAGAAATTCTAGCGATGAAATGAAAACACCTCGCACTAAACACATCGGGGGGTTAACTCCCAACGCTGTCGAGGAGAAACATAACGAGTTTAGCACATGAGCACAGATTTCAAACACAATACCATTCCGAAATTGTATCTACCGACTCTATACCATGTGTCTCCATTAAAATTTACGTTATTTGTGGTTAATTCGCTCGTTTATTCAAATAAGGTTAATGTGGTTCCACATACAATTTCAATATTAGGCTTCTTGTATAACGTAATATACAAACTACAAAGGATACCTCGTCATTAACAACAATCATCCGTTTCTACCACACAATGTCACAAACAACGATTTTTGGGTATACTAATAGAAAACATTTCCCAACACGAAATTCACACAATTATTACATATGAACCTACGGTCGATCTGAATAATTTTTGTAGCATTATTTTTGCATTTTTGTTAAGCCTATTCCCAACCTACCATTCGCAAGTGTTTTTCTTGTTTTTTGCTCACTAGCCTCTCCACTACCCCCCCCCCCCCCCTCCCCCCCGAGTGCCAGGACTGTGTTTTGCGTTTTGACAGCCCATCTGTTCATCGACTCCTTCCATGTTCAGACTAGAAACACTCAGCATAAGCTTACAGAAGGAAAAAAACACTCATATTTTCACCACCACCCCATAGTACACAAGAGAGTTGAAATATTTGTTCGTTCCACGTTGGCCTCGCATCCGGTTGTGGCAGCTTGATACTATGTAATCAGATTACAGTTAAGTGGTGGTTGAGGGAACTTAAAAATATGCGGTAAACTGTGAAGTGAATGCTCCTTCGACAGTTGCGTTTCAAATATCTGTTAGCGGATTTTTGTTGTGATGCATTCCACTGTTAAATTTTTGCGGAGTCGTTTTTTTTTTAAACATTTGGTATGCTGACAAATGGGCCTAGTCATATTTGGAATTAGCAAGGGTTTATGTGCTATGAAATTTAAATATGTCGAACTGATTTACAAACGTTTGTTTTTTCAAACCAATTTAATGGTGACCATTTTTCTCTCAATCGGTTTTTTGCGATATCCTGGTATATTTGCAATTCTAGTTTTTGTATTTATTGTTTATTATTTTTTTTTTGTATTTATTGTTTTTTTTGTATTGTTTATTTTTAAAAACAATCCTAGATGCAGAATAGTCAATATCATACACACTATTCATACACATACACATCATCTTATGTGTTAATTCCGGTAATATTAATATTGTGAGTAAATGTCTGCACTGAGCATTTAGAGACAAGCAAAATTTCGGATTACATCAATCACAGAAATCATCTAGATGTCGCTGAAGTGCAATAAAATCTGCCGTGGATGTTAAAATCAGAAACAATTTGAGGTAGTCAACGTATATAAGTAAGCATCCTGCTGGAATGACATAGTAAATATCATTGAAGAAAAAGAGAATTGCAGAGGTCCAAGATTGCTTCCTTGGGGTAGACATGATATTATATAACTGTTTGATTCATTTTTTTCAAGTGACATGAAAAAATGTATTCAAGTGACATGAAAAAAACTATTTGATGCAAATTTGAAGCAAATCGGATAAGTCTAGCTACCGGACCAACGTACCTGAAATTTGTATGGGATTTTTCGACAATTCACATAGAGAAAAAACACTAGTTTGAATTTTCACTACTAGGTGACACTGTATGCATCAGATTATGACTACAAGTGAAAATAGGAAAATATTATTTAATTGTCTATAACTTCGTCGAAAACTGTAAGTCAATTCGGCTTCGTTAGAAGAAGTTATTAAACTTTTAACGAAGTGATGTCTGAGTCAGTTTTGCAAAAAGCCTAGCAGCGCATGGTTTTGTATCTGTCCTCGATTTCCACGAACTGGGAAATATTTCCATTACCAATTTAGTAACAGGTTTTTGGTGAATCCCATAACTAATTAAGTTGTAGGTTTTGTGCTCTTAACGCGCAAATGTGGCTTAAAACAATTTTCATCTAAATTGTTCTCCACTAAGAAAAATGTAACATAGTGAATCACGGTAACGCACAAAGAAGTTATGAAAATTACTTAGAAAAAATGTTGTTCCACGCCAAATGTCGGCGAGTACGCATATCGCGGAACGGAATGAAGGCAGAGCCGACTTGCGTTTTCGTGAACCCGCATAGACCAAAGCAGCTGTCACACCTTTTGACGCGTCTTCAAACCACAATGGATGAATTGGAATCGCTTTGAATGGAAAGCCATATGCTAAATGAAAGGTTTGCCTTCCTTGCTTGGCAAGCTTCCATCCTTTGTGGTTTGAACATACGTCCAAAACTGCGACAGCCATTTTAGTGTAGGTGAGTTCGCAACGGAGCAATCTGTTCATTAAAAGTGGTCAATTTGATGGCCCGCTGAAGACTGTAAATAGTTATATCTTCGTCATTTTTTTTCTAAATATCCATCTGGATTTAATTTTCCAATTACACATATTACCGAAAAATTGATCTTGCATTGAAAATTAAATTTTACCTACATTGGGTAACGCGTTGTGGAAATTTTGACTCAGCTATGTCATGAAAACGGATGGTGAATTATGACTAATATATTCGGAATCATGAACCAGTTCACGAATCCATGACTAATATTCTGAGTTCTATAAAACTGGTCACTTAAAACTAGTAAGACCATGCCCAAAAGTCCAAATTTTTTTAACTATGTTATGAAAATGGAAACGTATTTTATGATTATGTGAACTATTTCACGAGCACAAACGGTGAATCGTAACCATAACACTTATAATCATGCACTAGTTAACGAATTTATGAATAACATTCTGAGTTCTGTGAACCTGTGAAAATATTAAAGGGCATAAAATAGCATATTTCATTAATAGTTATGCATTCCATTTTGTGGAGGATTTTAATATTTTCACGTGAACTATTTCACGAGCACAGATGGTGAAACGTGACTAATAGACTCAGAATCGCGAACGTGGACATGAATAGATCCATGGAAAATATTGAGTTCCGTGAAAGGTATATGCCATCGCTTTGAATTAAAAATTATTAGCTGAACAAATGTTTGCCCTGCAGTTCTTTGACGCGTTTCCATTCTTTATGCTTTGAAAATGCGCCAAAAATTACGACAGCTATTTTGGCAGGTTCGCAGCAACGCAACCTGTTCATTACAATCGGTCAATTGTGCCTCCCACAATAATTTCTTGAAACCAATGTTTCGGTCCGTTCGGGACGTTTTACAAGGATTCGATAATTGTTGACATCTCTTCTTCCTTTGAATTCGGTTCACTCAACAATTTTCGACTAGTATTTCGGTTAAAAGCAATGCATTCGTTCCATTACGTTCGGAAAAACCAAATGGTGCATCTGCCTTTTTAAACCTAATTGCCGAGGCAGAACAAAATCATTTTCCCAAACAATTTTCGTATACAAGACAGCATTTCAATCCATCGATACGATTTGTAATCGGAGGCGGTATTTCGGGATGGCGATAACCTTCACTTGCTTCCAATCATGAGGAACTGTTACCCTCAATGAACTTGTTAAATATGCCTTTTCGCAGGCTGATTCGTGATGCGATGCGGTATGATAGAACTCCTGTACTGGCATAGAGTCCAGATAGGCCTGTTCGGCTTAATCGAATATTTGTATAGCGCTGGGAAGTCTCCCAAAAATGCCCGTCGATGTTTCCCTTGACAAGCCGTCGACGAACCGGCGCCAATACCTGCGTTTTTGGCCTTCATCAAGTCCATCATTGTCCTTTCAGAAACGACGTACTTCCTGAAATTATCAAAATTGTTAACCGTCAGGTAGTCGTTATGTGTGAAGACCTTTCCGTGTACACATCTGAACAGTGAACACTCTTTGTCTCACCACGGGAGACCGTTCGTAGGAGGTTGCGTCACGTATGCGTTTAATCTGAGCTTAAATTGCGATGTCAAGAATCAGACTCCGATATGTTAAAGAAGGACAAGTCTGTCTATACCTTGAGACATGTCCGTAGACATAAGCGATTCGTAGTAACTCCGCCTAAGCTCCTACCAGTAGAAGACAAAAGATTAAACCATAAGATTTGAAGCCTATTTTTAATGTCTCTACCACTTCTAGTTTTCCGATCTGTATATTTCACATTCTTGCTATCACTAGAGTACTATAGCTCTAACATTTTCATAACTTTCCCTACATAGTAATCTCTAGTTAGTTGAATACTATTAAAAAGTAAGAAAAAGTGACGATATATTAGTCGAAATAAAAAATGAAAAAAAAGCATTTCTAAAGAAAAATCAAAATATAAAAAAATATATAAACAAAACCATTTTTTAAGAAACACCCTTATCCTTCGACGAGTATTTTTTAAATATGAATTTTCTGAAGGACTGCGAAATTCAATCTCGAACCATTAAAAAGTTAATTTTCAGATTTTATTATAAATTCAGATCCACTATTTAAAATAACGGAAAAGTCTTGAAAAGTGCAAAATTTCATCGTGAGAATGCTTATATAAGGAGGAGGAGCTTTATATTGTCCACCATGAAAGTAATTTAAACATATTACCAAGGGTCAAAGCAGAAATTTTTTTTTAAATATAACTTGTGTATTTTTTTTACGTTTCTAACGACATTCAATTAGCTAGAGATTACTGGATAGGGAAAGTTATGAAACTTAGAGCCATAGTACTCAAGTGAGAGCAAGGATGTGAAATAAACAGATCGGAAAACTAGAGTTGTGTAGTTTTCATGACGATTTTCGGAGTTTTTCAAGAAAAATATTTTTTCTAACACATTTAAACTTTACCTTCAATTATTAAAATGAAAAAATTTAAAATTTAAAAAAATATCGTATTCGCTATTTTTGCCCAATTATATAACGAATCTTGACCTTATATGTAGTCAAAGAAGAGACTCACAAACTTTGGAAACTATCCCTAAGTCGTAATAAGGTAAAGTTGTTTGATTTTAATAACATTTAGAATTCCTGCTACATTTGAATTTTGGACCACATTCCACCATACCATATGAGTGCCATAGTTGTTCATGACACTCATATGGTTTGTCTTCAATGATTACATTTGATGCTAGTATTGTTGTCTGGTTTTTGTAGTCACAAGATAGCACAACTCGAACAATCGAGAAATTGGCGCTTGTCATAATCGTGTTTCGCTATATCTTAGTAACCCAGCAGAATTTAAAAATTCTGAAAACGCCACTTTGCAGAGTTTCTTCTTATCTAACTCAGTTTACCTCACAATAGCGATTGTCATAAGATAGCACAACAGCGACAATGTATCACGATGTAAAGTTAATTACTACTAAAAGAGACTGGGTGTCGTGTATTGACGTAAACAGCGTCAAGAAATGTTTGGGTGCGGTCTATTCAAAACCCGAACCCGACCCGAATCCGAAATTTCTAAATTCGTACCCGACCCGTACCCGAGAAATTCAAACTTGAAAACTCGGAATCCGACCCGAACCCGAGAAGTTTAAATTTATACAATCCGAACCAGACCAGAAAACCGTCAGGTTCGGGTCGGGTCCGAGTTTTGGGTTCAAAAAACTCGAACCCGACCATTTCTAGTTTTTACCCGACACCTAAAAAATATTTAGGGAGTTAGGGACCTAAAAAATATTGATTTTGGGGATGGGTCAGGTTGGGTTTTTTTTCGTAATATTTCGCACATACCCGTATAAATGTCTTTGAATGTTTGGATGCCCCCTTTCGTAAACATATAAAAATTATAGGTTATGATCGCAGGAAAATATTGAAACAGGCTTAATATGTAGATTTTAAACTGGGAGTCAATCATTTGGAAACTTTCGTTATGGAAAATTTGGATGTATTGTGTACTTTTGTCACTTGTGGTCAAGTTTCTCGAGCATTTTAGAAGTATTACTATTGCAAATTTGAACCACAAGAAGATATATACGCCAGTCTCTACGCATCGCTCGATCGAGATAGAAGTGTTTTGTTTTCGGTCTGTTGGAAAAAGAACAGTGCAGTAATCCGCGTTCAAGGTTATTTTGCCATACTCTGCCTCTTCGAGGTTTGGACTTTTATTCTTTTGTGCGTGTGTTAACCGTTAGGCCACATTCCTCAACCTTTTGTTCGTAAAGCGAGGATTGAACAATAACCAGCTATTTAAGCTGGACTGGTGCGTCGTGGGAAACGAGTATACAGATAAGTGAAATCTACCTTTTTGATACATTTACGGCTTTTTCCCGTCTGCGCGGGTGCTGACCCCGTGCATTGACGGTGTCGATGGCTTCCTCCCCGGATGGCCAAATGGAGATCGAGTCGACTCCTAAGGCTCTCCCCCGACCCAAACAATATCCAGAGCTCTCGACCGGTCCCTTTGTGGTCTTCTTTCGGCCCAAAACAAAATCGCTGAATCTATTACAGATTTCAAAAGACCTGACGGAACGGTTCTCGGCTGTGACCGAAATAAAAAAGGTCCGCTCAGACAGGCTGAGGGTCGTGCTGACTAACTCAAAGCAGGCAAACGATATTGCTTGCTGTGAGCACTTTACGAAGGACTATCACGTGTATATTCCAGCTGTAAAAGTACAGTCTGAAGGCGTTGTCACCGATGACAGTTTGACATGCGAGGATCTGCTGCAGTACGGGGTTGGCCGTTTTAGAGACCGCATACTTCAGCCAGTGAAAATACTCGAGTGCAAGCGTTTGCACTCAGTAGTAGTTGCGGGGGATGGTTCAAAAATGTACCCCCAATCAAACTCTTATCGGTTGACCTTCGCTGGTACCGCTTTGCCAAATTACGTCCTCTTGCACAAGGTTCGTCTGTCTGTGCGTCTGTTTGTGCCGCGGGTCATGAATTGCACAAAGTGTAAACAATTGGGTCACACAGTCACCCATTGTAGCAATAAGGCCCGCTGTGGAAAATGCGGGGAGAATCATCTAGATGATTCGTGCAGTAAGAATGCTGAGAAGTGTCCTTACTGTGCAGAGAATCTGCATGATATCTCGGCATGTCCCGCGTACAAACTACGCGGGGATAAACTAAAACGTTCCCTTTCGGGACGATCCGAACGTTCTTTCGCAGAAATGCTAAAGAAAGCTACACCACCAACCTCAACAAACATCTATGCTCACTTGCCTCCTAACGAGGGCGAGGCTGATGACCCACAAGAGGGAACATCTACTAGGGCGCCTAGAAGTTATAGGAAGAGGAGGAACATTTCCTCTCCTAAAGTTCGTTGTAAAGGCCAGAAGGTGTCCCTTGACGGGACTCCGAAAGTCACATCTATTGGAAGTGTTGCAACCAAACCGAAGCAATTAGCTCCTGGTCTCGGAGGATTAAACTCAGAGAAGGAGTTCCCAGCACTTCCCGGAACATCAAAAATCCCAAGTGTTCCTCTGTTTCAGTTCGAGAATAATCGCGGCACTGGAATTATCAAACTCTCGGACATTGTGGACTGGATAATAAAAACTTTCAATATAACTGATCCTATTAAAAGTCTTATGTTAGCTTTTCTCCCTACAGTAAGAACATTTTTGAAGCAGTTGACTGCTAAATGGCCCCTCCTTTCAGCGATTGTATCCTTCGATGGCTAACTCATCGAACGAGGTCACGGATTTGATCACTGTTCTACAGTGGAATTGCAGAAGTATCATCCCGAAAATCGATTCCTTCAAAATTTTAATAAATAATTTGAGTTGCGATGCATTTGCATTATGTGAAACTTGGTTAACTTCCGACATAGATCTCAACTTCCACGACTTTTATATTATTCGCCTGGATCGAGACACCCCCTATGGAGGAGTGCTTTTGGGGATCAAAAAGTGCTATTCCTTCTACAGAATTAACCTTCCCTCGATAACAGGTATTGAAGTTGTCGCTTGTCAAGTAACAACCAAAGGCAAAGATCTTTGCATAGCTTCCATATATATTCCCCCCAACACCGCGATTGGGCATCGCCGGCTACATGACATCATAGAATCCCTGCCTGCACCGCGACTAGTTTTAGGCGACTTTAACTCTCACGGTACGGAATGGGGTTGCCTTTATGATGATAACCGTTCCTCTTTAATTCACAATATTTGCGACAACTTCAACATGACAATTCTAAACACGGGTGAAATGACACGGATTCCTCCCCCACCAGCGCGCCCAAGCGCATTAGATTTATCCCTTTGCTCGACCTCGCTAAAGTTAGAATGCGCGTGGAAGGTAATCCCTGATCCCCACGGAAGCGACCATCTGCCGATCGTAGTCTCAATCAATAACGGCTCAAGGCCATTGGAAACAATCAATATTTCGTATGACCTCACACGAAATATCGATTGGAAGAGCTATGCTGCCGCGATATCCGACAACATCGAATCTACTCAAGAACTTCCTCCGGAGGAAGAGTACAGCTTTTTGGCTGGCTTGATTCTCGACAGCGCGAATCAAGCTCAGACTAAGCCAGTACCCGGCGCGAACATACAAAAACGTTCTCCCAATCCCTGGTGGGATAAAGAGTGCTCAGACGTGTACGCAGAGAAGGCCGCCGCGTTTAAGACCTTCCGGAACGACGGGTTACCCGCTAGTTTTCGACAGTACGCGACGTTAGACAAGCGAATGAAGAGTTTGATGAAAGCCAAAAAACGCGGTTATTGGCGCCGGTTCGTCGACGGATTAACGAGAGAAACATCGATGAGCACTCTTTGGGGAACAGCCCGACGTATGCGAAATCGAAACAGTACTAATGAGTGCGTGGAATATTCAAACCGTTGGATATTCGATTTCGCCAAGAAGGTTTGTCCGGATTCCGCCCCGGCACAGAAGATCTACCGCGCCGCGTCCCGTCACGATAACGCGAACGAAACACCTTTTTCGATGGTGGAGTTCTCACTTGCTCTTTTGTCGTGTAACAATAAAGCTCCAGGGCCAGACAGAATCAAATTCAACTTGTTGAAGAATCTGCCAGACTCTGCCAAGAGACGCTTGTTGAACTTATTTAATAAGTTTCTTGAGGCTAACATTGTCCCACACGATTGGAGGCAAGTGAAGGTCATCGCCATCCAAAAACCAGGAAAACCAGCCTCCGACCACAATTCGTATCGACCGATTGCAATGCTATCTTGTATCCGGAAGTTGTTCGAGAAAATGATCCTATCCCGCCTCGACAATTGGGTCGAAGCAAATGGCTTACTGTCAGATACACAGTTTGGCTTTCGCAAAGGCAAAGGGACGAACGATTGTCTTGCGTTGCTCTCAACCGAAATTCAAATGGCCTATGCTAGTAAAGAGCAAATGGCATCAGTGTTCCTAGATATAAAGGGGGCTTTTGATTCAGTTTCTATCAACATTCTTTCAGAGAAGCTGCACCAGCATGGTCTTTCAGCGACTTTAAACAACTTTTTACTAAACTTGTTGTCGGAAAAGCACATGCATTTTTCGCATGGTGACTTATCGACATCACGATTTAGCTACATGGGCCTTCCCCAGGGCTCATGTCTAAGCCCCCTGTTATACAATTTCTACGTCAACGACATTGATGAATGTCTTGACAATTCCTGCACGTTAAGACAACTTGCAGACGATGGCGTGGTGTCTGTTACGGGACCCAAAGCTGTCGATCTACAAGGACCATTACAGAATACCTTGGACAATTTGTCTGCATGGGCTATTAAGCTGGGTATCGAATTCTCCACGGAGAAAACTGAGCTAGTTGTATTTTCTAGGAAGCGTGAACCAGCACAACTACAGCTTCTATTAATGGGTCAAACTATAGCTCAGGTCTTCACAGTAAAATATCTAGGGGTCTGGTTCGACTCGAAAGGTACTTGGGGATGCCATATTCGGTATCTGAAACAGAAATGCCAACAAAGGATCAACTTTCTTCGTACAATAACGGGAACGTGGTGGGGTGCCCACCCAGGAGACCTAATTAGGTTGTATCAAACAACGATACTGTCGGTACTGGAATACGGATGCTTCTGCTTTCGATCCGCCGCGAACATACATTTCATCAAACTCGAAAGAATTCAGTATCGTTGTTTGCGTATCGCCTTAGGGTGCATGCAGTCGACCCATACGATGAGTCTCGAAGTCCTGTCGGGCGTTCTCCCGCTGAAAAATCGATTTTGGGAACTCTCATATCGATTGCTCATTCGATGCGATATCTTGAACCCGTTGGTGATTGAAAATTTCGAAAGGCTTGTTGAGCTAAATTCTCAGACCCGTTTTATGTCCCTGTACTTTGACTACATGGCGCAAAATATTAATCCTTCTTCTTACAATCCCAACCGTGTGCATTTCATAAATACTTCTGAATCTACTGTTTTCTTCGACACATCCATGAAAGACGAGATTAGTGGAATTCCGGATCACATACGCCCGCAAGTGGTTCCAAACATTTTTTATAATAAATTCCGAGAAGTCGACTGTTCTAAGATGTTTTATACTGACGGATCAAACCTCGAAGGGTCCACTGGCTTCGGTATTTTCAATCAAAAGTTCACCGCCTCCTACAAACTCAGTGACCCTGCTTCAGTTTACGCCGCAGAACTAGCTGCTATTCAGTATACCCTTGGAGTCATTGACACATTACCCGCAGACCATTACTTCATCGTTTCGGATAGTCTGAGTTCTATTGACGCTATTCGCTCGATGAAACATGGAAAGCATTCCTCGTATTTTTTGGGGAAAATACGGGAGCTACTGAGTGCTTTATCTGACAAATCTTTCCAGATTACCTTGGTGTGGGTCCCTTCTCATTGCTCCATTCCGGGCAATGAGAAGGCGGACTCCTTAGCTAAGGTGGGTGCCATTGAAGGTGACGTTTTTGAAAGACCAATTTGCTTCCACGAATTTTTCAGTATTACTCATCAGAGAACCCTCGAAAGTTGGCAAACCTCGTGGAGCAATGGGGAGCTAGGAAGGTGGCTACATTCGATAGTCCCTAAGGTATCGACGAAACCTTGGTTCAAGGGGATGGATGTGGGTCGTGACTTCATTCGTGTGATGTCCCGACTCATGGCGAACCATTACACGCTGGATGCACATCTCCGACGTATTGGGCTCGTGGAGAGTGGTATCTGCGCCTGTGGCGACGGTTATCACGATATAGAGCACATAGTCTGGGCATGCACCGAGTACAGTTCCGCCAGGTCTCGGCTTATGGACACCCTCCGGGCCCGAGGAAGACCACCCAACGTCCCGGTTCGAGATGTGTTGGCAAGCCGCGATGTCCTCTATATGTCCCTTATATACAACTTCATAAAAACCATCAATATCCAACTTTAACTGCCCCTTTTTCCTTATCATTCTCAGAAACGCTCTCTTCCACCTGTACCATACACCCACGATGGTTTGATGCGACTCCAAGGCGACACAAAACATCCCTGTCAAATGAGCCAACAAACACGGGACCTAAAGCACGAACATCACACGCACAACTCGAAATGTAGCCGATCAACATCTGAGCCGCACTACGAAATCGTCTGGAGAAACCCCTGCCATCTTAAGAACGACCACCCGGCGTCCCAGTACATGATTCTTCCTGATGAAGGCCACCCTGATTCTGTAATCCATCCGTTGATCTCCCGAAGTCTGAAACTGAAATAATGTTCTCCCCCTGCCATGTTTGTCCACCCTACTTCCCCTGACTCTTATACACAGAAGTAACACCCCTTCCCCCTCCCCCCACCCAAATATCTTCATGAAGCATTTAGCTCTTCTTGCCTTTTCTAGTTTTAACTATTATATTATATGATCTCGTTGAAAATGCCCAACTCTACTACCACATAAAATAACTCTAATTAATGTCTCCGAATCTTTACAAAATTTAATCACGCCCTCTAATTATTTCTACTTTTAAGATAGTCGTATTAATTTTCCCCCTTAGTTAAACATTATTTGCTCCAATAATCTCATTGCTAAAAATGTCAAACCATATTGCCATAAAAACTAAATGACCCCCTAATCTTACGAAAATTATATTACCCCCTTGTGTATATGTATAGCTAATCAATATGTAATCCCTTAGTTTTAAGTAATTTAAAATGTAAAACAAAACAAAATTGGCACCTTTAAGCTAACGCAAACCTGCCTTATCAAATAAACGAATTGGAAAAAAAAAGATATATACGAATCAACTATACGACACCCATAAGGCAAAACAAGTGTATGCAAATTATATACAACCGCCAAACATAAAAAGTGTATTTATTAGCAAAAATGTTCGCTGTGACAAAAATATTAATCAGTTGAATTAAATAGCTTTCATTTTTATATGTACATGGGATTATTTCAATTTGTTAGTAGAAATTTACCCACCACTTGGGTTCTTAAATTTACCTGCCTGGCTGACCCTAAATGACAGGACGGCCTAGATGCGTCCACCAAGAATTTCGGATTTATGTATACGAACTATCAAAAGTAAACAAAACAAAGCAAAATTTAGCGTTATTTTATTCTTTGCGCAAAACCTCCTCACTGCCGATTCGGTTCATTTGCTGCTGCTGGGTGCTCTTTTCCGGGTCTGCAACGCTCAACAAAATCAGACTTGCTTTTGTCGTGGTCTTAAACTCACTAACTAAACCACGATGGCCGCCTTCTGCAAGGTGTAAAAATAACGTCCCGCATTTCACCACCGTCGCTTGCTGAGTAGCGAATTCCGCGCTTGTTTTCGCAGCAGGAGAGTTGTGGCCACCTAAGCACTAACATTAATCCAAAAACAACTCATAAAAACAACAGCTATCTCATCATACAAAAATTTTCACAAGCAAAATTTACGAAAATTGCGAACGATCAAGGGACAGCGGTGAGTGTTTGTGTTGTCATAGCATAATACTCTAAAGCGAGTGTAATCAATAGTAGGTATTTTCCACCAATCAAATCAAAAATATGCTGGAACATTGCATCATAGCATGTTAAATTATAAAATAATCGTGACAGTTAAAGTTGAGCGAGTTTAGAAAATAATTTGTGTTTTGATTAGATAATTTTAGACGATCGGTGATCTTATCGCACATTTAGTAAAATATGTCTCTTATAAGATTTTTTTTTAATCTAAAGATTTATTTAAAACGGCTCAATGCGTTAGCACAACTTTTACAATAAGTAAAAATGAAAAAAATAGAATGTCGGTCTTCCAGATCTTGTTGACGCAGCTTGCTGCTGCGTGTTGAGATCCTTTTCCTTGGCGGTGAAGCCGCTTGGGGGTCATTCAGTCTACCTTCTCTCGCGTTCTCGTTCCCGTCCATGTCATCATCGGTACTGCTTTCTTGCTGTTCACGATCAGAGGTTCTTATTTGTTTATTATATCTCTTATAAGATTAAAGATACCCCGATTTTACGGTAAAATAGTTTTGGGAAAAATCCTTGTATCTGATTATTGGCATTTTCAGCGTTTTCCGCATCAGATAATGATGACGCCGAGGGGAATCTGGAACTATGGTATTTCTACCTTTCGTACACATTAATAAAGATTTACACCGAAAACTAAACTAATACTAGAAGAGCCGCTGCTAGATGGCGGGAGCGGTAACTACGCTATATTCCTCCCTAAGAAGAAAAAATTGGGCAAACACCAATCTTTCTCCCAATTCACCGAAAAAGCAGGAGGGGTAAGTTGGCGAAGTTCCTGATGCCTCTCGTTTTTTGCATCAAGTATTGTGAAATACCTTCTCCATTTCATTTAGTTGTAGGTTATACTATGTCTTCGAACGTAATAAGTGTTTTTTCTTAATTCTGAATATTTTGCGTTATTTATGGTGAGTTTTAATTTTTTACATGAATGATTTTATTTTTCGATAGTTCATGATCTACCTAAGTCAAAGGGATATAAAATGAAAACACCGCCAATCAGGCTGCTACTCTTTCGTATCAACTTCGGATGAATTTATTGAAAATCGGGTTCGGGTCGGGTACGGTTTCCATTTTTTTAATGCGTGTACGGGTCGGGTTCGGGTTCGGATTTTTTATGTCCGGGTTTGGGTACTGGATTTTTTTTAAAAATCCGGCTGCGGGTCGGATTCGGCTATACTTACTAATACAATATTCGGGTTCGAGTCGGGTCCGAATACGAACAAGAACCATACCCGCCCCTCTCAACTATGGTCCTTGCAATAGTTCATAAAACATTTAATTAGAAGTATTTATCAACATATCACAAAAAAGAAATCAAAAAAACTTGTGAGGTGCAAACGTGACTTGATCCGTAAAATCACATTAAAAAAGTAATAATTTTAAAATAACAAAAAAACATCACCTGCGAATAAAATCATCCAACACAACTCTCTCTGGCTTCTTCTCTCTATCAATTTCAGGGCAATGACTCGGTAGTAAGTACACTTTAGGTGCCGCAAGCGAATCCGTGTTTTTGGTGTAGTTTTAATTGGCTGACTTTGATGTATGGGTTTCATTTTGTTTCTTTCTCTTCCCTTTCTGCTCGTTCTATCATTATGATTTTTATTTCCGTTTTCTACCTTACACACTGTACTATTTTATTTGATTTACTTTTTTTCCAAATTACTATCTATATTCTAAACAACAACTATGTTTGTCTATCACATAATCTTTTCTATCTACCGTCGAATGAAAAAAGCATCTGAGAAAAAACTACCACAAACAATTATCAATGACACATATTAGTCTGCTTTTGGATGCGACCTAACATTGAATGTGAAAGTTTTTATCTGCAAAAATAATGAAATCGCGCTGCAGAATGACACTGACCATGGTGATGACATCCTGTAATTGTGTATAGTTTGAATTTAAAATTAATCCATGTATGTATTGTTGTTTAAAGCTGAGCTCTTTAGAAATCCAATTTTCGAACAGATACGCGTGATGCCCCAGGGTATCGTAAATCCAGCTTGAGTTTTCCATTGTACAAATTTTAATGTATGTAGACAGAACAGGCCGTTCGATGGTTACAGTTTATGTAAGCCTTGAAAAGGATGACAATGAAAATTCCGAACTATAACTCGGATGTATACTTTTTTGCATTGGAACTTGCGATCATTGATTTTGTGCTGGTCTTGACCTCATTTAACTTGTTGAACTGTCATGGTACAATTATTCATATTAATTTTTCATTAAGCATTATTTCCCAACACTTTTTGCACAAAAGCTTATACATAAATCATGAAAAAGGATGCGTGATAATGGTGATTTTTTTTAGTTCCGGACCTAACTGTGTCCCCTAGCAATCAGATTCCCATGTAAAAAAATCTCCAACATCGAAAACGAATAATCCCATTGAATCAATGAGCCACTTCCAACTGAATCACACGTTTTAGGACCCACATACCTAGCACACAGAAAGGAACGCCATGAGCAAATATTCCACCACGCCACCTTGAACGAATGTCCCTGTAATGAATGTTGCGTTCCTTTGTGCTGCATGTCCCCTTTGCACTGGAGTGACATGATTTTTATCCTGCACGAAGAATAAAAAAAATCAAGAGTGAAAAACCTCGAACATGAAAGTCGAAACCATGTTGCCGTCTCTGTTGGAAATGAAACATTTTCATTGTCCATTCTTTAATCCGTGCCCGGTTACAAATGCACACTGTGTACCTACGTACACAAAGAATTAGATTAATATTGGTGCAGAATTTTCAACGCGAGACTCATAACGTTTAGTGAACTTTAATCATTGCAATATATTTTCATTTAATTTCAATGAGTACTGTCCGATTGTGGTACCAAACATCAAATGTAATTAGTTTCTTTTTTGCAACATGTATGATTAAACGAAAAGTCGCGGTAACCCCGTTCAAAGCCCATCTCCGTTCAACCACTTACTCCGAAGCTTATCTCGTCGCTATGATCGCAAACACTGTAAATCGATGACAAAGCAAGCATATCCACCCGGGCATTGTAGCATGCTGAACTCTCCCAAGCAGCAAGATGCCGTGACCATCTAATCTACCTAAATAGATTTGAATGCTCGCAGAGATTGCCGAAAAGTGGTTCCTAGCATGCAACCACCGCCATCGCCACCATCAAGTTTGCATCCTAAGCTTTCAATTATTGTTGTGCCAAAGGAAGCACGAAACCTCGCACACCGCACGAATAAATAACATGTCTCGAACCGTAAGAAGCGCTAAACAAAAATGCAACATGAAACTAACTTCGGCGGATGTAACAACCTTGAGCATACGCAAACAAACCGGAATGGGTGTCATGTACTAGTAGATTAGAAACCAATTTAGTTGGAATGTTTTAACCCAGATTTGTGCGAATGTCTACCAGACTGAACAACTGTAATCTATAATCAAAATGATGAATTAACCGCTAACTAGAAAAAAAAATGACAAAGAATTTATACTAATAACTGATTTTATTTCGTTCTGCTTTATCTTTTTGTCACATCACTGAACTAGGGCAAGGGAACTGGATCCGGACACCGAACTTTGCTGTATGGTAATGCAATCCTGCTACGTCACAACAACAGCGATATGGTGAGTATTGCGTAGTTTTGCATCAGCTGAACATCATGAACTCTGCAGGATCGTTAATTACGGTGAAATAATTCAACAGTTGCAATTTGCAGTTAATATCCACTCTGAATTGTGAGTGGGCTTTATTTTTCTTATCAACTTGAACAGTGGTGAATTTCGAACAAAGATGTAACATATTTCGCTTCCGGATTCATTCTACCGATTGAATTAATTATTCGGCCAACCACCTAATTAAATGAAACTTGAATAAATGTATGCTAAAATGGTACTTGATTACCCGATCAAATGTGATCATATAATTATTATATTTTAACATTGCTGAATCATTTTGATTATGGTATACTAAAAACAACGTTTTAATATTAAAATATCATGTGCAATATTTTATATGAATATCAATGAATTCACATTTTTGTAATATCTGCTCTCTTACAACTACCGCTAACAAAGGTCACGATGAGCGTTTAGTGAATCTGTATGCGAGAATATCCATAGACGGAACGTAAATAAATGAACTTTGGGTATATCCCGGGTCAAAATTGTACTTTGGCTAAACGTAAGGAGGATCCCTTGGCTAAGTTCAAATTAGTATTTGCAGAAAAATCCGTTCGCAAGTTGATGATTTGGCAAGGTATCTGCAGTTGCGGAAGCAAAAATGACGCCCTTCACTCAATCACACAAAGGTTCCGTACAGTTCAGGCCTGACATGGGCAGCTAATATAACAATCGGGAAGTCATTTTTTCTGAAAAAGAATCAAGATTTTTGACCGCATAGAAAATTGTATGGCGTTCGACTCCAATTCGGTAGTTAACCATCGGTTGGCTATTCGCTCGAAGACCTTCACCAAACAGCTTGTTAAAGTGGTTGGGCGGAATGTCATCCGAGTTTGGAAGTGGTACTATGGTTCCAATTCGTCAACAGGATGAAAACTCACGCCATTGCATTGGGTAACCGATACAGTCCGGTTCTGAAGAGATGCTGTCCTCTGTCGAGTACCCACAGCAGCTCATTCAGAGTGAAGTTGGAGTTGTAAATATCATAGGTGTCTGGCAACAAATTTACGCGTTTTCATTCGGCCTTTTCCTTCTCCCGTTGGAACAGTTGTTGGCAGCTGGAGGTTGCTGTAGTGTTGTGCCAGTTCATCGTTGACGTTTCCCTGTCAACGTGTTTACTGCATACCGCATCACTGCCGTAGTGGAATTTGGAGACATCTTCGAGACGAAGTCTTCCCATGATCGCTGTTTAGCGTCCTGAATTGACTTTCTAGCTACCGCCATTAGCTGTTCGTGAGTTTTCTGCTGCTTGTGCATTAGCTTTTCGTGGGTCTTCTACCTGGATATGCCTCAGTACACTGCAGTGTTTTCCTACGTTTTCGCCATTGCTGCCTCTTTGTTGGAATTTAAATAATCCGGGAATTGAGACAACTATGGGGAAGAGATCCCTGTTGTGGGTGTCGGGAAGCGTTCGCCGAATGAATTTCGTAGCCACAATTTTCGAGCAGATTGTGAGCTCGATTGCTGATGTGGTACCGGAAGCTGGAGGAATCCGGATACGTTGCCCATCGTTAAGGATTACTAACTGTAACGTCAAAGTTTTCTCGGTGCAGAGTGAGCCTAATATGGTTGTTTTGTTGAAATCCCAGTAAATATGACGCCCAGTACAATCACCGGACGTGGAAACTGTTTGAGGAAACCATCCAGCTGTTATTGAAACTATTGAATACTAGGAGGGAGGTAGACTCACACCACCGTCCTTCGTTGTGGCAGTTGTACCTGAACTGCGATTGCTCGTATACTATCGTCGACATTGATTCGCTCGAAAAGTACACCATTCCGAATTAGAATACCTACTCCGTGTTGCCAGTATCGACAACTGCCAGTTTTCAGCAAGAAAATTTAGTTGTTGCCGAAGAAATCTGTTAGAACTACTCGGTTGACCACTTTTATTTGCTGATGTGCTATCAGGCTTGGTCCGTAATCATTGACCCGCTGTTTAAGTTCGCTGATGTTTCACTGAAGTACGAAGCATTTGCAGTCTCGACTGGTGAATGTCACTGACGAAGACGATAGTGATGAGATTGCCTGCGTATTTTGGCTGGCGTGTTCCATCGATTCCAGGACATAGTTGGGCTGCTTTCAACCGAGAGCTCGGTAGTCTGGTACGTCTGCTGTTGTTGTTGCGATGTTCCTTCACCGGTGGAAAGCCAGGAGGAGGATTGCGAAGGCTGTATACCCGTTAAGTAGGGACAGCCATCTTCCCCTCGGTCGATCCCTTCATTGTGAAGTGGAGAAGCAACTTTCTTCTTTTCTTCCCCAAGCCGGTTACTTGTTCGATACATGCTGGTCACATCTGTAACAGAAGAAGCTGCAACAGAGCCCCTTGGGAAGTGATGAAATATAAGTCCCACAGTGTCAGCCGCTGTCAAAAAACCACACTATTGCTTCCCGGACTACCGACAGTGTCCGGCGAAAGGGGGAAAGACTGTGTATTTTTCTTTAGTTGCTTCAATGGCGATGGTCTTTTCGATGGGCTTTTTTCGGGTGAGTGCAGCGTATGGTGCCAGGAATACATGTGAAAGTATTGTGTATCGTATCTGTACAAATATAGAGCGCAGTAGTATCTGTTAGAGGGTTGACAGATATGAAACTGACCTGAGGATGGCCCACTACACTATTATGCTCACGAACACCGACTGCGGTCGACTCTGGGGACAGACTTTGTGTTGTTCTGATCGTTTTCTCGTAGATGACGAACTCGACCATCCCGGCCCGGAAACAGTTCCTTGAATCTTCTCCGGATCTATTGGTTCCTCGCCGTTTCGACAGCCACCAGTACCAGATCGCTAATCTTCAGATCGTTAGCTTCCTCGAACCATTTGCTCCTTCGGGTGATGACCGATAGATACTCTTTCAGCCACGGCACCCAAAACTGGTTAGTAAAGTATTGGGCAAATTGGGTTGCTGCGTAGGGCATAGCGATTTTTTTTTTTTTTTTGAATTATCAAAATCCTCCCTTTTCATATTAAGACATAAGTCAAAGTAAGCTCAGATTCTGAATTTCGCATCATTCGGACAATATCAGATCCTCGCCCACTTCGCCTGAAGTTTTTGAAAGATATATTAAATGCTTTAACTTTTGAAGTGACTATCAGAAAATTACAATTCATACCTCTTTTAAAGGAAATAATCATAAGATATTTTGTTCTCTCCAGCCCGGGGACAACTTGACAGCTCCCATAAATTGAGCTTATAAGCAAAATTTTGTGGTGATTTGGTGATGTCATGGCGGCTCAAAAGGCACAAAATTTTAAAAAAGTGAATCCCATTTATTATTTTCCATATCTGTAAAAAATGAACAATTTAAGCATTTCTATCACCAAATTCATTTCCTGGCAGCATTCTTGCTAAAACCGGGCTCAATCGGTTTGCTGCCAAAATTCTGGAAAAAGTACACAAATTCCATACAAAAACAATTTTGCTAAATGTGTAGAAAATCCTACATATCTTGTTTATATTTCCTACCAAAATACTAGGACTCTTGACGTTCTTAATTCATTTGAAACAAGATGTCATAGGTTTACGAATTATTAAGCTTGGTGAATTACTTTCATTGGCCTAAGTGTTCCACATTTGGAATACGCATTTTCTAAACGTTGTTCTTGCTGCATTGACGGCATTCATAACACACCTTACGAAACACAGTTTTGTCCATCAAATCAGTGGTACATATATGAAATAATCTGTCAAGTTGTCCCCGGGTTGGTTCTCTCGAAAAGTTCGGAAAAGTAGGGTACTGGATTATTTTTAAAAAAAATTCTACTCCGTGCAGCAAATCATACATATTTTTCAGTTTTGTAATGTAAAAAAAATCTCAGAAATCAAACGGAACCTTTGCGAACTTTGTCCGAATACGAGAAGCTGGGGTTATAAAGCCTTTTGGCATTCATATAAATTTCATCATTTTCTTGTGCGCATATCTATATTATTGTTCAATCAATTTTAATAAAATGTACCTTGTCAAACGTAGAAAATCCTTAGGAACAAAATTCGTGCTGGTAAAATTCAGAAACATTATATTTTTAACATTTATTCTCGATTCCACATTTTTTTAATTAAATTGCACATATCTACTGCATTCAACAAAAAATATTATTCAATCTACTACTTGTAGTGAAAAAGACGCTTAGGGATTACATGAGAACAGTTTCATTTCTGGAAAAATATGAAAAGTTGGGATATTCGGACATTTAATGAAAAAACTGTGGTTTGTAGAGTTAATGTCAAAAAATTTCATATTTCTGAATTTTGCCGATAGCGAATCTATTTTTATTCTATTCACAAGAATTTTCCACGTTCAATAAGGTACCGTTTATGTTAATTGAGTGAAGAATAATAGAGATATATGCAAAAGAAAATATCTTAATTCATATACTAAGATTATTTCCGTTAAAAAAAGTTATGAATAGTAATTTTTTGAGTGCTACTGTAAAAGTTTTAAAAGTTCATATGTGCATTTTCTCCATATTTTCCCATAGTACCAATTTCAAAAACCTCAAGCAAATTGGGCCGTGGTCTAAGATTGTCCGAACGATGTGATCTTTGATCTTTGACATTTGTCACAATAAGAAAGGGGGACTTTGAGAATTCAAAAATGAGTGATTTTTTGCTCCGCGATTCACCGGCTCCGTCGAAAGGATCTTGACGCCGGTTGAGCTGCCCAGGAGAAAGTGGTTGGGCGTCTGAGTTTCTTGCCCAACCGACTCTATCGGTATGTATGTTAACGGCCTCGAGTTAACCATAGCTTCTGCTTCGTAGAGAATGGTTTCCAATGCCTCGTCATCCGGCTCGCAAGGCGCTTGCCAAGTTACCCCAACAAGTAGGGGATTCCAAAAGCTACCCAGCACTTTAAGTTGCTTTGTCCACCTTAGCTAGGACCAGTCCGAAGTAATGCAGACCAATGAAAGTAAATGGTCGGTCAAATGTTGTCAGTCGCATCTCTGAAAGCGGAGCCATGACTGGTGGTCTTGGAACGGTGCACTTCACGCGACACCAGATGCTGTTTCTGGCCGCCATCTTCACAAGGACCTAGGTTTAACGTTGGGGTTGGTGAATGTCATTGACGATGGTTTCGCGGTTGGCGTGCCGGAAACGGCGATGATACCAGTCTGCATAAAGAAATGTGATTAGGTGGTGTTTAAGGAGGATCGTAGGAAACTTAGCTTCGTTCGGTGCATATGGGGTAGCACCGACTTGTAAAATGCAGTTGTTATCTGGGAATAGCCAGATCTTAAAGTTTGAGCGTGGACTTGTCTACGATACGATGACGGTCACTTCAGTTAATTCGTTCTGGAAGGCCTCGATTTTCGCCGTACTCCACAGCGCATATTCAACTCGTTGTAGTTCATCCTGTGTAACCATACCGAGTTCCAGATGTCGACCCTTTCTCTTCCGAAGTAGGTTGTCAAGGTAACGGAGAACATAGACTGTTGCGCGGTATAATCTGGTCCATGAGCTCAACCGAGAGATACTTATTTTCGGAACTAAATAACCCAGATTGAAATGGATGGGAGGAAGTTCTCTGTAAGTCCTGGGAACTGATTGTTCTTTGGGTCACTGGACCCTAAGCTTCTGCAGGATATCTTGTACTCGAATGCACGGAATATTCATTGAAATTGAAAATGTTACTTGAGCTTTCCCCTCTGCGTTTAAACGAATGTACACCACACATCAATTCACCACTTCGCTAGAGTCCACGAAGACAGCGCTGGATACACAATGCGTCCAATTTCAGAAACAGATTCGTCCGTTGTCGCCATCGCAAATATATATCCTGCGGAATTCGCTAATCTCAGCATGTTCCTCTAGGCCAGACGTGGAAGAGTTTCTCATTTGGTGGGAACGTGTTAATTTTCCAAGATCTAAGGTCTCTTCGCATGACAAAGGAGTATACAACTGCGTCACCTTTCGGCAGCCACTATCTTCCTAGCACGGACTCCAAGTTCTGGTCTCTCTCCAGGGCAAGATTTTTGACTACTTCCTCACCTAGCTCACCAATCCCTCGCAGGATATCCACCTTGTTCGACAAGAAGTGACGACAGCCATTACAATGTACCAGCTTGATCTCGTTGACTATTTCTATTACCATCTATTATAATCTTGAAACTATCCAAGGTAACCGTCCCCGTAGTGTTTGTTCAAGATAGAAGCACGTGGGGGGTTCCAGGCAAACTCCTGAGCATTAAGGTTCTTCAAGAACTGGGCCGTAGCGGGCGAACTGGTCGCCCCGAATGTTGCCACGTTTGTGGACAGTCTGAGGGGGATTCTCTAAATAGGAAATGTTGTGGTTGGCCATCTGGAGAACGACCTTTTATATAGTGGAACATTCCCATTATATTTCTATACGTGGTAACCGGAAACTGTCGAAATTGGCACAATATTTGCATAAGCGGAGTCAGTACCCTTATGCAGTTTCGACTTGAAGGATACTCTGCCTATTTTTGCTGCTACATCCCAAATCAATCTGACTTTATCTGATTTCTTGTGGTTGGTCACGACGCCTAAGGAAAGGTACCTTTTCTCCTAGCGGTGGTTCTCGTGCAAATCTTCGTTCCAAAGTCATCATAGGGCGAACTGCCATTGGGTTATCAGCGTTCCATAGAAGCCCGGATTCGAAACCGACTCCCGATTAAGTCCCCCGTGTTGTCTCCTGCTGAATCCGCCTCGCGCGTTTTTCATTCTTAGTTTCTTATGTATCTTTTGAGGTTCGACACCAGCATTCTCCAGCACGAAATTGTTACGAAGTTGCTTGTTCATTTCGCGATCCGCATCAGAAACCGCTCCAACGTGGAAATTTATGATTGCTGTTGAGCTTGGCCGCCCGGGATGCATCCGTGGATGCTCCAACCTAGTCGGTATTTCGCACCGATTGGGTCACACAGTTCCCCTTTACGAAGTTTGAGCGGACCACAGAGTCGCAGATTGTCCACTCCGATCAACAACTGCAGCTGCACCAACTCGTAGTCTTCCAACAGGAGGTCCCGCAGGAGCGGAAAGCGGCGTGGTAGATCGTGATACTTGAGGGTTTGAGAGGTAAAAGGTGACCAAGGGTACGGACATCTACGCGATAGCGAGTTCTAGAAGAGTATACCAGGTGACCAATTGAACTCCTCAGAGGAAACGTCACTAGCAGAAATACTAATGTTGTTATAAGTGGTGGAAAAGGAATGGAGAAAGGTGTAGTGCTTTTGTCGACATTCTTCAATTCCACATGCAGTCCACGACTGACATGGCCATTTGCCGTGACTGTTCAGGCATGTCCAACATAGACCCTTCTGCTACACCACTTTCCTTCGTTTGTCTACGCTTGCCGCTTTGAACTGAGGGTACTCGGACACGCGATGACGGTAACGCTCGCATGTCAAACGCGGTATAACTGTTTGGTAATTTTTCGTCCTACTGTTCGTTGTGTTTGGAAACTCTTTGAGTGGGTGTTGACTATACCAGCATCCTTTGGTTTCCGCTTGTAGGTTTGAACTGTGTTCACAAATCCTGGAAGATCATAGGTTGCTTCGCTGGCAGCGGTCAGGAGTTCTAACATGAGCTCGCCGAATGTTTCAAAATTGACTGAATTAAGACTCCTCTTGAATTCAACCCATCCCAGTCGCATCGATCCAGGTAATTTCTCCACTAGCACCTGCATCAACATTGGATTTGCTAAGTGGTCGTGTTGATCAGCTGCTTTTATATGGTCCACGAGATTTTGCACAACATGTCCAAATTGCATCCGCGTCTCAAGTCGAGCGTGCCTTGGTACCGGTACGTGGTGAATCTTGTTCAGGAGAGCTAGAATTAAGTGCCCTGTTTGCCGTATAGTGTACGATCACGTGCTGTACACTCACTGGAAAAAGTATCTGACTTTTCACCGACTCCAAAGCCTCTATTAGCTGTCTTTTCTCGTTCGCCTGACGTTTGACCTCTGCCAGTTGCATATGATTAGGCTCTTTCTTTTCCTCCAGTTCTTGTTCCCGCAGGAGCTGTTCTTGCTCTACCATCTTCAGTTGTTCTCCCAGAGCGGCAATTGCAAGAAATCATGGTCCCTTTGACATTCGAGGGTGGCCAACTGCGTCCAGTACGAGTTAGTCAGCCAGAGTAAGTGAAAGGTTTGAGCAGCTCTTTGGTGAACGTAGGGGCGGATGTTTCCTGTTTGCTGCTGCAAGTAGTGCAAACATACTTGACGCCAGGTTCTTTTACCCGATCATCAGCTCCGGCGCAATCAAAATGTTGCCATAACAAGCACAAACAAGATTGAACCATTTCTTTTTCCACCGCATCCTTACGTTCTCAAGATTGACAGTTGTGTTCGGTGAGGTCAGCACACGTGTTGCCATAATCATTCCTAACGTCAATTAAAAACAAAAAACAAATCCGTGAAAATTACAGAAGTGGCTGAATTAAATTGTGTGGGTTTGTGTACCTAACATTTTAACACAGGGAACCGGCATAGGTATAAGCTGGAACAAACTTTCCCGAAAAACCTGTGTAAACATTCAAAGTAAAATACGTTGAAAATCACAATCACATACAGGCTCGCATGCATGAGTCACCATTGTATCCAAGTTTGCACATAAGTCCCGTATAGCGATTGCTGGCCTATCGAAGCGCCGCCAAGTAGCAAGTTACTACTTGCTGTTGTCATTTCAAAGCGACAGTTTTATTTCTTATACAAGCTGAAAACTTTACTTGTATGTCAGTTATCAGTGATTTTAATACTTAAAATTTTAATTTTTTAAATTCAATTTAAAAGTTTACCGGCTCACCAACAACCAGTATGCCCTGAAGCTTACCGGCATAAATTATTAACCTCGCGTACGGTTCTTCAGTTTTTTAAGCGGTGTTACGGTGGTTTATGCGAATTTCTGATAGTCAGCAGTTTTCTATGCAACACGTATTTCCCGCATAAAAAAATGTCTTGAATAATCTACATTGAGAAGAAACAAAAGTCCCGATTGGAATGTAGTGCGATTAAACTTGATAAATCTTTCCTATAAATCTACTAAGTTATTTACCAGGTTACTGTATCCCTAATAAAGAAATTACGTCAAAGAACTATAACCCATACGGTGACACCATTTTATATATATTGTTTGAATGATACCCTGAACGCGTCGTTAACAATAAAATTTTTATTAGGGTTTCCGTCAACTGCATGAACGAATGAAACCTTTTCCTATGAGCACATCGCACGTAACCTCAAACTGGGAAGGAGAGCATGTGGTATTGCAACAAGAAGCAACAAAAAACCTAATCCTTCCTGCTCATAGTACATACATATGTATACTATAGACAGGGAGGACGTAACAATGAAGCAAACTACTTCCGAAAAGATTTTATCTACATAAGTAAATAGCGAGAAGGCATCCGCCCCAACTTATTTTCGCTTTCAACGCCGGGAGTAAAACCAATGTGTTCATATAACATATTGCACAACACCCCATGCCAACAACCAGTTGCAGAACTGCGCCAGACTTTCCACTAGATAACTCCTTGATATTAGAACGTGCTGGTAGATTTATGATCCGACAAAAAAGCAGCGCCATCCAACAGAGCCATTGGGATTGCATGATTTGTCCTACTTTGGGGCAAATCTTTTTATTTCATTGGTCGATTTGATTGATTCGCTAGGTTTATTGACTTGTTTGTTTTTCTGTTTGTGATTGCATTTACGATTCCAAGGTGAAAGTTAAACATGTACCACAGAAAAAATAACAAGGTCCCTAAACTGGCAATAAAAGAGATAAATGCTTGTGCAATTATATTTTCGATTGGCTAACATACTCCACTAACACATATTTTGTCATTGATTGTTTAGACCGGAAAATAATTCTTTTTAGGGTAATCCAGGTTATTTCATATCACTCTGTTCCGGAATGGCCGTTCTGGGTAAATGCGGATCGGAGGCCTAAGCAAATCCGGATAAAACCTCATCCACTGAATAAACAATTTTCAAGTCGACAAACAATTTCTCAAGCAAAGCTGTTCCTGAAATATTCCTCAATACGTATATTCTAGGAAACCAACAGATTTGAGATAATTAAGATTTATTGATTGTAGAATTCGACTGTAATGTACTCAAACAAGTCTTAATTTCGACTAAGCAGTCTCACATGGATTAAAAAGGAATTATGTTCTGTTTACTTCGACGTTTCGATTCAGGACCGCATCTTCCTCAGGGGACAAAGTCGAAATTAGGATCTGTTGGATCCTGACAGAGTTCAAACATCGTATCAAAGCACACTCCATTAACACTCGTATCTTCCACAGTATCTAGCGTGCCTTTCCACGTCGTCTTCCAACGACAAGCTGTCCTTCGATGTAGGTCTGCAGGAGCACAGCCAGGGTGAAGCATGCTGGTGGACAGTACATCCGGCGAGCAAACAGCGTTCCGAGGGTGAGAAGGTTCGCGTTGGTGACGATCTGATTCTGGTCTCGGTTGCAACTGAACGTTATCTGGTGAGTATATGAAGGCCGTTGACGAGTTTCCGATCATTGACGAAGCTTTTATTCCAATCGTTAGCACACGACTAAGGAGAACGACCAATCGATCGTCAACGCTAGCTTCCACGTCACGCACTGGAGCGTTCAACCGTACGGAACCGGTATCTCTCGCATGAAGTATGTCGGTTTCGTGTTCGGCGGTGATGTGCTCCGGTTCTTCCACGGTGGCGATGAGTGTCTAACGATACCGAGTACATGGGGAGAAGATCCTGGGCAGAAGTAAGTTCTCTGTTCCTGTTCAATAACCTTTAATCTTCATCTAACTCCAATCTTTCCGAACTCAGTATGGTCATCTACGAAGGCGGTTCCGTCTTGTCGCAGGCTCGATCATTGTGGCGACTGGAGCTAGCTCGAACTAAATGGGCCGGTGGTTTTATCAATTGGTCCCACCCGATGAGAATTCGTCATTTGACAACGGGCCGCTACCTGGGTGTCAACGATAACAACGAACTAATTCTGATGCAACGAGACCAGGCAACAACATCGCAAACTGCGTTCGTGCTGCGCTCGGAAAAGGACGACCAAAAGGTGGTCCTCGAAGACAAAGATCTGGAGGTGATTGGTGCGCCGATCATCAAATATGGCGATTCCACGGTAATAATGCAACATCACGAGACTAGTCTGTGGGTCAGCTACAAGAGCTACGAAACGAAGAAGAAGGGTGTCGGAAAGGTGGAGGAGAAGCAAGCCATTCTGCACGAGGAAGGAAAAATGGACGACGGTTTGGATTTCTCCCGTTCGCAAGAGGAAGAATCTAGAACGGCTCGAGTTATACGCAAGTGTAGCCATCTGTTCACCAACTTTATTCGGTATGTATCGAGAAACCTTTTCATCATCGTGTTCTAATTTATTATTTTCTATTCCAGGGGTCTAGAAACACTTCAGGAGAACCGTCGGCACTCGATCTTTCTGACAAGCGTAAACCTTGGAGAGATGGTGATGTGTTTGGAGGATTTGATCAACTACTTTGCCCAACCGGAGGATGACATGGAACATGAAGAGCGACAGAACCGACTCCGAGCGTTGCGGAATCGTCAAGATCTGTTCCAGGAAGAAGGTGTACTGAACCTGATCCTGGAGGCCATCGACAAAATCAACATCATTTCCTCGCAAGGTTTCCTGGCTTCCTTCCTGGCAAGTGACGAATCCGGCCAAAGCTGGGATATGATTTCGGGTTATCTGTACCAACTGTTGGCAGCGATCATCAAAGGAAATCACACCAACTGCGCCCAATTCGCTAACTCTAACCGATTGAACTGGTTGTTCTCCCGATTGGGTTCACAAGCCTCCAGCGAGGGTTCCGGAATGCTGGATGTGTTGCACTGCGTCCTTATAGATTCGCCCGAAGCCCTGAACATGATGAGAGATGAACATATCAAAGTAATAATATCGCTGTTGGAGAAACACGGCCGAGATCCGAAAGTGTTGGACGTTCTGTGTTCACTGTGCGTCGGTAATGGAGTTGCGGTGCGGTCCTCACAGAACAACATTTGTGATTTTTTGTTGCCGGGAAAAAACCTACTACTGCAGACAAGTTTGGTCGATCATGTGGCCAGTATCCGTCCGAACATTTTCGTCGGTCGCGTTGAAGGTTCCGCCGTCTATCAGAAGTGGTATTTTGAGGTAACCATGGATCATATTGAGCAAACGACGCACATGACGCCACATTTGAGAATCGGTTGGGCTAATATGTCGGGATACGTTCCATACCCGGGAGGTGGTGAAAAGTGGGGAGGAAACGGAGTTGGCGATGATCTTTTCTCGTATGGGTTTGATGGAGTATACTTCTGGTCGGCAGGACGAAGAACTCGTATCGTGCACGCGGATATCGTTGAACCGTTCATCAAGAAGGGAGACGTCATTGGTTGTACTTTGGATCTGAGTGTTCCGGTTATTCGGTTCACGTTCAACGGTGAACCAGTGCATGGATCCTTCACGGATTTTAATCTGAATGGAATGTTCTTTCCGGTGATGAGCTGCTCTTCCAAGCTGAGTTGCCGTTTTCTCTTCGGTGGCGACCATGGTCGTCTGAAGTATGCCCCTCCGATAGGATTCTCACCTCTAGTACAGTGCCTTATGCCCCACCAAAATCTAAGCTTGGATCCTTGTTTCTACTTTGGAAATTTAAACAAGAATGTACTGGCCGGTCCTTGGATGGTGGAAGATGATAGTGCTTTCGTACCCAAACCAGTAGACACCACTAGTGTGACCTTGCCGGCCTCTGTAGAAACTATTAAGGATAAACTCGCCGAGAACATCCACGAAATGTGGGCACTGAATAAGATCGAGGCTGGTTGGACATGGGGTGAGCGTCGTGATGATATGTACAGAGTACACCCGTGTCTGACGTCGTTCGAGAAACTACCGGCTCCTGAGAAGCGGTACGATTGCCAACTTGCCGTCCAAACGCTGAAGACGATTCTGTCGTTGGGATATTACATATCGATGGACAAACCACCAGCACGTATTCGTCCAATCCGGTTGCCAAATGATCCGTACATGCAGGGCAATGGGTACAAACCAGCTCCGCTGGATCTTACCGCGGCCGTTCTGAATGTGAAAATGGAAGAACTTGTTGATGCGCTCGCTGAAAATACACACAATCTGTGGGCTAAGGAACGCATCCAGCAGGGATGGACGTATGGTTTGAATGAAGATGGTGAGAACCGTCGTAGTCCTCATCTAGTGCCGTACAGTAAGGTGGATGAAGCTATCAAGAAGGCAAACAGGGACACAGCTTCGGAAACGGTTCGGACATTGTTGATCTATGGGTACAATTTGGATCCTCCTACTGGAGAGGCAAACGAAGCTCTAGCTGCAGAAGCATTCCGACAGAAGTTCTCCGCTTTTAGGACATATCGTGCCGAAAAGACCTACGCTGTTACCGGTGGAAAATGGTACTTTGAATTCGAGGTGTTGACCGCTGGTCCAATGAGGGTTCGTTCAGTTATTGAGATAGGTCTAGGAAATGATAATCGAAGTTAATTTTCTACAGGTCGGTTGGGCACGAGCGGATTGTCTTCCCGGTAATATGCTCGGTACAGATGATTGTTCATGGGCTTTCGATGGATACAATGTAAGTATAGCAATGCAAACGTTGTCTAATCGTCCAAAACCATTCCACCCTAGTGCACACGTCTACAATCAGTCTGGCAAGAAAAGTACAGTACACTCTTTTCACAATAAGCCGATCACTGTTAGAACCCTTGAACTAGTTTAAATGTCGAATGAAAGTTTGTATGAAACCTTTTCCCTGCACCTACACTGATGTTGTTCCCTTTCGACGTCCATGGGCTCTTTTTTGGTTCAACACAACGCGCGCGTAGGCCCGTAAGCTACACCTGCACACGATTGAAGATTTCGGTAGACGCTACCAGGTCGGAGATGTAGTCGGTTGCTTCATTAACGTCCACGAGGGGACAATGAGTAAGCAAATCTCATCGCAAACGACAGCTTCCTGTTTAACATGTTTTGTTTTTTGTTATTACTATTTTTTCGTCGTTCTCGTGTTCATAAACTGCTCCGTACTCAGTCACTTGTGGTCGTCAATCGTATCATAAAAATTTCTCGGCCAATCAGAGTGACAGTAAGCTTTCAGGAGCCAACACATTTTTGATGGTTCTGCTTTTGCTTACCCAAGTGAAAAGTGTCAACAAATCATCGCCCTTTCCGACTAGTTGTTGGTGTTTAGGAACCGAGTCCACGTCTCGTTCGACTTAACATTGTTCTCTTTTCTCTCTTCTCTTTTTCTCTCTCTTTCATTCTGTACAACACCGTATCTTGACCACACCTTCTGCAATCGCGACCTGATAAATATAATCAAATAAACCACTCATAAACACATACACATGTATACTAACAAACCCATCACCAAATGCACACACGCCCACGTATGCAACCGTACACAATGATTGGTTAATCCATATTTCGAATTGTTCTAAAAACATCGTCAAAATTTTATAGGAAGAAAAAGTATCTGGAGGTGCAACGGAATCATTCGGCAAACAGTGGGTACCAGGCGATATAGTTGGTGTCTTTCTTGACTTAGTGGATCATACGATCAGTAAGAATCCCAAATTTTAGATCAGCAAACCAAAAAAACACAAATATTTTGCCCACAATATTAACTTTTGATACGCAAACAATTAATACTTTTGCGGCAAAGCAAGCTGCGACTGCCTACTTTGCATATTTTATTACGACTAAGTTCTACATAACCACAAAAACCGATGCTTACAGTATAGAATTCGTACAAATCTCACTAAAACAGATAAACCCATTCATGGCAAATAGAAGCGATAGATAAGGCTGCATCCTCGCCAAATGGACGACAGTAGATTTTTGTTTTCCTGTATAGAAATCGTTTTGATTGGCCAGCGCTTTTCCTTATATGCAAAATCATCTGGTTTGATTTTTTTTGTTCTTCTTCCTGATTTGCAAATTGGTTTTCCCATTTCGTTTTTGTTTATGAATTTTTTTTTCTGCACCATGACAACAACAACAACACAAACTCCTATAATCGCAACATGCTCTGTCAATCAATTGCTGAGAAAAGTAGAAGAGAATGTATATTTATAGCAAAATTATCCCGGTTTGTCATTTTGCATGGATATTGACATATTTCATTCTAGAATCTAACGCAAAATCACTACCATATCATATCATAGTTTGTTGACAGACGTCATTCGCAAAGTGTTTATTCGCAAATGTTATTTAATCTAAAATTGTAAGACACCTAATCCGCAAAAGACTAACTGCACTGGTGAAATCCGCCGTTAAAAACATGCATCTTTCGGTGTGTGTGTTGCAAAGCGATCAGAAATTTTCATTAAAATTGGGAACTCGGTTTGATATTTGCCGTAAATTATCAGACAATTACGATTTATTCTGTTTAGTAGGAAGAAAGGTTGAATTGAATTTATATTTGTAGATATAAGAAATGACATCAAATAATATATCATAAATGAAATATGATGATCTACCATTAAAATTCAATTTACAATCCATTAAATTCACTAAATTAGTATTTCTTGTAACATCAAGAATTATAATGCAGGTGCTAAACCCAACCGATGTCAATAGATACATTTTGGATTGAAACTCCACTCAGTTTGGCGAGAAGCAAATAATCACATGAGATTCGGTGTCTATGTGATCTATCAGTATTTCTTCGCTGTTGTGCTATCTTATGCCAAACGCCATTTTGGAGTAAACTGAGTTAGATATGCCACATCACTTGTCTAAAAAATCTCTACAAAGTGGCTTTTCAGAATTTTGACACACTGCTTGATTACTGAGATATAACGGGACACGTAGTGAGAAATTTTCAACTTTTTGCTTCAAATGACTGTGTCTAGTGATTGGCTCAAGTTATCTTGATGTATAAACTGTTTTTTATATGTAAAACTATCCGAGAAACACAATGGCATAATCATTTTCGAAAAAAAATACAGAGAAAAATGCAATATAAGTTTTGAACTGGAAATATGTTATATTTGGCAACACTGCAACCAAAAATAAATTTTTTCTAGATTTCCTGACTAATTTCCTTCAAAATGCATCTAACCGATTGTTTATCGACCAAATGAAGCCAAAAATATGAATAAAAGTTCATAATTGGTGATTTTTTTCTATGAAAATTTTCCATACACGATTATGACACGCCATACAAATTTTGTCAACAATACACACCTATGACACGCGTGAGTCCGACTTTTGTTTATATTTATAGTAAAAACTCGCAACATAGTCAACCGATCTTTGTGATTTTTGGGGGATTAATACATAATAGATAGAAGCATCAATTGTATTCTTTGAATTGTTTATACCATTTATAAGTTCAAAGCTATTCAATCTCAAACTTTAAAAAACGGAATGTGATAAATGGTGCTTGTCATAAGATAGCACAACAGTGACAATATGACAAATCTACAAATGAATAACGTAAAGCCATCGGGTTGGAAAAGGCGTAGCTACAACTTGAGCACCCGTTAAAAAGTTTACAATACCATATCACTATATTCTTCGAAAAAGGAACTTGGTAAGTACCTTAAATGCTTCTCTTCGAATTGCATTTTAGTTGAGTAAGTGAAAGCGCAAACAGCTGGTCCAAAATGTGAGACCATACTTTAACCAAAGATACGACCTGGCACTATTCCGACACTGTGACTCAAATATGACTACCCCTTAACGGCTCAGGAAACCGGTACTGTCAAATGTCAAATTTCGGTCCACGTTGTTATATTAATGGTGCCATAGGCCGTTACGGCCATCAGCTTGTTGAGGGCGATGTTCGTTAAGGGGGATGCTCGAAAACTTTCTCAGAAGTGTCCATGGGAAGACATTGCAAAAAACACTAATTTTTTAATCCTTTGCATTTTGACAAGAATTTCACACCACATATCACTATTTTCGACCCCCGCCCAATTCGATCCATGTTTTAGCCTTTGCATGGTGAAAAAATGTACCCCAATACGCGACTTTTTTGAATAGTACCAAAAAAGATGAGTTTTATGTAAAAAGGTCTGAAAAATGTATTGTTGGCATTTACAATAACCGCGTTGTACGCTATCATGCTTGTTTTACAGCAATTCTCCTTTTTGTTTGAATTTATATTTAAGACTGAATATATAAGTTGAATGAGGCTGACTAAAGTTAGTATTTCTTGTATAAAAAGCTCAGAGAATCGATTGAATATAGTTATAATAATTTCACGAAACTTGTATTCCCATTTTACCCCAATTCTTCGCAGAACACTTCAGTTTGAAGCACTATATTTCGGTAAAAGACTAAATGCGCCCAGTCAAAAAGGGCAAATTGCTGGCTAACGGGGGGCTGTTTGCCAACTCGGATGCGCTAATTGCCTCTCAATTTACCGGCAAATGACTGGCAATTAGGAGGCTATTTCAAATGCAACATTTGGGCGATTTGCGGCCGTCATTTTTTTACCGCCCAACCCGCCCTTAAGTCGCCCCCAAATCACCCACGGAACGCGCCATTTAATTGCCCAATATGAAAATTACACATAATTGTTATTTTCGGATTCATTATCTACTCACATATACTTACCAGTATACTAGGTAATCATTACCAAACCATAGGAAGAATCAATGGTGAAATTGGTATTGCACACCAAAACTTATCACAATCTGACGTTCATTAAGACTTTAGGTCAGAGATCTTGTTCTACTATACTTACACACAATTTCCCACATTCGTTGGCTAAATGAAGTGCCCTAGACAAAGTACAAGTGAGAACACACATTGTTCAAAAACTTTTTAAATCGCCTGACCATGTTCGTCCGCATTTTTTGGACAGGGCGGCCGATCAAAAGTGTTGATTCCTATGTAAAAAATCCTGGTTATCAAACTCAATACTGCAAGAGAGGCTGAAGGCGGCTGATCAGAAGCAGTTATTCTTATGTAAAATAAATGATTACACATATTTAAAATGACCGCACGATGCGTGTGTACCCATTTTACTCCAATTCTTCCTATAATACAAGTGTGAATTTATACCTTACTCAACATTTCAGAGAATGGGCTAAAGTAGATGATCAAAAGTAATTTTTTTGTGAATTAGTCCAGTGAACCGATTAAATATAGTTGCAAAGACGGCACGAAACATATACACCGGTTTTACCCCGATTCCTCCCATAACTCAGGTGTAAAGTTAAAATTGGCTGTACTCCTCGGAAAGAGCATGAATGCGGATGATCCAAAGTAGTAATTCTTATGTAAAATATTTCTAAGAATCCACTGAAGATAATGAAAAGGACCGCACGAAACGTGTGTACCCTAGAGTGGCATGAAAAAATGACCTCCATAGGCCCACCCGAAGGTCGATTTCTAGTCCCACGAGGAGTACTTGCACCAAATTCGAAATAAATCGAACAAGTCTAGCTACCGGACCAACATGCCTGAAATTTGTATGAAATTTGAAAAAAAAAAAAACCGGCTAGTTCGCATTTTCACCGCAAGGTGGCACTGTATGCATCGTATTATTACTGTAAGAGAAAATAAGAAAGATAATTTAGTTGTCCACAACTTTGTCAAAGATTGTTAGTCAATCCAGCTATACCAAAAAGAAGTTATTAAACTTTTGATGAAGTGATCTCCGAGTCAATGTTGCATGGGGCCTAGCCGTGCATGGTTGTGTATCAGTACTCGGTTCCCACGAATTCCCACTAAGTTATAAAATTTGATTTGCAAATGGCTTCATGCGCCTCATCTTGGTATCGAAAAAACACTTGCACGAGCACGAATGCAATTCTTCTGGCCAGGAATGACGAAAGATATCGCGGAAATTAATGATAACTGTACAAAGTGCGAAAAGTTCCGGCGTAAAACAATCAGAATCATTCCATTTTTTTCAGTGTGGGATCACGGAAGATCTTATAAGCTTTGTATGGGCTTTCCTCTTTCATTCTCCTCACAATAACCTTATGCTCGTTTAGTTACAGTTTTTGACACTTCGCAAGTGTGTACATAAAGTGTCTGTAACAAAAAGTACTCTGAAGCGTTGCTATGATGTCGGAGAGGTCGATCAGTTTCAATATTGTCTTCTTGAATATAACACGACGCCAATTGCAAGCATGCATCTTTCTCCTAGGGTCGATTTCTTCACCCTCGCTTAACTTTTATACCTGATTCACCAGTACGTTTAAACTTGGCTGAAGCGCTAAGTGAGGGTGAAGAAATTTGCCCCTATTGTCAATTGTTTTTCAGGCGACAAGTGAAGACACGGTTACCTATTCATGAGTCTACTCTATTTCGAGCAGTCTTGTATGAAAGTGTTGTACGAGCCGAATTATCATACTTCTTTGCAAAAGAAGTATGATAACTGTGATGTAAGGAAGTTGCCAGTTTTAAACATTTGAGAACGAATTATGTTTAAAAATGCCAAGAAATGGCATATTATGCTCAAACTGTTCGTGACGTGAATGGCCAATCGTATGTTATAAAGGATAACTATTGAAATCGTTTTCGTCGTAGATTCTTGTCCCAAATTACTAACAAGGAGGATCCTACAGATTCCAAGATACTAGTTAATCATTTTCCCAAAAATATCAGTTCAGACCAAGCAGCACCACATTTCAATGAAAGCCCTTGTAATGATTAATCGATTGATGTCTCGGCACGAACAGTTCCGCCATTGAAGGATTGTCGTCCTTCTGGCCATTTAGTGGATGTATGGGAAACAACGATACAATACATCCTGTGATGAACCAGCTGCTTTGTCACAACACACCTGTGGATCTCGTGTGTCTCGTAGTGGTTGTACTATCACTTCCCCGGATCGCTATTGCGAGTGGCAGTACTGATAAGATTGAAATAGGGGAAAGTATTCAATAAATAGTTGACTTCCTGGTGACCCTATATACCCATCTAGCATTTACCACTGCTGCAAGATGAAGAGAAATCTAAGGTGAAAACATTTGACACTTTTTAGTTTATTAGTTTTATGCTTGTAAAATTAAGCATGTTGCCCGGGGCCCTTGAAGTAAACATAAACTTCCGACCGAGCATTCTGATTCTTTGACGCACGATGAAACGAGAAAAAAGACCGAGCTTCACCTCGGATCTTCCAATTCAAACACTTAGAGACACTTTTTATCTCGAAACTATCGATGAAAAATAATTATGACCGACCCGAAACAAAACTTATGACAACAGAAAAACCCACTACGTCATTTGTTTATGCTTTTCTTCTTCGTATCCTCCTGTTTAATCGTCTTTATCACACTTAGACACTTAGAAAAAATGTGCACACCTGTATCCGTCTTGCCTCTACTGTATCATATAATGAGCATGATAGCAGGGAAACCCATACATGTACATAGCTAACCATAGAGTTTTATGCAAATCATTTCACTCACACTACATGGCAGTTAGTTTTCCTCCAGCTGTCATAAGTAAAACTGTCAGGAAATTTAAACGTTTCAAATAACTTGCCGAAAGTATTCATGATGGTGTTTAAATGTTCACTGTGAAACTCATTCCGGAGACGTAAAATACCGGTTAGTTGGAATCCACCATGCAAATAATCCGACCGAAAAGCTATTTCGATCTGTTTTCCTCCACCTATCAGAATATTGGGACAACTGGAGGAAAACAAATCGTCGAACACACTAATACAGTTACAGATTGTCAAGTAATCTACAGGTGCTGCACCACTCAACAAGGAGTTCATTGTAGACAGCCAAGCAGAATAGATCAATAAAAAGTTACGCATGAAACATTAGTCCCTGTGGAGTTCAATATTTCTTAATTCAAATTGTTATTTTAGATATTTTTTCTTTGATCGTAGGTATGAAATCGAAATCAAAGACCTCGAAAACCTCCGTATGTAATTGAGCATTTCAAAATGACGTCATATGAGTAAAAATGCTCCAAAAAATCACAGTTCAGCGAGCTTGTTTACATGGTCTTAGAATTCGAACCAAGTTTTTTGTACGGAATGGGATCAAAAATTTTCTGAGTTCACGTAAACAAGCTCTCTGAACTGTCAGAAAAGTGAGGTTATACATTTTCATGCAATGTTCTATTTTGAGAGCGAATAAATTGTATTTTTCAAACGTTTTAAATCTTCTATTTTCGGCAAATTGAATATCAAATTCATAATTTGGAAGTTCGTTTAATGAAAAGTTTTGACAAATTAGACATTATTATTGAGTTTTGGCCAGTTTTTCGGAATTTTGTGACGTCCAAATGAGCGATATTGGGTTCTCCTGAAGAGAGAGTTCAAACAAGAAGAAACAAATGTAGAAAAAATTCAAAAATTGTGTACAAAACTAAAAAATTCTGTGCTGACGCTAATGGTTAGAGTGAACTCGTAACTTTTATACGCATTCCAACTAAGAAATAATACTTTGTATTTTTACAATTCCATATCAACATTTGAATAGGGCTAATAAGATTTGTAAACAAACTTTTGTTTTGCTGATTTCTCCTAATTTCTTATCATTTCAACACAGTAAACATTTGAAATTGATTCTACCAAGGATAAAGATGTTGATTCATGTGTATTTTTCATGAAACTCAACTCGGTAGCGGAATAATGAGCGAAATAAGATTGTTTACAAAAGTCTCATTAGCCCTTTTGAAGAATTACTATTGAATTATCAACGATATACAAATGAAAAAAATATGTATCCTGAAATAAACTTCCACCAAATTTGTTTGTTTTTGAAATATACAGATATTATCACGAACAAACCTTAAAAAATTGTCCAATAGCCTCCACGATCATCAAGCATTTCCAGTATTTGTGTCAGGTATACACATCATAAGAGAATTGCCCGGATAGAATTTTAAAATAGAATTTACCCTACAAACAATCATAAAACAATAAATATTATAGTTATTACTGTTTCAACATTGTTTGATACCAAGTTCTCACAGTAAATTTAAAATAAAATTTAATGTAACAATAAATTTCACTGTTCAGCAAAAAACTGATACAGTGCATTCACATTCAATTTTACTGTTTTCGAGAAAAAAATGTATGGAGAAAAATTGATTTTTTTTAATGTTAAGATACATAACCACGCCCCTTTTTCACTGTAAAAGTCTATTTTACATTGAAATTTACTGTAAAACCGTTAAAGTTTATTGTTTTTGTATCGTAGCATAACAAAACTTACTGTAAATTATTGTTAAATTACTGTACTGTCACAGTGAAAGTCATGGATTTGTTACTGTACATTTCTATTCGGGTGGAAATTAAATCCATCAGGGCATACGATTGCATCTTTTCGAACTGGAATTACAAAGTAACTGGTTCCAAAATCTAGTGGGCAGAACGCGCGCTCTTATATTTTACAATTTTGATAATTTTCAAACCGCAACAGTTTGCATTTGCAGTAATAACATATCATTGTATGGTAACTGGAAGGGGCGATCTGGGCACCCGATTGAAACTATTTGGACAGGGAGAGTGGAAATGTCATCTTCCTTTGGCTAACATTTTGTGGGCAAAGGTCGGGCTTTACTCCTGAGGAGTAAAGTGACACCTATATGGAAGGCTCTACACAGGCTTATAAAATCTAGTCAATGAAAGGAGATTGACATTAAAAATTACGCGAAAAAATAGTTATTTATTATAGAACATACACAGATGAATGTCTGGCGTCCAAAAGAGGCTAACACTTATTTTGCATTTTTTACAAGAAATGGAAAAAATCCGCCTTTCCAAATTAGCATTGGTTTATTAGTAGTTTATTGACCCATGTTGTCTAGAAAAATAAGTGCACTACTATACTACTTTTCAATTCATGAGCATTTTCGTAATTCGGGGAGGTAGCCCCGGGGATACCTAGAGCCCAAATGGGGCCAACCCACAATTCACACGTCCTTTCCTTATCTTTCGTTTTAGAGTTATGGTGTCTTTGGCAAAAGTTGTTGTGTGACATCTAGTGCTTTATTTGAACATTTCATATTAGTTCGGAATTCAGTCGCTAGGGTGGCGCTGTTATCAACTTTTTAATGGAACGAAATATAAAGATGGTGTCTACGACAAAGTTGTATGGCAGGTAATTATCAGTATATCTTCTGAAGATACCATTTTTGTAGGTCCTACAAGTTTTGAAATATGGTGCACTTTTGAAAACATAATCTGTAAGTAAATGTTTTAAATAAAACCTTCTCTATCTCGAAACATACAGGACCTACAATGTTCACATCTTCAGAAGATATGTTCAAAACGATACAATTTTCTCAAAGACACTACATTTCTATCTAGCTTTATTAAAAAGTTGATAACAACGCCGCCCTAGCGACTGAATTTCGAACTAGTATGATTCAACCAAATAAAGTGTTATGTGCCATACAGCAAGTTTTCCGAAGATATCATAACTCTATAATGAAAGATAATGATTGATTCCACGTCTTTTAACCTTCCGGCCACAATGTACCATTTTTCTCTTAATCCCTTATTACTCGGTCAACTTTCAATTTAGAGACAAGACATTTTTACTGGAATATTCAAAAAAAAAAAAATACTTTCAATAATAAATATTTGTGCAAGAAATATATATTGGATAGAAAATAGCCATACATAGCAAGAATGTGAGCGGCACTCACCTTCAGGAACGACTGTTTGGCCGAAACGTCAACGTACAATGCAATCCAACTAAAACCAGTCTTATATCGAGTACACCGATATGTGAGCTGCAACATAAAATTTACTGATTGCGAATCGATAGACTACTTTTTCTTAAAAGCTCGAAAAACGAACGAGAAAACCATAATTTCCATAAGACTCAATGTGGGGTTAGCCCCTTACGGATACCAGCTAGTATTGAGGTTACCTCCATGGTCAACTTTGACTGCTAATAGCAAAAAATTTAAAAATTATTTTCAAATTTCTTAAATGGTATGGAGTACACATGGATTACATAGAACTATAAAAAAGTGTAAAAATGACGATTTCGGAAAAAATTAGGGTTAGCCCCTTTTGGACACCAGCCATTGAAATAGAAGCTCTACATGTTATATTTGGATAACTTACAATGATTCTCAGTCATCCAAAGCGGTTTCCAGCCATCGTGTTCTGAAAAGTGCACCAGTGAGATTTTTTTGTTAATATCTTAAATCATTTAGCTATGCCTTGCTCAACTGAATGTCCACAAATAGCTGCAACTTGTTTTTTCAAGAAAACTTGTTTCGAAGAATAATACTATCTTTTGGGGTTAGGTGTCTACATCAAATAACAAATAATCGCTTGCCAAATGATGACTAACATATTGTTTTAAATTTTGCAAATATTACTTTGAAATTGAATTTTACTCACAAACCCTAATCACATTTTGTAGGCAAAAGTAAACAATGCTTGAGCATGAAATTGCCTGCACTAGCAAGAGAAGCAGTCTATTTGACTATTAACGCTTGTATTGGTTGTCGAAAAAAATTGTTAAAATATGCAGAACAATAATTAAGGTTTAATCTCAAACCACTTTTGATAGGTTTCTCACTGAATGGTGAACTTTTGATGGACGCGCTCGGTGGAGAAACCACATTTGCCGAAGTTACTGCCCCCGAAGGGGTAGGATTCGTTCCGGCTTGCACAATTGGAGTAAGTCATTGCGCGAGTGTTGCTGTATGTGTGTTGCTCAACGCATTCCCTAACTCTTGCAGATTGGACAGAAAGCCCGTCTCGTGTACGGCCAAGACGTGGACTCGCTCAAATGGTTCACCACGTGCGGTTTACAGGAAGGCTATGAACCGTTCTGCGTGTAAGTATCGTAACACTTCTAGGGGTTGTCATGATCAGATGAGTTTCTCAACATTGTCCTATTTCTTCAACGCAGTAACATGAAACGCGCCGTCACGCATTGGTACACCAAAGACCAACCGATCTTCGAGAACAACGAGGACACTCCGGACTGCAAGATCGACGTTACCCGTATTCCGGGTGGAGCTGACACACCACCATGCTTGAAAATTTCGCACAATACTTTCGAAACGATGGAAAAGGCAAACTGGGAATTCCTACGGCTGTCACTACCGGTTACCTGCGATGCTAGCTTCATCGAGTAAGTTACATTCATTATTTGAACTTAAGCGACGATGAAATAATTTCCTTACAATTTCAGCGAATCTGAAAAAATCCGTCGCTGGGAGGAAATTCGCATCCGGCAACATCGACTTCTCGCGGAAGCTGAACATCAGACTTCGGCTCACTTCGATCACATCATGAAGAGTGGCTTCACCATGAACGACCTCAAGGGACTGCAGCGAAACTATTCCGATGATGCGGCGGAAGCCGATGATGGCATGCGGAACGGGCCTCAACGTCCATCACGAACCGCGAGACGGGCGGACGGACTTAGTCCACCAGGTATCGAAATCAACGGAGAAATGCGCTTGTCTGACGGTGAAAATGCGTACTCCGATAACGAGCTGGATGGAGATGATAGGAAAAAGCGTGGTCGTAGTCCATTCCGTCTGTTTGGCAAGAAACGGGATCAAAGCAAGGAAAAGCTGAAGGATCGGCGTACTCCCGAACCGGAATCTCGCCGTGGAACTATGCAGAATCGGACCGTAGCTCGAAGCCCCACGACAAGAGCATCGAACTTAGATGTCCGTGGACAGGCCGCTATGAGTGCTGATCGGAAGTCTTTGGGAAACCCTCAGGTGGAATCATTCGGCAATGAAGTCTATGACGCCGATTGTCTCAAGCTGATCAACGAGTACTTCTACGGAGTTCGCATCTTTCCCGGTCAGGACCCCACGCATGTTTACGTCGGTTGGGTGACTACCCAATATCACGTGCATAGCAAAGAATTCAGTCAGGATAAAGTTCGTCATGCGGCGATCTACGTTGAAGATGAACAGGATAAAACTGTGGAAATGTAAGTGGATTTGCACAAAATTGGTGTAGTGGATAATAACGGATTTTTCTTTTCTTTCAGTGTCAACCGCCAATCGTGTTATATGGTCCGAGCCGATGAGCTCTTCAACGAAGTTACGCAGGATGCCTCTGGAAAGGGAGCATCGCAGGGTATGTTTGTAGGTTGCTTCGTAGACACCGCTACGGGAACGATAAGATTCACCTGCGAGGGCAAGGAAACGTCACATGTATTCCTGATGGAACCAGAAACCAAACTGTTCCCGGCTATATTCGTTGAAGCTACCAGCAAGGAAATCCTACAGATAGAGTTAGGTCGTACCCCAACCACTTTGCCACTATCCGCGGCAGTTCTTCCAACCAGTGACAAACACATAAATCCACAGTTCCCACCTAGATTGAAGATCCAATGTCTTAAACCGCACCAGTGGGCTCGTGTGCCGAACACTTCATTGCAAGTCCATGCTCTCAAACTGTCCGACATTCGGGGTTGGTCAATGCTTTGCGAGGATCCAGTATCCATGCTTGCTCTGCACATCCCCGAAGAGGATCGATGCATGGACGTGCTGGAGTTAATCGAGATGGATCGTCTATTGTCGTTCCACGCTCACACACTGACACTGTATTCAGCATTGTGTTATCAGTCCAACTACCGAGCAGCGCATGCTCTCTGTAATCATGTTGACCAGAAACAACTACTTTACGCCATCCAGTCCGAATACATGAGTGGACCACTGCGTTTAGGGTTCTACGATTTGTTGATCGCCCTCCATCTAGAGTCACATGCTACTACAATGTAATGTATCTGGTAAATGTGGGTTATTTGCAACGATTATTAACGCATCCCTTATCTCTACAGGGAAGTTTGTAAGAACGAATACATTATCCCGCTGGGACCGGAACTCAAAGATTTGTACGCAGACTCCGAAATGTGTCACTCACTTCGGTCTCTCCAAACTCTTTCCGTAAGACCCGAAATGAATATGACCGAGATTGCGTAAGTACTCTAACCCCGAAATAAACCGTGATCTGTCCTAACCCGCCTGACCTAACAATCGAGTGACATGTGTGGGTAGTTGTTCTTCTTAGGCACAGCTACTCATCGTACAGCACACCGCCAGTTTAACCCGGAGGCAGCTACTAACCATCACCTTAGCCGCACAGAAAAGCTTCTTATCTTCTTTTTCACGGGTGTTGATCAAAACAAGCAAAATTTACGTTATGTTTGGGACCTTCTTACGTTTACCCATTTCCCTCCATATACATTGTTGCATGCCATTCTCTCCCCTCCAGATCATCCACACCCCCACAATCAAATATGCAGGCAATAGTAGCACCAGATTCTTCCAGTGAACCAATACCGGCCATTGATACGCTTTATTCGCCAAGATTCCCACTCGAAGTGGTACGACAGTTTGTTATGGCCACCTTGCAGGAGGCCGTCGAGATTAACCAGGTGCACAACCGCGATCCTATCGGAGGTTCCAACGAGAACTTGTTCCTGTAAGTACTAATCCGAAGTGCCGAAATTTCAGTCCCATTGAAAGGATTAATCATTTCTCACAGGCCGCTGATCAAGTTGATCGATCGACTGCTGTTGGTTGGCGTGATCACCAACGAAGATGTCGGTAAGTTATTGGTAATGATCGATCCGGAAACGTGGGATCCGACTTTCGATAAGGAAGGTAAGGACGAACACCGCAAGGGATTGCTGACGATGAAGATGGCCGAGGGTGCGAAACTTCAAATGTGCTACCTACTGCATCATCTCTACGACGTTCAGCTGAGACATAGGGTGGAAAGTATCATCGCGTTTGCGCACGATTACGTTTGCGATCTACAGCAGGATCAGCTGAGAAGGTATGTTTCTTTCTTCTATGAAACACTTGAACGTAACTAAATAACACTTTGACGCAGATACATTGAGATCAAACATTCGGATCTGCCGAGTGCAGTAGCCGCAAAGAAGACCCGTGAGTTCCGGTGTCCACCACGTGAACAAATGAATGCCATATTGTGCTTCAAGAACTTGGAAGGCGAGGATCTGGAGAACTGTTCCTGTGGACCCGAACTTCGCGATCGTTTGGCCGAATTCCACGATAGCCTGATGGGAAAAGTTTCCCTAAATGCACTCCAGGAACCGGAAGAGGAATCAGTCGATGCGATAGAGAACGTCAAACCGGGAGTGTTCAAGAAGATGTCCAACTTCTTCAACGCTGTTAAAGAGTTGGAAATGGACCCGAAAGAACCGGAGGAAGTCGAAAAGAAGACCCCGGAAGAAGTGTTCAGGAAAGTACTGATCAAGCAGATCGTTTCCTGGGCAGAAGAATCTCAAATCGAAAACCCGAAACTGGTTCGAGAGATGTTCGGTCTGTTGGTTAGACAATACGATACGATTGGAGAGCTGATAAAGGCTATGAACAAGACGTACGTGATCAACTCGAAAACAACGGGAGATGTTGCGAATATGTGGATCGGTTTGAGTCAAATTCGTGCTCTCTTACCGGTACAGATGAGTCAAGAAGAGGAAGAGCTTATGCGTAAGCGTCTATGGAAGTTGGTAAACAATCATACATTCTTCCAACATCCGGATTTGATTCGGATCCTGAGAGTTCACGAGAACGTTATGGCCGTCATGATGAACACCCTAGGTCGTCGGGCTCAGGCACAAAGCGATGCACCGATGCAGTCTTCTGAAGGCGAGGAGGCTCCACCGAAAGAAAAGGATACATCTCACCAGATGGTAGTGGCTTGCTGTCGCTTCCTGTGCTACTTTTGCCGAACGGGGCGTCAAAACCAACGCGCTATGTTTGATCATTTCGATTTTCTGTTGGAGAACTCCAATATCTTGCTATCTCGACCGAGTCTTCGTGGTTCTACTCCTTTGGACGTTGCCTACTCTAGTTTGATGGAAAATACTGAACTTGCACTGGCTCTTCGCGAACACTACTTGGAGAAGATCGCGGTATATCTATCTCGGTGCGGGCTACAAAGCAATTCCGAGTTGATCGAACGAGGCTACCCGGATCTTGGTTGGGATCCAGTGGAGGGTGAACGCTATCTCGATTTCCTCCGGTTTTGCGTTTGGGTTAACGGTGAAAGTGTTGAAGAGAACGCCAATCTGGTCATTCGCTTGCTGATTCGTCGTCCCGAGTGTTTAGGTCCTGCGCTACGTGGTGAAGGCGAGGGACTGCTGAAGGCTATCATAGACGCTAATAAAATGTCGGAAAGAATCGCTGAACGAAGCAGGATGGGAGAAGACGCGGAAGGTATAATTAGTGGGCTGAACTTTTCCCATCCGTTGCCGGAGGGAGATGGTGATGAGGATTATATTGATACCGGTGCCGCTATTTTGAGTTTCTATTGTACTTTGGTGGATCTGTTGGGTCGTTGTGCCCCGGATGCGGCCGTTATTGAACAGGGTAAGAATGAGTCTCTACGAGCACGTGCTATTCTGCGATCTTTGGTGCCACTGGAAGATCTTCAGGGAGTTCTTAGTTTGAAATTTACCCTTACGAACCCTGCGACCGGTGAAGAACGTCCGAAGTCTGACATGCCTTCTGGACTGGTTCCAGGTCACAAACAGAGCGTAGTACTCTTCTTAGAACGAGTATACGGAATTGAAACCCAGGAACTGTTCTTCCGTTTGCTGGAGGATTCGTTTTTGCCAGATTTACGAGCAGCAACCATGTTAGATCGCAGCGACGGCTCGGAAAGTGATATGGCTCTATCAATGAATCGCTATATCGGCAACTCTATCCTACCACTTCTTATCAAACATTCGAAGTTCTACAACGAAGCGGAAAACTATGCTAGTTTGCTTGATGCCACTCTGCACACCGTCTACCGGATGTCTAAAAACCGCATGCTCACCAAGGGACAGCGTGAAGCTGTTTCTGACTTCTTAGTCGCGTTAACCTCCGCGATGCACCCCGCCATGTTGCTGAAGCTGCTGAGAAAACTCACCGTAGATGTGTCCAAACTGTCCGAGTACACTACAGTCGCTTTGAGGCTATTAACGTTACACTACGATCGATGTGCCAAATACTACGGAACCACTGGCAGCGGCCAAGCATCCCAGTTCGGTGCTTCTTCCGATGAAGAGAAACGTCTTACGATGTTGCTCTTCTCCAATATCTTTGATTCTCTCAGCAACATGGACTACGATCCGGAACTGTTTGGCAAAGCCCTACCCTGTCTAATCGCCATCGGATGCGCTCTTCCACCGGACTACAGTTTATCCAAGAACTCCGATGACGATCTGTATGGTAAACCAACGAGCAGTCCTGATCAACCACACTACAATCCTCAGCCGATCGACACCAACGTGGTGCAGTTGACCAACGACCTTAATCAGATTATTCAAAAGTTCAGTGAACATTATCACGATGCTTGGGCAAGCAAAAAGCTCGAGAATGGCTGGAGCTACGGTGATCAGTGGTCCGATACTAATAAAACGCATCCGCGGCTGAAACCGTACACTACACTAAGTGAATACGTAAGAAGGTTCTCGGTGATTGATCCCTCTAGAAATACTGAAGAATCACATTTTTCAGGAAAAAGAACGATACAAGGATCCCGTCCGCGAAAGCTTAAAGGCTCTGATTGCTCTCAACTGGCGTGTAGAGCATTCGGAAGGTGACGTCCCACTGTCCAATCGGGGTTCAATGCGTCGGCAGTCTAAGCCGAATCTGGTAAGTATGACTACATAGCCCAACGACCCTTTGAAATTTCCTACCAATAGCATTCAGTAACTGATAGAAAAAAAACCAAAATTGTTATTTAAAATTCACTAACCAATCACACGATCGACTTTCTCTGTTCAATCCAATTGGTATTGGTCACACATCCTGTACCCGTATGTATACACGTACCCTGTCCTTTGAATGTCGCACAAATTAACGCCCAAAGGAATTACAGCCAGACACAGGATCACCGTTCAACTACAATCCCCACCCGGTTGACATGACCAACCTTACGTTGAGCAGAGAGATGCAGAACATGGCTGAGCGCTTAGCAGAAAACTCACACGATATCTGGGCCAAGAAAAAGTTCGAAGAACTGCACCAATGCGGTGGCAGTGTCCACTCCCAGCTGGTCCCGTATGATCTGCTTACCGATAAGGAGAAACGCAAGGATCGTGAGCGATCGCAGGAATTCTTGAAGTACCTACAGTACCAGGGATTAAAATTACACAAGTAAGTATTTGGATGCAGAAGTTGTCAATCATCTAAGTACTTTGTTGTCTCTAGACCATCTCGTGGAATGACGGAGGAACCGGGTATGACTGCAGCTGCCATCGAAGCCCGGTTTGCCTACTCACTTCTGGAGAAGTTGATTTCATACATTGACCGTGCTACGATCAACATGAAGCTACTCAGACCATCGACGACCTTCAGTCGACGATCGTCGTTCAAGACTTGCTCCCGGGACATTAAGTTCTTCTCGAAAGTGGTTCTTCCGCTGATCGAAAAATACTACTCCACCAACCGAAACTACTTCATTGCGATCGCTACCGCAACCAATAACGTTGGAGCAGCCTCGCTGAAGGAGAAGGAAATGGTAGCTGCATTGTTTTGCAAGCTAGCCAGTTTGCTGCGTTACCGAATGGCTGCATTCGGAGCTGACGTGAGGATCACCGTCCGCTGTCTTCAGGTGCTGGTGAAGAGCATTGATGCCAAGTCTCTCGTACGGAACTGTCCGGAATTTATCCGTACCTCTATGTTGACGTTCTTCAACAATACCAGCGACGATTTGAGCCAAACCATTATTAACCTGCAGGACGGGAAGTATGATCGACTGCGTGGTACACACTTGAAGACATCCACCTCGCTAGCGTACGTTAATCAGGTTATATTGCCGATTTTGACTTCGCTGTTCGATCACCTAGCTTCGTGTGATTATGGTAGTGATTTATTGCGTAAGTATTTGAAACGTATCCTGGAACTAACTGTTAATGATCTTGAGTTCAAAAGTCAGTTATTGACTCCCTCTAGGCGAACCTGCAGTTGTTTATAACAATTTTCCCCTAATTTCCAGTGGATGAAATCCAAGTCGCCTCCTACAAGATCCTCTCCTCACTATACACCCTCGGAACCGAGGCCACCCTGACAAGAGACCGCAAATACCTTAAGACCGAAATCGAACGGCACAAACCTGCCCTCGGTTCGTGCTTGGGAGCATTCAGCTCGTGCTTCCCAGTTGCCTTCCTGGAGCCTCATTGCAACAAACACAATCAGTTCTCGCTGTTGAACCGGATAGCTGACACTTCCCTGGAAGCGCAAGATATCATGACCAAAATGGAAGTCTCAATGCCAACGCTGGAAACGATCCTGGCCGAAGTGGATCATTTTGTAGAATCGGAGAAAACCTACCAGGAAATTCAGCATGTCATCGACGTCATCCTACCACTCCTCTGTTCATATCTACCATTCTGGTGGAACCAAGGACCGGATAATGTTAGTCCCCAATCTGGAAACCACGTAACCATGGTCACTGCCGACCACATGAACCTGTTACTCAAGAACGTATTGAAAATGATCAAGAAAAATATCGCCAACGAAAACGCCCCGTGGATGACTCGCATCGCTAGCTTTACCCAGCAGATCATTATCAACAGCTCGGAAGAACTGCTGAAGGAAGTATTCTTGCCACTGACCGAACGTGCCAAGAAACGTGTGGACAGTTTGTTCCACAAAGAAGAAAGTTTGCGAGGTTTCCTGAAATCCTCCACCGACGACACTTCCCAGATCGAAGCTCAAATCCAGGAAGATTGGCAACTGCTGGTCCGCGATATCTACTCATTCTATCCGCTACTGATTAAGTACGTAGACCTGCAAAGAAATCACTGGTTGAAGGACAACATCTCCGAGGCAGAAGAACTGTACAATTACGTAGCGGAGATCTTCAACGTGTGGTCCAAGAGCCAGTACTTCCTGAAGGAGGAACAGAACTTCATTTCAGCCAACGAGATTGATAACATGACCCTGATCATGCCGACGACCACTAGACGTACCGCTACCGTTTCCGGTGAAGCTCCTGCAGCTGGTGGCAAGGTTAAAAAGAAGAAACGCTCCCGTGACAAGAAACGTGACAAAGACAAGGAAATCCAATCCAGTTTGATGGTCGCATGTCTTAAGCGTCTGCTGCCGGTTGGTTTGAACCTATTCGCCGGTAAAGAGCAAGAACTAGTGCAGCACTGCAAAGATCGTTATCTCAAGGTAAGTCTAACTTCAGATGAAAAACCGCGTATTGTTCTGACTTAGTTTGTTGTTTTAGAAAATGCCCGAATACGAGGTAGTCGAGTTTGCACGCACTCAGTTAACTCTACCGGACAAATTGGATCCGGCGGATGAGATGTCCTGGCAGCACTACTTGTACTCCAAGTTAGGCAAGAAGGAGGACGTTGTTGTTCAGGACACGATCGAGAAAGCCGACAAGAAACCTGGCAACAAGATTGAAGACACCGTCGAACGAATCGTTGCGATGGCTAAAGTGCTGTACGGATTACATGTGGTAAGCATTCCGATTGGTCCAATTAGTGCCCCTTACTTCGTACACTCTCTCTCGATTCCAACTCATTTCCCATCTCCATTACGGAACTAGATATTGATTCAATCTACATAAACATCCCAGATAATTACCGCTTCGAGAATATACATTTTGTTTTCAAATCTCAGCAAATCATAGTTTTCTAAAGTACACATTATTTCCGGTATATATCTAGATTGACCACCCACAACAGCAAAGTAAAAACGTTTATAGAAGTTGTGTCTCGATACAGAGAAAGCGGGCTGTTATTGCTTGTTTCAGACATGTCTCCTTACATTCACTGCCAAGGTTTATAATTTATATTTTGTTATTCGAAAGATTATTTAATTATCTTTGTTTTTTTTCTGTGAGTTATGTTTTTTATTCACTGATGTCGTAATAGTTGTTGCAATGCCAAAACAAGAATTGTTTGAAACTTTAATCTTCTCGGATTTCCATTAATGCAAAAATATTGATAAGTTTTGTTTCTCTCACACTTCTTTTCCAAAACTAACACTGACTGAAACCAAGTGAATGCAAAAATCTACAGAATGAACTCAACGAACCCCGTCATCCCATTCGTTAACCTTTGTCCCGCAAACATGTAGCAATCCATTCCTTGTCCCCAAAACAAAAAAATCCATCCACTAACCTGAGACAAAGAGAGTATGCTCCACACCAGCTCCGTAGATACACCCTTCCAAATTCAAACACCATCCAAAACTTTCTCGTTTATTTCCCAAAAACTGACAGGAATTTAGAGTAGCGATTCCATATTAGGAAAATGAACCTTTTCACTAGCACTACTATTAGTATTACTACTAGCTCCACTGTGAATGGTTGAATAGCATTAACGAGTAAACAAAACCAGTTCTAATTTGTTAGATACACTCTGACTGCACGATATATTGAAAGTATCTAATTTTTATCAAAATATGGACTTTATTTTCGCATTGAAATTTTTACGTATTAATAACCACTTAGAAAAGCCCCTGAAACCAGAACGTCAACACTTTTCCTCAGTTTTAAGGCGATGACAAGTAACTGCTCATTCTATAATTACAAATAAAAAAATCTTCACCTTTGGCTAGAATTTGAGTGATGGTTTGGGTATTCTTATCACTAACAAATATTAACTCGCCCGTGTTAAAATTGGCACTACTAAAGACTGTCCGCCCGAAAAATACTGCCCTCATTGTATGATGAATCTTGCAGTAATTGGTTTTGAAATTAGACTAAATTATTAGAATAAAAAGAAGGATTTCCAAATTGGAAATTTTTTGAATGTGTATTCTGTTTAACTTCTATGACTCGCTTGTCACTTTCTAGCAGCCAACTACAACTTTCGCTTAAACTACTTTTCTGCCTTGTACCGTTCAGCCTTTCTTCCTCACAACTGCCCAGAGTTCCTCAGTAGGTCTCAGTTTTGAAACCATATTCTCTATTTGTACCAAGTGTTAGGACGTGTCAATTGGTATAACAATTCATTTGATCAAAGTCCCCCGAACGACGCTGAATAATGAAATTTTGTTGAAATATAGTTTGACGTGCAATGCTCATATTTTGTAAATTTTGTGAAATTTCCTTGTACAGTTTTATAAATTTGGTGAGATTTATTTACCAGAAGATTTAGTGAAGCAATCGCGAGAAAACTCAGCTCGCACATCCCATGAATTCAAAATTATCCTATCGCAAACACAAAAACGACTCGGGGCAGTGAAGGTCACGGGTTCGAGAGTGTCTGATATTTACCACCAGAGACAAATTTAATATCGTCAAGAAATGCAAACAAACAATAATGCAAAATTGGTCAGGATTCTTTTGGTCTGGCAAGCAAACTACAGTTGCAGCAAACGAAGTAAGATTTGTCACAAGGCAGTGAACTTCGACACCATCGACTATCTCTTTTAGACAAGACTGTGTTTCTTCGGTGATTTGGCGAAAATCGTGCCGCTATGTAAAACCAATTCTAGAGTTGTGTAGAGTCATCAAGATAATTTTTGTGTCCAATCAGATGTTGCTACAATTAAATAAAAATGCAATGAAAGTTTATGAGTGCCATTCAAAACTGTTTTAAGTATTATTTAACACAAATTGAATCTTTTTCGTAATATGGATATAATAATGCAATAATTTCGTGGACAACGTTTAGTTCTAGAGCCAAAATATATCTAATAAACCAGAGGTACACATGATATAAACTACATCAATTCGATGCGTTCTACTTCGGACTGAGTAAATTGAAATCAGAAATGCATGTACCGAGGGTTCGTATGTCTATTCCATTGCATGTCATGCATTATTATAAAGCTGACATAGCACTATAACAATCTACGAAAACCAAGTAACAAAACGCCAATAAATTTTAATTTTTAAATATATATATATTTTGATTCTGATTTCAATACATAGATGTCTTTAAACAAAAATTGATCTTTATCAAAACTACGCGGCTTGCAAAAGTTTTATCCTTAAAATATTGAACGTTCCTGATGTGACGAAACTTCAGAAAAGCCACATTTTGTTTTTCAATAAACATTCCATTTCGCTCACAGAAGGCTTTAAAATTAATCAATATTGTGTTGGCGAATCTCCTTCAGATGATTTAGAATCAGAATGAATCATTTTCTAGCCACAGGTTTCTTGCTGCAGGATAAGGAATAACGTTGTGTAGTGAATACGACGACTATGAATAATAAAAAGTAGGGTGGATGTACCAATAGTCGCATACTTAAGGGAAACTTTTGCTAAAAAATTGATGAATAGACCTATGGGCAATGTTAAAACATTAAACAAAAGCTTTCAATCCCTACTTCATAGGAAAAATATAAAGATGGTTTAATAACCAATTTATGTATTCAAAACCGCTTGTACCACTATAGGAACACATGTACCAATAGTGGTGCAATCGCTAATTTCGCTTCCTATTGTTGTAAATCCCATTGATTTCTTATGAGACTTGCAACTATAGGTACAACTATAGGTGCAACTATAGGTGCAAGGAAGCTCAAAATCCATAGAAAATAAATTTTTTCAATAGTTATTTGAGCAAATTTCAAGGATAACAGTTTTACTGTCGCATAATTTTAGTGCGATGAATCGATAAAAAAATATTTGTTGATACCTTAATTAGGCGTATAACCCACTATTGCAGCTATAGGTACACCTCAACTATAGGAACACCCACCCTAACAATAACATTGACAGTTATGCTTTTGACGCATTGAAACGGTACACTGTTATCAGAGTTTGATCACATCGAGTTGAAAATAAAATATTGCGAAATAATCTAGGTATGATATATTAAAATATATATTTAAAGAAAAAAAAGACTTCGTGAAAGGATAATATAAATAACAAGTAATCCTTAGAAATAAAATAATTGATAATGACTTTTATTTCGTAATTTGTATCGATAATGTTGATTAATTGATTGTCTAAAAAAATTCAGAGTGTGTAATCAAGGAATTGATACGCAAACTAGTGAAAAAAAAGAAAACAAAACGCAATTTGAAGCAGGATTGCAGACCGGATGTTGGAGGTGTTTTAGCGGATGCAAAAAAAGAATGCGTTCAGGCCTCATTCTGTGATCTATTGCCGTAGAAGATAGTCGCATTTTTTGTGGACGGAAAAATACCGAATTCGACACGTTGGTTGGTGGAGTATCTGTCGCTAGTAAATCAGCAGCTCAAGAATGTTTGCTTTAACCCAGGAACGCTCATCAAAATTTGTTTTCGAAACAAAGATTGTTGCGTTTTTTTCTTTTGAAGTTTTCATGGTGCAGACAGGTAGTAAGGTTTTATGCGCCTATTCTCATCGCTGGGCCCCTAAAATTCCGGGGCCGCCCTTGGCCTGGGTCTAGTGTGCCGCCCATGCGTAAAAACGGTACTGTTATAAAGGTAGGTCGATGTTTGACGGAATATCGGCAGACTTCCTTGGCTGTGAGCTAAGAGAAGAGAGCACAAACGCGCGCTCATTTGTTCCAGTCCTAACCTGAATATTGAACCATACGTTCATAATATTTACAAATGGGATAAAAACAGTGCTGCTGGACCTATTTTGGATATTTTTCATACACATCAACATTTCATGTACATTGAATAAAAGCGAAGACTGCATATCAAGAAGACTGGCAACTCTGTCCAGAATCTGGAGACAGTAACAGCAACGCCACTTGCGGGTAAAGGTGGTACTTCCCATAGTGATGCACACATACATATACACTTTTACATTAAGCTTCCTACCTTCCTCCAAAATAGGCGATGTAACCTCTGTCGCTTCTCGTTTGTATGGGAGAAGAAAAGAGATATCAGTCTTCTTAATATGTAGTCTTCGATAAAAGTCTTGACTGACGATATAGCTACGTACATACATGAACAAAAATAAAATTCTACTTTTAAATGCAGCTAGTTTTGTAAATTTTTGGTTGAGGTGCGATCTTTGAAGTGCAATTCTCGCGTGTTTTTTGAGAAGGGCCAATAAGCATACTGTTAAAATTCACTTTGAGAGGACACAGAGCAAGGATGTGAAGTATACAGATCGTAAAACTAGAAGCGGCATGGTCATTAGAACAGCCTTAATACCTTACGGGCTTAACTTTTGTCTTCTGTTGATGGGGGTCGAGCTTAGGCAGCATAACTACGAATCACTCAAGACCCTGCCACTTTTAGTTTTCCGATCTATATACTTCACATCCTTGCTCTCACTATGGCTCTAAATTTTCATAATTTTTCCTACCAAATTAAATGTCGTTAACCCTTTCATGCCCAACTTTTTTCTAGTGCATGCAGGGTTTCAAAACTTTTGTTTCTTGAAAATAGTGGGGTCAAGAAACACTAAAATCCTTTTTTGATAAAGATAGGTGCTTCCCTGCTCAATTTTTATCTTCCAATGCTCAATAAAATAAATTGTTTTCGAGTGTTATGTCTGTTAGTCTGTGCTATTAATACTAAAATGAAAGGCAATAGTCACATTTATTAGCCTTACTTGTTTTTGTGAGCAAATTTTGCCTTAATCAAAAGTTATAGTTGTTTAAAAACGTTGTTGTCCACAAACAACATGTGCATGAATGGGTTAAAATGTAAAAAAGATATTTGTACATCTCGCCGTTTCCTTACCAGTAACAATGAGCCTTTTCAACACATCTCGTGGCGGAGATAATTTTGAGAGCACTTTTCGTTGGCTACCACTAACAAGGATCATTCCTTTTAGGGACTAACGAGCAGATCACCAGCGGTAAAATGCTTGTGGCTTCTACGACGTTCAAACATAAACTGGAGAATCATGGTTATAGACAGTTGGTTTTACCTATCTCAAAGATGCTTTATGATCAAAAGAGAAGCGCTAACCGATTTCCAATATTAAATGGAATCCGGAAGATACCACGCTAGATTTGATAATGGCGTAATACATCAATTTCTATCATCCATTTATCACCCCCAGGGCCGCTGAGAGAAAATACGGGCCCGGGGAGTCCAACGTACGGGCCCCCACCACTATGTATTGCCTGAGTATAAAAAAGTTAATGTTTGAAATCCATTGGAGTTTACTGATATTATGTATATTACACTGAAATTTTATATTTATGTACCAGTTTGTAGCTCTAGTTGTTTGTAGTGCCAATGAAGAAAGAAAAACGTAGAGTTTTTTATACTTTGGGTGTATTTTAATACCTCTTCGACAGTTTTGATGACTTTGAAAAGCGCCATTTTTGTCAATAGTATTTACAAAAGTAAGGAAATGGAAAGATTAAAAATGTAGTAATTATAAAAATTCAAAATATCTAAACGGCGATCAACGGCAAAAAATAAAACAAAACGGTAGGAAAACTAAATATTAAAAGAATGTACAAAAGAGCTAAAAACAACAAAATCAGCCAAATAAACAAATTAAACAGGAAACTAGAAAAACATATTGCGAAGATTAAAGAAGTCGAACATCGATAGGAAAATAATGAAAAATCGATAGGAAAGTAGGAAAAATTTCAAAAATCAATGAAAATGAAAAAAAAACTACTAAAAAGAATACAAACATAAATATTAAAATTAAAATGCGTAAAACTGAAAAACTCGATAAATCAAGAATAATAAAATTTATTTAACATTATAAACAAGTAATATTTAAAGCAATAGAAAAAGTAAATAAAACGTTAAGAATGCATAAAATTAGAAGAGTATATCCAAAAAAAAGATTAAAACAACCATTGGAATGATGATAAGATAAAAAGTAAAGAAAATTGGAAGTATTGAACAAAAACGGAGCAAACAGACAAAATGAAAAAAATAGTAAAAAAGCCACCATGTTGGCTACAGAAACACAAAAAAATGGAGAAATTAACACGAAGAAAATGAATAAAATGGATTAAATTATTTAAAGAACAGAAAAAAACACTAGAAATGAAATTTGAAATGAATTCAAGCAACGAACTAAATGTAAAATGAAGAAAAAGTGCGCATCGTGTCAAAAAAGATAAATCAAATGTTTTTAGGAAACTACAAATAAAATTCAATGTAAACGTATAGGAAAATGGTCAACAGAAAAAGTACTTTCAAATAGGTTAAATGGAAACAAGAAGAAAGAAAAAGGTATAAAAAATAAATAAAATTATATTAAATGAACGATGGGAAAAAATAAAACTACGAAAAACTAAAAACTAGAAAATAAGGAAGAAAATAGGAGAAAGGCAAAAATTAAATAATAAGGCAAAGTGGAATTGATTTGAATAAGTGAAATTGCTTTTGAAAATGCAAAAAAAATAAAAAAAGGAAATAGAAAAGGGGCTTTGATATGAATAAATGTAGTAAATAGACAAATTCTAAAAACTAGATGGAATGATAAAAGAAACAAATATAAAAGCAGGGTATTAAAATATGAAGCAATAAGAAAACTAAAATAAAGAAAGCAGAATTTTCTCGAAAAATTGCGAACAAAATGAAATAACAGAGAAAAAAAACTATAAATTAAAGTAAGTGATAGCGATAGCAATGGAAAATAAAGCAAATGTAAGGAACGTAAAAAGATGGATAAAATAAAAGTACGGAAATAGATAAAAATGCAGAATCTGAAAATTGTAGAAATACAAGTACAATCCACAACTTTAAAAATAGATCAATGAAATTTTAACAAAATAAAAAAGGGGGGGAATAAACAATGGGAAAAAATGAGAAACACGAAACAAATTGCAAATAAGGATTGTGGTTGGATTTTACGGTATGCTGGTTTCGAAAACATTCATAATCCTATAAGAACATAAATGATTCTTTTGTTTGTGTTGTTGTGTTAGCACACCTTAAAATATTTTACAAGAAACTGATTTCTAGTAAATAGCTCAAAAATAAAAATAAAATCGTTACATTCAAGAAGCGACGTTCAAAATCTCATTCTCACTCCTCCAAAACGAAAAGATTTTGTATGCGGATTTAACTTGCTACATTAGTTATCTAATCTTGCTAACTAGTTGATTTGGTTTGGTAGCAGAGTTAAATTTTCTCTTCGAAATCAATCAAACACAATTTAGTAATTTAATGAACGTATGCTTTTTAGAATCATTGGCAGCTCCAGGATTGTGAATCTTCTCTTCATGCTCCATGACATATAAAATTCAAAACAAAACTATTACCACTATACTCATCATGAAAGAGGCTTATTGTGTATGCAATTTGCTGTTATAACGAAAATGTTGATAAAAGGCCGTATTTGAAAGAATTGTAAAACGTATTTATTTTTTTTACATCCCTGGCATCTTTGCAAGGGGGAATTGGTAGTCGAAAATCGCCGAAGAAAGCTACGTCATTTGAGTACGATCCCTTGATAAAAATGTTTCGGTATCATCTCGTATCTGAACATGATTTTGTAACAATGAACGGCAAACCAAATATTTATTAAATTTTAAATTTAAATTTTTGGATTGATTTCGAATTCTTTTGGTATATCAAGAGTTTTTGATGACTTATTTGACCAATTGAGCTCTCAAATAGAGGTAGGGTTACCGCCTCTAGTGGTACTTTGACCAGCATAGTTTTACTGAGCAAAAGACACATGGGTATGCATTGAAATCAATTAGAATTTCGAATTAAAGTGATCACAGAATTTTAGAGCACTTCCATTGCTTTTTATTGTATAAAACGCTTAAAAACAAATAAATATGCAATGTTTTCTTAAGTAGCTCGCAGCAACTAGGAGTAAAAATATCTTATTTTCTTCACATTCACCGTAGAGTGTAATGTTTTGGTAAAGCACTCCACCTTTCTGTGCCGTTCACATTTAGTTGCATGTTTTTGCATTTGTTAATAGTTTTGTTGATTTAGTTGGGTGAAGTACTTCGCTTCCTCGGATATTCATAAAGAATCTAATAGCACCAGCCATTCTCGCTGTGAAGGATAACCCGAGCGAGCTATGCTCTGCTCCACAGCAAACAAACATGGGGTGTGAAATCACACTTCAGTTTCTTTCAAGAATCTTTGTGAGGAACATTAATCCATTGAAGCGAAGGATGAAGTAAACCCAAATGGCACTTTAAAATAATATTTGACAACGACAAGAGGGGCCCTCCTTAACAATTAGGGCCTGCAACCCAAGGATGATGTTTATGAGGACTGGGTGCTGGACGATTTCTGGTAAAGAAAAGGGCAACGCAAAATTGAATTCAGTTTTACCTGAACGAAGACACGAAATTTGCCTCCAAAAACCGATGTAGCAACCCTAAGCAGGGTTTTTTCTTTCAATAATTCGCTTTCGAAGGTTGGAAATTCCATAGATCAAAAAAATCGATTTCATATTTGCGAAAGTTGAAGACAACCTCATGACTTCTAATCAAACCATTTAATTATTTAACCCTTACAAGTCTCATCATATTTTTGTTTCGATTTAGATTTTAACCTTAAGGTCATTCGCTTCTTCATTCAGGTTAGGAATTTTCCTATAAAAAATCTCTATTCCTGTGTGCGGTTGGTTAGGTTGGTATAAACATAGTTGATAAGAAATATGCAGTAGTTTAGAATTTTCGCTATTCTTGTTACCTCATACACAAGACATTGAATTTTTAATTGCATTCTCAAATAAATTTTTGTCGAAAAAGTATGTATCAAAATTTTAGTTTTTGGTAAAAATCTGGGCCCACTCCAGAACTCCGGGCCCGGGGGGAAACACCCCGCCCCCCCCCCTCTCGGCGGCCCTGATCACCCCTTTTCAAATGACACCCATATTGATGATGGTTTTCAATGTTGTGGTAACTGCATGTTACCATCTTGTAGTTGAAAATGCCGTCAAACATCAATTTCCATTAACCTGGGACGGGAGGTGCAAAGTGAAAAAAATAACTGTCACCGCGCACCGGCAATGGCCTGTCTTTGCGAACCGGGCCTTTCTTGAAGATTTTCTTGTGATGGACAGTGTCCGGGTAGTATCGTAACAGTTTTGGTTAATGTGGTTTTACATAGCACAGACGAACGATAACATAATTCATGCCATGTTTAAGCTCTATTATTTTCGGCACAAATCTGTACCACATCGGCACAGCATTATCATCGAAGCTTGCTTGAAATTATTTTACAAGCGCATTTTTCCCTGCAAAATAATATCCATATCAGGAGCGAAAAGAAGACCTTCTTCGCATGTCCCGTCCCAGCCATTAACTATCTCTCCTTCTCTTCAAACAACACCCACATTGATTTTGTGGTAACTGGGAGCCATCATGTTGCATTTCAAAACGGCGTCAATCATCCGATTTCGTTATCCGCCATTTTTAAATACGAAATCACTTTATCTCTTGTACTAGTTTACGTCTGCTTGTATACAATATGATGCACTTTAGGAATATCCGGGTGAATGGCAGATGATTCTAGCCGTCGATTCGCACTTTCTGTGACGTGACTGAAAAATTGTAAAAAATGTAATCTTAAGAATAATATCTCCCATTCAATTGGACTGAATTTTGCTTAAAAATTGTAAAAAATGCTATTCAAGGAGTCACCCGGATAACGATTATCATCCAATAGTCACCTCCTCCAAAGTAGCTCTCGGAATATCTCTTCGTTAGTGAGCTGAGAATTGGAAACCAAAGCTGGGTCGACAAAGTTCCTCTTTTTAGTTATGTTTATGTTAGGTTGATTTACTCGGAATAAATAAGATACCGGGAATAAGTTCTGAGTCTCTGAGATCACCAAGAGCGTGGCGAAAGGACTTGAGCTAGGCGATGATGACTGAAAAGTCTCTAAGCGCTCTCGCGCCTTGATATTTGGGAATGTTGATTGTCTTATCTTTCGTATTCGGTTCATGTTTTTCCCGTTTCAAAAATTTATTAATCGTCCAGGGAGGTCACAACGCATGCTCTAGCCTGCACATCCCATTACATGGTGCTAACCTTCATCCAGGGGCGGATCCAGAACAAAAATTCGGTATTGGTATTGGTGATGAAATTGGTGATCCAGAGTGATGGTCTGAAATTCCGACTTGGAAAATATAATTGTGTAATTCGCAATACGTACGTAACAGGGTAGTTTTGGTAGGCAACTCCCAAGACACCCTGGATATGCCTTTGCCGACATCCAATTAGGCAATGCACGAAGACATTTGTTTGGCAATTCAGCAGCGGGTTTTGTCAACAAGTTTGTTTTTCTCTGCTCCTGTGAACAGAAAAACCCGTCAGACGGAAGTTTTCTTGACTATGAACTGGATTAGGCGAATGTCAATCGTTCAATGTACTCTCTTCTTCTCTTTTTCTTCGTTTGATAGCAAACCGTAGTAAAAAGTACTGTACTGTTTACTACGGAGTGACTTCCGTGTACTGGAACAAACCTATTATTTACTACCTTCAATTGCAGTAGATGCAATTTCCTGAGCAACTTTCGCTCAGGGGTTCGACCTATGAGAAATGCAAGATCGTGTAGTCGTACCGCGATTATGTCGTCTTCCAAAAACACAGATTCTTGATTCTAGTACTGTTCTGGGTTGATTTGTAAAATAAAACTTCCAGCATGGGCTCATATGTGGAACGATACCAGTACTGTTATAGCAAAGCTTGATTAAGGCCATAGTTCGATTTTCATCTTCAGTAAATTTTCCGAAATCTATGCGTTTTGGAAAAAAATGGTTCCACTAAGTCGAACGACGGTTAGTTTTTGTTTACTTTGCTCGTTTGTACCTTTGGTTCGGGCAGAAGTAGAAAGCAGACTGAATCGGCTGGTAGTCAAATTACTAAAATCCATCGATTAATTGCAGAACTGTGCCCGTGCCGATCTTCCATAGTATCGTTACATTAGAAAAATGTCATGTTAAAAAACTTGATAGTTATCAACGTTCTGGCAAACAAGCTTAAAAACTAATAACTTATGAGTATATTATAATTATCACACATCCCAAATAACAGATAGTTACGTGCGAAAAATTAAGTCATATTTTGATGAACAAACAAACAGAACTACCATTCATAAAAAAGCATTTTAACGCAGTTTCAGATATTGTTAGTTTTGGAAAGAATCTACTCTACAATAAGTTGAAAATCGGTCTAATTCTGAGCTGTCATTGAGTTTCCAAAGGCAAAGCTACTGTAAATTTAGTGTAAAGACGCCGTCTGAAACAAAACTCTTCCGTCCTATTAGTTTTGCGTAAACGACCTTGCATTTTTTGTTGAAACAAACCATGTTTTGTTATTCGTTTTTTTGTTTTGTTAAGCAGAAACTGAATGTTATGAGGCTAAACTTGCACTGAATGACATGTTTTTGAGAAATAAACCACAGCAAGAAAAGTGAACTTCCCAGTCAAACCATCTCCGACTAGCATCTTCTCTTTCCGGTCTATTTAAAAATCCAAGCACTAGGTCTACGCCCTTGAACAATAAACCGCTCAAACAATCGCACACACACTTGCACGCGTTGCTCATTGCCAAAACGAATACAGCAGGAACACGCACACAACGGTACTAACCCTTCGGCGCACCGCTCATTGACTACTAAACCTCCTTTATCGTAGACCCCGCCCACGACTCTTTCCTCACTTACGCTCTCACTCTCTCTCTCTATGTCTCTCTGATTTACTACCAATTGGCTAAAAATGAACTAACCGCATTACAATGAACTAACTTGGATACCACCAACTATATATAGGCATGCCGACCAAAATCCCGTGGTCCTAAATGGGTTCACAGTTTGTCACAAGCACGACGTAAAATGGCTGTTGCATGTATAAGAGCAAAACCAATGTATAGAATGAGCAGGTGACTTGTCCACTATATTTATCTCTTGTTCTAGCGACCACATGTGCCACTGTGTTTTACCGTTTTTCGTTTCCTGTTAGTTTGTCTTTCGGCTTGATTTCGTTTCTTTCGGAACTTACAGCTAACTTCTTATGCGGAAGAGTTTGCGACTTACCGATACTATTTTTCGTGATCGTATCTTTATTTGCTTTGGTTTCAAATTTGTGGCTTGTTTAACTTTAATTTGGACTGAAGCTACCAAATGCTAATGGATGTCTTTTTGGGGGGTTTCAGACATAGGGCATGTAATATTTTTGGTAGAACCTATTCGGAACTGTGGCTTGAAGATGAAAATGTTGGCCAAGAAGTTATGATTGAGGATCTCACTGTGAGTATTCGTGTTGGCGAGAAACCGCCCAAATAATCAAGACTCCTATTGTAGCAAACGTTCGAGGATGCCGAGAAAAAGAAGGAGGAAGAAGAGGAAGAGGGCAAACCTGATCCACTAACTCAGCTGGTGACAACCTTCTGTCGTGGTGCGATGACCGAACGAAGTGGTGCCCTTCAGGAGGATCTACTGTACATGTCCTATGCTAGTATCATCGCTCGTTCTTGTGGCGAGGAAGAAGAGGAAGGCGGTGAAGAAGAGGAAGGTGATGGTGGTGGTGGAGGAGGCGGCGAAGAGGAAGGTGGAGCTAGCATACACGTGAGTACTGTTTTACATACCAAAACTTAGTTCATTTAACAAAGCCCCTTCCATAACATTACATGCCATTCCTCTGGTTAGAAAATGGAGAGGCTCATGGTAAGACTACTAACCAAGTTATATCTAGTTGGTGTAATGAATCTTCCATAAAACAACTACATCTCGCTTCTTTTAACATCTTCCAGGAGCAAGAAATGGAGAAGCAGAAGCTACTCTTCCACCAAGCACGTCTGGCGAATCGTGGCGTTGCGGAAATGGTCCTGCTACACATCTCCGCGGCCAAGGGTATCCCCTCGGACATGGTAATGGGAACGCTACAGCTTGGAATAGCCATTCTACGCGGCGGTAACATCGACATCCAGTTGGGTATGCTTAACCACCTTAAAGAGAAGAAAGACGTAGGTTTCTTTGCCTCAATCGCCGGTCTGATGAACTCCTGCAGTGTGCTAGATCTGGATGCCTTCGAGCGAAACACCAAAGCCGAAGGTTTGGGCGTTGGTGCCGAGGGAGCAGCCGGTGAGAAGAACATGCATGACGCTGAGTTCACTTGTGCGCTGTTCCGATTCATCCAACTGACCTGCGAGGGTCACAACTTGGAGTGGCAGAACTATTTGCGAACGCAGGCCGGTAACACAACTACTGTGAACGTTGTCATCTGTACGGTCGATTACCTGCTTCGTCTACAGGAATCCATCATGGATTTCTACTGGCACTACTCGAGCAAAGAATTGATCGACCTGGCCGGTAAGGCGAATTTCTTCAAAGCCATCGGTGTCGCCAGCCAAGTTTTCAATACCCTAACTGAAGTGATCCAAGGTCCGTGTACGCAGAATCAACAGGCGTTGGCTCATTCCCGTCTGTGGGATGCCGTCGGAGGTTTCCTATTCCTGTTCTCCCATATGCAGGACAAGCTTTCCAAGCACTCGAGTCAAGTCGATCTTCTGAAGGAACTGCTCAATCTACAAAAGGACATGATCACCATGATGCTCTCCATGCTTGAAGGTAACGTGGTCAACGGCACAATCGGTAAACAGATGGTGGATACATTGGTAGAATCTGCATCAAACGTGGAACTTATTCTGAAATATTTCGACATGTTTTTGAAACTGAAAGATCTTACCTCGTCGGCGAGCTTCATGGAGATCGATGGCAATGGGGACGGTTGGATTCTGCCCAAGGACTTCCGCGAAAAGATGGAACAGCAGAAAAGCTACACTCCGGAGGAAATTGATTTTCTGCTAGCTTGCTGCGAAACAAACCACGACGGCAAAATTGACTACATCGGCTTCGTTGATCGTTTCCATGAACCGGCGAAAGAAATTGGTTTCAATCTGGCTGTACTGTTGACCAACCTTTCCGAGCACATGCCCAATGAACCTCGTTTGGCACGCTTCCTGGAGACCGCTGGTTCCGTACTCAATTACTTCGAGTCGTTCCTCGGCCGTATCGAAATCATGGGCTCATCCAAACGTATCGAGCGTGTGTACTTCGAGATCAAGGAAGCGAATATTGAACAGTGGGAAAAACCGCAGATCAAGGAATCTAAACGCGCCTTCTTCTACTCGATCGTCACAGAAGGCGGCGATAAGGAGAAGCTGGAAGCATTCGTCAACTTCTGCGAGGATGCCATCTTTGAAATGACTCACGCTTCAGGGCTGATGGCCAGTGACGACGATTCTGGTAACGTGCGCCGTGAAGCTGCTTTCACGTACATTAGCGAAGAGGAGGAAGAACGAGCGGCCAAAGATCCGATCAAACGAACAATTCAAGCCGTCAAGGATGGTCTGTCCTACTCGATGTTTATGATCTCACCGTCGAATCTCAAACACCAGGTCACCGTACTGCAGTCGAAATCATTCCCAGAAATCATCATCGGCTTTTTCAAGATGATATTCTACGCATTCTACTACTCGGGTTACGGAGTATCGATCGTGATCAAGTATTTGGTAAATATTCTTATGTCACTAATGCGTGGATCGGCGCAGGAAGAAGAAGAGGTGATTCCGGAGGCAGAACCCCCGTTAGCGTTACCACCGCTGCCAATGGAGGAACCACCAGGTACAGTGCAGGCATTCGGATTGGATATAAGCAAGGAAGAAAATGGACAGTACCGTGTACAGCCGCACGAATCACCTGCCTTAAGTCCATCGTCATCGGTGGAAGAGACGGGCGAGAGCAGCCCCGAGGAAGGTGGTGGTGAACCATCAACCGAACTGGCCAGCACCGAATCTCCTATGACTCTGGTCGATCTGCTCGGTGGCGAGGCTGCAAAACGAGCTGCTCAGGAACGATCGGAGGCTCAGAAAGCCCAGGAAGCTACACTGGCTAGCATAGATGCTGAATCGAAGAAAGCTTCCGAGGAAACCAAGGAACCGGCTGCCGTGAATCAGATCGATTTCTCCAAATACACGAAGAAGGCTGTCAGCTATTTGGCCAGAAACTTTTACAATTTGAAGTATGTGGCTTTGGTGCTGGCTTTCTGCATCAACTTCATGCTGCTGTTCTATAAGGTGACGACATTCGGGGACGAGGAAGCTGCGGAAGGATCCGGAGAAGACTTAATGGGATTGGCATCGGGACTTGGCTCGGGACTAGTGGATGCTGCTCTAGAAGCAGGAAGTGGTGAAGGTGGCAGTGGAGAAGGTGGCGAAGATGCTGAAGATCCCCTGGAGAAGGTTGAAGTAGATGAAGACTACTTCTACATGGAGCACGTGATGCGGGTTGCTGCTATATTGCACAGTTTAGTATCACTCTGTATGTTGATTGCCTACTACCATTTGAAAGTGCCGTTGGCTATATTCAAGCGTGAAAAGGAAATTGCACGGCGACTGGAATTCGATGGTCTATTTATTGCCGAGCAGCCCGAAGACGACGACTTTAAGTCGCATTGGGATAAATTGGTTATATCCGCCAAGACATTCCCCGTTAACTACTGGGATAAATTCGTAAAGAAGAAGGTCCGACAGAAGTACAGTGAAACTTATGATTTCGATTCGATCTCGAACCTGCTAGGAATGGAGAAGAATGCTTTTGCTGCCCAGGAAGAAAAGGAAGGTGGAGGCTTTTTCCACTTCATTACTAATATCGACTGGAGATATCAAATTTGGAAGGCCGGGGTGACCTTCACCGATAATGCTTTCTTGTATTCGTTGTGGTATTTCTCCTTCTCGGTTATGGGCAATTTCAACAACTTCTTCTTCGCAGCTCACTTACTCGATGTCGCAGTTGGTTTCAAGACGCTTCGTACGATCTTGCAATCTGTAACGCACAACGGAAAACAGCTCGTCTTGACAGTGATGTTGCTGACGATCATCGTATACATTTATACGGTTATCGCGTTCAACTTCTTCCGCAAGTTTTACATTCAGGAGGATGATGACGGTGAAGAGGGTGATCGCAAGTGTCACGACATGGGTACCTGCTTTGTCTTCCATCTGTACAAGGGTGTCCGAGCTGGTGGTGGTATTGGTGATGAAATTGGTGATCCAGACGGCGATGACTACGAAGTGTATCGTATTCTCTTCGATATCTCGTTCTTCTTCTTCATCATCGTTATCCTGCTTGCCATCATCCAAGGTTTGATCATTGACGCTTTCGGTGAGCTTCGTGATCAATTGGAGTCGGTCAAGGAGGACATGGAGTCTAACTGCTTCATATGCGGTATAGGCAAAGACTACTTTGATAAGGTGAGTGATGCGGGAGCGCTAGAAGAGTGATTTTCTGTTAACGACAAACTTATATTTTCAGGTACCCCACGGGTTCGATACGCACGTTGCTCAAGAGCACAATCTGGCGAACTACATGTTCTTCCTTATGCATTTAATCAACAAACCGGATACTGAATACACCGGTCAGGAAACGTACGTGTGGAACATGTACCAGCAAAGGTGCTGGGACTTCTTCCCGGTTGGTGATTGCTTCAGGAAACAGTACGAGGACGAACTGAGTGGTGGGGGCAGTTAATTGTTGTAGAAACAATACTCAAACCAAGGACAGTGAACAAACGAACAAGAAAACAAACCAAACAATCATCAAATGTAGGACATACTTTTAAAGACATTTTTTTCTGAATCCGTTTTAAAAATTGCAAAACATATTCCAAAAATCTTATTCTTCGAAACTACTACCAGTTTTTGATCACCCATTTGAAATTTTTTTGCGAAGATCAACCAGCAAAATATAGACACAAACTTAAATGTAGTAGGGATAGTTGTAATTGTGGAAATATTCATTTTCGACACTCAAAACTTGGCAGTACGTGATTAAATAAGATGCACGAATCGACCAACTCAGCACTACGTGTAAATGTACTTTGAACGAAGACGATCTTTTATTTCGAGAAATTCAACTGACGATTTTTATTATTCAATGATGAAAATCGTTGATAATTTTTTGTTATTTAGACTTTTCATATTTTACGCTGCCATCGATTGGAAGAGGAGCATAATTTAGGTCAAAGATGGAGAAAACAGTTATTAGTTATTCATACAATTTTTATCTAGTTAAAGAGATTTTAAATAGCCTAATAAAACAGATCGATTACTTACGAGTATAATATAACCACCTATCTTTGAACTGTATCTTCGAATATCCATCTATTAACGCTAAACTAGTCTGCCGGAGTCGTATGGTAACCTGGAAACATCATGGGAGAGTCGGCCGGACACGGAACAAACTACAAACCATAGATAACAGACATTAAGGCTAGAACCAAATTTACCTGTGTAAACTTTCAAAGTGATTAACGTTGGAAATCACTGTTTCACTATTGCCATCTACGCAAATGTTTGCTACACGTGTTTGACAGTTGCATTCCCACTGCATAGCATCAATCACTCTGCCACTTACAAACGTTTGCCAAGCGTGTTTCAGTGTTTTATCTGTGTACAGACTCTTTACACATAGACTAGTCAAAGATTGTCCTCATGCACTAATTAGTATTTGGTAATCATCAGCAAAACCGTAGGTTGGAAATCCAAGCTCATTGAGCTTCTTCAACAAGTCATCGACAACCAGGGTCTTCAACAAAGGTTTTTTGGTTCAGTGTATTCCTACCGACTAGTTGTTTACATAAATCGCTGCAACTATTTTTGCTTTTTGACGAGATTTGTGAAGTTTTTATCGTTATTTATCGTGTTAATCGACTGAGAATTTTGTTTTTACCATTGTTATTGTGCAGTGTGAAAGTGTCTTCTGCTTGCTTTTGTGTTGAGAAAAAACCAGCGAAGAACGCAATTGAGTGAACTGTGACTTAACCACCATAAATATCTACAGAACGCAGCGCCATCTATATTTCATTGTTCACATTCGGCACGCATTATGGCAAGGGCATGCGATCACTGCGCGAAAACCGTCAAATCGGATACCGACTTTATCGAATGCATGTTTTTTTGTAAAAATGTGGTACCGGTGCCGTTTTTGAAAAAAAAACTTGCGGAAAACTCAAATTTAGTTTGGATGTGCAATGAATGTGTCAAGCTGATTAAGTTTACTCGCCTTCGCGGCACCGTTTCTTTGCTTGGATGTGTTATCGCTGCTATCGCTGGGAAAACGGATGACATCTGTGCTGAACTAAAGGCCAAGTTGTCCAAAAATAACCAGCAAATTTCACGCCTCGCTAGAAAGGTTTCAACAGCTACTCCAGTCCGGCCAAACTCCGGGACCTCTCGACCACCTCAGAAACGGCGTCGCGAGGATGGCCCTGATCCGAGCAATATTCTAGTTGGTGGTCGAAAGCTAGTCGATAATAGCAACATTGTTACAGTTGCACCTCCCGCGCCGTTGCTCTGGATGTACCTTTCCCGCTTTCATCCTAGCGTTAGCAAAATATCTAAAGAAGGACTAAATTGTAACGAGGAGATAAAGGTTATTCCGCTTGTTAAAAAAAGGCATTGACGTCAGTACTTTGAACTTCATATCTTTCAAAGTTGGAGTTCACCCAAGGTACCGTGATGCAGCTCTTAGCCCTGACACATGGTCGCAAGGCATACTGTTCAGGGAATTTGAGGACAGCCGTACCCAGAACATTTGGAGCCCGCCGACTGATTTCCCACCGCCTTCAGAAGAAGCACGTACTTCTCTATTGCAAACCAGCCCATCAATGGTCCTGCAGAGGACTCCGCAACGATTGGCCATGGCACTACACCGCCCTTGTGAAGGAGTATCGATGCCGATCGCAAACTGGGATGCAACGCATCCCAGTTTTGGAAGCAAAACGAACATTGACAATTATCGGGGAATCTCGTGATTGAGTGCCGTATCAAAACTATTCGAGCTGGTTGTTTTACATTCACTTTTCTTTCACTGCAAACACTACATCACAGACGACCAACACGGTTTTATGGCTAAACGATCGACAATGACCAACATGATCTCGCTCACAACATATGTAATGGATGGATTCGCTGACGGATTGCAAACCGATGCTATTTACATGGATCTATCTCCGGCCTTCGACAAAATCAACCATGATATCGCAATAGCGAAGCTGGACAAACTCGGCATTCATGGACAACTTTTGCGCTGGTTTCGTTCCTACCTCGATGGAAGGCAACTGCAAATTAGCATGAAGGACTGTCTATCTGCACCATTCTTCGCTACATCCGGCATACCACAAGGAAGTCATCTCGGTCCAGCAATATTCCTCGTTTATTTTAATGGCGTTAATATCACATTACAAGGACCCCGCCTTTCTTTCGCCATCGACATAAAAAAATTTCGACAAAGACGGGAAAAAAATCGATGCCGAGCTTCTTTAGAGGGAACTGGACAGCTTTAGTACGTGGTGTGATCTAAACAGAATGGTTTTAAACCCGAGCAAATGCTCAATCGTTACGTTCACACAGAAACGCCATCCAACTCAGTTTAACTACGATTTCTTCGGCTCGAGCATTCCAAGACACTCTCACATCAAGGATCACGGAGTCATCATGGATTCGGCACTAACGTTCAAACCACATCCTGCATACATCGTGGATAAGGCATCAAGACAGCTTGGGTTCATCTTCCGAATAGCGAAAAACTTCAGGGACATATACTGTCTTAAATCACTTTATTGCGCGTTGGTCCACTCAACGTTAGAATATTGTTCTGCTGTTTGGAATCCGTACTACCAGAACGGGATTGCCAGAATCGAGGCTGTCCAACGGTTCATACGCTTCGCCCTTCGGCATCTCTCAGCGAAACAAATTTCAACTGCCGAGCTATGAAAACCGTTGCCAGCTAATGCACCTCGATACACTCAGCATTCGGAGGGACTACTCTCGAGCCCTGTTCGTCTTGAACTGACTCTCTGCTAGAGTGGATTGTAATACAATTCTAGAACGTCTGAATCTTCAAACCCGCATTTGAACACTGCGTGCTAACTGTCCTCCGCGACAACCTTTTAGGAGAACAAACTACGGTCGTCACAGTGCTGTGACCATCCGGTCACAGTCTTCAATAGAGTTGCCAAAAGTTTCGACTTTCATGGGACTAGAAATGATTAAAACTAATTTTTTGTCTATCCTTAAGTGTAACTAGGCTAAGAACTCACGATTGGGGCCAAGCGGCCTGTTGGTGTTTATACAACAAATAAACAAATAAACATTTCCAGAACGCCAGGACAACCGCGAATACTCAACTTCCGTATCTCAGCCTGTCGCAGTGACGAGTAAAGAATGCGGTTACTAAGCATTGCGTTTATCCAACCTAAGAGACGTGTAGATATCCCATAGCCGCGCGTCGCTTCAGGAATAGACTGGAAGGAAACTAAGTCAAAAGCTCCTCCAATAGATATAGGAATACACCCAAGCTAGATTGCTTCAGAGAGAAGGCTTTCTCAATGTTGTAAACAACATCGTGAAGCAAAGTGATCGTGGATTTGTTATGCTTCTTGCATTTTGTGCAGTGGATATTCAACTAAGCTAACGCTCCTGATGTAATAATTCATTTCACCGTTCCAAAGCTTTTAGAAGAAAAGAACTTAAGCTGGTAGGCCTAAAACTCTTGGCTTCCAAATGATGTCAAATGATATTATTTTGTTTGTTCATAGAAAATGTCAATAACATTCACGCTTTTGTAGCAAACGGTTTCAACACATGTTTTTGCTAAATTATTGAAGTACTTTTTCTGTCACAAATCTTTCCCGAATTAGCCCGTTTTTGAGTAGGGGAGACCTGGGCTAGTTGACGGTATTTTCAGTTTTCATTTTTTACCGCTTTGATTTATGTAGATTGTGTAAAATAAAACACGTTACGTAAAAGGGTAGACTGCTGTCAACATCTTTGAACTTTATTAAAATGTTGTATGCTTTGTACCCATTTTTATAAACATAAATATGTGACACGGAAAAACTACCAACTTACCCCAGTCCCAGCCGCAAATTTTGAACAGAAAAAATTGTGATTTTGGTCGGATTCTACTAGTCAACTGTGTCAGACTCGTAATCAGCGTACTCCGTTTACTGCTACCATCAACTTCAACCGTGGGATGGAGTGTACCTTCAGTGGAGCCACCTTGGATTTCCCACCGACTAACGCCGCAGAAATCCCATCCGAAAATACCGCCCGAAAGTAAGCTTCTTCACTAGCGTCCACGTAGATGTGCAGTTGCAGCGACGTGATATATTTCACCGTCATTCACGTAATGCTTCCATATAATTACGTCGGCTACTGGATGCTGTCTTGAATGCTTCTACACCTCGGGGGTTGTGTCGGATCGTCACGCCAAAGCAGTCGTTGCGTATATCGATCTTCTCGCCGAATCTGGATCTGGTGAAACATCTTCTTCAGATCCGCGCACAGAGCGAACCGTTTCTCCCGGAATCCATATAGAACATGGAGCAACGTATTTAACAGATCCGGCCCTTTCAACAGCATCGTGTTGAGTGCGACTCTGTCCACTTAGACCGCAACATCGCAGATCTTTGGACGGCTTCTTGGGATTGATGAACACTCCTAAAGGCAAGTACCATGTACGCCGTGGATCTGAATCGTCGAGCTCCTTCCGGGTCGCTTTGATAATGTACCCTTTCGCTTGATACTCAGAAAGCTGTCTTCTCAAACTTTCGCCGATGAGCTAATCCTTCTGCATACGCCTTTCCAAACACTTCAGTCGCCGAACCGCCATCTGGTAGCTGTCCGGGAACTCGAAGCAATCGTACTTCCAGAGAAGCCCAGTCTCGAATCGCTGTCCGATCCGCTTAGTAGTTTCCATCAGGATCCGATTTGCTCGTTGAACTTCCGCAGACTCAGGATGGACGACTTCTATTATAGCCAGACTCTCGAGTCGAGAAAAGCTTCTCTACGAGCTAATGTAGGGTTTGCTCGGCCTGCTGGAATTCGCATATGCAGAAACTATGAAGTATATCGCCTGACTTGTCCTGGCTGGATCCGTAAACCGTCCATCCCAAACGTGATTATGCTGGTATCAACTCTCCCGGTCGGCCGTCCCGTAGCTTGAGTGTCGACGTAACGTGAGCATTGTCGTTTCCGATGAGGATACGAGGTACCGCTGTATCGTAATCATCGACCGGCAGGCCCTTCAGGTACGGAAAGGCTTCTGCGAGTTTCGCGGACCTCAAGAATTGTCGTGGTAAGTCCAGCTTGCTTACGGTGGGTGCGCACGTCCGACAAAGTATGTCTGGATACCCCAGACCGTTCTGCTATTTCCAATGCGACTCGTCGAGAATTAGCTTCTGACCTCTTCACGTTCGCCGTCCACTGCAGGCACAATGGTTGCGGATCTCCTACAACCCCAAGCTCCTTTACCAACTCTTCATCAATCAGTGTTCTCTCCGAGCCGTTGTCCAAGAAAGTGTACACGGATACAGATCGATTGTTCCCATGCAACGTCACTGGAATAATACGAACAAGCGTAGTCTTCCCAGCGGAATGATGGTTGGTGACAACTTTGGAACTACTTGGCATAGCTTCACTCAATTCTTACTTGGATCCGTTCTTCGCCGGATTGACATCGTTCCTAAACTTCATACAGTCATTTTCTGGCGGCTTTCCGTTTTCCCTGGCCCGCTGGACTTCATTTGTGTCCCTTTTGGAGTGCGCCTCCTGTGTGGTCCAAGACGAAGCCGACACAAGCGTTCATCGAGCGTTTCCTTGTCGAACTATGAGATCTTTCACCCGTTGCCGCGGGTTTCTGCAAATGAAACACGCTGGGCTTGATGGGCGCGTCGTAGCGTCAGTTGCTTCTTTCTTCGTCACCATCGGAGAAGATTCCTCCATATAGTGAGTTCCGTAGAAGTTTTTGTCCTTTCCGTTCTTTCCTTCATTATTCGCTTCTGCTGTTCAGGTTGCGGCCTGGGACCGTAGTTCATGCCCCTTCAAACACCGTTGCAACCTCGCCAAATTTTCCTCGTTCGACTAGAATTAACGTGCGAGCTAATGCATAGCGACCAGTCTTCTGGATTACCAGAAAAGATTGGTAACTCCTTCTTCATAACGTGTCTTGCTGCCAATTGTCGCGGTTACAGTTCCCAATACGCCTGCTCGTCATGCAACGGAGGTTGCTCCGAACTAGCCTGGAACTCTGCAAACTGTGGTTGTTACTGCGGTCCCAATTGGGTCGTCAAATGAGAAAAAAAAATCTTTTTTTATTACATACATCGATAAAGCTGATTTTCGGGACTGCAAAAATGTTTTTTTTTTCAACTCAGGAAACGTGAAAATAATACTAAAATTTTGAAATAAAGAAATATGTTGACAGTTTGGATTTGACACTATCAGAAGCATTTGACATATCGAATTTCACGACAAATGATGCCCTGTCAGAAAGAATTAATACATGTTTTCCCGGTTTTCCCGCAGGGTTATTTTTATTTGACATAAACACCATCCAATGCATATAGTTTTTTTGCATTTTGGTTGTTGTCTTGATAGGCTAGATGTAAACAACCGCAGTTTTCCTATGTATGGTTGCCAAGTTTACATAAGATTTATTTTAGAAAACAAAAAATCGTTTTTGCGTATTACAACAATTTTTTTTTTTGAAGTTATGTTATATTATGTATATTGGACCTAAAATTTATCGAATGGAACGGAAAACTATATATAGCTTAATGACCCAATTGGATCCCTGGTGGTACCGTCTGCCTTCTCGAAAACCTTTGCACAGTGAGGATCACAGACGGTAACGGTTGGCCGACGTACGACTGGGAGTACTCTTCTCCCAGTAATTCTTCCACTGTCACTGGACCTCTTCTCGGGCCTGCACTGTCTTGATTCACTGCGGTCGCTTGCGCGGCGATTGTAAATTTCGGATTACCGACTCGCGGAACGACAAACGAATTGCTTGCTGGAGGCTGGGTGAGAGGAAAGGGATAGTTTTGGAAATCATACTGCTTGTGGATTACATTTGAGATGCTTTTGCTAGGCCCGACGAGCGCGGAAGTAATCGAAGAAATGTTAGCCTGACCTCTACCAACTATTAGTGCTCTGTGCTTTCGGTTCGATCCATAAATCCCCCTAACGTTGGCTCGAAACCAGACTGCCCTAACGGAATACCTGCCAACGCCGCTTCTAGAATACCCTGGTTAATGCTAGTTGGTTGCTGCATGCCGTCCTGCCTAGCTTGTATTCAAGTGGCTGTCGTCGCGTTACTCGTATCAACAGCCTTCTTCGTCGGGGCAACCAACGTCGATTGGGCGGTCTTCCACTGCTGTACCTTGCTGAAAGAACTGCACTGCACTGAGGCGACACTCCGGTCATCTTCATCGCCTTCCCCACCTAGGTCGATCACCTGTCTCAAACGGAATGACTCGTTCATTACCGCATGCTATAATTGGGATTGCCTCCGCTCAAACTCAGCTTCCTTTTTCTGCTTCTCTTGCTCGAACTTTCGCACGTGCTCCCGACGCTCAAATTCTACACGCTTCATCGCCAAAGCCTTCTGAGCCTCAAGTCTCTCGAGCTGTAGGCGAGCCCGTTTCGCTCCAGCACTATAAGTTGAAGAGCTTGTTCCTGCTTTGCTGTTAGCCTTGCTTCCGGGTGAATCAATCACCGGAATCTGATCCACACATGTAAAATGCCACCACGAATCGCAATGACAACAGCTTACCATCTGATCCGTGTCAGGTTCGTTGCACAGGTTACAGTGTGTTCCCACGATGTGAGTACTTCTTGTATTCCAAACGGTATCAGCTAAAAGCTGATGAAATTTATTAATATTATGATTCATGAAGTATTTCCTTTCTCGCCTTTTCTATCCTACCATTTCAAACGGTCCTTCTTCCCTTTTTCCATCTTACCATTTCAAACAGCCAGTTCAAAAAAAAAAATCGGGACGAACCTGGTCAGGCGATTTAAACAGTTTTAGTCCTCTCCACATCAAGTTGTCATTCACCGAGGGGTGGTCGAACGTGGAGTTGATTGAAGGGGTCAGTGGAACATACCGTAACACATTCCCTGTACCTCGTTCTTAGAAAGTTTTGCTGTAATCGAATAAAGTTTTGCTGTAATCGAATAAAGTTTTGCTGTAATAGAATAAAAAATGTTTGAAATTATTGCACGTAGAAATTTCTACCCCCTTTTAGAAAATTGCTCTTGAGTTAAAATAATCTTACTGATTGTGGCAAATGTTTAGTCTTCCATGCCGGTGAAATGTGTAAAGTTTCACAGGAATCTAAGATGGTCGGTCACGATTTTAAGGATTTTCAGACGGATCTTCGTGAAATTACTCATAACACTATAATTTTCTGTAAATTATTGTAAAATTACTGTGGTCACAATAAAAAATATGATTTTGTTACTGTGCATTTCTATTCGGGAATACTATCCAGCTTTTTACGTGCCATAATGGCGGTCTAAATTGTTCAGTTCGTAATACGTTTGATGGCCCTTTTTTCACAATAATCGTTTACGTCAACCACCCAGTGAGATTAAGTCATCCTACGTTAGTCCAATGCGTTGGATGTTTATTCAATGAACGCCCGATATCTTCAACTGGGCGTTGCTGTCAAGCTGGCGTAAACGATTATTGTCAAAAAAGGGCAATTAAACGTATTACGAAATAAACAATTTAGACTGCCATTATGGCACGTAAAAAGCTGGATAGGTTCGTTCCATTTGAGCGCGACCGTTTGAATTTCCACGATCTCATTATCGCAAATGAGAATTAATTATACTCGCAGCTTTATTTAATAATGTAGTGATATTAGGCAGCGTTATTTTTAGAAGACAATACGCCAAAATATCGTATCATGCCAGCAAATTTTCACAAGCCACGTTCCAAAACATTCAGTATAGTGCGTATAGTGCCATAAACGATCTATATTATTTTATCTATTTCAATCGCACTGATCGTACACTAAAATATTCTCGCGTTGAAATATTTCAACAAGTGTCGGCACAAAACAAATCGGCTTGCCAGAATTTCAACCCTGCTGAGTTCTTTTTCCAATCGCATGTGCTTCTCCCCTCTGCGAACAATGCTGACAACGTTCAGCAACAAAAATTCTGTGAAATCGTTATTTACATCTAGAAAAAGTTTATAATTTGTAATCCAAAACAATGGTAAGTACTCGCATTTTGATAAAATCATAAACCCTGCACGTTATTTCACTGTACCGAGCGATCCGAATGAATTTTCCTCTTGCAAAAACTTGAAATGGCGCATCTGGAGCTGGAGTCGTGGTTTGTCGTTCTACTGACAGATGAATGCGATGAAGTTTGACAGTAGTGTCAGATTGAGTTCGTGTGTGTGTGGCTAAAATTCTTATTGGAATTGGCACTGGAAGTTAAATTTTAGATTTTTTCAAGATACAAATTTGGTAAGGACGTAATCCAAAATGTTAATATATTTTACGTTTAAAAATATGTTTGCCAACATGGCCAAAATTCAGTTGAGAACTTTCGAACTATCAGATATAGCGTTAATATCAAATTTTAAAACTGTTATAGATGCTCGGCGGAACAACGCTCATTTTGGACGACACGCATTCAATCGAGGAAAACATCCACTACTGTTACGTGTGCAATACCGCTATATCTAACTCGACGAACAGCCTGTGCCAACTATTTCCGATCCTAAGCGAAGAAGATGAAACGGTTAGCCCGGCCACAATTCTTGCCAACATCCTGCAGTTCGATATCACACCGGAACTATCTCACTCTCCGGCAATTTGTGTGGAGTGCAATTCACTTTGCAATGAGTACCAGAATTTGTTGGACCGGTTGGATTCGATTAAGCTGCAGCTGACGGTCAGTTACAACAGCACCGTGACTAAATTGGCCGCATGTCTGACGGCGAGGGAGTTGGTTGAGGCTGAAGCGGAAGCTTTAGATGATTCAAGTGTATCTCAGGACCTGAGGTTGCATACCACGGATTCGGACCTGGTAAGATTTGCTATAACACTAGAAAGTTTTAACTGAGATTACTTATTTTTCTAGATTGGTATCCCACTTGAAGATTTAACTGCAGTGGTTTCGGTTACCTCGAAAGCAGACCTAGAACCGGACATGAAAATAGCGCCCGATTCGATTATTCAAGAAATGCCCAAACTGCATTTGATTCCTCAGACAATTGCAACCGAAACGTGCTCCCCCTCCAAAAACTCCCGTTCCATTATAAAAGTACTCCAGCAACCCACCACCACTAGCAGTACTATAACGTCCGGTACAGAGAACCAGGAGGTAAACATCTGCGAAGTTCCGTCAGCCGCAATTTCGATGGAACAATTTTTCGACGGTGCTGACGGGAATATGGTTGAAATAATAACCGATGGGAATTCTACTGATTACATTTACGATAATGTAATCGAAACCATTGCCAACTCGGATGACGACGATCCGGGTGGAACAAGTACAGCAATGTTGGCGCTCGATGCTACACCGGAGCTAACGGAGCAAACGTTTGCATCGGGTGAAGACTCGGACAGCGCCCAGATACTGATAGCAGCGGCAAACGACAGTTTAAAAACGATGAGGAAGAGATTGGAATCGGTGAGTGATTATTTTTAATGTTTAACAATTGCTTATGTGAAGAAAGGGATGCTTTTTGTTTAAAACTTGTGCTGCGTGACCCATTTTAGCAGGCGTTATATCGGAAACGTAATCATACTAAATATCAGACTTGATCCAGTACGAGCACTGAATCATCAAATACGGTGAGATGGGAATTTTTTCGGGATCGACTGGTCTACAATATTGCTTATCTTGGCAATTTTGCAGATACTCGTTCAACATACCTAATAATATTTGATAGGTTCCATTATTAAATTGATTTTATTCCACCTTAATTATACTGTAATACGAATCATGAAGCAGCACAGTAGCGAGCTACTCTCCTGCAAATTTTTAACTTTAACTTCAATTATTCAAAACAAAGATCAACTCACCAGCATTTTTTCATCGAAATTCAGTAAAACATCCACACCCTATTAGCTTCCAAAGTGAAGGTGAAACTTACAGCTTCACCCGAACGTACCCCTAGGACGAAGCGGTTGCCGTCTGTCGATTGCTCTTGTTCGACCCAGCCGACCGTGGCTTGGGTTGCAGATTGGTAGCCATGTAAACTAGCAGCATCACCAGCAGGCACCAGATGGGAAACATCATTCCATACAGCGGCATTGAATTGTACTCCATCTTGAGGCAGATCGAAATTTGCGATAAAATTTTCAGCAATATTCCAGCTACGTAATAATTGTAGTGTCGGAAGGAAATCAATCGATTGGCGTGCTGTCGCTGGATGATTTCGATTACCACCCAGGTGATTAGAATCGTATCGTAAAGCCAAAGCGGAATAAAGACGATAAACCAGTTCCAGTTGATGCGGTTTTCCAATCGCAGACATAGTAGTATAAGAAACACTAGCAGGATGAACCAAGTAAATAGGGCTCGTTGGACGAATCCCATTGTGAAGTATCTTGCTGGGAGAAAAGCACAAAACTTAGGTGTTGTGGTGTTTCCGCATAAATTGACTCACCTTCTGTGTAAAACGGGGTGTTTTTACTATTTTATCGATAGAAAATTGTTTCGAAACGAAACACTGGAGAAATATTGATGTTTACATGTTTCCTGCATTTTCTATGTATACAGTATCGTAACGTCAAATGTCAGATGTTTTGGTTTAAAGTGTTTGCGTGGATTGGCAGCACTGTTCAAATTAGTGAGTGAAATTTTTCTGAAACTTTCAGTGTCGGCATAATGTGATGAAATATTTCTGAAAGGGCTATCGAAATTTAACAGCCCAGTGCACTGATAAAATAAAGTTCCCAAAATTGCGTAGAAAACTACCCATTTTGAATAAAGGTGAACCCACCTAATGTGTTAAGAACTTGTAAACCGAATTAAGAATACAGACATTGTACGCCAACTTGGGTATGGTTTAGCCATTATTTTGCGCAGAAACGTTTTAACAAAATACTTAAAAAATACCCATTCATGAAAATTGCCCGAGAATAAAAATTACTGTCAATAGAATTATTTCTCAATTAAATAAACAAATATAAAACATCCATTATACATTATTTTTCACTCATAAAAGTATAAAAGTCTATTCTAAACCATGGAATAGAAATATTTTTGATGCCTGGATCTTCCAAAGCAGTCAAAACAGCAGAACTGGCCCATATTTGCAGTTTAAACGCCCGTTGTTTTCGGAGCATTGCCGAAATATTCCGATTCCGGCACGAGGTCCGCTACGAGACAATAATTTGTAGATGCCGCTACGATCCAGTTAGGTCCTATTGAGTTCTTTCCCGGTTGGAAACAATCCCATTTATTTTTGCCGTCTTTTTTATTATTTCTTGAGCGTTTTTTCAAAACGTCATATCTGCAATGAGTTACTCTCTTTATTTACTTTCTCTTCTGTTAATAATTCGGTCACTTCTCGACAAACATATGATTACGGCCTAAAAGCCAACTGTCAAAATCCACTTTGAATGGAAATTCCAGACAAACCGTTACTAGTCGAACACAGTTCACAACAGTTTATGAAAGAGAAAAATTTTCACTTTCATTTACTACCAACATCTGTGATTGGCGTGTAACGGTTTGTCCGTTATTTCCATTCAAAGTTGATTTTGACAGTTGGCTTTTAGGCCGTAATCATATGTTTGTCGAGACTTTAACATTTATTCCTCAACTCTTTGCATAATATGCTAGTTAAAATCACTGTCTTTCGATCTGTACTATAAAATAGGTGAAAAGTGTTATAGTGACGCCGTAAAAATCGAAAGAGAAAGTAAACAAAGAGAGTAACTCATTGCAGATATGACGTTTTGAAAAAACGCTCAAGATTTTCCAGCTTGTGATGTAGTATTTGTGTCATGCGGCGTGTACGTACATGAGCCGTAGAAAAGCAATGTCGTATGTACAGGTCTGGCGAAGATGGCACTTTGGTATTCGTAAGATGAATCTTACATGACTGGTGTGAGCGATCACAGTATAAATCGACTTGCTTTCGTCATAGCGGTAGTTCGGCTCCCATTGAATCACACGGTTTGCTAGTGTTGGCAACCAAAAATATGTAAACAATCCAGAAGCACAACGGGTCGACGTCATAGCGGTCACACGATTCAATGGGAGCGGAACGACCGCTAGGACGAAAGCAAGTCGATTTATACTGTGATCACTCACACCACTCATGTAAGATTCATCTTACGAATACCAAAGGGCCATCTTTGCCAGACCTGTATATACGACATTGAGCAGCAACAACATCCGAACACAATATCGAACGAGTTTGTTGGGCAATTAGGTTTTACACTGACCGACACAACATAACAAAATTAGCCGGATGAACTTCGTTTGACAATTCTTAGTGGTTTGTTTACATGGGAGTTACGTGAGTTCGAATGTAACAGATGAGCACCCGTTGCACTCGCGCTCACGCAACTGACAAAGTAAACAAACCACCAAGAATTGTCAAACATGAACTTCATTCATCGTGAGTTCATTCGTGTCGTCATCTTGTAAAACTCAATGTTTTCACTTTTTCCAGCAGCTCCAACAGCACCAGCAAGTACTTTTTTCAAACGATGCTGTCGTCGATGAGCATTGAATCCGGAGTGAATATTATGTCTTGATGATGAGGCGAAAGTGTGTTTACTCTTCCGTAAAATAGGACCGATTGAACACGAACTCAGCTACATTCTTCAAAAGCTTCCAACGGATGTCAGTTTTGCGGAGACCGTAAATAAGTTGGAGAGCTTGTGTGGCACATCGGAATCCCCCTGTCGTATGCTGACAGGGAAGAAGGTCCTCTTTTCGAAGTCCATCCGAGCGCCTGTTCTCCATGTTAGGGGCGACTTATGTATCGTCCTTGTGTCAGCGTTGGACTCTAAACAGAGCTGACACGATGGTCCTCCGGCAAGACAGGGGGTTGGGGAAGGTCCAACAAGCCGTCCTGGTAAACTAACCGTTACAAACAATATTGATGAAAATACGAATCGAAACAATCGGCAAAGACCTGCGCGACGAAATAAGGATTAGGATTGGAAGCTCTGAATATGGAACTGCAGGTCGCTTTGCTTTCCAGCTTTTGACAGGATAATCTACGACGATCTTTACCCACGTAACTATGAAGTCGTAGCACTGCAGGAACTTTGCTTGACAGGACAAAAGGTATGGAAAAGCGGGCATCGGCGGCTACATTCTATCAGAGCTGTAGCACCACCAATGAGCTGGGAATCGGCTTTGTAGTGCTGGGTAGGATGCGTCAACGCGTGATTGGGTGGACTCCGATCAACGCAAGGATGTGTAAGTTGAGGATCAAAGGCCGTTTCTTCAACTACAGCATCATCAACGTACACTGCCCCCATGATGGGAGACCCGACGACGAGAAAGAAGCGTTCTTTGCGAAGCTGGAGGAGGTGTACGACGACTATTCGCAACAGGATGTGAAAATCGTCATCGGTGATATAAACGCTCAGGGTAGGACGAGAGGCAATGTTTGGACCGGTAATCGGGCCAAACAGCTTGCATACCGTATCAAATGACAACGGCCAACGATGCGTGAACTTCGCAGCCTTCCGTGGCATGGTAGTCCGAAGTACCTTCTTCCCTCGCAAAGATATCCACAAAGCCACCTGGAGATCACCTAACCAACGCACCGAAAACCAAAACGATCACGTTCTAGTCGACGGGCGATTCTTCTCTGATATCATCAACGTTCGTACCTACCGCAGTGTGAATATAGATTCGAACCATTACCTAGTTGCAGTATTCATGCACTCAAAACTCTCGACGATGTACAACATTCGTCGTAGTCGGACGTCAAGGCCCAACATCGCGCAGTTTCGGGACGCCGGGGTTGCCCAAGACTACGTACAGCGACTGAAAGCAACACTAGTCACGGAAGAACAGCTGGGCGCAGCTACTCTTGAAGATGGCTGGTGGGAGATCCGTTCCGCCATAGGAAGTAGTACTATATCGGCACTAGGTACAGCGATTCCAAATCGAGGAAACGAGTGGTTCCATGACGAATGTAAGCAGTCAATAGATGAGAAGAATGCAGCACGGAACGAGACAAAATGCGGAGCGATACAAACAAGCCCAGAACAGGCAAACCTAGGTCATCCAGAGAAAGAAGCGCCAACAGGAGGAACGAGATCACGAAGCGATGGAACAACTGTACCGCGTAAACGGCACACGGAAGTTCTACGAGAAGCTGAACAGTTCGCGCAAAGGCTACGTTCCGCTAGCCGATATGTACTGGGACTTAGACGGTAACCTTCTTACGAACGAGTGTGAGATGATTGACAGGTGGAGGCAGTACTATGACGAGCACCTCAACGGTGAAGCAGCAGATGACGAAGGTGGTAGGGCAACGGATCTTGTAGCATGAACAAAATTCACCACCGCACGAGGTAGATTATCTACAAGGCGCTGATTAAATCCTCTACGTACACGAGACCTGGACTATGCTCGTGAAGGACTAACGCGCCCTTGGAGTTTTCGAACGAAAGGTGTTGCGTACCATCTATGGTGGCGTGCAGATGGAAGACGGAACGTGGTGCAGGCGAATGAACCATGAGTTGCATCATCTGCTGGACGAACCATTCATCGCGCATACCGCAAAAATGGGACGTTTGTGGTGGGCTGGACACGTCGTAAGAATGTCGGACGACGACCCGGTGAAGATGGTTCTTGAGAGCGACCCTACAGAAACAAGAAGACAGGGCGCACTGCGAGCACGGTGGATCGACCAGATAGAGGATGACCTGCGGACTCTTCGAAGACTGCGAGGTTGGCGACAAGCAGCGATGGACCGAGTAAAGTGGAGACGGCTTCTGCATACAGCAAGAAACAAGGCTCTAGCCTGAACTGTAAGGTAACTAAGCACCTCACATTGAAGGAAAAAGTAAAGCCTGTGTTCCGACCGAAAAGACCAGTAGCGCGTTCGATGTACGAGACTGTCGATGAAGAGTTGGACCGTTTGGAAAATCCTGGAATCATAACACCAGTTGAGTACTCGGAGTGGGCAGCTCCGATAGTCGTCGTGAGAAAAGCAAGTGGAGCAGTGAGTGAGGATTATTCTACAGGGTTAAACGACGTTCTACTGCCGCAAGACACCTTCCCGAAACTGGCAAATTGTATTTCTACAGGTTGAGGTGCATAAGGAATTCCGAGAAATGCTCAGTATCAATACGCACAAGGGGCTCTACCGATTCAACCGACTTCCGCCGGGAGCTAAAGCAGTGCCTGGCGCTTTCCAGCAGCTAATGGACACCATGCTAGCGGGATTGGAGGCCACATCAGGCTATCTCGATGATGTTTTAGTTGGTGGTGTAGACCACGATCATCAGCGGAATCTTGTGAAAGTTCTCCGTCGACTACAAAAATATGGATTCACCATCCAGGCGGAAAAGTGTTCGTTTGGCCAGCAGGAAATCAAATTCGTTGGTCACCTTATTGATAAGCAAGGTCTACGTCCGGATCCGGCCAAGATAAAAGCGATCCGAAACATGCCAGTTTTAACGGACGTTTCAGGAGTGCGTTCCTTCCTAGGAGCAATTAATTATTATGGCAAGTTTGTCCTTAGCATGCGAACGTTTAGGTATCCACTCGATAATCTGTTCAAGAATGGAAAAAAGTTCGTGTGGTCGTACGAATGTCGTCAAGCCTTCGAGAACTTCAAAAATATTCTGTCGTCCGACTTGCTACTTACACACTATAATCCGGCACTAGAAATCATTGTTTCAGCGGATGCATCTTCAACCGGAGTCGGTGCCACGATAAGCCACAAATTCCCGGACCTATGTGTCAAAGTTGTCCAGCATGCATCCAGAGCGTTAACTTCAGCTGAGTGAGCATACAGCCAACCGATCGCGAAGGATTTGCGGCGGCAAATATTGCCGCCGTAACCAAATTCCATAAAATTTACGTTGCAGATGGATCATGTACCGTTACTTCAGGTCGGGAATTCCCCTCTACACAGCCAATCGATTAACGCTGGGCTCTACAGCTGCTGATGTATGACTTCAAGATCGTCTACGGCAACACAGACAAATTCGGAAATGCAGATGTACTGTCGCGGCTGATTGAGCACCATGTCAAACCGGAAGAAAACTTTGTGGTGGCTAGCGTTGTGCTGGAAAAGGACGTCATGGCCCTAGCAACAAGTTCGATCGATGTGCTCCCATTCAGTTTCAAAATGATTCAACAGGCAACACATTACGATCCAGATCTCGGAAAATCTATCGCTTCATCCAAGAAGGTTGGCCCCGATGAAATTCCACACGCTTCTACGATCGCCGAGATTCCCTATCGATCCTACAACGTTGCTTCATGTTCGGTGAGCGACTGGTTATCCCGTCGAGTTTCCGAATGTGTTGCATCATGCATCATATTCACCCAGGTCATCCAGGAATGTGGCGTATGAAGGCAATTGCGCGTATCTATGTCTACTGGCCGTCACTGAATGAAGACATCGTGGCTCACGTCATTTCCAGCCATCATTTCGCAGCAGTAGCTAAAAGTCAATCAAGCTCCGCACTGCTGGCGTGGCCAAAACCAACATATCCGTGGCAGCGTGTGCACATAGACTATGCTGGACCGATTGAAGGAGAGTATTTTCTACTGAGCATCGATGCCTACTCCAAGTGGGTTGAAATAGTCAAAACTAAGTCAACTACTGCTTTCACTACCATCAACATGCTTCGCAGCTTGTTTGCCCGTCTCGGTATGCCTGAAACATTGGATAGTGACAATGGTCCACAGCTCGCAAGTGCCGAATTGTGTCAAGCCATCAGCGAAGTCAGTCAAGAGCGATGTTAAACTGCCGGTGGTCATTTTGCTGAAGGCGTGGAATGTGTCTAGGTCACATACCAGTGTATGCGATATTACCTGTGTTTTCGTCAGTAACCGCCGAATTACCGTCAACAGTGCTTGGCGTACAATCCGAGCAGGCCGCACCTTTGCAACCTGCACCGCCATCCAAAGCACCTGCGCGGGTGTGGGTGTCTCCAGAACCAGATACGTCATCAGCATCTGAGTCTACCGCATCCTCCAGTTCAAGCTCTGCTGTACCGTTACTGCCATCAGAGTTCGTATCAGCCAATGAAAACCCTACAGCTGTCCGGGAACCTCGTCGCTTTTCTTGTTCTAGAAAACAGCCGATTCGGTTTGATCCCTACCAACTGTATTGAGGAGGGAGATATTGGGGAGAAATGGATATTCCTACCAACTACTTACCAACACTACCACCGAGCTCACTGGTGGCAGTGCAGCTGTCACCCGTCGATACTAGAACAGCCGGATACACATGACCTGTCAGTTCAGTACGAGACCGCGTGCAATGCGGTTAGTCTTAAATCGAAGACTACATATTAAGAAGATTGATATCTCTTTCCTTTCACCATACAAACGAAAAGCGATAGAGGTTACAGCGCCTCTCCTGCAAATTAAACAGAACCCAACATCATTGGTTAATGACATATACGTTTAGCAAGAACTAATCGACAAGAGAACACCAAAATTTCGGTAAACGTTATTTGAATTGTTATTTAGAATTAGGTAACTCACGCAATAATATTTAACAATTCCTTAAAAAGGTCCAATTTGGACCGAAACGTTGTATGAAGAGAGCATACAGTACAGTTGCAGTACTTGTTATTGTTCCTCTAATTTTACAATTATATTCTTCGTTACTGTTAACTATATTTTATAACTATTGTTATACTCAATAATCGAACCAACAAACTATTTTCCCCTTCAGCTCTTTTTCAAAACCAAAAACAACTTCTACTGCGCCCTGTGCCGAGCTAGTGACGGTCCGGTTACGGCGCACAACGTAAAGACCATTACCCTCCATCTGAAAACGGAACACAACGAGAAGATTCATATCTGTGAGCACTGTGATGCCGTCTTCCGAAGGCGAACCGAGTACAACGAACACCTCGATCAGCATGTCGCCTCCGAGCTGACCGATTACCGATGCGACGTGTGTTCGACCAAATTCAGCAACATTCGAGCACTGCGGTTGCATCGTAAGAATCATCAGGGTACGCCTAAAGTGTGGGCCTGCGAGGTGTGTCATAAAAAGTACAGTTCGAAGAACCTGTTAGACGAACACATGAACATGCACTCCGGGAAACGACCGTTCAAATGTGAGCACTGTCCCAAGGTGAGCTTCCGTAAATTTTGTATTGACCTAATTTTACCCTGAGTTTGTTTTTCAGGACTTTGCATCCAAGTACACCCTAGCAGCTCACATGAAAATCCATCAGGATCGGGAAAGGGTCTTCAATTGTAAAGAATGTGGCAAAGGATTCTACAGCCAGAGCAACCTTTTACAGCATGAAAAAATTCATGCCGGAATTCGAGACTACGTCTGTCCGGATTGTGACAAATCGTTCATGTCACAGCATAATCTAGATATTCATAGAATTGTACATTTGAACTATAAGCCGTTTATATGTCGAACTTGTGGCAAAGGTTTTGCCAGAAAAGCCGAAATTAAGGATCATGAGAGAACTCACACGGGTGCGTCCCTATAGCCTGTCTCTGTTAGAATAACCGAAGTTCTAATTTATGCATATTTACATTTCAGGCGAACGACCATTTGTTTGCGATATCTGCGATGCAAGTTTCTCTCAGCGATCGAATCTGCAGTCGCATAAGCGGGCCACTCATTTCAACGATCTTCGGTACAAATGTGACATGTGTGGACGCTGCTTCAAACGCCGAAGACTGTTGGATTATCACATTAAAGCTTGTCACACCGGAGAACGACCGTATAAATGTGATGTTTGTGCAGCAACCTTTGTTTATCCGGAACACTTTAAGAAGCACCAAAAAATTCACACCGGATCGAAACCATTCGCTTGTGAGGTAGGTCCTTAGTCTAGATATTCACTTCAGATGCCCTTTATTCAATTTTTTCGCATAGGTTTGCAACAAGACATTCAACAGCAGGGACAACCGCAATGCACACCGGTTTGTGCATAGCGATAAAAAGCCATACGAATGTGTTACCTGCGGGGCTGGCTATATGCGAAAACCACAGCTCTATACGCATATGCAGCAGCGCAGCCATTTGAACGATACCATCGTGGTCAATCAGCCGAGGATCACCAGCGAAGATTTATTGGAGTTTGATACCACCACCGATTCGATTGGAGATCCAGTCGAGTTAGATGGAAAGGACAGTATCATATTCGAGGAGATGGACGAAGGAGGAGATATAGATGAGGTTAGACATATTGCATTCAGTGTAAATTTGAATATAGTTTTGTTAACTTTTTCTATTGTAGTACTATATCGAGGAGGAGGAAATAGAAGGGGTAGACGAACAGGGAGTCTTGATGGCAAGCAATGGTCAGGCACAGATGCATTTGCAAAATGCCGTGGAGCTTACCGATTCAACGGCACTGCTCGCGTCTAGCGGAGGCTTTATCGATGATTCCGATATAATCAGTGAAGACGATGGAATGCAGCTAGTTAAGCTCAATATCACAAGCTCTAGTGGGAAAAATAGCATTACCTGGGTAAACTTGGTATCTGAATAATCTATAAATCTCTATTTTTAATTATGCAAATTTTTTCCAAAGACCTAAAGTATTGTAAATCTTTTTTGAAGATGCTAATCTGGAACATTTCTTATCATTCGTCCGAAATTGCCTTATCAATGAATGTTTTCGGGGCATTGACAGAGTACTTTTGATTAATTTTTTTGAAGATTTTTCCAACGGGAAAATGAAAAAAAAATCTGCTTTTATAGTGTCCAAAGATGGCCGCTTTTGAGGTTCTCTCTGTTGAACCTTAATAAATCGTTTTCATTTTTGAGAGGTGATACAGTCAGTCATAATTTTTCAGCTCTCTGTCGAATCAACATCCTCTTTCCTGGCAGTTAATTTCCAATAATTTTTACTGCTTCCGGTCCACATCATCGAAATGACCATCAACATCGACAATCTGTACGATTCACTTTGCTGCCGTGATACGCATAACAGTGATTACAGGTTTGTTTTACCACCTTTTCTGAAATAGTTTCAATTGAAGTTGTTGCACCAAACGCATCAAAGTTGTACGGATAACGAAGACAAAAATGTCGCGGTATTCAAACCGAAATGAGAAGATCAGAGCACAACTCCGAAAGCACTCGTGTTGAGTGTATAGATAGAAGAGGTGCTGTATAATTATGTTGAGTGGCTTTCGATTTGTTGATTCCGTCTTCCCCTCTTTTCTCTGTGATATAACATTATCTCTCTCATTTTATACCATGACGAGCAAAAACAGAACGAAAGACTGTCACATACTGAAGACATGCAATCGAAGCATTTATCCTAACTTATTAGCTAAAAGATTCAACCAGTCACAACATTTTAGTCGCTCTTCGAGATTGCCAATTAGTTTCTGTTCGCTATATTGTCACGTCATTTTCAAACTTACATGAACATTGATTAGAAACCATAGAAAACGACTAAAATGCTGCTGCTGATTGCAACATTAAGTGTATCGTGTGAACTTAACCTAATGTTTTATGTTTTATCATCTTTTGTACTGTCCACTTTTAAACGAATTTTTCTTTTACGCGCTTGTCAAATATATCACGGTTTTGCGGATTTGCAGTGCATTTGTACGGAACGAATTCCTCGTAAAAATGAAATGAAGTGTCATTAAATGATATTGCGTTGAAATGAAGCGAAACAAAAACTGTTTTCTCCGCTGTATCTTGAATGTATTGCCTGGTGTTTATACTAAAAGTACAGAATGCACAGTGTGCACTGAACTAATCCAGAAATAAAAAGTTTATGTGCAGTTCAAAAACTTATCATTTAAATGACAAACGGAGCCGTGAGTATTTTATGTTTCCATTATATAAACAATAAAAATAATAAAGCGAGTTTTAATGGTTATCTGGTAGATCTCGCGCAATCGTTTAGCCATTGCATTTGGGAAATCTGTTTACGGCGAGGCGAAGAAATATTTTTTATTCGCCAATTGCGTCTTGGGGGGGGGGGTTTGGTCATAGCAATCTCGCTATTGTACATTTTCATGTCATTATCGTAGTTGCCGCCTTTATGTTCTCAAATATCTGATTTCTTCCTTGCTTCTTGCCATTACAAGTGTCAACTTCCTCAATGATGGTACTGGTTATAGATTTTGAGGTACTTAACGCAGCTTTTGCAGTTGCAATATTACCTGACAAATTTTGCAATTTTTTTATATTCAGCGGTTTATAAGAAGGGTAGACCGTGATGTGCCGTTTTTTCGCAAAACTGGCGCGGATTAATTTGACCTTGTTATGTGCAAAGAATTCTCTGTGTAACGATATTATCGCACATAAACACTATTTGAAATACCGTGAAGTAGTTTCTACACGTGCCCGTCGGAATGGATTTCATTTTTCCCAAATGTGACATGAATCTTCAAGTAAGCGGTGTCCGATCTTGTAACGAAACATTCATTTTCGTCCATATAGAAGAGGAGGATCTTAATTACAGCATTTGCTAAGCGCTATGAGCGCTTAATGCCTGACCTGGTAGAACTCGATAAAAGCGGCTTCCGAAAGTCTAACCTCCATTTACACGTTCAGGAAATGTTCCACATTCTGAGTGCTCGGTCCTTTGCGAGTCATCAATAATTTTATAATCACCGTATTCAGGCTTGTTATTTGCTCACACAATGTGCACAAAGAGCGAAATACACCGATGAAAAATAGAGCAGCACAAAAACACTGCGATGTGCAGAACGACCGCACAAAGAGAAACTTGAAAACGAAAAAGAGAAAGATCTGTGCAACAAGAGCTACACAATTTCGCACAAATAGTCACCTTGAAGAGCCACTTTTTTGTGCCTCCACTCGCTGGCAACACACATCGGAGTGAAGAGGTTTATTGTGAAAGAGAAGAGCAGTGGTTCGCATAAAAAGTGCAAAAAGCGTTTTTTATTCTTCTCTTTATTTGCCCGGAGATGCATTACATCCCATTACATTACATTAGTTTCGTCATTCACATCGCACTGGCTCGAACAAAAGCATAAAGCACACTGAATTTCGTGACATGTCATTTCGTTGGAAATAGCCTTCTTCAACTTTTCCTCAAGAATTTTATCAAACCAAAGGAGCTACAAATTATGTTTAAAGTTGCCGAAAAACACGTTTTTAAAAATATATTTTTGAAAAGTTTCGGGAGGGTTTTAGCCCTCTAGCCCCTCTCTGGCTACGTGCCTGAATGCTCTCTTCTACAACTTTGTCGAAGACAGCCAAGAAAAGAGATTATAACTACTAGAGGGAGCAAAGCGCTACTGTCTCCGTATATTCACGGACTAAAACATGGGGTCTCGCTCTAGCATATTGAATCTCATTACTTTTACATGTGTGTACCCGGGGCAATATGTGCCAAACTAATGGGTCTATCATTTGTAAGAGCGAGATGATAAATTTTCAGTATTAACAGCGACATGCGACCTATAGTAGTTATAATCTCTTTTCAGCCAAGCGCTATCTGTTTTGGTTCGATAGATATTTCTTTGTTAGCCAAATATGATCAATTTAAAAAAAAATTATCGAAAGGCGCTCTGTACACATACAAAATCGTCGAACTTGTACAATTGCTAATATGGACAGTTTTGACTCCAATGAATTAAGTACCTCAAAACGCTGTTTTGCGCCACAGTGCATTGGTACTATGAGAAAATATGGAGGAAAGATCTATTAAATGCTATAACTTCTGAAGCGGTACTCGGGAAATTACACTTCATACCTTCTTTAAAAGAAATAACTTTAGTACTAGAATGGAGATATTTCAGTATCTCGAAAAATACGAAAAAGGGAGGAACTGGGTCATTTTGTCACTAAAATCCAATATTTTTAATATTGGATTTTAGGATAATTTCTGCTCTGTGCTGCAAATCATTCGCACTTGGCAGTTTTTCTAATGAAAAAAATCTCAGAAAACGAACGGATCCTTTGCGACATTTTTCCGAATACGAGAAGTTAGAGTTATAGGACCTTTTGCTATTTATATTAAATTTGATCATTTTCTCGTGCATATATCTCCATTATTCTTCAATCAATTTTCATAAAATGTACATTGTTGTACGAGGAAAAGTCTCAGGAACGAAATATTAATATATTCATTACCGGTGAAATTCAGAGACATTTGATTTTTTGATATTTAGTCTAAAACTTTTGGAATGGGGTTGACGAGTGCATGATGCAAATCGATGTCGAGCTATTTTGTATTTCAATATGGCGACTTCCGTATTCGATAAATTCTTCATAACCTCAACAATATGGATATTTTTGGAATCGGATTGATGAATGCATGACGGGAATCGAAGTCTTGAGCCATTTTGTAATCCAAGATGGTGACTTCCGGTTTCGAAAAATTCTCTATAACCTCAACAATAATGGTATTTTAGGAACGGGGTTGACTAGTACATGACGGAAATCGATATCTGAAGCTATTTTGAAACCTAAGATGGCGATTTTCGGTTTAAATTTCCATATTCTTAGAGTTATCGTGAATATTGCTCAAACGGAAGTCGCCATCTTGGATTTCAAAAAGGTTGTCCATTTTCATAATCTGCTCAAGCCCGCTCCAAAAATACCCATATTATTAGGGTCAACAAACGAATTTTAATAAGAATGTGAAGCAAACTTTTTTTACGAACTAAATCCCAAATAACGAACATTTTTTGTACAAACTAATTCAATTTTCGAACCCCCGGTTTGATTCGTAAATGGAAGTTACAGTGTAATATTAACTCATTTTGTAATTCAGATTCCATCTGTAAAACACATGGCATGTAAACTACATTTTTCTAACAGGCGAACGACCGAGTCGGTTAAAGCCTGCAATTAAATAAATAAACAATAGTACAATCTATGGTCACCAAGCTCGACTATCGACCAGACCTGCTCGAGGCAATCCCAGCAAGTATTCTCAACAATTCATGCTTTTAAGCTGCGACTAGTTGATACTAATGCACCACCTCCAGTAGAACAAAGATGAATCTCCCACAACAACGGAGCAATAATGGGTTCATAAAGCTAAGTATAAAAATGGAGCGTGTCAAAATAATTTCGAAATCAGCTTAATAAGTTTGGGGATCAATCGCTGTATGCCAAAATGCTAAGCACGTGACATCCACCCACATCTTGCTTACCCGCAAGCTTGTTCGCTACCATATCCGTAAGTTAATCCATCTGATTTAGGCCGATGCTTCCCAATGACGGCTGACATTGAAACTCAAAATTTGCAAGGTCTCCATCCTACACAGTTCAAACTAAATTTTATTGACCATTGGTCCTGCATAATTTGTCAACTGATAAACTGCATGGACCCGGCCGAAATGAAAAAAAACCGCCAGTTTGAGCTCGCTTTTAGAACAGTAGTAGCTCGTGATGCTGTCAATACAAATACTCGTTTACTACCAAATAGCTGACCACTCAGATGCTGATTTGATTTTACAACATCAACAGCACTATCGCGAGACGGACAGGCCAACGAAGAGAGTCGGCATCGCCGCAGAGCGCTCCTTCATTACCTATGCGTGCGCGGGCTGCTCTTTTGGAGTGTCGTTCTTGCGCAATTTACAACATGTTTGTTTCAATGCCACACTTTCGAATATCCAGTTTTGCACGATGAATCGGTTGACTTCGTTGGAAAGAACTCTGCCCATCTAGCATTATTGCTGAGTGTGGTTCGTACCAGTTAACATCGATAACGGCTGATCGGTGCAATATTTATTATGCCTTTGAATCAGGTGTTGTTGCCAGTAAGTAATCGCTCACGTGTTTATCAACCGTATTTTACCAGTAGTGACGTTCTTTTCCCTATAAAGGCACTTCCCTTCATGGGGAAACTTCCAGCTGATATGCAGCCTGGGAATCGTGTTCGTATTCGAGGGGTCGTCAACCGACCGAACGGAGATTGTCGGATTCAGCTACAAACCGGGGATTCGTTGAGCCCGATGGACGATGTTGTTTTGCATTTGAATATTCTACCGAGCACCAGAGAAATTCTCAGTAACAGCTATTGCGAGGGAAAGTGGGGACAGGAAGAACGCTCGGCTAACAGTCCCATCAATTTCGATGACGAATTTGAACTAATTATCTCAGCTGAAGCAGCAGGATTCTGCATCGACATTAATGACAGTTCATTCGCCAAGTTCAATTACCGGTGTCCGGTGCAAATGGCCCGCTACATTTTTATTACCGGTGGTTGTGTGATTCGTGCAGTGAACTTTGCAAATTGGAACTCAGTCCCTAAAGTGATCAGTGTGCTTCCAAGTAGGTTGCCGATTAAAGATAAATCAAAGAAAGAAACGTTCTTCATCAACAATCTCCTTTCACATTCAAGGTGCTCCAGTGTTCAGCCAAGCTGCTTCTGCAAGTGCACCTCCGATGGCGTTCCACTTTCCGGCATGGCCTCACGGAAATATGCAATATTTTGCACCATCACCACCACTGTACCCGCAATCCGGCCAAGCTACATTCTTCAATCCGGCCATGTTTATCCAGCAACCTTTGCTAAGTATGTTTTGTGAGGTTTTTATTATTGAGTGCTGTTGAGCTACGATTGCATTTTTTAGTGAATTTGCCCACTGCCATACCCAAAAACTTCGACAGTGGAGCCACGATGCAGTATAAAATTCTGGTTACTGTGCTTTGGGTAAGTAGATCGTGCGTTGGCATGAACATTGTTTTTGTGCTTGATATCGATCGCATTGTTTTTTAATTTTATAGATATGGAAAATATTTAGAGTGGGACAATTTAGACGAATTTCGCGCTAAATCGTGTTCAGAATTGGCAGCACCCTCTCATATTTTAATGAAGACTTTATCACAAAAAGCCACTTTGCATACTTTGTTTTTCCAAAACGATCTATACTGTCTTTAGAAAAGGTTCATACTTTTTTTAGCAATTTTTTTCAAATGACTATAGTCCAAAAATGGCAAATCATACAAAAAATGTTGTAGGAGTGAATTTCACAAAATTAGTTGAATTTTTGAATAAAAATATTGAAAAAATTCTTCATCGACTCCTACAATGAAAAAAATCGATATTAAAAATTTAAAGTCGATTTACAAAAACCCCATCTTTGATTTGAATAAAATTTTGTTCCAAGATAGGTAATTATGTTCCCTGCCTACCGTAAAAAAATCAAATTGGGCTCTTTCAAGGAAAAAAAGCTATTCGAAAAAAACTTTTTCTTGACCAAACTGATTTTTTTTCAGTGTATTTCACTGAAAAAAGGCAGGTAAAAAATACCTAACCCCTACGATGAGTTTTTGAGATAATTTTTCAATTAAGAGTGACTTTTATTTGTTTGAAATAAAAATTGCTATCTTTCACGAAAAATTCGGCCATCTTTTGTGTAAAAAACCCAAGAAAAGTGATTTGAGATTTGAAACAACTTTTTCCCAGCTGTTCTTTTCGAGCAGAATTTGAAAATTCTCAGAGATGGCCAGACCGATATGCACAAACTTAGTCTCAAATGAAAGGTAATACCTTCCCATCGTCTGCCATTGAATTTTATTGTCTATTTTTCATTGATTGGATTTCCGGTTCCGGAGTTACGGGTTGAAGAGTGCAACCACACAGCAAATTCCCATATAAATTGAAACCAAAAATTCTCAAAGGGGGTAGTAAGGTAAAATTTCAAAATCGAATTTGCATTTTTGATGCCAAATGACTTTAAAATGCATAAAACGTTGAGATTTGATGTAACCTCGAAAAAAATTTTTTGACGAAAATTGGCTCTTTGGACCGGCACATTTTTGCCTTTCTCGTATAGGTTATGCAATCACTCTAAAAATCGTCAACCTAATCCCGGCTTTTTGAATTATATTGGCTTAGGTAGGCGTATGCAGTGAGGGGTTGCTACTTTAAAATCATAACTAGTTTAAAATTTCTTAACAAGTTGAAAATTGTCGGCAGGGTCCGAATCCTCCTTGATTCGCCGCTGGTTTCAAGCGATGTTTCAGTGTCGACACAGTATCTCAAAATTGTGGCTGTCGATCCATTGTAAGTATGTGAAAATCATACTGAATATGTAATATACATTTCCACCATTATATTGAACATAATTAGCCATGGAATCGTAGTTTGGACAAATGAGAAAGGCACAATTACACCACTAGGTGGATTAAAAAAGGTTTTTATGTGTAAAAAAATCCCTGAGGAATAAATGGCACAAATAATTTAAAAATAAAAATATATGTGTTGCGAGAAAAATGTAGTTTGAGTTTTAATTTGGAAAAATTGCATATTTGGCTATACTGTAAAGAAAAACCTGTTTTAATCCACCTAGCGGTGCAATTGTGCCTTTCTCATTTATCCAAACTTTGATTTAAATTTAATAGCTGGTTACGTTCAATATAACATTGTCTATTACATTCTTATTACACTTGGTAGGCATATATAAGAGCACGACTGTCACGAAATGGATAAGCAACATGTCGACGCTGACACTCTTGAAACAAACAGTCTTAATGCTAACATATTTTGAAATGCGAGGTGGCGTCGGGAACCACCTAACTTATTTTGGAATACGGGGTGAATGAAGGGAATGCAGATGCAAGGTTTGTCTGAGAGGGGGATGATAGAGTGAGGAAGGGGGGTGAGAAGAAAGGGGATGAGCGGTGGATGTGGGATGCAACAACCAGCTTCATATTATACCTTCCAATTGAGACTAGCTTAGTGAAAATTGGTGCAGTCATCACAGAAGTGGTTTTAGTTCTGGAATATGCCCGGAACCCAGAACTTCCGGAATTATCGATAGTGGACAATACATACAAAGAATTTTTTATTCGCCATCATTCATCTAAAATTGCGAATCGAAGTAATTTGATATTCATTTCAATATATTTTTAACCAAGGTGTTACGAATATACCGATTTATATAAGAAATTCCCATGTGACCGCAATAACCAACCTGTAACTCCGGAACCAAACGTCAGAACTGAATGAAATTCAATAGCAGTCAATGGGATTATTATTTCTTTCATATGAAATTAAGTTTTGTAAAAATTGGTTATGAGTTTGCTGGGAAATAGGTGTGACACTAGCTCAGGAACTTGGTGAGTTTGCCAGGGGCATCAAGAACGACCATATATGGCCAATGTGGTCAAAGATACTTTGATTGATCATTAGTGACCTAGACCCGCAAATTAAAGTAATGCAGCACTCAACTGCATATTATGCCTTCCATTTGAGACTTGGTTTGAGAAAATCGGTTCAGTCAACACCGAGCAACCGATGTGACTTTAATTGTGGAATGTGCCCGGTATCCGAAACTTCCGGATTTGTCGATTGTGGGCAATATATTTAAAGAATGTTCAATTGACAATCAGTGATCTAGACCCGCGAATCGAAGTAATTTGGTGATTATTTCAATAGGTTTTTAGCCTATGAGGTATTACGATTGTAACGGTTTATATGAGAAATTCCAAAGTGACCATACTAACCACCCAGTAACTTCGGAACCAAAAGTCAGAACCGAATGAAATTCAATAGCAGTCTATGGGATTAGTCTATCTTTCATTTAAAATCAAGTTCGAAAAAACAGTCAAGAATTCGCTGGGGAATAGAAGTGATATTAGCTTAGGAACTTGGCGAGTTCCCCGATGGCATCGTGAACCGTTATAGGTGGCCAATGTGGTCAAAGCTGCTTTGATTGATCATTAGTCATTAGTCAAATTTGGACATGATGGTGGTACCAGTTTATATGGGAATTTGCTGTGTGACCGCACTCTTCAACCTAATGCGTCTCGTTGATTGGTTCTAGACCAAATTAAGCCGAAGATATCTATTAAAGTTAATAATTGATGCTTATTTTGTATGGAAAATTTTCCATGTACGGTTGTGACACGTCATACAAATTTTGTCATCAATACACACCTATTGCACGCTTTAGTGCGACTTTTGTTTAAATTTTTAATAAAAAACTCTTTACAGTAGAGTCCCGATTTTATCAGCCCCCGATTTTATTAGCTTCATATGAAAATTGATAGTTGGTAGTTTGATGGGCTCTAGCAGACGAACCAAGTTGAATTCTAGTAAATTCTTTCTTGGGCATATATTTCTTCATATTTCTTCTTCCTAAAAATGCAAAAATATAAATATTAATTTTTTGTTGAATTTTGCACTCTCAGACCCCCTTAAAGGGGACTTAAAGTAAATAATCAGAAAAGGTTGCGAGGTTATATCTAAGGACCAAAGAAGAATATTTTAAGAGCTTCGGTTTATTTAAAACGACAGAAAAATATATGTCCCGATTTTATCAATGTCCCTTTTTTATCAGCTTGAGACTTTAGAGGCTAATACCGTACAGATAGAAGCATCAATTGATTTCTCTGAATTACTACTATTTATAAGTTTTAAGATATTTTATATCAAACTTAAAAATTCGTTTTTCTCGAAATGTGCTAAATGGCGTTTGTAAAAAAGTAGCGCAACAGTGACGAGATAATTTTTGTCAACTACATATAAGCTCATGATTCGAGACATAATTTAAGAAAACATTGCAATGAAGACATCATTTTTTTTAAAGTGAAAGTACTTATATATTTTCGATTATAGAAGCTGGAGTTAGTCATGCGTGAGAAGAAAATGATCGTTTTCAAAAACTCCGAAAATTATCTAAAAGCCATGTTAGCAAATAAGTTAGCATTCTTTCAGAAAATTGAAGAAAATTTTATTTTAAAATCTTTTTCTACTTTAGATTTTCACAAGAAAAATTCCAAAAAATAACTAGTGTTTCTTAGAAAATGGTTTTAAAGCTTTTGCGATTTCGCTTTTTCATTAAATAGTTTTAGAAATAAGGATATTTTGAAATTTCAATGGACAATTTGTTTCGAAAGACCGAAACTTCTTTCGCTAAAAGTTATAAGCGTTTCCTACAAAAAAATTGATTTTATTTTGAATAAATATCGTAGATAAAAAAATTCGTCATTGTCATGCTTGGTAATCTATACGGAAAAGTATAATATTTGATTGTTTGTAACGGTATTTTATGTTAAATATGTACCCTATTTGAAACGAAAATAGTTCAGCCTGAAAGTCGTCCAATGGGAGCTTGTGTGTAATAACTACTGAAGTCATATGCATAAAGCCGTTTTTAGCAACACCCTAAAGCTTACGTTTGAAATTCTTGTGGAATGAAAAGTATGAACGATGAAGCTCTCATTTCTTTTGCAAAATTGACTAAAATGTGTTCTACAACTTTATAGTAGGCAGTTAGCCGTTATAAAGGTAAAAAGGGAAATAAAATATCAGTATTTTTTATGATCACCCTAATAGCAACTTACGTCGAAATTGAGAAACTATTATAAAGACACTTACGCAATGAAATGTCATCTTCACGATCTAAATATTTTTTGCCTTTCTCAATAGAAAGGTATCGCAATACCTTTCTGAAAACCGACTGTTTAACGGAGGCCCGGAAGGCCGAGTGACATATGCCACTCGATTGAGTTCGTCGAGTTCGGCAAATGTCTGTGTGTATGTATATGTGTGTATGTATGTGTGTGTATGTGCGTCTGTGTGTGTGACCAAAAATGTCACGAAAATAAATAAATTCGGCAATGAATGTATATAGGTGAAATTTTTTCCAAAATGTGACCACAACTGCTTCGATTTGTAGTATTTGCCATTCATAGTCTCTTTAACCGTATTGACCACCATCACCGGTTCCGGAAGCCCCGGCGGAAGTATCTAAATTCAGAATAACAGTCACATCGGTTTCTCGGAGATGGTTAGACCGGTTCAACCAAACTTAGTCTCAAATAAAAGGTGTTACGCCCCCGTTAATGGCTATTAAAGTTCATCCCGATCCTTCCGGTTCCGGAGTTACGGGTTGTGGCGTGCAATCACATAGCAAATTGCGATTCAAATCGATACTCCGATGAAAGCAAAAAAAGTAAAAATTTCGCTAAAATGTCTCTCAAACAACTTAAATTTGCAGTTCTAGGTCACTAGGTCGATTAAAATAGGTTTTTACTATTACGATTAGGGGATAGAGCTATGGCGACCCTGACAATATTTATAGATGAATACTTTGGATGGATAGGAAAGTTATAAATCAAAAAAAACTTCCAAATCGGCTTTCTTAACGTAATAAATATATATAGTTGATTTCAACTAATGTTGGAATAATGTTTCAACAAACTACATCCACATGCAATAAGTATAGTACCAATATATCCCTAATGAATATTTTACCTTTTCAGAAAATCTGCTGTATCCTGTTCAAAGCTCTTAAACTCATCGCACTTGCACTGGCTGGTGGTTTCGGAGTTTACTTACTGTCAAAACGATTGCGATTGTAATTTGTGACACCGACCCGGCTTTATGATAACTTACCACAAATAAACAAGTATTATGTATTATATAATAAAATAAAATTTAACGTTAGCTGCTAGATTTACTCAAATAAAAAATAATTCTTTGCAAACTTTTTTTTGTTCGTGCTTACATGCTCCAAATCGTATAAATCTGTCATTGTGTGGTCGCGCATATTATAACGGTGCAGTATGAATAAAAGTGTGATGAGGGTATTTCATTTAATTAGATTTTATGAGACAGCTCCTCGCTCGATATTATGATGTAACCGTGATGGGTTTTTCATTCATTTTGCAATTGTGATTATAGTGCCCACTGAAACATGTCTTATCGTGCCAAGGAAGGGTTAGAAGGAAAATCAACGCCGACGCCCACAAAGTATGAATACAGTGGTATTGTTTCAGTTAATCCGTAAAATGAAACAAATATTCTACAAAATACATGTCTAGAGTTCTTGAATAGTGTTATAAGTACATGTAGATGTCAGAAGTGAATGCAACTGTGTCACCCTTTTGGTAATTTATCCTACCCACCCGCAACATCCTTGAGTAATGGAGAATAGCTCGCTGTTCGTAGAATAAATTAAACATTATCAACTTTCAAAATGGCTGTTATTCAAATCAGATTAACATTTTTCTGCTCAAATGCTCAAATTCTAATTATATTTTTATTGTTTGTTTCAATCTTAAAAAAACCCAATAGTTGAAAATTGTTTATTTAATTAGAGTTTTCTCATAATGATTTACCGTACTGATGGCAAATAAAACATTGAATAACATTAAAGAAACATTACATACCACAGTGGCTGAAAATAGCGTTTTAAGGTCCTTAATTGATTGGACTCAAATCTATTCATATTAGCGATTTCACATAGTCTACAATATTTGTGTGTGTAAACAGCGTCATCTTTTGGCAATATTATTTTTGACAAGTGTTGATCATAGTAGGCTACAGAAAATTTAACTTTTGAACCGAAAGAGATAGCGCTTGGCAGACTTCGACAAAGTTGTACAGGAAAGTATCTTTGCAGAAGACATGTTGTCTCTGTCGCTCACAGTAATTGAGTTATGAGATATTTTCTATGATGACGAACTCCTTCAATTCTTATTTTTGCTTATAAATTTTTTGTTCATGATTTTTCGCGTTAACAATGTTTAAAGGTATTTTTTATCATTACAGGCGGCGGAGTTCAAAGACGCTTTCGCTTGTTTTTCTGAGTGGCGCACACTCTTTGTACTAGCGCGTCTGCCGGACAGTTGACACCGATATGGAATGATTTAGCTCGAGTACATTTTAACTTTCGAAGAGTGCTGTTTGACCAGGGCGGCTTGCTAGGAGACTGACATTTAGGCACTGAGGTCAGAGTTGTGGAGTGGTGCAACAATCACGCTGGATGCTTCATTGACGGAACATACAGGTATAATAGTCAGGCCCGTAGCCAGGATTTTGTTTCGGGAGGGGCTTGAAAATTATTGCATAAATGTATAAATTCTGATGACTTGAGATAGTCACAGTAAACTGAATGTAATTATGAAATGTTCTTAGTGAAAACAATTCCATAACTAAGACAATAGACACTAAAAACCCTAAAAATATGTTGTCTGTTACAAGAAAAGCTATAGTGCATCGACGAATTAAATTTGATTATTATTAGTTTATAAGTTAGAAATTTCTCTCAAGATTCATCAAGAGATCAAAGTATTTAGGGCTGATTGAAAATGCTACGCATTCTAGACTACACGTTTACAAGGTGTAGAAGACGCTAAATTGGAATGAGTACAAAAATATCCAAAAACCCGCCTAACGAAACTTTACACGCATTTGCTAAACAGGAGAACGAAACCAACGTCAAGGTTGTCTCCATGGATAGGAATATATCAGTGTGAAATCCAAGTTTATCGTTGCAAAGAATGTCCGAACAAAGTGAACTTCAACTCCTATTTTCATGATCAGGCTACTATTACTTGTTCTGTGACTTCATCCGAAGTATGCGTAATTATAATCCTGAGAAAAACACATGTTTTTTCATTTGACTCTCGTGGGGAATGGGTTAAACGCTATCTTCGACAATATTATCAGGCAACTGAGAATAACTATCTATTTATTTATTTAAGTAGATTATTTTTAGATACTTTCATATCATTGGACTTATGAATTAAAAATATCGTAGACTGATTTTCCTAGATCCCTGAAACTATAGTAAAAGTCAAAATGTAAAGTGAGTGCAAAAAACTACTGATTCCACTACAATGCAAGAATAAGTTCATTAGCTCATTGACGTTCAGAATTTTGCAAAACCGTTGGAACTTGAGAAGATTACCTAGATTAAGTAAATATTATATTTGAACATTTGAAGGTATTATTTCGGATTTCATGGGTTTTTGGACAATGTAAAATATATATTTCAATGATTTAATCTACTAATGAAAACTACCCAGAATTTAATCTACTGAGCGAAACTGCTCAGAACTTGTTCACTAATCGAAAGAAAATTACTTAGCACTGATTCTGAATGCTTCTAATTTACGTAAAATTAGGTAAATATATCACCACCAAAATAACTAGAAACTATAAACACAAGTGAGCTTAATAATTTCAGCATCACTTGCTTCCGACACATGGAAGAGAACACATCGCACTTACATCTAATTTTCAAAAGAGGCTTTCTTTTAGAGTTGTCTGTTTTCAAATCACAGCAAATTATCCGTTTCCTGTGAAACTTTTGCAAAACTTTATGTCAATTCGTCAATTTTGACTTTATGTTTGCGAATGTCTGATTTGTTCCTTGCTTCTCGCTCTCAATAATTATCCTTCCGAATGGATTCCATTTCTCCCAAATATGACATTAATCTGCGAGTAAGCGATATCCGATCTTGTAGCGGAACATTGATGTTCTCATCGTCCATATATAGGAGGATCTTAATTATAGCATTGTCACTTTCAACCATGTGTTTTAAGTTGTTCGAAATGAATGGTTTCATCTGGGCTAATTTGTTGAGCGCTAAATGCCTGACATGGTAGAACTCGCTTCCGAAAGTCCAACCTCCATTTACACCTTCAGGAAATGTTCCACATTATGAATACTCGGTCCTAATCATCAATAATTTTATAATCACCGTATTTGGCTGGAGCACCACTTCTTGCTTCTCGACAGATTACTACAGCAACAATTATAGTAACAGTTTCTTTTATTCTTTAGGCAAGACACACAATATAAAAGTTACTATTTTTATCGTTCGCGTCGCACTGGCTCGAGCAAAAGCATAAAGTGACTGAATTACGTGACCATTGCCTTTGGTGGTTAGAAATAGCCTTCTTCAACTTTTTCTCAAAGATTTGTTCAAACCAAATGAGCAACAAATTTTGTTAAACATCGCCGGTTTTCGAAATTCATTTTTGAAAAATTTCGGGAGGGGCTTTAGCCCCCTAGCCCCCCCCCCCCCCTCTGGCTACGTGCCTGATAATAGTCTTACTGATAAAGACGACATCCAGAAAGCGTGACTGGTGGTTGGGAAGCATGCTTACTTGACTTAGTCCGTTGAAAGCAAATCTGTCCAGTAGCATACGACTGGCGATGTTGGTTGTCGAAGCCATCGGGTCTGGGTATGCGTATCCGTGTCGTAACGGCACCCGATTGAGCCCTGGCTGATTGAAATCACCAAGGACAATCATCACGCCGTCCGCGCTAGCTTGTGAAGAAGCGTCATTCACAGCATCCATGTGAGTTGCAGTCGAGTCGCTTTTCAGGAGGAATATAGACAGCACTAATATAAAAGTTCCTCGATGGAGTTGGAATTCTAACCCAAACAGCCTCAACACTGGTTAAACTACCTATATCAATCTCACATGGGGCAAATGCGGTGGAAACAGCAATCAAAACTCCTCCTCCACGACCGCGAATGCTATAACCACTATTTAGGTCCGCACGGTATACGGTGTAAGCATCGCCGAAAAGCTGCCCCGATGTTATCCTCGCATCAAGCCACGTTTCGGTGAAGGCGCAGACATCGTAGTTACCGTCCACAGCAGCTAAATACACGTCGTCAATTTTTGTATTAAGCCCTCTCGCGTTCTGATCGTAGATCCACAAACAACACACGGTTAAATAAAACATCCTCCAGAATAAGTCCTTTTAACTTACTTTTGGGTTGTGCGTCGCTTTCGCACTTATTAGTGTTGTCAAAAACAAAACGAGGGATTCGACTCAGTCGAGGTCTTCCGTGGAGCTAAGTACTTTTGAGTTGTTTGTATACTCAAGGGTATACTCAAAATTAGGTAAATTCAACTTAAACTTGAGTATAAAAAACCTATCAATGAGTTGTAATTTTTACCGTGGTTAAATGGAAACTACCTTCAACACGGTTTACCTAATTTTACCTGCCTCCACGATACCCCGAGATTGAGTCAAAAGAACTCAATTTTAGGTAGTTTTTCGTTTGCGTGCAGTGTAATATGAGAGGTGTCGTGCTGCATACCAATTTTCAGGACTGCGCTGCCCTTTTATACAATTGTGACGTTAGCGCCAAACGGAATTTTTGTCAGGAAACCAATTTTTGTGTTTCGTCACTTTTCATTTCACTGTTTTTATGCAATTCTGACGTACGTATACAAACCAATAGTGTAGGGTAAAGCGTATTGTGTATCTTCAACCGTTCCAACTGAATTGAATTACCTGCAAATGATCATTAATTCATTCAAGTTTCCTTGGCTGTATGTGGCTGTCTGGCCAGATGTTCGGTTTTGGATTTATGCGGATGTTCCGTGGGTTATGTACGAGGGCCATTTAGTGCATTTTCATTAATTTTCCAAAGCTTAGCTGCAAGTCTGGCATTATTAGAAAATGTATCGAATATATTATCGTGCATATGAGCACTATGAATTCGATTTGGTATCATGTAGGCCTTTTCAGGCAACGCGGAAGCGGTTCTGGGCTGGAGGATCTAGTGAATATATCTGTGAAACAATTGTACTTGAAAATACCTGCCATGCGGCACTTGAACGATGATCTATGAACAATGCAAACATGTAAAGTCATACGGACACACGGGGAAACTTTACGAGTTATTCCGGGGATTCCGGATTCCTTCTCATCGGACGAAGTTTTAAGTGAATATCCCTGTCACGCGACATCAAAGTACACCAGCTCAATTTTATACGAACAATACTATTTGAAGTCATTTGGGCGCACAGGAACACTTTCTAATCGATTCCGGTTATTCCGAAATCCGGTTTTTCGGATGAAATATTTTTGTTAAACATTTCTGTCATGCGGCATCGACATCAACCCTATAAATTGTGGACAATGCAATTTCAAAGTCAACTCGGGACACTTTATTAAAGATTCCGGAATACGGAAGTTCGCGCCAAACAATTCCAGTAATTATTCCTGCCATGCGGCACACCAAATTCTGTGATCTGTGAAGAATGCAATCATATTTGAAAACATTTGGATACAGTGTCCCACTTAACGTCTAGTCCTGGTAATTCCGGATTCCGCTTCTTTGGTAAATTTTTTTAGTGAATGCACGTTCTGTTACACAGCACATTAAAATATGTGCTGTAAATCATGTCGGTTGTCTATAAACTATTCAAGAACATTTGAAGTCTTCTGAGCACACGATTATTCAGGAGTTGGTCGTAATCTTTCCCGTGTGATCTGTTGAATTTACATCTGTTTGCATTGTTAGTAGATCCAGTGTGTCAAATAACAGGTGTATTCAGGTACAAACATTGCATAGGTATGGTTTACCCATTATGGGTCCACTACGTCACTCAGATGGTTTCAACATTAATTTAGATCCGTTAAATATACAATTTATTAATGTTAATTTTATATTAATACCAATCTTCAAGCTATACTTTGAAAAATCAATGAAACTGGCTTAAATTTGCCTCGGAAATTTCTTATAAATTCTGCACCGGATATCTGAACAATTTAATTCATACGGTTTATGAAACTTTAATAAATTCCGGAGGTGGTTTGGCTGGAATTAGATTAGAAATCTGCACCGAAATAATGAGAAATAGAACAACTGCGGTCAAAATTTTGAGCAAACGTTTCCACCAAGAGACGTTCGTACATTATTGTTGTAACAAAAATCCATGCTGAAAAAGGCTAAGCTCGCTGCTTTACAGAAATATTCAAACTTTCACAGGAGATTTCTTTATAAAATATAAATCGTTGAAAAATAAGTTTCTATCGACAATTTGCTGGAATTTGATCGTACTAAAAAGCTAATTTGAATACCACCCTAGCCTAAATATAATACCACTCTATCCATTTACATCACAAAATGGTGCTTATCTGGCTCCTCAATATTACTTATGATACAACAGATTAAGAATAAACTGTTTTGCCTTGTTAAATACGCATTCCGTGCTATATTGCACCGGTACGTCACTTTGATAAAAAAAATGGCGTTTACGTCACTTTGGTTTTCGCGTTTCAAAACGCCATTTTGTATAATTTTTGAAAGACAATTACACTGAAAGACGTGGATTTTTGTAGAGAACTCAGAAATATGAAAAAAAGAAATTTGACCAAAGTGGTGCTAACGTCACTTTTGCGTTCAAGGGCAGTGCGGGCTCGATGATCAGCATAACCGCGAATGGAGTGGGGAGAGCGGGATGAGCTGTTGTCCGGAAGGGGAACAAGCTGCGGTGCTGTTGTGTCCAGTGGCTGAGCGGACAGATACGATGCGTTCGAAATTTTCATTTTGACATTGAAATTTTGCTGCAGCGGTAGAGTCGATTGAGTTATGTTCATCAGCAGACTGTAAGTGAAATTTGCATTGAGGGCGTGCAGCATCTTGAAGTGCTTTGGAAGCACATATATCCTTCTTGGATTTGCCACAGAAGAGGTTACCGATTCGTCAGGTAGCCCGAGGTCGCTCACCGAGGTACACGAAGTTAGACAGACGAGTTTATCCGGGATAGCTTGGCGCTACTACCTACCACCAGATGGATTCTTCTTCGCCGCAATCCTTATGATAGGTCGTTGGATTTTTGAATTGGTCACAAATTCACGGAAGTAGATGTTCTCCGGCCAAGAGTCTTTGGACAGAGCCTTATCCCTGAATGATTTGGTAACGCCAACTTTGAAGGTGATGAAGCTCAGAGGTGAGATATCCTCGTCCTTAAGAACTAGACGAACTATTCTCGGTTGCAGATCCACCCCCAGACAGTCTTTCACAAGCGTAGAAACTTCATCATCCGTCGTGCTGGGATCGAATGCTGACAAGTAAACCCATAACAACTCCCCAGGTGGTGAAATTGTTTTTATCGTTTCAAACACAGCTTTTAGAATTTAGAATTTAGAAACTAATTCATTTAACTAGTCTTTGACACATCTTTTTTTGGAAAATTTTAATTGTAAGCTTTTTTTACAATTAAAGACGATTTTTCGGAAAAAAAGAATATATGACAGATATATTCTTCAATTCTGATGATCACACGTGCACCAATCCGTGATACCGCATTATATCTTGGAGGGAGTATATCCAGGGAGAAGATAACAACGCTTTACCAGTATAAATCCCGTGTTGGCAGTGATACTACTCTCTGGATGTCCTTTTATTTTATAACATCGATGACGATAATCGTTGTAGATTACCCAGGCTTTCTCGCGTATCTTATGAATAACACATACTTTATTTGTCAGTGCCTTTAGTGAACACAGGCAATCTCCTCGCATGACAACGAAAGCTGTGACGCCGTTCAAACATAAGATCAAAGTGGGTGGAATCAATGAGCTTGCATAAAATTTTTCGTTTTCCCAATCTATTCTCTTTGGTAGGAAAGCCGACACGCCGATACATTCTGAAGGTATAATCGATTTTTACTTACCCTAGACAATTTTCGGTGCTTTCGCACAGATACGCCTTCTGGCTCCGATGAATGACGTCAATAGATTGACCGACTAAAACATAGCGAAGCAATGTTCACCACCTACACAATACGGGTTCCGGGCACGTCTCAAGTTATGCCCATCCAATGTTTGCCGCTGTGATGATGACATCGGAAGCTATCTAGTAAAGAGTAAAAATATTTTAAGCAATTATTCTGGCTTCTGGATGGTATAAAAAATTAAATTACATTTGACTAAACACATAATACAGTCCCTGAGCATACTTAAACTAAGAAATGGAATCATCACTTTATATGCTTTTGTTATGTAATTCATCAACAGAACTCCTATTTACCTAATATTTTCTGTAGTTTACTCTTTCCCAGAGTTCAGATCGTTTTTAATTGGGCAAATTTCCGGACTGTTTGGCGAATTGGCTGTTTCGGCACGTATTTGACCTATTGTACATTATACCATTCCAGGACAGATTTTGCATAGTTACGTACAAAAGGTCAAAACTACCGACAATATCATTGAAGATTACGATACGTTAAAGTATGTTGAGAAACAGTTCCTACCATTCAGCAGAAGCCGCGACACTCCCGAAACTGTGGTCGCAGTGGCAAAGTTTCCCCTAACAAAAAAAGGTCAAAACAAAGCGGAAGTGTCGTGGCTTCTGCTGAATGGTAGGAACCGTTTCTCAACATACTTTGATGTATAAATCTTCAATGATATTGTCGGTAGATATGATACTTGTAGATTTTCGTCCACCGTTGCATATGACCTGCCAAACCAAGCATTTTTGCGGACTTTGGACTGCTGAATTGGTCGGTATTACTCGGTAACAAAATTTATGCAAATGGTATTGCATATTTTTGGAGTAATAGATACCGCGTTCGCAATGTACAATCGCACATCGTTTTTGGAGTTTGTGCTCTTCATAAAGTTATCAAAAAAATTCTTATGCGAAATAATTTCTTATCGTGTATATGGTAAATGGTATAATAAATATCAGAATAAATCATGTTTTTGTACAACGCACAAGTTAGCTAAAACATTAGCATTTAAATAAACCCAAATTTAGTTAAGTCTCAAAAATATATGTGTAAAAAATGAACAGCTTGCGTCCACGCTCCTCCCGGTACCATAACTATGTATTCAATTAGATGTAGATGACTCCATCAGTTGATTGGAACAAACAACGCTTCAGAGTAAACGATGCACATTTTATCATCACACAGTACACTTGTGTTTAATCAAGTCATTGCACTTCAATTTCACTGACATTGGCTATTTCCCCATACAAGATGACAGCGCCATGATCGGGAAATTGAGCTGCTAGTATTTTGACCTACGCGAGTACAGTACTTCCTCTTCACATAGCATAGAAACCGGCCGCAAATCAATGCAGCAACAATCAGCACCAAAAGCTAGCGCCTATACTGTCCTTGTCGGCTTGTCACATGTTTGTCAGACTCGTAATTTTAATATGTGGCACCACGCGTCACCATTGACGCAGCAATGGAGCTCAATCAAATAGACATGTTTTTCTACTATACCTCTGAGTGGATGGTGGATAGGGATGAAGGTGGTTTTCACTGTATGTAAGGTCCCTGGCGTAATTGTATGCCTCTATGGGTAGGGATTTAAGCTTCTCTAATGGATTATAGAACTGTTATTTTTAGTCTTTTCGGAGACAGGAAATTTTTTATGTGATTCTGTTGTTACAGATATATCATTCAGAGGGCAACATTACCAAGCGTGACCCTAAATATGTTCAGTGGCAGGCGCCATGTGAAAAACAAATAATAATATTGCGTCGCAAATGCTTTCTATGCAATCAATCATTTTTCCATCAATTCATAGCTGAAGAAAATCCCAGGGATATTTAATGACTGCTCCAATAAAATTCATTGCAACGAAAATCAGAATTAATGTAGCTTGAACGAAATTATCGACCACTCGTCAGATATGTTACTATGTTTTAATTGCCGCAAGGTTCTACTGTATCGATTTTGTTGGCTATTTTCGGCAAATTTGAGATTAAGAGAAACGAAAGCAATGAAATTGAAAGACGGATAGGTATTCTAGAGCGAATCAGTTATAAACTTAGAACGGAAAACTAGAACTAGGCAGGCTCATATGGGCATGATCGAAAGGAAATGTGAGGAATTTTTTGCCTTCTGCATAGTAGGAGTTGGGCGTTCCACCCAAGTCTACCGCATGGTCTATGGTAGAACATAACTCATCATCATGTTTTACCGCCGACGCCGGCGTCGGCGGTAAAACATGATGATGAGTTATGTTCTACCATAGACCATGCGGTAGACTTGGGTGGAACGCCCAACTCCTACTATGCAGAAGGCAAAAAATTCCTCACATTTCCTTTCGATCATGCCCATATGAGCCTGCCTAGTTCTAGTTTTCCGTTCTAAGTTTATAACTGATTCGCTCTAGAATACCTATCCGTCTTTCAATTTCATTGCTTTCGTTTCTCTTAGTCTCAAATTTGCCGAAAATAGCCAACAAAATCGATACAGCACTCGTCAGATAGTTTTCGGAACGGTGTTGGAAAGTGGAATGAAACGAATGACGTGTTTAGTTTCTGAGACACAATAGTGGTACACCGTGGTTGTAGATAAATTTCTACCCATTGACTTGCAGGGACGTAATAAAGCAAAAAGATACTTGATTGCTCAAATTACGTTTGTTTTTATCGAGATCCTCATAGTGAAGGCTAGATTAATTGGTAATGTTGAGATTCAATCTCGATTACTCATTTATATCATTAAATTGCACATATTAACTCCATTTAACAATAAATTATTATTTAATTTACTACTTCTAGTGCAGAAAACGCGTAAGGATCAGGGTAATATCAAAAAATTTGATGTTTCTGAAATTCACCGATAACGAAACTATTTTTGTTCTGTTCCTAAAAATTTTCTACTGTCAACAAGGTACATTTTATGGAAATTGATTGAAGAGTAATATCACAGATAACAGACGTTTAGGCTAGAACAAAATTTCTTCAAAAACCTGTGTAAATTTTCAAATTGATGAACGTTGGAAATCGGTGTTTCACTATTGCCATCTGCACAGCTGTTTGCTATACGTGTTTGACAGCTGCACTCTAATTGCATTGTATCGATCACTGCGCCATCTACAAACGTTTTCCAAACGTGTTTCAGACGTCGGATTTATTCGGAATCTCAGTAGCCGTTATTTACACACGATTCAAATCGAGCCTTAACGTCTGTTATCTGTGGTAATATAGATATATACAAGAGAAAATGATAAAATTTAATGTCAACGGACCTACAAACACCGACGAACCGACATGACAGAGGCATTCGAAACGTGTCCCATAACAAATAACGATTGTTTTGAAATGAAGCGATCACTACTGTCAAACTACTACAGATCGCTCCGCCATGTTTGAATCTGGGCAGGCTTCTCGATAAGTATATTGATATTACAGAAGGTGTGCAATTCCCTCAGTTGCGTATGTGTGCATCAAAACAGTATTCAGAATTCATTGAAAGAGTATCTATTCTGTTACTTTTTTTGCTTGTAACGGACCGTTTTGTTAAGTAGTGCATACATAGGATAGTAAAAAGCTGGAAAAACGATCTTCAACATGCTAAAAGAAAGTTTGTTTGTTTTAGCATATCTTGTACAACGTCGATACACCTTGGTTTTTGTGTACTGTTGTGTTATCGACGAAGACTACCACGCGAACCATTATGCAGACGCCGCTAGTGTAACAACGTATTTTAATTTAAACAATTAGGACAACATTTGACGCATTTTTTGTTCCACGTGGCACGTCGGTTCGTCGGTGCTACAAACCCAACTTCTCGTATTCGGACAAAGGTCACGAAATTTCCCTCGGTTTCTGAGACTTGTCGCTGGAATAGTAGCTTGTATTTTCTGGAATGTGAGTCTTCGAGAGCGGAAAGAAACAGTCGTCCAGCACGAACAACGTCCCGCTGTAGTTCTTCCTCATCCACCGGCACTGCGGTTTCACGATCGCTATTTGCTCGTCCGTGTTCTCGGGGGACCGAGCCTTCTTCCGGCAGATGATGTCCTCCATCTGGAGGGTTCAGTGAATCAAGGTATGGGAGCAGTGATATTTTCGGTCAGCGTCACGCAAACTTGTTCCGTCCTTGTCGTTGAACAACCTTTCTAACGCTTCCTTCTTCTTATTCGTCATTATCTTCGACGAACGGCTGCTACTGGCATTCCGCTCCATGCTCAGGGATACCAAGATCCAGTAAACTGTACTCAAGGGTACATTTTCGTCTCGAAAGTGGTCAACTGTGTACTTTTTTCTACGATAACCATGCGTTTCGTAAAACCGTATAACACGCTTGCTGTTTCGACGCCATCTTCGATTGAACTGACAGCACCCGAGCGAAAAGAAACATGCCACCCGTTTCTAGGGGTCCAGAGAGCAATTCTTTTGGAGAGAAAACATTTACGTTCTTTACTTTAATTACATAATGGTATTGAAATCATTCTAATTTTTTATTGAACCCCTGTGATTCCGAGAGGAACTGGTTTTAGCCCTTTTTAAGTTTGGCATGAAAGGGTTAAAATTGGTCTGGTGGTTCAGAAGGTAAGACGCTAGTCTCCTTCAGTTCTTTTGTTCTACTGTTCTTCTATTCTTCTGTTCTTCTATTCTTCTGTTCTTCTGTTCCTCTGTTCTTCTGTTCTTCTGTTCTTCTGTTCTTCTGTTCTTCTGTTCTTCTGTTCTTCTGTTCTTCTGTTCTTCTGTTCTTCTGTTCTTCTGTTCTTCTGTTCTTCTGTTCTTCTGTTCTTCTGCTCTTCTGCTCTTCTGTTCTTCTGTTCTTCTGTTTTTCTGTTCTTCTGTTCTTCTGTTCTTCTGTTCTTCTGTTCTTCTGTTCTTCTGTTCTTCTGTTCTTCTGTTCTTCTGTTCTTCTGTTCTTCTGTTCTTCTGTTCTTCTGTTCTTCTGTTCTTCTGTTCTTCTGTTCTTCTGTTCTTCTGTTCTTCTGTTCTTCTGTTCTTCTGTTCTTCTGTTCTTCTGTTCTTCTGTTCTTCTGTTCTTCTGTTCTTCTGTTCTTCTGTTCTTCTGTTCTTCTGTTCTTCTGTTCTTCTGTTCTTCTGTTCTTCTGTTCTTCTGTTCTTCTGTTCTTCTGTTCTTCTGTTCTTCTGTTCTTCTGTTCTTCTGTTCTTCTGTTCTTCTGTTCTTCTGTTCTTCTGTTCTTCTGTTCTTCTGTTCTTCTGTTCTTCTGTTCTTCTGTTCTTCTGTTCTTCTGTTCTTCTGTTCTTCTGTTCTTCTGTTCTTCTGTTCTTCTGTTCTTCTGTTCTTCTGTTCTTCTGTTCTTCTGTTCTTCTGTTCTTCTGTTCTTCTGTTCTTCTGTTCTTCTGTTCTTCTGTTCTTCTGTTCTTCTGTTCTTCTGTTCTTCTGTTCTTCTGTTCTTCTGTTCTTCTGTTCTTCTGTTCTTCTGTTCTTCTGTTCTTCTGTTCTTCTGTTCTTCTGTTCTTCTGTTCTTCTGTTCTTCTGTTCTTCTGTTCTTCTGTTCTTCTGTTCTTCTGTTCTTCTGTTCTTCTGTTCTTCTTTTCTTCTGTTCTTCTGTTCTTCTGTTCTTCTGTTCTTCTGTTCTTCTGTTCTTCTGTTCTTCTGTTCTTCTGTTCTTCTGTTCTTCTGTTCTTCTGTTCTTCTGTTCTTCTGTTCTTCTGTTCTTCTGTTCTTCTGTTCTTCTGTTCTTCTGTTCTTCTGTTCTTCTGTTCTTCTGTTCTTCTGTTCTTCTGTTCTTCTGTTCTTCTGTTCTTCTGTTCTTCTGTTCTTCTGTTCTTCTGTTCTTCTGTTCTTCTGTTCTTCTGTTCTTCTGTTCTTCTGTTCTTCTGTTCTTCTGTTCTTCTGTTCTTCTGTTCTTCTGTTCTTCTGTTCTTCTGTTCTTCTGTTCTTCTGTTCTTCTGTTCTTCTGTTCTTCTGTTCTTCTGTTCTTCTGTTCTTCTGTTCTTCTGTTCTTCTGTTCTTCTGTTCTTCTGTTCTTCTGTTCTTCTGTTCTTCTGTTCTTCTGTTCTTCTGTTCTTCTGTTCTTCTGTTCTTCTGTTCTTCTGTTCTTCTGTTCTTCTGTTCTTCTGTTCTTCTGTTCTTCTATTCTTCTGTTCTTCTGTTCTTCTGTTCTTCTGTTCTTCGGTTCTTCTGTTCTTCTGTTCTTCTGGTATATAAATAAGTATCAAATACCCTACCAATCGTTTCTCGTTATCGGTCTTTTTTCCCACAGTAAACTATTAAAATCCAAGGTTAAAACCTTAATCCATTCATTCATTCATGCTGGCTTATCCATATATTTACGTAACATTGAATCACTGAAACGCAATTCCACGATGCCATCGATTCACGATTCAGGATTATCATTTTCCCGGCAACCATCGTTACTTTTCGCCTAGGTATATCCGACTCATATATGTATTCCCATATCTATACGAAATCGTCCTTCGCATCGCGCACGGATGTCTGCCGGTTTCGTGTTTACGTCATTCGATGGCGCTTCGTCTATTTTCGGGTACCCACCAATACATCGCCGAGTACACACCTCTTTTTTCCTCCCAAACATATCAAGGCACGTTCGAGCTGAGATCCTCGTCACATTTGATATTTGTAACATTCACTGCACGAATACCGTTTCCACTTCTGTTGTTCGGGAAAAGCGACCGACCGAGCGATGGCTGTTTCGTAACACCCGGCGTCAAACAGGAATGGGAAAGTGAACAGGACTCAACTACTCAAAGATGAATGGAAGTTCAATGGCAAGGGATGGAATGGCAAAGGCCGCGTTGGGTGAAGCGGCCGCCGGGAAAGGTGGGTCATGGACGCAAAACATGCTGAGGACACTTGCACTTGAATGGCGCAGTTAATGGTGGATTTTGCTCGGTAAGTATCTAATTAGCTTGTTACTTAATTATACATAAGTTTTCTACAGACTATAGCAAAAATTGTCTATGTTATAGCCCATTAGAATAATTATAAAAACATTCTAACGTGTTTAATAGAGATTGCATGCAAGCATAGGAATTATTCCAATCATATCTCGTGATTCAATTTTCTTATATAAACTTATAATTTGAATAAAAAACCTCAATTCCCGGAACTCTTTTCCAAAGTCCTTGATAACCGTAAAAACTTGAAAAACAATCGTTTTGTTCCAGTACCCGGAGAAACTGCAATTGATTTGAAGCAAACAGGGTGCAAGTAGTTCCTAAATTCGCTTTTTACCTCCTTTCTACTTCCAGTAGCAAATAACAGTACCCCAGGAGGGAATTCTATTTATACTCGGGAGAACCGGGGGAGCAAGGAGAGCTTGCTGGAACAAACCTATTAGCAACCGCAAGACCCTGGCAGAATTTCGCAAGGGATCACGGCCTCTATTCATAATAACGCGATTCATAATAGGAAAGGGATAGGGTGTGGAAAAAACAATACCATTCACAACTCCATGGGTTAGCATTATAAGACGAGTATAATCCGAAGGCATTCGCTAGTCTGATGGAACCGGAGCTGGGTCCAAAAGAAGCATGCGCACATCACAGGCATGGGAACCGCGTGGCAGTAGCGAAAAGTGAATCCTTTGAAACCATGACTGCTAGAACAATACCAACACAAGCACGCCGAACCGGTGCCAACGAGCAAGGATGAATCCGAGCGATTACTGGGAGAGAAAATAAGAGATAGGTATGTAAAACTGTACAATGAAACGTTGGCATAATTCGTCCGGCTTTGATATGCTTTGCTAGGGGGTGAGTCTGGGTGAGTTTTGCATAAAAAGGGCGAACAAATATGTTGCAAGATTCAAAAGCATGGATGGCAAATGTATTGGTGTGGACGTTTCAGCTTATTCCTTAGGGAGTCCCCGTAGCATAAATATACTACGCAATCCCCACTCGGCGCTTGATATCCAAACCCCAGCATGTAAGTATAAGGATAAGGATAATAAAAAACGCACTTATTTCGAACGACTTTTTATACCTAAATTTGACAGATTTCTCACAGTCGCGCTTGTTTCTGTCAATTTCCTTAAAAAGGCGAATATAAACTCACCTTCAGTATAGCGTTGCATTTTTTGGCAACTGTCCGTAAACATACAGTGGAGACCCGATTTTATCTACCCCCGATTTTTATCAACTTTTTGACCCTATTTTATCAGCTTTATATGAAAATTGATAGTTGGTAGTTTGATGGGTTCTAGCATACGAACCACGTTGAATTCGAGTAAAGTCTTTCTTGGGGATATATTTCTTATCTTAGAGATCCGAAAAATGCAAAAAAAATATTATTTTTTTTTAAATTTTGCACTGTCCTTAAGTAAATTAAAGTAAATAATCAGAAAAGGTTGCTATGCTACTTCTAAGGAACAAAGAAAAATATTTTAAGAACTTTGGTTTATTAAAAAGACAGAAAAATATATGTCCCGATTTTATCAATGACCCTGTTTTATCTGCTTATAATTCGCCAAGGGGCTGATAAAAACGGGTCTTTACTGTAGTATATAAATAATATAGTATTTACAATACGACTAGAAATAAAAAAGCAGTTCAACTAGTTGCTTTTAATATACTCATTAGCTAACTATGTGTGGCAGTTATACTATAAGCATGCAAAAAACATCAATGCAAACGTTTAATAATCTACAACGAAACTAAGCTACCCAATAAACAATTATGCTGGATAATGGCATATCCAGTTCTTGTTCAGCTTGTTCCCTCGTAATAAAGGCTTGTTCAGCTTTCGTTGTTTGTTGGGTATAAGTTCTGATCTCTGGAAAACAAGTATTATAGGAATGTCAAGTAACGCAATTATTTTAACAACAACATTATTTCACACTAAATTGGATTACAACTTAAGCAACATCAAGGTGAACCATGTACCCAAGTAATCATATGCATTAAGCCATTGCACAATATTAGCTATACATTTGCACTAATGTTGCATTGAAACTCAATTATAACATTAACAATGCAATAAAGCTCAATGTTAGCATCATTAATTCATACAGGCACAGTTGAAATATACCATTATCGCTTGCTCTGTATACGTATATAAAGCTGATATAAGGCGTACATGCTTCAAGGCTCTTTAAATGCTTTACATGTGCATTTTGTGCCACTAAATAGCAAATATAAAGCTGATATAATGCAATTATAATGCTGTGGGTTTATTCGTTATGCAACTCATCCTCTTGAAGATTATATTCGCATATTTCATTCCCTTCGAACATATGCAATATAGCCTAAACAGCAAAAGCTGCGCACCTGCCGTGAGGGACTAGGCAAGGTACCCTCTGTTCGAGATTTACTAAAATTAGTTTCCATTAAATCATTATTCATATCGTGTGAGAACGATGCATTAGAAGAGGGAGTTAATTACTGTTCCAAACAGCATTTTCATTGTTTCCTTTTTGTTCATCACACCGAAAAGGAAACATAAAAAATCGTTGCAAAACCACATTACGGAAAATGACAGCCAATTTAAGTTTTTTAATAGCATGAGCTTTGTGCACTGATGCTATATAATAGCATTAGTACCGCAAAAACGGGTTGTCAATCTCTGCACAGTAATAGCACAATATTTCGCCTTTTCTGGCATAATGCTGGCCTTATAACAGAAAATATGGCTTAGCAGTTCTATATGTAGATCTAAAACAGGTAGTAGGCTACGTTATAATGCTTATTGGTTACTTTGGTCGTTTTAAAACGACCCAAACGATAACAACCTGATTAATCATTATCTACACACAAGAGAGATTGATTCCAACACCAGTAGCAGAGACCGTATCAGGGATAGTGAGAAGATAGTGGACAAGAATGACAGGGGAAAAAGAAATTAAACTAGCAGCTTTCTGGCAAACGGAAGATCACTGTCATGAACAGAATCGCCACAACTGGCCTCCTTTTTGATTTTTTTTGTTAGGGGAAACTTTGCCACTGCGACCACTATTCAGGTTATCTTTTGTGGCTGCCCCTGTTTGCTCTACATGGTACAAATTACCCGAATCCAATGTAGTTGGAAGCAAGTTGTTTGTTTGTCCACATGTGTCGTCCCAACCGGGTAGTACATTATTAATGTAGCTAAGGATCTGTTTGGGACAGGTATGCCATACCTTGTGAGGCGTCATAAGATGCCTTCCGAAGTATCGCTCCCTTCGAAGAAATAGTACTGCACAATGGCAGAAAATATGTTCCGAGCTCTCGGGCTCGTAGTTACAGAATCGACAATTGTCATCTTAACTTTTGCCATTTTTTCAGATAATACGTTGCAGGACAATGTCCCGTAAATAAACCTGTGATTATACCTTTTCGTTTTAGATCCATTAGTTTTTTGGCTCTCGTTGTATCTGGATGTATGAATTTCTTAGCTTGTCGAGCGCCTTCTACGTTACGCCAGTCGTTTAGTAGTTGGTCCCTTGCCCAAGCCGAAAGTTCTAGTTTGATTGCACAGGTAGATATAGCTAGAAATGGTTCTGGTCCAACAAACATGTTTGATGAATTACGCCTGGCTAATTCATCGGCCACTTCGTTAGCATCGATTCCTTGGTGGCCAGGTACCCAGAATATCATTACTTTATTCCGGGTTTCCAGTTGTTGAAAAGATGTGATGCACTCCCAAACCAATTTGGACTCACATTTCGACGACAGTGCCAACAGTGCTACTTGGCTGTCCGAGAAGATTGCGATTTTTGCATGTCTGTAGTTTTGTTTCTTACACACCTCCGAGCAGGTGTATATTGCATATACCTCTGCCTAGAAAACTTTAGGCCACTTTCCCATTCATATGGCTTCTCTAATTCTTGGTCCGTAGACTCCCGGGCCAATCAGCTCACCCGTTTTAGAACCATCCGTATAGAATGATATTGTACCTTGAGGTAGTATGGGACCCCCTACATCCAATATCTGACGATCCACTATGTGGACCTCATATGAGAAATCGAAGTTCAGTTTAGCCTCCATTATATCTTGAACTGTAGTCAAGACAGGGTTTAGTTTGAGTTCCTTTATTATACTCAGGTGACCATTTAAATCTCCATCAAATAGTGGTTTACCCTTTAGCACTCTCAGAGGCCCCTCATAACATGTTTGTGTAATGAAGGTAGATGACCCCAAGCTTTTCCGAAGAGTTTACTGTACGCCCACAGTGCTGTTGTTGCTTTATTAACGGCGTATGTCACGTGCGAGTTCCAATTCAGTTTTTTGTCTAGGATAACTAGGTGTTTCGCTTCTTCTGCGTAGTTGATTGTAGTTCCACTGAGAGTTGGGGGAACCAACTTCAGTTTTTTCCTATTGGAAAACGGTACAATAACCGTTTTTGCAGGGTTCACGTTGAGTCCCTTTTTGAATCACCATGTCATGATTAAGTTCAAGGCTAATTGAATCCGATCGCCTAGTAGAGATTCACGTTTTCCCCTCACAATTAGACAATGTCATCTGCATATTCAACAATCTCGAAACCCAGTTCAATCAGATCATTGAGAAGATCGTACACCACCATAGACCAGAGCAGGGGTGATAGCACGCCTCCCTAGGGGTAGCCTCTATTGGCTGTTATAGTTGCTTTCGTGTCTCCCAACGTTGCTGTGATCTCTCGACTCCTGAGCATTGCAAGAATTCATTCCCCTATCGATTTTTCCACTCCTTTTTTGTCTGGGCTTTGTGAATTGATATGTAGGACGTATTATCAAAAGCACCCTCGACGTCAAGAAAAGCGCAAATTGCTATTTCCTTGAAATCGAGGGCCTCCTTGGATCTACTAGGAATTCTTGGGATCAGATTTCCAGGTAGCTGTTAGCATGTCAACCAAAAGAGAAGGGATAACTAAATTTGGATATCTATTGTGTTTAAAAATATATTTATATGAGAGACATACTGGAGAGATCGAGGATAAGCAGCACATATTGGACTGGAATGAAGACGAAAGGATTCGCCAAACGGAGATCTAGCGCTAGAACACTAGGCGCACGACCACATAACATAATTAATGTTGCGGTAACCGTCAACACAAGCGGAGAGGCAGCTCTCCACGACGACCAATACGCCGGAGATGCGCGTTCAACGTACAATGATTGGACATGACCCGAGATATCATCCCAAGAAAGTCGCGACCTTCATCCATCCCAGTTAAACCAAGGATTGTTGATACCTTTGGAATTCCTAAACTTCTATTGTCCTACGAAATTACCCGAAATAGAGCAATGCGAAAGAACACAAAATAATATTTGTATCTGGTATTCTGATATGGTTTTAAGAGAAAGCTCTCAGAAACTCCCCATTTTCCCAGGAAAAACAAGAAGTGCTTTCCATGCTCCATCAAACGTAAAGCCTTCTTGGAACTGTAATGATGTTTGCAGCACAGCCTCTTTGATGATTGCCCTCACCGCTACTGTCATAATAATTAGCATAGAAGCTATGCATAGCTCTCATCATCTGATGAACGTTACCGTAATATATGCACTCCAATGCTTTGCGCGAGCATCTTTGGTGTCAGATAAATTTGTGTGTTTAAAGAACAATTATTACGTTTATATACAATTTTATCATTTTATCGCGAAACGTCTCTCGTTTGAATGATGATCTACATGGAATGCTGTTGTCGCCGAAAATGGATTCTTGGTTCTGCGCATTCCGATCAAAGGTTGAATCGAGTACCTAGTCACCAGACGAAATATTGATTCTCTCGTTAATCCGTGGACGAATCGGTGCCAATAACAGCGTTTTTCAGTTTCATCAAGTTTTTCACTTGGGTTTCTAATGTCGCGTATATTCGGATAAATTCAGACTAACCGACGTCCAGAAAGTCCTTATAGGGCTATTACGCGTACAATTCTGTGCACTCTATGCCCACCACGGAGTGGGAGACCGTTCACGGTTGTACGCGCGAGGTACTCGTTTCGTCTGACCTTTAATCGCAGCGTAGAGAATCAAGCCAGTCAAAAAGTTGTACGCTTCCACTGGAGGCATTTCTTGTTTTGATTCGATTGTTTCCGATATAGTGGACGCGTACCTCTTTCAATCAATGGATTGAGTACAATGATAATTCTAACGTGCTTGACCGCGCTGGTGGAGTAGGCATTTGTATCATTTTCACCGTATGGTGGTAACGGTATGATGGTAAGTAAGATAGATCGGTTATCATCGTGAAGAGAACCCCATGGCATACGGTGGGAGTTGAAATCTTCTAGAACCACCTGAGGTGCGATGCATATGGAAACAATATCAATAGATTTTTGCCTTTGATTCGGATTTGACAAGCTATAACATCAATACTTGGACCCGAGAAGAGGCTAATCCGATTGAAATAACAGCATGTTTCAATCCCCAAAACGCTCCTACATAGTGTTTTTTCGGCCCTGGTGAACAATGCTAAAATTGTGAAAGATCTACGACGGAAGTTTACCAGGTTTTGTGTAATGCAAATGCGTTGTGTAAAACCTAGGAAATAATAGGACTGGCAACCTTAATCGGTTTTGTAACAGCACCCATCAAGGGACACTCTAAGGCCTTTACGAGGAAGCTTAGGAGAGGAAACAAGGGACCGTAGAAATTAGTCGTGGCCGGAGGCGTAGCCCTCTTTAGCATTTCTTCTCTGAGCGTTCCTCAAAAGAATGTTTCAGTTTTTCCCCGTATAATTTCTATGCGGGATATGTCGACAGTTCATACGGAGTCTCCACAAAAGCAAAACCTTTCATGATTCTCTTCGAATTTTGCACACCGTACCTTGTTTCAACAATGGGTAACTCTATGGCTCCATTGTTTGTAGCGAACGCAGCTCAACATCCAGCGAAAAGCTTAAAGTGAGGCTGATAGAAAATAAGTTGTTTTCTTATACTCCTCGAGTTTCGCTGAACTAAATTAGTTTCATACCAGAATTTTCACTGACTGAAGCGAAGGGTTCTGGATGGAGCCAAACCCATATTTCGCAATGAAGGCCCCTCTCGGAGACTGCACCATCAATCTTTACTTTCCGGGTGGGTACGTAGACAAAATACTTCTTCGTACACGCCCGAGTGTTATTTAGTTAGATCACGTGATATGTCAATGATGCTAAATGGCTTATCTTTGCTCCAGAAGTAGACCATCTAGGGGCCGGATGTATTAATAGAGATTCCCATTAGTCAACACTATCATGCGGGCTTCAATACCCACCAAAGAAATTTCTATCGCTGGGAAAGGAAAATTAATGCAACGAAATTTAAAAGGAAGTAGTAATAGGGACTGCTGGACAAATGCTTCATCTAGTATCAGTAATCAACAAACACATTTTCGCTGAGCTGTCGGTCATATAGCCCGTTAACAAAGGATATTTTCAAATGGCCACCAGTTATTATTAGGGAATTTTCATTTTTACTTACACACGCCATGTCTGAATTTCCGTCAGTACGGGTAGAAATAATTCCGAATCTTACTTCCAACTCGGGAAAAAAGTGTTCCGCCGGCCCTGCTACCTACAAAAACATGCCTCAGTGATAAAAAAGCGCATCAAGTATTTTCGAAAAATAAAATGTGAGTGTCACTTGCAACTTAAAACCGCCGAAAACATGTATCAACTCAAAGCACACAAAAGCAGAAAAATGAATTAATTTATCCCAACGTAACATACACACGCATCGCACGGTGCAGTGTTAAACTCAATCCAATAACGATGCAAATCAAAAACATGCTAGCCCCACACGGTCCAACTGTGTGCGAGTCAATGCGACCACTGCCAAAACCCCATAGCAGAGGTAGACGCTCCTACCCTGCCGTGCGAACCGAAGTCCTGCATGTACACGAACGGTTGTACCGTTCGAACGATATGGTCATGATGTGACTCGTTTAACAATCGAGCGACGATTGATTAGGGGGTGGGTAAGGGTTTCAGTAACACTTTTTTGCGTTTTTTTTAAACTTTGCGTGAAGCGAAATGATCAAACTTTTGTACATTGATCAATTCGCTTCACGCAATGTTCTAAAAAAATTCGCAAAATTGTGTTTTTTTCATGCTGAAACCCTAAACCACCCCCTCTTAAAACGGACATGCGGTAACCTAGTTGTAAACTATCTAACTACGTATTTGATTGCGTCACTTAGCACATTCTAATGTTGTCGAACATCCATAGCATCTACCACTTATTGTACCATTTAGACAATATTGTCAACATGTTGCTCGTTTGGCAGGTGAGCACCGACTGATACAAAACGAGCACGCGTGACCTGTATAAATAACTTTCCCGTATGTGATGAAACGTTTAGATGCTCCTTTTTGGCGGATCTGCGTAAAATAGGCTTGTAAATTTCACATTTTTCCGTCGTTTTCGAATGATTTTCTAGAAATTCGTGTTTGATTTCTTTCTGGTAGTTGTACATTTGCGAAAATCAATACAAAACACATCTTTTCGATCAGATAGCGCAAAAATGTTGCGATTTCGTTTAGTAGAAAGAAAGATACTGGGAAAATTTCTCATCGCAGATTTTTGGAACGAGAACCCAGTTTTGAAACGTTAGAAATATTCTACTACATAATGCTGAGGGTTCACAACCCTGCCCGCTTCAAAACTCAACGCTCTCTCCTACATAAAAGACACACTTTTTATAAGCTCACACATAATTAACCAAATTAATCTAGTAAATAAAAAATCGAATAAGGAAAAATTGCAACGATTCAATATTACTCGAATCGTGAGCTAGATCATAAAGACAGTAATACGAAATTGTAAATCGGTTAACAAGGATATAAAGAAGAAATTTATTAATTGATCAAAAATTATGAATCATATTGCAATACAAAATTTATCTTAATTTGTTAACGTTACGGAAACTGGACAATGATCTGTGTTGTTAATTCTGTCAATGAGTTGACGTACTGAAATTACGGTTAGAAAAAAAATGTGTGTTACCTAAATGTTACGGAGAAAAATCCGACCACAGTTGCGAAATCTTTTAATATGGTTCACGATCTAGGGAGAAAATGAAGTTCATTTCCATTTTTGTATCATATCCCTCGTCGAAAAATCTGTTCAACAAAAGTGTTACGCTGTTCTACTTCGTTCGATGCTTTGTTAAATATAGAGCTAGTTTCTTACGGGGCTTTGACGTCTTACACGCAACGCAAAATGCATTTTAAATTTTTATTTTGATGGAAAGGAAATTGAGTTAATTTCGTTGATTTAAAAAAAAGAATCACAAGTTTTCTGTCCACGATTTTGTTTTCATATGGGGTTTTCGATTGATGTGCACCGATGTAATGGAGTTCACTGGTTTTGCACTTTCTAGCAGAAGTGTCAATGGAACATACTCAGTTTTCTGCACTTCTGCTAGAAAGTGCAAAAATGGTTCAGGTCCAGTGCACTTCACTACACCGGTGTCAATCAATCGAAAATCCAATAAGGTAAAATCTTGGTAGTTCCAGAATTTCAATCTCTTTGTTCACAAATTTGGTAGCACATTTTTTCGGTGTATCGGACTCATTCATTTTTTATATTATAACGACATTCAATTGATTGTTGATTTAATATTTGGTGAATTGAGAACCGGTTAACTGAAAATACGTATTTCATCTTGCTCTTCGCCCTTACTTCGATACTAGAACATTCCGCCTTGATCCTCATCTTATGAAGTTGAACACTTCCAATGGAAGGCCGGACTAGCGAAAATAGTGCAGAGTACAAAACCACCGACTTGCAGCCCGAACCAGCCCTAGCCGGCTTTGTACTGTCGGGGGTACTGCGCATGCGACGAGCGGGGAAATCTGCAATTGATTTAGTTTGCTACTTCAAATTATCGTAATAACAAACTAAACATTTCTGACATCATTCCGATCCAACCAGAACCATTTCAAAGCATCCCTACCGACCAAACGGTAATATTGAGTCTACACGTTATAGGTAACCGATTGTTTGATTCCTTCCTTCGCGAATAGCATATGCTATACAGCGATTTCCTCGGCAGCCAGAATTCTAAGTACGCATACGTTGCTGGTTGGCACGAGTAGCGATTCAGTTCCCTTCGTGAGTTCAAACCGTGCGGTCGTGAAAATAGCAAAGTAACCAGTACTGGAAAACTGTTTTTCCTTCCCTTCGGATACGGTGGAGTGGGTGGTGATTTTCTCATTCTCTGGTACAAATCTACCTATACATACATGTGCAGAGCAGACCAAGTTCAGTTTGATGGAAGCTGGAGCTAGCGCTAAGCGAAAGAGAAAAATCAATGTCAATCGGTGCCAGTGGAAATTCCAGATGATGTTTATATGGAAGAAAAAATCGATCACAGTCAAATGATATTGATCAAGCCTCGTGAACAGTGGTAGCACTCATCGTCAAGCAGCCGGGGGGAAATGGCCTAGTTAGAATTAGTTGTGCTGACGAAATTTTTGCTCGTTGTCCTTTTATCGCCATGCACGCTAACGATTTTGTTACATAATTAGTTAGAATACAGCGAATTCATCGGAAATTTTCACTATACAGTATTGAAGTATTCCACAACACTTCTACGTTAGTCAATTGCATAACGACAAAGTTTTCATTTGTTATTTTTTGGATTTGTTAAATTCTTTCTGACGTCGGCTGTGAGAAACTGCGTTCCCCTTCCAAGTATAATTTTTCCGGGTTCAAACGAAAGAGATTCGCAGCCCCATTTCAAACCAGTCCGTTTAGTGTCAGTAAAGGTAGTGTGGTGGTGCGCTCGGGATACGAGGCGAAATCCTGGCGTGGTGTAGTGTTGGTAGCTACCATGGTACGTGTTAGTGAAAGGAGTCGTTCGACGATGGAAAATTCCACCCTTTGCGGTCTGCAGCGAAATCATGCCACAGGTTCTGAATCTGGAGCGAAATTCATCTCTCGTGCTCACGTGCTGCCCATTTTGACAGCGAATCAGTTGCAGCGGGAAATAATTGGCACGCTACCGACTAAAACGGGTGGAGCCCGGTTGGTGGGTGGGTAGCTGCCTGCCTGGTTGGAGTTTGCCCGAGCGACAACGGGATGGTTATCAGACGGTGAACTTTGTCGTGCTTTGAATGGGCGAGCTGTTGAGCGGTGTTATATTTCAGCGAATCGTGCGTTTAAGATCGATCGGTCGGTGTGCCTACGGGGGTCAGTCGTTGGTTCAGCGGAATTGTATATGGTAATTGTAAACTGGGGCACCGTTCGGCATTGAAAGAGAAAATTGTATATATTGAACAGAAGCTAGGAAATGATAGAAACCGAAGCACGTGCTATTTCCATTCTCTGATATGATTGGAATGTGTAATTGGAAAATAATTTATTTCAACGGAACTAATGCATCACAGATTATATTTGTTAAATATTAAATCATAACAAACTTTATCAACAGTGATTTTGCAGTTTTGATATATAAATGAAGAAAAAATAGGTGGTGGAGATCCACAATCAGTTCGTGCTATACCTAATAATAGTAGAGAATGCATTTTTTGTCATTGCAAAAATAAACCAAAATCTAATTGCAAGTAGATTGTGATTAAGTCCTGTAAACTATCTTGAATTTATAGTAGTGGATAGTGTTGAATTCTAAGTAAAACGATTTGTGTTTTGTAAAACGGAGCTCTGCCTAATTACACCGCGTTGAATATATTCGAATACACTACCAGAATGTATTCAAATAATATAGTAGATATGTTTCATTTCAATACTTGTTTTATTTGCCGTACTTCTTATATAGAGTAGTTACAGCATATGTTGGGAAATTATCCGTTTAGCCTTTCTCCTGTAGAAAGGCTATGCAATCACTCTAAAAATCGACTTCATAACCGAGGTCCGGAGGGCTGAGTCTCTTATACAATTCAACTAAGATTGTCGAGTTCGTCAAATGTCTGTGTGTGCGTATGTGTGTATATGTGACCAACAATTGCACATCGGTTACTCGGAGATGGCCGAACCGATGGAATCGAACTTAATCTCAAATGATAAGGTACAACATTCCAATACGCTGCTATTGAATTTCTTTTAACTTGGCTTCCGGTTCCGGAGTTACGGGTTGAAGAGTGTGGTCACGCATGAAATTCCCATATAAACCAGAATCAGCATGTTATCTAAAAGATGAAAAACTTCATAAAATGTGTTCTAAATAGCTTGGATTTATAGTTTCAGTTCACTGATGCCAAATAAACGGAAACTTCGGGGAAATGGCTTAGTTCCTGAATTGAATTCACGGCTGCTTCTTAGAAATGTCGGACTTGATTTTCTCAAATTTAGTCTCAAAGGAATTTTGGTTCCTGTGTTACGGCTTGAAGTATGCGGTGTCATTCCAAATTTCCACATTAACCGGTATAATAATTATATCTAAATGTTTGAGGTTATATTTCGGCTTTCAGTTTGGAGTAAATGTCAAACACGGTCTATATATTTTTATCCGACGTTTCGGCGACGTACATTGCGCCTTCTTCAAGAAATCTAAAACAATTATATTTAGTGACATTTACGTTACAAGATGCACTGATTTGCTTAAAAAACACTTTCTAAGTTTGTTACCGCGTTATCGTCAAACACACCTTTGTTTTCAGGTAATATCGTCATGTATGTCATGTATCTCGGGTCGGATAAACGCAATGCTTAGTAATCGCATTCTTTGCTCGTCACTGCGACAGGCTGAGATACGGAAGTTGAGAATTTGCGGTTGTCCTCAGGGTAGCGTTCTGTCACCTTTGTTATGGAACTTGGTAGCCGACGGCTTGTTGGAGAAACTCATTGAGCTTGGATTTCCAACATTCCTGCATCGGAACAATCTTTGGTCAGTGCAGACGAACTTTTGGAAGGACCTGTGGTCTCAATACTGTCATACGGATGCCTTGTGTGGAGGCAGAGGGGAGAGGTGATCAGGGATGCCAAAGGTACCGGTAAGCTACATTTTTTTCGGTATATTTACATATGCACAAGCCGTACAGCCCGCTACAGCGACGCATCACTACAGCTCTTGCCAGAACGGTAGCCAAACCGAGTACATTTTCCCGTACAGCAGTAGAATACATTTTTGTTTTGCTGCTGTACTCCGACTGCTCGGTGAGAGTGTAGCGTAGTAAAGTGTGTTCTCTCGCTTTGTACACGTTTCTCTGCATAGTCAAAGGGAGAGGTCCGCACACGAAAGCGTTAATGCCGGTCGTGGAATAAACGAACCGCATTCATTGTTGTCGTTTGTGATTGAAAATATTGAATAGATTAAAAATATTAAAAAGTGTAAAATAAGAAAAGAGAAGCTGTACCGCTCGCTTCTGGTAGCTGTACTGGGGGCAGTATTTTTTGTCATGTTACTGCTTTGCTTACAGCCTGCCGTACAGCGCTGGGCGTCCTGCAATAGCGAACGACAGTAGCGTTGAAAGAGAAATGAGAATGTAGGCAGAAAAATTACAGCCGCCGAAAAGGTAGGCATTTTGCATCCTTGGAGGTGATGACAGTCCAATCAAAGCTTAAGCATCTGCAAAGAATGGCGCTCATAGCGTCGACTGGTGCTTTCACCACAACACCGACTGCTGCTCTTGCGGCACTTCCAAATATAAAACCATTACACATACACCTCAAACAAGAAGCACTATCATGTGCATACAGACTGCAGGGCATTGGGACAAAAACTATGTTGATCTTGCTACACCCAAAATAAAAATCTCTTTCAATAGTTGCAAGCGACAATCTCTTGCAAATAATGCTAGCATCGCTTGCAATTTTGCAGTGAAAGCCGCTTGCAATTGTGGCAAGCATATAAAATCACTTCATCTCTTGCTATACGTACATACGTTTCTTCAACACAAATGTCAAAAGATTACCTCTACATTCACAGGCTGGTTGGTATAGCAACGCACGGCGAGTTTTTATTTTCCGTCTACTTTTTATTCATTCCTCACCACCATCATGAAACGCAGTTTTGTGACTTATTCATTACACACGAGACGGCATCAAATGGCGGATGTGCCGATTATACGAGTTTTAACGCTCTATCCACATGTGCTAAGATAGAAAAGTGTCTATAGTCACTGCAATGATGCATAAGGACGTGAGTTCAAATCTGGGTGCGTCTTTCACTTTTTTATTAATCGTGTAATCATCCAAATGTTTATATACGACTTTTATCCAATCATAATCGTCTGATAGCATGGTTGGATGAACTAAGTGTTGGTTAATGATCTCCCCGCGGAGGGCTAATTTTTCAATGCCAGCTGCCTTTTTTATTTAACTCAAATTACTTACCAATACACATACATCGCTAATACATAGGCAAAAATCGTTTTTTCTATTTCTTGCATTACATGCAAGGAAGCTTCTTGCAATTTTTGCACATTACCAGAATGCTTGCAATTTTCGCTCATATTTATTGCATTAATGTAAGCGATTCTTGCAGGGTCTGTTTTGGGTGTACCGACTGTGGTCACAAATGGTTACAGGGTGTCAGATATTCTTGCTCCCAGTGATATTACACTCACATGTAGTTTTCCTTACTAGACATGTGAAGATTTCTTCTCGAAAGGAGTGGTTATATGGCAATATGGAGAGACAACAACCTACGCAAGTGATCTGTTGCACTGACAGCTCCCTGCTGGACGGACGCGCTGATGTTGGTGTCTACTGTCGGGAAATAAGATTGGAGCTGTCTCACTCGCTAGGTAGATACTGTATTCCAAACAGAAATCTTCACGATTATGGGCGGGTTACAATCTGCCCTTCAACAAAACTTGTCCTTTAGAGTTAAAAACTTCGGCTCCGATAGTCAAGCTGCAATCAAGGTCCTTAATTCAGATAAATTATGGTTCAAACTAGTGATCGCATGCCAAACCCAAATCGAAGAGCTTCCTTGCATGGGTGCCGGAACATTCCGGTATTAATGGAAATGAATGGGCTGACTAATTGGCCACACACCTAGGTCTCGAGAACGTATTTCACGGCTTGATCTGTAGAGGCATTACAGACTAATCGTGAGTTATCAAACAACCACAGAAAACGGTGAAAAATGAAAAGTTGTCCGCAATATTGGAATAGCCATTTTTATTTTTTTTATTTTGATACATTTAAACTCAAATTCGTGTTTATAAATCACAAAACCTCGATTTTGTCTGAAATACCACTTATTCTTTTAATGGAGGTCCGCCATATTGGATCGACAATTTTGAATTTCGAAGAACTGACTTCAGATTTGTAATCAGCGATGTCTAAAACCCGCAATTCCATATAATTGTTACAAAATATTGACATTCTACGACGAATAATTCATCGAAAGTGTTCTCAAAACAATAAACGCGGTTATCTCAAAATATCATTTTTCAAAACTGTGTAGTCTCATTTGAAAACTGTTCATCTTTTGACCTCTCGAAAGAAAACCTTTTTCATTGGAGGAATGACCTATAAAATCCACAAATTCTTTGTATGCATTCATTATTTTTAGTGAAACCTTGAAGTGGTGAAAGGAAAATAGTTGGAAAAAGTCTAAAAACTTGATCTCGCACAATCACGTCAAATTTGATGTTTTTTATCCATATTTTATCCATCATTACTCCAATAAATTTAGGATACTTTGGAGCCTTAGTTTTGTGTTTCAGACCTATTCTAAGGCAGCAGGCTATATGCAGTTTTGGAATTCCACGGGCACCTAACTTTAGACAGAACGTCAACACGGGCGCCATTTTGTGTTTTCTAGTCTTGAAAAAAATTGTGAATGAAGACAAAAATAAAAGCTTTTTGAACCCTAAAACTATTTCCTTCATTGGCTCACAAAAAAAAACGAAATAGTTGTTATGCTCATCTAACCACTTTTTACCGGCTCGAGCGGTATTCTTCAATTCATGAACTGAATTGAACTGACACTTCAAAGACATTTATCACACAGCAACTGGTCGGTGCTAAGTCAGATCGGACTAAGTGACATTGTATTCATTTCGAGAAAAACGAGTTCAATGTTTGAATCGCAGCATCCTTTACATTATAATTCTTGCTTATTGTAACATATTTCAAATCAGTCGAATATAGCTGAAAAAATCTTAATCCAGCGCTATGATTATCTCCTTTTTTAAGGTTTTACGACTTAGTCCGGTCTGACTTAACACAAACCAAATGGGAGTATCAAAACTCATCGAAGATCTCTGCATAAAAATAATGATCGTTGATACGGCAAATGGGAAAAAACTCCGTATCGAGAGAAACAGTGTTTTTCAGAACTTCAAACTAATTATTTCTCACCAACCATGCTACTCCCTGCTACATGTATTGTTTACTTTAGTTAGGGGAATTATAGTTAAAACCGACACCTTAAGCTTAACAATTTTTCTAAGTTGCCACAAAACCAATAAAATTATAGTTTTTATGCAGAATTCTTCTTCAGAAAATTCTTAACAAGACTTAATTTTTTCAGCGCTTCAAAAAATTAATTTCATTAAAAATTATTGGTTGTAAAAACTTGGAAAACAAAGTGACTTTTTGTAGGCACTGCGGGTAAAACCGACACCCTATAGGGGTAAAATCGACATCCCCTTTAATTTATTTTCTCTCCACTTTATTAAAATCTTTATCTTTATTAAAAATGAGATATATGCGTGAATAATAAAGTGTGAGTATGTATGATGCAAATATGTGCTTTTTATTGCTTCATCATGTAGTGAGGGGAAGAAAGTTCGAAAGCGTAGTACTATAAATAAGAGTATTTTATGCTATAGGATTATTTTTTGATGAGTATTTCCAAATAATCCTTGCGCACATCATTGCAACCTCCAGTGTCATATTATTTCGTAAGAGAAGATTTGCAAGCGTTCTACGTTCTGCTAATTGGATTCATTCACTTATAAGTGACACACACACTTCTTAGTAAAACTATCTTTTTCAGATTTGATTTTTCGGACTCTGATCATCAACGATCTATTGGGGTATACATAAGATCATTTTCTCATTGTGATAAAGTTCGTCTATGACAAACCAAGAGAACACTAGAAATTCGGTTTGATGAGCTTTTTGCAGAAATAGCAACAGCTTCGATAGAATCAGATAAGCAAAGATTCCAATTTTTGATTTTTAAAGAGACTTACAAGAAATAAACACAATAAAAGTATTTCTGTGCATTTCTGTTGATACTATAGTGTTCTAATAGGCTAATTGAAGTGTCACAAATTCCCCAGTATTTTGAAATGAATCGCAAGTATACACAACCATCTTAACAGCGTGTCGGTTTTACCCTAACCATAGGGTGTCGGTTTTACCCCAACAGCGCACATTTTTTTTATAAATGCGATTAAAAATATTGAATTTCTCAAACTCGTCTCTAATGCACCTAGTCGATCATAGGACAGGCCGATAATAATAGGTACTGAAAAATGTGGTGATTTGAAAAGGTTTTGTTCGGTTAAAACCTTAAAATCTACCAACGAAATTTAACATCCAGACGAGTATGAACGCTGCTTTCGTATGTTTTGTTTATTTTTATGACATTCGGCGTACTAACGTAAATCCAATTTTTCTTCAAATGCTCTAAATAAACGTACTAATAATAATGTATCATGAAATGAATAAAAATTTGATTTCTAGGAAATGTTGTGGGGTGTCGGTTTTTCCCACAATTCCCCTACTCTTTGCCGGACTGCAGTTGAATCTCTAGATGTCTACTGGTCTAGTAGAACTTCTCTGGGGCTCATATATACTGACAAGTTTATTCTCCGCAAGCCTGATCTGGAGAGTTTTAGGTGATACTCATTTTTGCAGCTCATCCTTGGTCTTCGATCGGAGTTTAAATGTATCGATAGTTGAAAGTGATTTAATGTCAGCGGAAGTTTTCCTGGGCGTCCGGTTGAGATGGTCGGGTTCGGGTTTTTGGATCCGCAACCCGCACCCGACCGGAACCTGACGAGTTTGGAGTCGGGTTTGTGTTCCATAAATTCAAGCTTCTTGTGTTCGGATCGGGTTCCGGGTTTACAAATTTGAAATTGTCGGGTTCGGATCGGGTCCGGGTTTTTGAAATTTGGAATTTTCGGGTTCGGGACAATATAAGACTCAATTGCGCCGAAGTGTCATGAGTGCAATCTTTTTTGCTACATAATAAATTAAAATTATACATTAAGATATAACGTTGTATATTGTTAACAGAAAATGATAATTAAATTTAAATGCAGCACGATGTGTATACTCGTAGCATAGTTGCGATCCACGAGGTGCTTTTAAACCATTGGCTACAAAGGCCGTCGCAGTCCGGCACAACTTGACAATTCCCATATATTGAACTCGTAAATTTGGTGGTACTCAAATTGAGCAACTTTTGAAAAAGGCACATAGTCTTATTTATTTTTTTTTAAAGCAGACAATTCAAAGAGTTTTATCCCAAAATTTAATTTCTAGAGACTGTCTTTGTTCCGACAGACTTAAACAGAAAACATAGTAGATTACATTTTGAATAAAAAAACTTAAAATAAAATTATCCGATGGTATAAGTGACGAAAAACTTTGGATTTGAACTAGCGTCTCTCCAGGCTCCGAGTCCTCCGACAGAAAACTTACCGCTGGGTTCTGTCTGTCCCTGGTTTAACTAGAATTACCAAATAGGCTGAAAGCAAATGAAGGACACGTTGAATCTTTACCTAGATAAATTTGAATGATGTAGTACAGGCGCTAGATGCACTGATGGCGTTCATAACGTACGTTTCAAAACAAACATTTTACTTGCAACTTCTACAAATCTACTAATGACTTGAATAGAACACACAGTATTTTTGCGATCAATTAGTTGAAATTGTGGAAATTCCTGTATTTTCATGAAGGAATGCGGATCGTGCGACGGCCCAGCCTAGGAACAATCTGACAGAAAGTGCTTGTTTCATGTATGTACCGCTGATTTGATAGTGGCGCTAGTATACCATCATCATATGAGTGCCATGAACAACAATGACTTGTTGATCCGGATTTCCTACATGAATTTCCACGATTTTAAGGTATTAATTGCAGGAATATTGTGCGTTCTGTTCAACCATTAGCAGATTTCTAAAAGTTTGGAATCGTTCCAGGAACTCCATTGAAGATGTTGAAGCATCTCTACCGTACTATCTGATACATAAAAGAAATTATGTACCCCATCATAGATCGTCTTAACGCTAATGATATTATATGACATCAAGAACGCGTGAGAGAAGCTTGTTTGACGCCCTTCTCAACAATTTTAATCGTACCAAGCAGTAACCTGGGTGACGTCGTGTAAACTGTCGAATACGAATTGCCATAGCTTAATTTAATACATGTAATAAATTATACAAAACTGCTCTTGCATGAATAGTTATCGATAAAAAAAATTAGAAATTTTAATTATGTACGACGAGCAAGGTTGTTTAAAACTGATTACGTCATCATCAAGCTTTTTGTTTCACCATCAATTGGCCACCGATTTATCCTACTTTCCAGTTAAGATATCGACAATCCAGTTAAGTTTCTCAGAACAATACAAATTCTACGTTCAGTAATAGTTAATACAAATGCGAATTCCACTCACCAGTGATTTGTTTTGTCATAGGCAGATATAACTGAACGCATATGGTCTACCTTAGGTTCGAGCGATTCTATCATTCTTGTATGAGCCTAGGATCTAGCTCGGATGCCTCAAATTAAATATCTTTGGGATCTTTGATTGATTATCCATATTAACAAGTCAGGTTATGATCGGATTTTTTAAATTATAATTTTCGGGTTCGGGTTTTACAATTTTTTTATTCTCGGGTTCGGATTTTTCAATTTTCAAATGTTCGGGTTCGGGTCTGGTTTTCAAATATTATAATTTTAGGCTCGGGTCGAGTTCGAGTTTATCAATATTCAAGCTCTCGGGTTCGGGTCGGGCTCGAGTTCCAAAAAATCTAAACCCGACCATCTCTAACGTCTAGCGGAATTCTTATCAGATTACTAATATCATCCAAGAGTTACGTCGCGTTGTTTTGATGACATCTCCGTTAAAATGTCAATTTTATTTCCATCATTTTAATTCTCATGTCACAAAGTTGACTTATCAGTACTAGTGCCCGCCGCTAGATCACATTGCACAGTGGCACCTCTCCATACAAAGTTTTTAGAAAATTATAAAAATTGGTTAATATGGCTAAAAATTGGGGTTTTAACTAATTTTGGGTCACTGAATCCATTTCTGCCGTCAGTTTTCGAAAATTCTCTTTTCGACTATTTTTATGATAACCCATTTGAAGGGGTTGGTCGTTAAAGCGTAAATATAATAATAGTAGCCAATCACATTTGAAGTTGGAAGGTACAAATAATTCGAATGAATTGAATTGAACAGAAATCCTCGACATCACTTGCTTCAGCGACATGTTAAAAATTCATTTTTTATCCAATTATTTTAAAATTTTGAGATATTTTTGTTTAAGCCAAGAGAAATTTTACTTGGCAGAATATAGATAAGGTTTTAATGACACAGCTCGTGAGCATCAAAATAAAAGAAATGAGGGATTCCATGAGAAACCGGCCGACCGCAAAGTTTGACCATTGGCGATTCGAACGAAACTTTGCGGTTGTATTCAGTAAACGAATCTCCATGATTTTCTCTGCCAATTACAATATTTTGATGCAAGAGCAATTTTACAAAAGGGCGTAGACGTTTCTACGTGCATTAATTTCAAACTTGTTTTGTTCGATTACCGTACTTTATACAGCAAGACTATGAGAACGAGTTACAGATAATTAATACTTCTGTACGAAAAAAATATGCACTAAAAAAAATTGTAATGGTTTTGGTGGTGCAGGTGGCAACAGGTAGAACGGAACCTCAAAGCAAAACGATAGAATAGCCAAGCTGTTACTTACCAAAGCCTTTCGCTTAACAACTCCGCTTATGCGCCATCGATTTCGAATTGTAATCGATGCGAAGTTGCATGTTAGTTTTCCCGGCTAGCGAAATCAGGGCGGGTTTACTAGAAGGAATTATTTCGTTCACCCAACGTACTCGGAACAAGTGCAAACAAATTCTAAACCGTTACTCAAGCGAGACTCAATAAATCGGGCTTCACTCACTGTAAGTCCTAACACTCACTGACTCATTTTGATAATTATATAATATGCATCGATATGTTTCAAACTATTTATAACGGTATTTTAATATAAAAAAGATCTGACCTGTTCTGTTGTTATGCGCATGCTGCCGGTCGACGACGACGACGAACTAGCGTTAGCACTTTAGGTTTCAAAATATTGTGTCACTTTTCAGAAAAATAAAAAAATTACATTAAAAATTTAAATTAAAAATAAAATTCTTTAATTTATTGTATTTTGTCAACAAAAATCTAAAGAGAAAACAAACATTTTGAATGTAATTGGATGATGGAAAACTTTTTCTAACAATAAGTTTATACATATATAAAATTTCATACTAATTGGCATACAAAACTGTAATTTTATTACAGAATATAATTCTAAGTATTATTTTAAATCAAAATACATTTAACAAAATTCTTCCAAAATGCGATAGTTGTCGAGATATTTGGAATTTTGCTACAACATAAACAATTTTTTTATTTATGCTCGTTACACCATCATAAAATGTCATCGATCTGATGTTTATCGTTCTAAAGACGCAAAAGAAACATTTTAAGTGTTTTTGGACCATGGAGAAGCTTTCAATAAAAAAGTTTTCCTAGCAACAACTTTTGACATATTTTTATAATTCATACTATTTGCAGTCTAAATTACAATACTGTAATAGGTCTTCTGATAAAAACCTATTGTTGTTGATGGAGAAACGTGAATAACTATTAAAAAGGTAGTAACAAAAAATAGGGTTGATAAAACAAAACTAAAAATATTTTGAGAATTAGAACATTCAAGAAAGTTTTTGTTATGAGCATTTTGATTTAAAATGGCGATTAGGAAATTTTTTGTTAAATGCATTTTGACTTAAAATAATAGTTAAGATTCTGTAACAAAATTACAGTTTTGTATTACATGTATAAAATTATTGTTAGAAAAACTTTTTTACCGATAAATTCTCCATCGTGTAATTACATTCAAAATGTTTTTTTTTCTCTTTTTTTGTTTGTGTTGACAAAATTAAAAAAAAAATGGGTTTTTTGAAATTTAAATTTCTAACGTAAATTTTTATTTTTGTGAAAAATTACATATTTTTTCAACGCATATTTTTTTGTACAGAAGTATTAATTCTCTGCAACTCGTTCTCAGATAGTTTTGCTGTATAAGATACCGTTATCTATTTCTTTTTTCGAAAATGCTACACGCCCCTTTTAAAAACTGCTCTTGAGTCAAAATAATCTTATTGACTGTGGAATATGTTTAGTCTTCCATGCCGGTGAAATGTGTAAAATTTCATGGGAATCCAAGATGGTCGTTCACGATTTTAAAAATTTGGCGGATCTTCGTGGAATTCCTAAAATGTTTTCGTATTTCATCATAAATACAATAATCACCTACGAAGAGATCTTTCAAATACGATACAGTGACCTTCGAATTAAGTCAGTCAAATTGTGCATTTGTTTATATTTTTTCTGTTTTAAAGGTCAATTAGCATAATTGAGTTATTGTAATAGTTACTAATATACCGATACACAACATCAAGATATTAGAGTCAGTCTCTACGCATCGCTCGATCGAGATAGAAGTGTTTTGTTTTCGGTCTGTTGGAAAAAGAACAGTGCAGTAATCCGCGTTCAAGGTTATTTTGCCATTCTCTGCCTCTTCGAGGTTTGGACTTTTATTCTTTTGTGCGTGTGTTAACCGTTAGGCCACATTCCTCAACCTTTTGTTCGTAAAGCGAGGATTGAACAATAACCAGCTATTTAAGCTGGACTGGTGCGTCGTGGGAAACGAGTATACAGATAAGTGAAATCTACCTTTTTGATACATTTACGGCTTTTTCCCGTCTGCGCGGGTGCTGACCCCGTGCATTGACGGTGTCGATGGCTTCCTCCCCGGATGGCCAAATGGAGATCGAGTCGACTCCTAAGGCTCTCCCCCGACCCAAACAATATCCAGAGCTCTCGATCGGTCCCTTTGTGGTCTTCTTTCGGCCCAAAACAAAATCGCTGAATCTATTACAGATTTCAAAAGACCTGACGGAACGGTTCACGGCTGTGACCGAAATAAAAAAGGTCCGCTCAGACAGGCTGAGGGTCGTGCTGACTAACTCAAAGCAGGCAAACGATATTGCTTGCTGCGAGCACTTTACGAAGGACTATCACGTGTATATTCCAGCTGTAAAAGTACAGTCTGAAGGCGTTGTCACCGATGACAGTTTGACATGCGAGGATCTGCTGCAGTACGGGGTTGGCCGTTTTAGAGACCGCATACTTCAGCCAGTGAAAATACTCGAGTGCAAGCGTTTGCACTCAGTAGTAGTTGCGGGGGATGGTTCAAAAACGTACCCCCAATCAAACTCTTATCGGTTGACCTTCGCTGGTACCGCTTTGCCAAATTACGTCCTCTTGCACAAGGTTCGTCTGCCTGTGCGTTTGTTTGTGCCGCGGGTCATGAATTGCACAAAGTGTAAACAATTGGGTCACACAGCCACCCATTGTAGCAATAAGGCCCGCTGTGGAAAATGCGGGGAGAATCATCTAGATGATTCGTGCAGTGAGAATGCTGAGAAGTGTCCTTACTGTGCAGAGAATCTGCATGATATCTCGGCATGTTCCGCGTACAAACTACGCGGGGATAAACTAAAACGTTCCCTTGCGGGACGATCCGAACGTTCTTTCGCAGAAATGCTAAAGAAAGCTACACCACCAACCTCAACAAACATCTATGCTCACTTGCCTCCTAACGAGGGCGAGGCTGATGACCCACAAGAGGGAACATCTACTAGGGCGCCTAGAAGTTATAGGAAGAGGAGGAATATTTCCTCTCCTAAAGTTCGTTGTAAAGGCCAGAAGGTATCCCTTGACGGGACTCCGAAAGTCACATCTATTGGAAGTGTTGCAACCAAACCGAAGCAATTAGCTCCTGGTCTCGGAGGATTAAACTCAGAGAAGGAGTTCCCAGCACTTCCCGGAACATCAAAAATCCCAAGTGTTCCTCTGTTTCAGTTCGAGAATAATCGCGGCACTGGAATTATCAAACTCTCGGACATTGTGGACTGGATAATAAAAACTTTCAATATAACTGATCCTATTAAAAGTCTTATGTTAGCTTTTCTCCCTACAGTGAGAACATTTTTGAAGCAGTTGACTGCTAAATGGCCCCTCCTCTCAGCGATTGTATCCTTCGATGGCTAACTCATCGAACGAGGTCACGGATTTGATCACTGTTCTACAGTGGAATTGCAGAAGTATCATCCCGAAAATCTATTCCTTCAAAATTTTAATAAATAATTTGAGTTGCGATGCATTTGCATTATGTGAAACTTGGTTAACTTCCGACATAGATCTCAACTTCCACGACTTTAATATTATTCGCCTGGATCGAGACACCCCCTATGGAGGAGTGCTTTTGGGGATCAAAAAGCGCTATTCCTTCTACAGAATTAACCTTCCCTCGATAACAGGTATTGAAGTTGTCGCTTGTCAAGTAACAACCAAAGGCAAAGATCTTTGCATAGCTTCCATATATATTCCCCCCAACACCGCGATTGGGCATCGCCGGCTACATGACATCATAGAATCCCTGCCTGCACCGCGACTAGTTTTAGGCGACTTTAACTCTCACGGTACGGAATGGGGTTGCCTTTATGATGATAACCGTTCCTCTTTAATTCACAATATTTGCGACAACTTCAACATGACAATTCTAAACACGGGTGAAATGACACGGATTCCTCCCCCACCTGCGCGCCCAAGCGCATTAGATTTATCCCTTTGCTCGACCTCGCTAAAGTTAGAATGCGCGTGGAAGGTAATCCCTGATCCCCACGGTAGCGACCATCTGCCGATCGTAGTCTCAATCAATAACGGCTCAAGGCCATTGGAAACAATCAATATTTCGTATGACCTCACACGAAATATCGATTGGAAGAGCTATGCTGCCGCGATATCCGACAACATCGAATCTACTCAAGAACTTCCTCCGGAGGAAGAGTACAGCTTTTTGGCTGGCTTGATTCTCGACAGCGCGAATGAAGCTCAGACTAAGCCAGTACCCGGCGCGAACATACAAAAACGTTCTCCCAATCCCTGGTGGGACAAAGAGTGCTCAGACGTGTACGCAGAGAAGGCCGCCGCGTTTAAGACCTTCCGGAACGACGGGTTACCCGCTAGTTTTCGACAGTACGCGACGTTAGACAAGCGAATGAAGAGTTTGATGAAAGCCAAAAAACGCGGTTATTGGCGCCGGTTCGTCGACGGATTAACGAGAGAAACATCGATGAGCACTCTTTGGGGAACAGCCCGACGTATGCGAAATCGAAACAGTACTAATGAGAACGTGGAATATTCAAACCGTTGGATATTCGATTTCGCCAAGAAGGTTTGTCCGGATTCCGCCCCGGCACAGAAGATCTACCGCGCCGCGTCCCGTCACGATAACGCGAACGAAACACCTTTTTCGATGGTGGAGTTCTCACTTGCTCTCTTGTCGTGTAACAATAAAGCTCCAGGGCCAGACAGAATCAAATTCAACTTGTTGAAGAATCTGCCAGACTCTGCCAAGAGACGCTTGTTGAACTTATTTAATAAGTTTCTTGAGGCTAACATTGTCCCACACGATTGGAGGCAAGTGAAGGTCATCGCCATCCAAAAACCAGGAAAACCAGCCTCCGATCACAATTCGTATCGACCGATCGCAATGCTGTCCTGTATCCGGAAGTTGTTCGAGAAAATGATCCTATTCCGCCTCGACAAATGGGTCGAAACAAATGGCTTACTGTCAGATACACAGTTTGGCTTTCGCAAAGGCAAAGGGACGAACGATTGTCTTGCGTTGCTCTCAACCGAAATTCAAATGGCCTATGCTAGTAAAGAGCAGATGGCATCAGTGTTCCTAGATATAAAGGGGGCTTTTGATTCAGTTTCGATCAACATTCTTTCAGAGAAGCTGCACCAGCATGGTCTTTCAGCGACTTTAAACAACTTTTTACTAAACTTGTTGTGGGAAAAGCACATGCATTTTTCGCATGGTGACTTATCGACATCACGATTTAGCTACATGGGCCTTCCCCAGGGCTCATGTCTAAGCCCCCTGTTATACAATTTCTACGTCAACGACATTGATGAATGTCTTGACAATTCCTGCACGTTAAGACAACTTGCAGACGATGGCGTGGTGTCTGTTACGGGACCCAAAGCTGTCGATCTACAAGGACCATTACAGAATACCTTGGACAATTTGTCTGCATGGGCTATTAAGCTGGGTATCGAATTCTCCACGGAGAAAACTGAGCTAGTTGTATTTTCTAGGAAGCGTGAACCAGCACAACTACAGCTTCTATTAATGGGTCAAACTATAGCTCAGGTCTTCACAGTAAAAAATCTAGGGGTCTGGTTCGACTCGAAAGGTACTTGGGGATGCCATATTCGGTATCTGAAACAGAAATGCCAACAAAGGATCAACTTTCTTCGTACAATAACCGGAACGTGGTGGGGTGCCCACCCAGGAGACCTAATTAGGTTGTATCAAACAACGATACTGTCGGTACTGGAATACGGATGCTTCTGCTTTCGATCCGCCGCGAACATACATTTCATCAAACTCGAAAGAATTCAGTATCGTTGTTTGCGTATCGCCTTAGGGTGCATGCAGTCGACCCATACGATGAGTCTCGAAGTCCTGTCGGGCGTTCTCCCGCTGAAAAATCGATTTTGGGAACTCTCATATCGATTGCTCATTCGATGCGATATCTTGAACCCGTTGGTGATTGAAAATTTCGAAAGGCTTGTTGAGCTCAATTCTCAGACCCGTTTTATGTCCCTGTACTTTGACTACATGGCGCAAAATATTAATCCTTCTTCTTACAATCCCAACCGTGTGCATTTCATAAATACTTCTGAATCTACTGTTTTCTTCGACACATCCATGAAAGATGAGATTAGTGGAATTCCGGACCACATACGCCCACAAGTGGTTCCAAATATTTTTTATAATAAATTCCGAGAAGTCGACTGTTCTAAGATGTTTTATACTGACGGATCAAACCTCGAAGGGTCCACTGGCTTCGGTATTTTCAATCAAAAGTTCACCGCCTCCTACAAACTCAGTGACCCTGCTTCAGTTTACGCCGCAGAACTAGCTGCTATTCAGTATACCCTTGGAGTCATTGACACATTACCCGCAGACCATTACTTCATCGTCTCGGATAGTCTGAGTTCTATTGACGCTATTCGCTCGATGAAACATGGAAAGCATTCCTCGTATTTTTTGGGGAAAATACGGGAGCTACTGAGTGCTTTATCTGACAAATCTTTCCAGATTACCTTGGTGTGGGTCCCTTCTCATTGCTCCATTCCGGGCAATGAGAAGGCGGACTCCTTAGCTAAGGTGGGTGCCATTGAAGGTGACGTTTTTGAAAGACCAATTTGCTTCCACGAATTTTTCAGTATTACTCATCAGAGAACCCTCGAAAGTTGGCAAACCTCGTGGAGCAACGGGGAGCTAGGAAGGTGGCTACATTCGATAGTCCCTAAGGTATCGACGAAACCTTGGTTCAAGGGGATGGATGTGGGTCGTGACTTCATTCGTGTGATGTCCCGACTCATGGCGAACCATTACACGCTGGATGCACATCTCCGACGTATTGGGCTCGTGGAGAGTGGTATCTGCGCTTGTGGCGACGGTTATCACGATATAGAGCACATAGTCTGGGCGTGCACCGAGTACAGTTTCGCCAGGTCTCGGCTTATGGACACCCTCCGGGCCCGAGGAAGACCACCCAACGTCCCGGTTCGAGATGTGTTGGCAAGCCGCGATGTCCTCTATATGTCCCTTATATACACCTTCATAAAAACCATCAATATCCAACTTTAACTGCCCCTTTTTCCTTATCATTCTCAGAAACGCTCTCTTCCACCTGTACCATACACCCACGATGGTTTGATGCGACTCCAAGGCGACACAAAACATCCCTGTCAAATGAGCCAACAAACACGGGACCTAAAGCACGAACATCACACGCACAACTCGAAATGTAGCCGATCAACATCTGAGCCGCACTACGAAATCGTCTGGAGAAACCCCTGCCATCTTAAGAACGACCACCCGGCGTCCCAGTACATGATTCTTCCTGATGAAGGCCACCCTGATTCTGTAATCCATCCGTTGATCTCCCGAAGTCTGAAACTGAAATAATGTTCTCCCCCTGCCATGTTTGTCCACCCTACTTCCCCTGACTCTTATACACAGAAGTAACACCCCTCCCCCCCCCCCCTCAAATATCTTCATGAAGCATTTAGCTCTTCTTGCCTTTTCTAGTTTTAACTATTATATTATATGATCTCGTTGAAAATGCCCAACTCTACTACCACATAAAATAACTCTAATTAATGTCTCCGAATCTTTACAAAATTTAATCACGCCCTCTAATTATTTCTACTTTTAAGATAGCCGTATAAATTTTCCCCCTTAGTTAAACATTATTTGCTCCAATAATCTCATTGCTAAAAATGTCAAACCATATTGCCATAGAAACTAAATGACCCCCTAATCTTACGAAAATTATATTACCCCCTTGTATATGTATAGCTAATCAATATGTAATCCCCTAGTTTTAAGTAATTTAAAATGTAAAACAAAACAAAATTGGCACCTTTAAGCTAACGCAAACCTGCCTTATCAAATAAACGAATTGGAAAAAAAAAAAAAAAAGATATTAGTGCAATAATATCATCCAGTGTATTGTAATACATCAATCCGGAATGGATCCTACCGTGACGAATAGTGCTGCATTATTGACAATAGTAGCACAGTCTGAAGCTGCTAGAAGGATCCGAACAGGGTTTTCAAATTACGAAGCTCCGACAACCAACCACTTGTGATGAGAAAAACAGACGAAATTGCCAGACCAAATGTCATCATCCTTTAACCACTTCACACATTCACCTCCTCGCCCAGACGGAGAATAGCAACCATGAAAGAATAGGACTATCTAACAGTACCCAACGGCATTGCTAGTTTTTGTTTTGTTCAGTATCAGTAGCTGGCGGAAATGGCAAACGGCGCCCGGAAAATGCCGCGCTCAAAAGTTCTAAGTGGGTGGTGGGTGATGAAACTACACCAACACCAATGCATTCGAATGAACCGACTTCGCCCCCGAATCGGATGAAATGGTTTTCGGCATGAACATCGGTCCGAATGTTTTGTGAGATAGTTTTCACCGTCCTCGAAGGCTCAGTGGCTTTAGGAAAGCAAACAGTTTTACCGGCCTTCATTCGGTAGTCAGTGTTAGGTCGAACAGGTTCTGATTGTTCGTTTGCGGAACTATAGCTTGTCGGTCGTCTCGTGTAACAATTAGATACAGTGTGTTGTTTTCCATTCTGGAAAAGCACAGGGTGGGTAAAGTGGTAGCCGGCCAAGGCTGAAAGGGAATCACGTTATTGCGGAACCATCACCGCTAGGACGCTGTCGTGGATTGTGCCTTGTGTGGGTGGCTTTCGGACGTGTGGTGAAAGTACCGCCGAGCATGACGGGAACGAATATCGATTTTTCCAACCATGAGCCAAATGTATGGAGGCGAAGCAGGATAGGACATGTCTGTGTGTTCGTTCGTTGGTAGCGGAAATAAACGAGAGAGATTTACGGTGTGACCTGTGATGTGCTAACGTATCAATCAATCAACGATAGAGCATAACAGTGCAAGTGGAACAAACAAGATTATCGCCGATCAGCAATTGAAATCAATTAAAAATAATATTCGGATTTTTAAGCAGAGTGTTTAACGGGAGCAGTACTCCTGTTATTCAAGAATTAGTGTGGTACGATCGAGTCTTGCGAGGATTCGACTCAATCTATCTTGGCCTAGGTCACGTAGCGTTCGTCATACAGTAAAATTATGTGTTGAGATTCCCATCATGATGTGGTGTAATATCAGTGTCATGTTGACATTTGACCAGGATTATAGAATCATAAAAATCTAATTTTGCTAGTATTAGGTAAAACATTTTTCACCATGTTTTAAAGATCGTTAATGTGACAGTTGAGTTATATATCACTCGTCTCATAAATAATCTGTATATCAATAATTTACAGCGAAGCCTGTGGAAGCAAAAGGCGAAAATTTGGATACAGTGCCAAAATTCGATCAAAACCGGGAGCTCACCAGAAATTATGCATATTCCAGTACAGTAAAAATTTGAGAGTGGAAGAACCGCTAATAATTAAAAATATTTTACCGTTCCATATACCGAACTTGAAAGATTTTTAAAGTATATCATCCAGATAGTACATCGCTGCACGTATTCTAATTTGTTTCTAGATTTTTCGAAGGATATTTTTATTTGTTTTGCTTTCGTTATTGATACTATTCCATTAAATTCCCTTGGTCAATTAGATATTCGAGTTTTCATCCATCCTAGAGAAAAACTTAAGGATGGTGACAAAAAAATTGGTTGAAGGTTTCTTCACATTCAACCGAAGCGCTTCATTATTTTTGTTTGTAACCGCAACCGAATTTGACACGGAAAGATTTTTTTCACAAAAACCTCCTACGATATTCACTGCACAAGGTGAAACACATGCTCTCCCAACAAATTGTTTGCTGGGCAGTTATTTGGAGATACATACTCGTATCGGCCAAGAACATGAAGACATCCATGGTCACATGCCAATATTGTCTATATACATGTTTAAATTTTCTATTCAAATAGAAGTTCCCGAAAACTACTTTTCTATATTTACTAATAGACGAACGATTGTAAAGCGGTAGTGCGAGTGGAGCGACCGTTCTAAAAACGTATAGAGAAACTGACCAACAGAGAACTAACTTTTTAGTGGTTATTTTTAGCGGGATTAAAAAATCTACAAATTGGACCATTGCCATCAATGTACGTCCTCCGTGTCTACGTACTATTCGTATACACGGTGAATGCCATAATGCCGGACGGACATTCCGGGTACTCGTTATTTGTTTTTATATCATACTTTCATGTTTGGCGTTGGTTCGTTTTTCCTCAACGTTGCGTTTTAATTGTAAATAGAAAACACAAAATTAGTTCGATATATAGTACTTATGAGGTTTTCGTTACTTAGTATGCACCTGTTCAATTTTTTTTGACTCGAACATTATGCAAAAGGTAAACAAAAAACCCGCAAATGCCTTGACATATACAGTCGTTCACATTAAACCGTGTATTGGCTTGGGTAAAGGAAGGAATATGCAAGTTCAAATAATAATTCAGAACACATGCGTTATTTGGCGCTGCACCAAGCTGCTCCAAACTTAATCCATTCAATAATCCCTGTTTCGATCGCATAATGTGGCATAATGTTTCATTTTCCAGGTGTTCCTTCGATAAACCATTTTATTTGTATTCAATTTGTAAGGGCTGCAGATATTTGAGGACATTTGGTTATATGCCAAAACCCCTCAAGCGACAACAGAAACCAATTCAATTTGCTATTCCTGTGAATGAATCGATAAAAGAATGAGTAAGTGCAACCGCTGCACTAGCGGATTAGGTCATGAAGCAATATTTAGATTACGGGCGATTGAGTTATAATTAGCATGATTTTTTTGGAATCAATGCGTTCATCTTTTTGAAGAAATAGGAAAATGTAGGAATGCTATTGGCGTTTTTGCCTTTCTCATAAAGAAAGGATATGCAATTACTCTGAAAACTGACTTTTTAACCGAGGCCCGGAGGGCCGACTCTCATATACCATTCGACTCAGTTCGTCAAAATTGACAAATGTCTGTATGTGTGTGTATGTCTGTATGTGTGTGTGTGTTTTCAAATCTCACTCACTTTTCTCAGAGATGGCTGAACCGAATCGCTCAATTTTCAAATTTCAAATGAAAGGTATAAGGCTCCCATAAGCTGCTATTGAATTTTTTGTCGATCGGACTTCCGGTTCCGGAGTTACGGGTTGAAGAGTGCGGTCACCCAGCAAATTCCCATATAAAATGGTAACACCATGATGTCCAAATTGTGTAATACATATCAAAAAGGGTGCAAAATAACTCGGATTTACGGGTCTAGATCACTAATGATCATTCTAAACAGTTTTGGCCACATTGGCCACCTATGACGGTTCTTGGTGCCACCAGGTACTTTCCAAGTTCGTAAGTTAATCTCACGCCGTTTTCTCAGGGAATTCTTGATCGATTTTTATAAACTTGATTTCAAATTAAAGGTACAATACTCCCATGGACTGTTATTGAATTTCATTCGTATCTGACATTTGGTTCCGGAGTTACAGGTTGTTTATTGCGACCACATAGGAATTTCCCATATAAACCGGTACAAACGTAATACTTCTATTTGCAAGTCTAGATATCATCATTTCTATTTACAACACTAGATCACTGATGGCCAATCAAAGATGCTTTGAATATAATGTCCACTATCGACAGTTCCGGAATTTTCGGGTTCTGGACCTATTCCAGAATTAGTCACATCGATTACTCAGTGATGACTGAACCGATTTTCATAACCCAAATCTCAAATGGTGGGTATAATATGAGGCTGGGTGTTGCATACTCCATCAGCCCCCTCTCAGCTTCACCTCACACCATCTCTTTCTACATCAACCCCCCCCCCTCCCTCCCCTTTGACTTACATTATCTTCATCCGCCATATACATTTTTAAAGAATTTCGTCCCATAGCCATATATTATAAGTGAATTTGGAGTCGCTCAGCTCAAATTTGATATCGAAAAGATCAGATCAATTCATCTTATAGTGATAAATTGATTTTATCACACATTTTATGACATAAGTTTTACCAATAGTTGGTAATGAATACGAATGAGAACATAAATAAACTATTGTATCGATTTTGTTGGCTATTTTCGGCAAATTTGAGACTAAGAGAAACGAAAGCAATGAAATTGAAAGACGGATAGATATTCTAGAACGAATCAGTTATAAACTTAGAACGGAAAACTAGGACTAGGCAGGCTCATATGGACATGATCGAAAGGAAATGTGAAGAATTATTTGCCTTCTATTAAGTAGGAGTTGGGCCTTGCACCCAAGTCTACCGCATGGTCTATGGTAGAACATAACTCATCATCATGTTTTACCGCCGGCGTCGACTATCAGAGATAGTTCTTCATCAGCCTTTAACTTCGCAAATTCTGTAGCATAAGCAATCAAGTTAACTAGCAGCATTTTCATAATAACTTGCATCAACTTTAAACAATTCTAATACAGTGAAGATCCGTTTTTAACAGCCCTTTGGTGAGTTTTAGGCTGTTTAAACGGGGATATTGACAAAATTGGGACATATATTTTTCTTTCTTTTTAACAAACCAAAGCTCTTAAAATATTTTTCTTTAGTCCCTAGATATAGCTTCATAACCCTTTCCGATAAATTTCGCTTAATAGGGTCAGACAGCGCAAAATTTAAAATGAAATTAAAATTTGGATTTTTTAATATTAAGGATCTCTAAGATAAGAAAAATATGCTCAAGAAAAAATTTACTCGAATTCGACTTGGTTCGTCTGCTAGAGCTCATCAAACTACCAACTATCAATTTTCATATGAGGCTGACAAAATCGTGGGCTGATAAAAGCGGGTCTTCACTATAATCTATCAATCGTACAATGTAATGGTTTAACAACATGACAACAATGTTCCATAAATACCTTCTCGTCTCATTGCGACTGTACTCTCCGCAAAATATATCTTTGTCACACACGTCCATAGCAAACTAGTCCATTGTTCAAATTTTCTTTCAAATTGATAGAGAAAGGCCCAACTGTACCGCTAAGTGGATTAAAACAGGTTTTTTTCAAGGCTTCACTTAACATTCTTTCACACAAGATATCTAATTAACATTGTCCTTTACACAATTTGGTATGGGCCAAATCATTATTAGGTAAATGCGGGTTGCGGGCATAGTGTAATTGGTAAATAGATTGCGTTTTACGCAGGTCACCTTGGTTCGATTCCCAACCCCGCACATAGGGTTAGAAATTTTTCCAAAGAGATTTTTCTAACTCGAAATATGAGTCGAATGACTCTATGGTTAAAACCTCTTAATCAAACCAAAAAAACAATTGATACTATCTGGAATCAGGAAACAGAATCAGAATATATTGGCTCAAATGGCAAGTTCCCGGTAGTCTGGGATTTGTGCTTTGCCGTATCTTTTCATCATTTCCTGAACGGAAGGAAAGGAGAAGGAGCAGGGAGGAAGCAAAATTGAAAGGTTGAGAAAAATAACAACACAAAAACAAACTGCACGTAAATTAAGCACGCAATTAGTTCAAATCGCCTGCGAGTAAGTCTAAAACTAACACAGTGTCGTCTATGTTAGAACGGCCGAAAACTCGAAATCGCAATTGCGTTACTACTGGACAGTTGCATGTTACATGATACGAGGTTTCGTAGTCGGATTCGCAAAAGATCGCATGAAAATGACTCAGCGCGCTGAATAGTTGCCACGTGATAATTGAGTTTGCAGTGGCCGGTTAAAGCCCTGGTCAGCATGCCGCAGTGGAGTTAGGAAAACTGTAGCAGATTTTTCGAAATCACTGGGCACGATTGTTCAAGCTTGTTGTTGTCAAACATTTTTCCGATGCAAACTCCAGTAATTAGTATTTGGTGATAGTCGATAAACCCGTCGTTGTTTCGAAATCCAAGCTTATTGAGTTTTCTCAATAAGACGTTGGCAACCAGAAATTCTTTCAGAGTAAAGCGTTATGTCTAACACCTCCTCTCTCCCAGACTTTGCAAAAGTTGGGCGGTTTCCAACATTCAGAATATGAAGAATTGTACAACTTGTGCACTCCATCAGTTCAAAGCCTCTCAGATTGATATCTGAGCCGCCCCAAATGATGTGATGAGCATTTGTATCACTCCCAATAATAAGCGAAACACTATTTCTGCTACAATATGATACAACGCTTACAATACAATATCAGAAGGTCATGACTGGTTATGCATCAATATAAATACAATACATACTTTTTGACAGTGAGGGTAACTGTAACAGCACAGATATCGCGAATTGTGAGCTCCGATATGAGGGATGCGTCAATAGCCTTATTTGCGCTAATGCTCGCACGAGGCAGTTCACGTGAATTAGTCATGCCTGTATTATTGTAAGCAATGAAGTCATTGTTAAGTAACTTTCCAATATAGAGGATTTCATTATGGAAATACGGTTCTTGAACCAATGCTATGGTACCTTCAACTTCCTGCATAAGTCGAGATAATTTTATAGTTGCTGTACGTTTATGCTGGAGATAGACTTGTGCTGTAATAACCATTGTAGATAGAAAACATTTCATTGCCAACATATAGCACAACAATTAGACGACACCGAGCAAGTTGGGATGTTAACGGATGTAGCGACCAAATCAGGTTTAAATGGGGCGCGATCCTATTTAGATTCCAACAGTTTGCGAAGAGAATAACGGTCCACTGTGTAGGATCCTCCAGCCATTAAGTTCAGCACAGAGTTACACCTCAACTTACATCTTAACTTCTACGATATGGGTCCAGGAACCCAGTTGCTCAATCCTTGGCCGGATGCCTCATCATCGCTGCTGTGCTATCTTATGACATGCGCCATTTAGCACATTTTGAGAAAAACTATTTTTAAAGTTTGAGATTGAATATCTTAAAGCTTAGGTATAAACAATTAAAATAAGACAATTGATGCTTCTATCCATTCCGTATTCATCTCTCAAATATTACGAAAATCGGTTGACTACGTTGCGAATTTTTACAATAAATGTAAACAAAAGTCGCACTCACACGTGTTATAGGTGTGTATTGATGACAAAATTTGTAAGGCGTATCACAATCGTGCATGGAAAATTTTCCATAGAAAAAACATCAATTATTACCTTTTTTCCATATCTTTGGCTTCAGTTAGTCTATAAATAATCGGTGAGATGCATTTTGAAGAAAATGAGTCAGGGAATCTAGAAAAATAGTTATTTTTGGTTACAGTGTTACCAAATATGCTATATTTTCAATTTAAAACTTAAACTGCACTTTTTTCAAAATTTCTTGTATTTTTGTTTTGAAAATGATTATGCCATTGTGTTTCTCAGATAATTTTACACATAAAAACAGATTATACCTTAAGATAACCTGAGCCGATCCTCAGAGACAGTCATTTGAAGGAAAAAAATAAAAATTTCTCAGCACGTTTCTCGCTATATCTCAGTAACCAAGCAGTATGTCGAAATTCTGAGAACGCAACTTGGAAGAGATTTTTTAGACAAGTGATGTTGCATATCTAACTCAGCTTACCCCATAATGGCGTTTGTGATAAATAGCACTTCTTGGCAGGTTCGTCTGTACACATCGAGATTTGATAATCGAAACCTAACAAAACTTCACCGAACTACCATCAATCGAAAGTCTCACTAAACTTCCAACAAAAATCCGGTAAAATGGCGTTTAGAGCGAACATTCCGCTGCGTAATTCAGCATACTGGGGAGTTCGACCGGCGCTTCCCAGGCTCCTTTCGCCGTTGAGAATATTTTAAAACCCCTCAACAATTTCAACCATAGCACGGGTCGCATGACACCATTAAATTGGAGTTCTCCTTTTGGTGGTTTTTTATCGCCGGAACAGGTGGTCCGTAGTGTAAAAACAACCACTGCAACAAATTAACCGGCTTATCTAGGCTTCTCGGAAGAGGAATCTGACATTGAAAGACAGCTTTCATAAATGGCTCCACACTTTTGACCAGATTCTGAGATAACGCCGTCGCTATCCACTGCCTTTGCGGGTACGTATAGCAGAAATTACTTCCTAAAACGCTACCTTCGAATGTTTGGTTCTATTACTGTGGTTGTTTCCTGGACAGTTTAGGTTTTGTTCTGATTCTTTTTCAGAAACTGGAGATACACTGGTTTGTATAAATTACACCAACTAAAAGCTGATGATTTCAGGAGCTTAGTCGCGATTTTCGTAATTTCTCATCACGTTAATGTGATATTTTAGTCATGAGATGATTTATGTTCATGATTGCACGAACTTCGTAATTTCTATCCACGTTAGCGTGATGTTTTAGTTACGATTAATGTGATTCATGTGAGTCATGTTCATGATATTAGCTGTTTTATCATGATATTCGTAATTTCTCGTTGCCTTATCGTGGTATTATTTACTAGGATAAACGCGACTATATGAACGGGATTTTAAAAGTGTGACTTGCGGGATTTGTGGCACCATAATGTATTTTTGGTGCTCAGCACAGTTTTCATTTTCTATCCAGACATAACTCTGAACCTTATCAAATGAAAGACGATGTTTGAAGTCCTAATAGTTTTCTTGCATATTGCTCGTACCTATTACTGGTTGCTAGCAGCTGGACATAACTATATGATATTTCATGAAAAAGTGCAAGAAACAAAGGTGATCCCACAATTAATTTTCCAAATTTTGTTTGCAAAATTGCATGAAATTGAAAATTATTAGATATCTTCTAAATATCAGAACCACGCAAGATAGATCGTAAAGCATGCACTAGCAATCACGAATATTTAAATAATATTTAATGATTTTGTGAACTACTTCACGAGCACGAGTGGTCGATTGCGACAATCACTCTAGGAATCTTGAACCAGTTCACGTATCCATGAATAATATTTTATGAATTTGTGACCTAATTTTCGGGCAAGCATAGTCCGTCGGGATTATTATAGGGGAAGATGGGGTAAAACGCACCCCCTAAGGAAATATGATCATAACTCAGCTATAGAACATCAATCGGGAGAATTTAATTAATGATATCGTTTTGCCAACATTTTCCTCTGTAATCACAGTCATAATGCTTTGCAAAATAATCAAGAACATGAAAAATATTCGATTCTTCAAAATCGTTAAAAATTGCCTTTTGAAAAATAAGCAGGGCAAAACGCACCTGTTCGGGGGTAAAATGCACCACAACAACGGGGCATAATGCGCTACAACAATGGGGCATAATGCACCGCAACAACGGGGCAGAATGCTCGGTGAACAAGCAAGCAGTTTTGTTTTCTAGCGAGATTTTACAAAAGCGTGCCATTAAATAGCCTTAGGTTATGCAATTAGTAGGTTTTCAGAACAATTTTTTTGTTTTCGATTAAAAAATTAGCCAAATCAAAGAAGAGGGCATTTTGCCCCGGATGGAGCAGAGATATAAATTTAGCAAAAAGTGAATTATTTAGTAGATTTTTCATATATAGTGCGACAGAATAATGAACAAAGGTATAAATAGAACTGGAATGCACTGATATAATAACACAAATTGCATTTATAAGAGCTGAAAATCCTTGTTGCACGAGCCACGATAATGACATGAGAAGAGCACGATATTGTCTTTTGTTTATTTCTCGAGCTGCTATTGATGTACGTTCATGAAACTTTGACAAAGTATGTTTACTTTGGCGGACTTCTGACTGGTGTTACCCTTTTCTATAAATTTTCAGCAGTTTTCGATATAAGCAAGGGGTGCATTTTGCCTCGGGGGTGCGTTTTACCCCATCTTCCCCTACTACCACTGCGACCATTATTTAGATATATTGTTATAATTGGAAAATCATGAATTATTTCACGATGATTGAAAGGATTCATGACTAATGTTCCGGGTTTCGTGAAGTAGTTCACAAACCACGAAACCAGATCATGCTCAAGATGTAGTAATTAATTAATCAGTTCACGTCGTATAGTTACAAATACAGCAAATAAACCGACAATCATAAGTCATTAAGTGACTTTACGCTTATCCTGACATACCGTAAACCCGGGTGATTCGTATTTAATGACAGAATATCCTGACTCCTGCGTGTAGAAGACAAAAGGTTAAGTCGCCGGGAAACTCTAAGCTTGCTCATATGACGCTATTCCACGCTGTTCTAAACTTTCTTCCTTCAACTCCTTGCTCTTCCTTGAGTACTATGGCTCCTTATAATGAAAAATATTTCACACCTTCCAGTACCTTGCTAATTAAATGTCGTTACAACATAAGAAAGGAAAAATTCTGTCACTCTTGGTCGTTAATAAAAAAAGGAATAAAATTACTGCATTAAAAGTGTGTACACTAAACTACGAAACACACGAAACAATCATGTTTCAAGTCAAATATGACGAATATTTCTTGCTCAACCCAGAAAAGATGTAATACGTACAAGCATTTTAACAAGCCTGCAAATGCATTGTTTAACAAATGTCGAAAGTCTAAATATCGCATGCTTCACATCCAACCATCCGAAATGGCGAATGTCACCGGTATCGTTGTCGACATGATGATATCTTGTCCTTCCAGGTCAAAGCTCTCCCACGACTGTAGTCGTGGGTGGATGTGTGTGTGTGTGTGTGGGCGGGATGCTGAACACTGGAGTGAGTGGGAAATTTATGCTTTTATTTCCTTCCAAGGACACTTTTCGTTCCTGTTTACTTTGTAGTTTGTGATGATACGAGTAGGAACAGACCGGGTTGGGAAGATAATGGTGTGTATTCAGCATCGACGGAAAGGCTTGGCGCGGTTACCCGAACTGAAGAAAATAATAAAAATGTAACCAAATGTTGCTTTCGTAACGTATTGTGTTTCAAACAGGTACGATTAATAACTTGTGTAATAATAGAACATAAGAAGGGGAAATGACTTTGATAGTGTTTTGTTGTAACCATGTGATCGGGTGCTGGTCTACTAGTTTGAGGAAAAAATTGTGGCCCAGATATTTTTCGGCTATAAAACCTTTTGTCAGTTGCAGCGATGAGTGCTATCCGACCTTGAAGCAATGAAATTGCGAAGAAAAGTTTTACAATATATAAAGCAGAAGAAAAAAAATGAAGTGGTGAGAAATATATGCTAATGTTTCCTATTCTCCGTGTTCTTAGCAGATAATTAGAACTATGCTGTACAAGTGAAAATCAATATTGAAATATAAGTGAATAAAAGTGGAAACATGCTGAATATCGGAAAAATAAGAATTAAGTGCTAAAGAACATAGTCTAAAGGTGAAACAATTTCCATTAACAACTTAGGGATTGAAAAGTTACAGGTAAGTTTCGTATCTTTGTCATCGATATCATCAATCATTTTCACCCCCTGATAATTGCGGAAAATATTACACGGTTCGAGCGTGCTTCCCGTTAAAGGGTATGACGTCAGAATCGGATCACAAGTTGTTTCGATATCTCGCTATCTGCCGTAAGTGTTACCACCCTCTTCTGGAGAATAGACGACCAGAAGAACCTAAAGACCGTCAACAATGCAAACGGCCCAGCCCTGTCTCAGCTGCCTTTAGCAGAGGTATCTTGAGATTGTTCGTGAAGTGCCATTATTCTTTTTTTTTCATATAACAAAAGCACGTAATAATGGATGCTTTGCATGACATCGTACTATTAGAGTTAGTTACCGAATACCGGATGTTTTGAAATGTTTTGATGTGCTAGAATAGAGCTGTTTTATTGTCTTAAAGCCTAAGACATAAGAATGGCATATTCTAAATTATAAAGAAGTGAGAATCTGGTCAATGATGAAACCTACAGTTATTTTTACGTAATTCAAATAAATTATCATCATTGTTAACGTAGCATTTTGGGGATCATTTCAAGCAAAGACTTTTAATTGCCGAATAATGACAATATGCACAAAAATTTCTCAATAACACAACCATATTCACAGATTTTCTGTTGGTGTTCTGTTTCACCCGTTGAGGTGCCTAAATTGTTCATTTTTTAAATATGCTTTAAATAAACGCAACAAACTATCACATCAATAAAAGTTTCCGACTATATTTTATAAGAAGACTACGTTCGATTTTATTTTTTTTATGCTATATAATCATATTTGTTACGAAAAATGGTACGCGTATACCGCCAAGAAAAATAATCCTATCAATGAAATTCTCATACTCTTTCTATTCGTAAAAAATGAGCATTTCAAAATTCTGATTGATACTTGTTTCGCTTTCCATTACAGTGAAAACCGTGACATTGGAGCACAGAAACCGTCCCGCGGCAGCTAGTACGTGGTACGCAACGGATCTATCACCACTTCCACAATCACAGCGGAAACGTTCATCACCCCGCAATCGGATACCGACCGATCGACGTCGGTTCCCGCGCTACAGTAGTACCCGTGGCAATGGCCACTAAGGTGGATGGCCCCGGTGGTCCCCGGAATAATGGACACGAGATGGCTCCACTGAACACACGGGCCCGAGGGGATGGTACGCATGGTGTTACCATTATGCTTTCCCCTCCGGATCGGAGTTCGATTGGATCGCGGGAGGGAGCTGGTCTCCCGGATGGAGATCCCGATCGGGCTGCCTGGTCGGGAAAGATGCAATTTTTCCTCAGTATTATCGGATACTCCGTCGGGTTGGGTAACATCTGGCGGTTTCCGTATCTGTGCCAGCAGAATGGAGGAGGTAAGCGGAATATGTGCGTTTGGTTTGTATAATTAAGTTGAGATTCCGATTTACAACTCTGAACTTATGGGGAGATATAATACCCATGCAATTCACTTAGCCTCGATGAGCATCCATTAGACAAACCAATTCAGTTCTCCTAAATGGAATCAAATACTTGGGAAGGGTATTCTCGAACACACATCAACATATGTATTTTGGACCAGTGCCAGATAATGCTTTTCCTGGTAGTATCACATCACAGGGAAGTGGCAGTCCTTTTGGCAGCCCATTTATTTTAGCTTACATATCTATCTTCTGGAGTCCACCCTCATCAATTTTCCACATTTTCGTCTGTCTATCGAAGATGGAATTTTCCATCAAAACAAACCAGCAATTTGACCTGACTCGACGGCTCAGCGTAATCGACGAAAAATTGGACATAAGCCAAATACGAAAAAAAAACTCAGCACAAATGTATCTAGAAATCGATTTCCGAGTAACACACGATGAAAATTAAGGCGACAGAGCGGATTTTTCCAGTGCTATAGCAACAGCACACGTGGGTGTCTCGCAAATGGACACAGAACCTTATTTACGCACCAGGTTTGCAATGGCGAATAACTGTTTTCTTATTTATTTCTTCCAACAATCTGAAGCAAGAAGACAGTTTCCACTAGATGAGAGTTTGCTGTCCATGATGCAAAAAATTGGCATGACATATTCCTAGAACATTAGTAAGTAATTATGGTAAATTGGTAATATATTAGCTTGAAACTAAGAAAAATATAGTTCTGAGTTTAAAGCAGCACTAGACGACAGTTTCACATATTACGAGTGCTCTAGCGTTTTCAATGCGTCTTTAGTTTCTTCTTTCAACCTGGATCTATACAAACGATGTAAGGAGAAAGAAAAACGACATTTTCAATGCATTTTTGGACTTTCGGTTACGGGCAATTTATTCACTTGGTTTGGCATCCAGTAATTACTGGTTTTTGGAATAACTTTTCCCGTATGAACCAGTTATCCAAAACCAGTTTGCGCTTGAAACCGGTTTTCATACAGTGAAAAAATTAGCTGCTAGTCATTTTCAGCTCTTCACAGTAATGCCAATTAACGCATGTGTTCTCAGCTGCGAATTAATAAATCTTTGTCCAGTACCACATAGGGTGATGAGCCTATTTGCGCCATGTTTCTATTATCACCCTACCCATTTGAAGCCGTTGGTTAGAGCAGTGTCTGCCATCTTTGTTCAACGCATTGAGTCAAATGGTAGCGCAACACTAGGGGCACTCGATTCGAGCTTTCATTGTGCTCAAACACGAGAATTTTACTGTTTTCAACGCATTTGTGTTATTATATTGGTTCTTAACAACGAAGCAAAGCGGTTGATGTCAATTTTTACGCATTCCATTGATTGTAAGGCAAGAAATTACCGAATTAGTGAGGTACCTTGCATAGTATGGTGAAAATAGGCTCATCACCCTATATAAGTTTGAAAAGAAAATCCAAGAACAACTTTTACCCTCTTGAGTCCAACAACTTATTGTATGTTAATAATGCGCTTCAATATAAAGTGTTGCATTGTTGAGTAAGATTCTTCTGTTTTGTCAAAAATAATTATCATACGGGTTAGGTAAATCTTTTTATAAAAATCTCTAACCCTATGTGCTAGGTTGGGAATCAAACCCAGGTGAGCTGCGTACAAGGCAATCGATTTACCAACTACGCTATGCCCGTCCCCTAAAATAAAAAAAAAACTAGTATATGGTTATTCGAAATTATTGCTCTACTTATCCTCCTCTCAAATATATTTATTCCGAATGGGTGGTAAGATTAGCAGAAGGCTAGGGCTCTATTACTAGTACATTTTCGCAATACACACGGTCTCACGGTTGTGCAAATGAAAACGTGGTATATCGAGGATTTCAAACGGGAGTATTGTGTTCGCGAGATACGTTCGTGACAGATTTCAAATTTTAAATTTGTTCCGATGTTTCTATGTTTTTACGATGAATTGCCTCGATAGACGAGTTTTCACTTTTAGTAACAGTACAACTTCATGTACTGTAGATTAAAACATATTTGGTTTAAAGTGAATCGAAATTATATTTTCTTGCATTACAGGAACTTTTATTTTATGGGGCTTGTTCATTAAACCGCGCAGCCAGAGGCGATGATATAATACTGTTTGTGAAAATCGATTTCATTCGCTATCAATGTAATACTTCTTTATTCTATTCGTTGATATCACGACATATGCAATACGATTTTTTAAGAACGTTGGAATAGTCATAGTTCGAGACTACCATACGCTTTTTTAACCACGAATCGCATATGGGTGTGACCTACACGACGATTCATTTTTCCAAATGCTGCAATGTGCTCTTGGCTTTCAGGCTGAATTTGGGCCAAGATATTATTTGTTTCATCGTAACGGAGCAAAATTATACATCATTACATTTGGAGCTAGGATCAGGTGGTATCCTCCGGGGAAGCAGATTGAAATGGTGAATTATGCGAAAACAAGCATCCTTAGCATTGGTTCAAGAACTGTATTTCCATAAACGAAACCCCATATGTTGGGAAACTACTTAACCCCGTCTTCGTAGCTTTCATCAAAAATGGCATGAGAAATCCACGTGAAATGCTTCGTGCATGTATACTTGTCAATAGTGCTATTGACGCATGTCTTATATCCGACCTCACAACTCGCGAAATTTGTACTATTACAGTAAATATGACTATTGACAACATAAACAAGAAATACGTTTATTTTTCGGCATATTTGCTGCATATTCAACCATCACCTTCTAATGATTTCAAAAGGGTTGCATCATACTGTGGCAGAAATGGGTTTCCCCTCATAATTGGCAGTGATGCAAATGCCCTCCACATAATTTGAGGCAACTCTGATATCAATTTGAAAGGCCGAAATCATGGAATACTTCAGTAGTACAAATCTGCACGAGATGGCATAGAGGAGATGTTAGATGTAACTCTCTGCTCTGACGGTATTACGCATGAGTTGGAAAACTGGCTCGTACCAAACGAACTCGAACCGTCGTTATCTGATCATAAGTACATCGTCTTTGGTCATTTAAACGTCTCGCTAGATATCATCACATATCGTAATTCCAAATCTACGAACTGGGACCGCTTCGAAGAGCGCTTAATGGCTAGGTTTTATGCGTATCTTCCGACGATTGAATCTCCAAGTGACTTGGATGAGGTCGTGGATAAAACAAGCTCCCTCATATTAACAGCATACCAAGAGGCTTGTCCATCTTGAGTTTTGTGTGTTTCAAGAGGAGGCGTTTAAGTTGGCTCGAGAAGCATACAGTATTGCCCTTCGATCCTCTGAGCGAAGTGGTTGAAAAAGCCTCTGCACAAATGTCTGAAGTCCCAACGAGACTAGTATATTAAATAAGTTACTTTCGAAATCGAAAGACTTTCATATCAGTTCGATTAGAACGGCAAAAGGTGAATACTCGTCTGACGAAGATATAGTACTCAACTGTCATTTTGACACACACTTTCCAGGCTGTACGGAGCCATCATTGACAACTGCTTCTAAGTTATTTTCAGGTCTTGCTGATTCTTGGGCATTTGCTCGTTGAATTGTGACAACCAAATTAATCAAATAGGCGATTGAAAGTTTTGCTCCGTATAAGTCTCCGGGAAGAGATGGAATCATTCCAGTTCTACTACAAAAAGGATATGAACACTTCAAGCATATTTTTAAAAAAGTTATTACCCGTAGACTTGCAACAGGATACATTCCATTAGCATGGCGGGAAATAACTGTAACATTCATTCCCTAAGGTGGCCGCATGGCTTATGAGGAGGCAAAGAGCTTAAGACAGATTAGTTTGACCTCCTTCCTTCTCAAATCAGATGGAACGTTTGGTCGACCAGTACATTCGGGATGCTTGGGTGAGCACCCGCTGCATACAATGCAACATGCATATTAGCGGAGAAAGTCTACTATCACCCTGTTGTCTACAACATTGAAAAAACTTTTTCACAAAAGCAATCAAGTTTAGGCATTTTACTCGATATTGAATGTGCTTTTGACAACGTGTCTTTCGAATCTGTTTTGAAAGCAGCACGAGGCCATGTAGTACCTTCATATATCACGAACTGCCTTGTTTGGTGGCAGAAAGGAGAAATTATGACAATCCAATCAAAGCTAAACCATCTTCAGAGGATGATATTGATGGCGATGACTGGTGCGTACTCAACAACACCTATTGCTCCTCTAGAGGCACTCTTGAACATACTATGTGTTTCTGAAACACATAGCACTTTCTTGTGCATACCGTCTAAAGGTTACTGGACTCTGGAACAGTAACCCAATAGATCGTGTAACTAGCCATACAAGACTGTGGCCCCAAATGGTTACTTGGGATGAGTATACACTGGCTCCCATTGATCTAACACTTCCTCTACGCGAGGAATGGCTGTTTGGCTGGATGGAGCGACATAGAGCTTCCATCCAGGGAATGTATTTCCCGGGATTTTTGGATTTCCCGGGATTCTCGATTCCCGGGAAATTGTGTTTTCTCATTCCCGGGATTCGGGAATACCGGGAAAAAGGATTTTTAATTTATTCCAAAAGACTTAGGTGCAGCGAAAGAAATTATGTAGGAAATATTTTTACCGGTAAACATTTGGAGTGAGTAGTGAATACAGATTGTAGCGTTACTGAAGCGAACGATATTTCTACAACCAATGAGCCCATTAATTAGATTTTTTAACAATTCTTTTAATAGTTTATTTTAATAGTTAGATCGTGAATGAAAGGGCTTGCAATCAAATTAGTAATGGACATGGCGGCACTTTTGGTTTTTAGTAATATCATGCTTAGCGCAAACGCTATTTAAAATAAGGAATGTTTCTAGAACGTCTGCACAAATATTTGGTCGGTTCATCGAATGCATATATCGTCTAATTTGCTATACCGTAACTGTAATATCTGTAAATTTTTAGATGCAAGAAAGGAAATACATAATGCTGTATCTGTCCAACGTCATGCGCATCCAAACTCGCTTTCAAGGACGCAGAAAGGATTTTTGACGGGATAAGATCACACAATCCAGATACTCGCCCGTAACAATAAATCGATGGTAGGCTTCATCCATCGCTGCACAATTCGTCCATTATCTGCTTGGTTTTGATTCACACTTATTTCTGATCCTACTGTGATGGAAATGGATTCCATTATTATATTTTCTCATTTGATCGGAAATAACTGCACACTACCCTGAAGCACCTCAATCTTTTCATTCAAAATTACTAAAGAAGGTGCTTTGCATAAAATTGATTGTATTCCATCGTATCAGAACAACGAATTCCAATTTTGGACAGTAACTCCAGCAGCTGCATTTAGTCCCAATCGTAATCGTAATTACCAAAATTTTGGTTATACATAAGCTGACCAACTCTGGTGAAAAAATCCGGACACCTTTTAGCAACGAAGCGTAATCGTTCACCACACTCAGGTAGATGGGTTATACATATAGCCAAAAAAATCATAAAAAGAAGTTGATGTTGCGTAAACTTATTGATGACGAGTTATCGAATGACTGAATGATATGTAGGCCACCAAATCGCCATCTTCTGACAATTGCTTTTAGGACAGATATACATGCAATCAAACGGGTTTGAAAACTTTTCAATTTATTCTTTTGTTTTCAAGAAAATATTTCTATGTTTTTCTTCTGTATTCCCGGGATCCCGGGATTTCCCGGGAAATTTATTATTTATTTCCTGAATCCCGGGAAGCTGAAAACCGCCGGGAAATTGAAGCTCTAGAGCGACAACTTGAATAATACGTATTTTGTTATACTGAAGGATCTTTGTTGGTGGGCCGATCCAGTGCTGGTGTCTATTGTCGTGAAATGAGTTTAAAACAGTCTCATTCGCTTGGTAGATACTGTACCGTATTCCAAGCAGAAATCTTTGCGATTCTGTGTGGCGTACAATCGGCACTTCAACAGGGAATTTGTTTTAAAAGAATCTATTTTTGCTCTGACAGTTAAGCTGCCCTGAAACAACCTGGTTCGGCAGATTCGAGATAGACATTAGTAATCGCATATCGAACTCAAATCGTATAACTATGTTGGTCCAGACCATGTACTACTTCTGTCGATAAGTTTGGTAAAGCACAAGCTCTTGGCATGCATTCGAACATGCCAACCATTGATGTAGCTTGCATACTTGCGTTCAAACAAATAGTTTTCTGCCGGATGTGAATCCGAAAATGTCAAAGAATTGCATTTTTCCAAGCACAACTGCAATATTCTAGTCAGGGCACTGACTGGACATTGTAAACTCAATTATCACATGGCTACTATTCAGCGCGGTGTGTATTATTCATGTGATCTTTTCGAATCCGATTACGGAACATCATATCATTTAGTATGCAACTGGCCTGTAGTAATGCAATTGCGTATCCGGATTTTTGGTTCTCCATACATGGATGAACATATGTAAAGAAAGCTAAAACTCGTGGATATGGTATTATTTCCAACCCAGTGTGGTAAAGAGCTATAGTTTAAGCCGCATTTGAATGACAATATCTCTTCGGGGGTGTTGTCGTGCTGTTATCTCAATATCCCCTCGAGGGTCAATGTTTAAATAAAAATATTAAATCCCTCCGGGGGTTGGAAAATTTATTCCTACTATTGTAGCATCTGCAGATCGTTCAGCATCCTTCCGGGGGTGCAGAACGCTCTGTTTTAATTGCTCTGTGTCGTTATTTTCCTCCCCCTAACCTTACCACTTCCCCAATCCTTCCCATCAGGGAAATGATAAAAAGACAAATCATGACAAGACACAATTCACCGATCAACATGGGGAACGTGCCTTTTGAACCAGACACTACTGATTCCTGAACTTCACTTAGTACCATCTCGAAGTTATTCAAGATTGCGACTATGGAACCCACTCTACTTTGCTCCTGGTTATACAACTGTGTAGATGTATCTAAAAAGTAGGTACAAATGACATGGATAACGCAGTATAGCGAGATTAAAAAAGTAAACTTTCCTGCTCGAAATTAAAAAGAATAAATGCGCATAATAATCTGCACAGTATTTAGATTATTCATATTTTATAAGATAATGCATCTTCGTAATTTGAAAAAAAAATCCAGCTTATTCTAAATATTTTCTGAAACTTGAATGTGTTATGATACTGACAATTTTTTTTCCCTGAGTATAGCTCATGTCCGTTACCACTTCGGTTATATGATTACAACTGGTACACACACATTCAAACGTCAAACTGCCTGAAAACAAGCAAATCGGCAAAAAACAGAAACATAATCCAAAGCAGCGATGGTATTTTGAACTCTGCACACATTCCTTAAAACTTTTTTTGCGGTTTCGATACCAAAACTGGCCGGTACAGGTACCGATCAATATTAGTTGGTTATGCCGATTACCACTTTACAAAAGAGTCGACTATGCCTAGTAATAATATCAATATTGCATCGCAAGGTAAACTTTTCCGATTATTTTTAACTAACCCGCAACACAGTGGTAAGCGCCGGCCCTACCATTGCCGTGGTCCCGCCCGGTAGTTGACGTGGCTCTGAACCTGATCTTGAAAAGGTTTAATTTCAGCTATTTATCGGTCAATCTGTATACATACTATATAGCTGTACGATGTAAACTGCACATAGACCACGCCGACATTGCATCAGCGCCGTTGCACTTACAGTGTCAGCAATTTCATGTGTCAACCGTAAATTAGCGGTGCCCGCTGGTGCACGGTATGTTCTATCAATTAATCGGTAATTGGCAGTGATCTCCGCTCATTCACATAGGTACTCTTATACAGATTGTCTATTGGCAAGTGTGTAGATACATGGAATTTAATCTATTGAAAATATCCAGTCGAAACCCTCAACTCGGATGTAGCTGATGGCAATGAAGTTTTAATAAATTCGATGGAAATGTTGACTGTGCATAATTACTCTTTTAGTACGGGACACTTGTGTGATTTGCCGAAAAGTTACGTTTTTCCAACGATATCCATTCCAACCAATTCCATTCGGTTGCGAAACAACTTTCCTTACATAATTTAATGTATGATCCGATAATCTGTCACTTCAGCTGGACATCCCTAACAAACGAATGCACTGAAAGAGGTCTGCGCGATTTTAAGCCCCATGTGTAATCCATTCTCGCACAGGCAGCAGCACGTGAATCGGAAAATGTGCTACAAAATCGCCAAGCGATTGCCGCCGTCCGTCGTGCATATATAGTAGGTTGAAACGTATAGTGAACACAGTGAGTGAAGAATAATCGCAACCTCGCGTAGAGTCCGACAATTCGATAAACATTGAGTTTTCTGTTTATTCTGCGGAAATATCGGTACACAATCGTCATCAAGAAGCGGTGCGCACACATTCAAATCGATAAGCCGATTTCGATGGGTTATATTCTACTGGTGTACATATCGAACCAACTAATGACGGTTCAGAAGTGGGAGACGAGAAGGAATGAGAGGATTACTCCCACTCGTGGATTTAGCCAAAGGAGCACGATACTAAGGCATAGCAGAAAATCAAAGAGTGAACTTCATCACACCATGCATTTTTGATCGTGTTCCGCGGTTAGAAAATAGTTTACTGATTCGTTTGGTTGGGGAATGGAGGAAACTGTAGTACTTGATATAATAAGGGTGAATCACGAAACAGCGAGTATCGGTCTACCTTGTGGTGGGTGTGATAGTATTATGGTACAGTTTTTATGGAGCCGATCGCTTGCAACGTAACTTAATTGAATGGTAGACAACAAAACCCTGACCTAGGGTACAAATTGACCGTTGATATTATATAGGTAGTTAGCAGATGAAAATAGATTAATGGCATGAAAGTATGGCGCAGTGTTGCGATTTAGAACAAAAGTTATTGTGTTATTCTGGATTCAGTTTTGGCACAATTTTCTATAAATATTATTAGGTCTAGTTGGGGTCTCTCAAAACACAACTTATGAAATTTGTTGCAACACCGAAAATTTTGCTTTTAATTTAAATCCACAGTTGTCAGTTTTTTGATAAATAATATAAACAAATTTATATGGTGATGAAAAAAAAATAAAAATATTTCAAGCAACAGATTAAAGCTGAAATATATACCAAAATTAAATTCACGCGCATATTTTGCTCAATTATCGTGGGGACACTAGAATCACAGCACCTACCCTGCATCTATAATATTTACCGACTGTGAAATCTGTCTTAGCAGTATAATGAAATCCCGCAACGGGATTATAGCAAGAATTCCCAACTTTAATAAAAATTGTCAGTAACCTTGATCGTTCTCGAATCGAAACAAAGTAAAGTTCCACAGTCGATGGTTTGGGAGTCTATATCGTTACATGGGCTATACACTGTTTAACGACGGCGCACTCAGAAAGCGTTTATAGAAGATGGATTTTTGACTTGGACAAAACAAGTGCAACTTTTCGTTCTTCTTTTTGTCAAACTATACAAAAACAAGCGGAAAAGGTTGCGTTTCCCAACAACAGGCTTATACAATTTTTATTCTACCATCACGACGCTAATATCACATGGAATTTTAAAGACTACAAATAGTTAGAATTTATTACCGTAAGGTACTAAAACTGGTGTGGAGGTATACTTTGTTTCGATTCAACAACGATTAAGTTTACTGACGCTTTCTAACCCTCCGGAAGTCGCCCTTATGGTCCACTGAACGGTGAAACATAAGCGCGTTGATGGGTGTAATTTTTGAATGACCTTATAAAAGAATTTTGTAGTCGTTTTTTTGAATATATGTTTTTGCATGCAAGAGACAGCATGCGACAAACGGTTATTCCTGGATTTGATAGCGTTTGTTTTGGCTTTGTCTGCGGACATTTGCGGATTAAAGTGTTATTTCATACCAAAATATTGCTTTTTTGGCATCAAAAGTTTCAATAACTCTACAGATATATAAGATACAAAAAAACTTGCATAACAAAAATTAAGTATTTTCTTATGCCGGACAAAATCTTTGACATTTTGAAATTCTAAAAAATCACCCAGAAAAGTTATTTTGAAAAAAGTAATTTTCGGGGGTGTATCATAGAAAACAAATATCTAATAAAACCGAAAGGTAGATACATAGTCTCGTCAACAAAGTTGTTTCTTATTATATTCCCTACAACTTTGCTAAATGCAGTTTTTTATTATGTTCATAAATGACCAAACAAAAATTTTCTTCTCAGCTTTAGGATGATCAATCACCAAACTAATACTTTAATAAGATGTGGAATATTTTATAGACAAACTTTGTTGAAGACACTATAGCTCGAAAATCGTTTTTTGTGGTCAAAACAATTTCGATCACGTTTTTACCTACCTACTGTGCAGCGTGCACTCAGTGCACTAGCGCGACTACCGGAAGGTTAATGATGTTCGGTATTTGTTGCACATGTTTTGTCCAATACTGTATTTGAATAATCTGATATAAGCTCGGTTTAAGATTTATTTTCCAGTGCCTTTTGAATAAAAATTGTGAAAAAAGTTTGACAGCTTTAAAAATGTTATATTCCGATCGAAAGGATAACTTATTTGCGTTTAAAATGTACATTGGACTGTAAGGGTATTATAAACACTATAAATAAGTACATCAATTATGAGGTGAGTCGAACACAATGAGAATAATCCCACGCATTTCCATTGGTTTTCATCCAACATTAGTTGCTACAAAATTAGTTTACCAATGGGAAAATAGAAATCGGCGTTAAGATTAAAATGTTTTAGTTCGCAAATTGCAGGGCCGGCGGATCACGTAGGTAGTATGGGTAGTACTACACACTTGAAAATAACCGAGGGGTAATTACGCACTTGAAACTTTGAAACTTGAAATGCACTCGTATGAAATTCTCGACGCGCAACAATTTTATTTTATTCTTTTATTTTTATTGACGATGCAAATTTATTTGATTTGCAATTTCGAATATCAAAAAAGGAAATAATAGCAAAGATTTATGGGAAATTAAAATTTTCTTGATAAATATCATTACTAAGAGGAATACATTTTGACACATCTACATCTCAAAACAATAAATTCAGATCGATATTCAAAAATATTATTGCAATTTTATTCAGACTAATGAATATTTTGAAGGACCAGATAAACGATTTGTAATATTTTAACAAGAACTTTGATTTGATTAACAATTACACCAAGGAGAAATACTATTAGGCAAAATACATAACTAAGAGGGGTTGATTCCATCATCAGAGTAGTAGAAACCGTGTCAGGGAAAATAAAGAGAGCGCTGACAACAATGATAGAGACAAGAAGAGGATAAAAATGCAGCTTTTTGGAATCAAAATATTACTGGCAGGTCACCAGCGGTCCTTGGATCCGCTCTATATTTTCTGGGAACCAGATTTTCAGGTCACTATTAGCATATCAACCAAAACAGAAAAGATAACTAAATTTGGACATTTATCGAGTTTAAAAATATGTATTTGAGAGGCATATAAAGTAGACCGAGAATAGCCAGAACATCAAGGACTGGAACGAGACCAAAGGGTATCGTTTAGCGGTGACCTGGCGTCATAATACTAGGCCCACGACCAGACAACATGTTTAATGTCGCTATAACCATTCCCACAAGCGCAGAGACCGCTGTTCACGACCCTCTGCCGAAGATGCACATCCGACGTATAATGATTGGACATGACCCGGGATATCACCCGACTGAAGTCCGAACCCTCATCCACCCCCTTGAACCAATGCTTGTTGATGCCTTTGGTATTCCTAAACGTTCATTGTTTCACGAAATTTGCCAAATTTCGAGCGTTCGCTGACAATAAATACTGAAAAGCTCGTTGAAGCTAAACGATCTTTCATAAATACCATCTTCTACTGGCTAAGTGTTCGCCGTTTCATTACCATTCTAATCAAAGTGGATACCTTCTCATCACCCGGAATGGAGCGGTGCGAAGGAATTCAAACTAAGATATGTATATGGTATGAATTTTCAGGTAAATCACTTAGAAACTCCCATATTTTCCACTGGAAATACAAGGAGTGCTTCTTACGCTACATCGAACGGAGTGCCTCCAATGACCTGTAACGATGGTCGTTGAAGGGTAAATATAAAACTCTCAGTTTTGTGGAGAGAATTTTGCAGCAGGGGGTAGTCACCAGACGAAACATTGTTTCTCTTGGGGGCCATGCATAAATGACGTAGCATTTTGGGGAGTAGGGAGGGTATACCAAATTTGTGACGAAGTGTGACGAGGGGGAGGGTAGGGTCAGAAGTTGTGCGACGTAGCATTAAGTTTAAAACCCATTGTTTAGAGAAAACAATTTAATGATCCTCCTTTTTCAAGAGAAATAAATTTAAATTCAAACAAGTTACTTTTGATGCGGTTTTTCATGGGATAAATTTTACGATTCGCGGAATTACAAGTTCGCAAAAATACGAAAAGATTTTGTATGCGGATTTAACTTGCTACATTAGTTAGCTAATGTTTCTAACTAGTTGACTTAGTTTACAAGCTGCATTAAATTTTCACTTCGGATTCAACCAAAAAAAAATTTAGTAATTTGGATGAACGTACGCTTCTTAGAATCATTGGCAGCTGCAGGATTGTGAACTGAGAGAACTTCTCTTCATGCTCCCCTTGACATATAAAATTCAAAACAAAACTATCAACACTATATTTGTCATGAAATGGGCTTATTTTGCACGTGATTTGCTGTTATAATGAAAATGCTGATAAAAGTTGTCAAACATTTTGAAAGGACATGTATTTAAAATAATTGAAAAACATTTGTAATTTTTTTTTCGTCCCCCGATCGCTTTGCATGGGACAAAGGGTAGGGGGTAGGTAAATGCTACGTTATTTACGAGGGGGAGGTTAGAATTTTGTGACCAAATGCTACGAGGGGGGAGGGAGGGGTCAAATATCGCCGAAAAAAAGCTACGTCATTTGTGTACGGCTCCTTGTTAATCCGTCGACGTATCAGTTCCAATATCCTCCTTTTTCCGCCTTAATCAACTTTTTCATTGGTGTTTCTAACGTCGCGTATATTCGGAAATATTTAGGCGATCCGATATGCAAAATGTCTTTATAGAACTTTTTCGCGTACAATTTTGAACACTCTCTGCGCCCTCACGAAATAATAGACCATCCATTCGCGCCGCATATTGATTTCGTCTGACCTTTAATCGCAGTATCGGGTATCAAGCCAGCCAAAACATTGTACTCTTCCACCGGAGGAATTTCGATGGTTTCGGATGTAGTGGACGTGTTCCTCCATGAATATACATTATAAATCAAATGCGATGGTGATGTAGGGACTACTGCGAAATGCGATGGTGATGTAATTTCTACTGCATTCAAGACGGCCATATTGTAATTGTCTCAAATATCATGCAGTTAGTTAGATCGGTTGTCATCGTGAAGATAACCCCGTGACATGCCCTTGTAGTTTAAGTTTTCTAGAACCAGCTGAGCTGTGGGTAGGGTTTAGTGCTGTCTGAAAGGCTTCGGTGGTTTGTATAGGGAAGCAAGGTAAAGATCTTTGCCTATGATTCCGACCAGACAAGCGACAACTTCAATACCCGAGTACCGAGGAAAGGTTAATTCGGTTGAAAGTCGCGTAAATGAAAAAAAACTCGATTGAAAGAATTGCACATAGTGGTTTTAAAGATTCGATGATACTAATGCAAACAGTGAACAAGTCCGCGACTTCGTTCGATGAATTTGCCGTCAAATTTGATTTGAAGATGACATGAAAATTGTCAGACTCGCACTCTTTAACGAACTAAGGATCGTAGAAATTAGTCGTTGGCGGAGACGTAGTCCTCTTTAGCATATTTTCTCGGAACGTTCCTTGAAAGAATGCGAGAGATAATGCCGAGACTCCCTACAGTAGGAAGCCTTTTCAGAATTCCAATTGCAAGAATCATTTTCTTGATTCGCTCCGCATTTACCACACCGTGCCTGCGGCACAAAAACACGAACAGGTAGATAAACGAAATGAGGCTGCTGTAAAATGAGTTGTTTTCTTATACCTCTCGATTTTTGCTGAACACAATTGCTTGCAATACAGAATAATCACTGACTGGAGCAAAGGGTTGTTGAAAGAGCCCACCTTCAGTCGATCTTCGCAATTAAGGCTCATATCGGAGAATCTCTGCTTTTTGGGCGGGTACGTAGACAAAATACTTATTCGTAAGAAGCTCGCAGCGAGCAATCATATTTACCGGCTCAAGGTAGCTCACAGTTAACCTACGCTCATCTGGTCGGTCCATGGCGATATCGGTTACGAGTCCAGTGATGTACCGAAGGGAAAAATTCCATCTTCCCGGGTTTTTATTTTTGGGTTTTAACCGGGTTTTTTTCCCAAATCATTTTAACCCGGACGAAATATGGTTTTTTTTTCGTTTTATCGAATGTATGATGTTCATTTGATGTTTTAACCTTTCGGCAGTCGCGCCAGTGCACTGAGTGCACGCTGCTCTGAAAATCTAGCGAAATCGTCTTAGGGCCAGAGCTGCAAATTTTCAACAGTTTGTTTTGAACTTGAAGGAGGAAAAAATTTCAAATCATGCCCTACTATGTTCAATTCGCAGTTATTCGTTTCCATTATTCATTCAAACAGGCGACCTGCTCAATCATTTTCCATTCATTTTCAATTTCATTGACCCTGTGAATATATCTTTACTGGGGTATTGACTAGATTTTTCAAGCAAAACTACTCTGAACATAGTTCTTACTGTCCATGTAAGCTTGAAAACGCAAAACATGACGACATTTAACCTAAACTGGACTCTACAGAGCAGATGACAGCTTGGGTTGGTGAATGAAAAAGCATCAATTTGAAATGAAGACGTACGATTCAGTTATGAAAATCCCGCCAACTTGAAAGTGAATGATTGAGGGAGGCTTTGAATTTGAATCATGGTTGGGTTTGATTGAACTGAATGTTGGCATTTGAAAATGAAAATTTGCACCACTGCTTAGGGCACCAGCGGCTGCTCGTTCAGTGGGCCACTTCCGGAGGGTTTAAGAATCATTTACATTTGAGAGACCGAAAATAAAAGTCGCAAGGATAAAACATACTTTGTAGAACCCACTCTAGATATCTTAGTATGTAAAAATCGAATATAAATATCAAGCGTGAAAATCGGACAGAGATCCTTGAGCATGAGAATCGCTTAAAATATTCTCACCCGAAAAAGTCGGCAAGTATGAACCTCCAGTATAATTAGCTCACAGGAAATTCCATACAACGTTACATTCAAGATTAAAAGTTCGATAAAGAAAAGTCCTTTGTAAGAACCGGATATACTTTTTTACGGTTTTTATTCTATAGGACATAATCGAAAAGCTCCTGTCCGATTTTGAAACTTGAAGTCCAAATCCAATTTTCACATTCTAGTATATTTATAACGGGTTTTACGAAGCAATTTCTGTTCCTGCGACTTTAATTTCGGTCCATTCCATATTCCAATTTGTTTCATATAATACTGGGAACAATAGTTATTGTTACTCTGACTAGTGAAAATTAGAATAATCGTGTGATGCCCAAACTACTTTTATTCTGCTTGTTACTCATTTTGGGGGTTGCTATACTTTTAGCGAAATAAGGTAGGTATTCACACAAAATTTAGAAAATACCTATTTAGTTCGGTGAAAAGTAAAAGTGAGTAATATGCAGAAAGCGAGTGGCCTTGACATTCGTCTTTAGTATGAACAGTAATCAGAACTCTCACAAATCGCAATCCGAATTCTTTCGGCATCAACTACATCAGCAACAGTAGAAAAAATGTGTAGTACGTTTGGGTGGATTCACAGTAAGAAACGTAATCGACTTAGCCCAAAACGTGTTAAAAAGTTTTATCACTTATTTAACCACAATATTTGTAAAAAACCTATTTTAATCTACCTAGCGGTGCGATTGTGCCTTTCTCAATCATGAATCACGAGAATGTGTGCGTTGTTTATATTCATTAAAAGCTTTTAAATGCATATATTACATTTTATTATTATACATCACATGACAACTATATACAGGAAAATACATCATTATTCGAGCTCTAAAATTTTGAAAAAGAAAAAACAGCCACGGTAATATTGAACTGAAAACCTGTTTTAATCCACCTAGCGGTGCAATTGTGCCTTTCTCATTTCTCTAAACTATGGCACGGAGGCTTTTTATGTTCAACATAATTGTGGAAATGTCCATTACATTCTTAGTACACTTTGCACTTATACACAATGGCATGCCAGCCACGAACTTGATGAGCTACGTGTCGACGGTGAAACACTTGAAACAAAAAAATATCATACTCCATTAGCCTAATCAGCATTAGATCAATGTTATCTGCTTGCTAACTCATTTTGTCATGCGGGGATGGATATGTGAGGAGGGCGAAAGTCCCATGAACGAATGACTCCCCAGCTTAAATTGGTATGCTTTGTAATATAGTGGTGGGGATGATGGGTATGAGGGCTGGATGAGGTGGTGGTCTGAGGGGTTATTTAAGGAGATTTTTAAAGGAGGGGAGTGAACAGTAGAGGGGAGGGAGTGTAACCCCTCTCCGTAAACCATCAACTACGCCCCTGTTAAAATCCAGAAACCTTAAGCGAGTCGAAAAAAAAATTTGGCCGGGATTAGGTTGACGTTTTTCAGAGTGATTGCATAACCTTTCTATATGAGAAAGGCAAAAATGTGCAAAATCCAAAAAAGTGAATCTTCGTCAAATTTTTTTCGTGTTTGCATCAAATCTCGACGTTTTATGCACCTTGAATACATTTAGCATCAAAAATAAAAATTCTATTTTTAATTTTTCCTATAGTTTTTATGAGAAATTTCTGTGTGGCCGCACTCTGAAACCCGTAATTCCGGAACCAGAATTCCGATCGATCCAAAATTCAATAGCAGCCGATGGGAAGGTTGCACCTTTCATTTGAGACTAAGTTTGGGCAAATCGGTCCAGCCATCTCTGAGAAAAATGAGTGACATTATTTGACACATACGCACATACATACACACACACATACACACACACATACACACACACATACACACACATACATACATACACACACACATACAGACTTTTTCCGATCTCGACGAACTGAGTCGAATGGGACATGACACTCGGCCCTCCGGGCCGGGATTAGGTTGACGTTTTTCAGAGTGATTGCATAACCTTTCTATATGAGAAAGGCAAAAATGTTGGATCACCGCTATAACAATGATTCAATCGAGGAAAACCATTCAGAATTAATATACATGCAAAACTGTATGACAATAATGCTCATAAATAAAATAAAAATGTTTGTATAACAATACATTAATGTTCAATTACTAAAATATCAAAAAATTGCAAAAAAACCCAATCTTCCCGCGAAAAAACCGTTTTAACCGGGAAAAAACCGTGGGTTTTTTCCCCAAAATTATAAAAACCCGATTTGGTACATCACTGGTTACGACCGAGTATTGTTTAGTTAGACCACACGATATATAGATAGATAAATTGTTTAGCTTTGGTCCGGAAGTAGACCGACTGTATGTGGTGGATACGATTTGTATCGAAAAGGAGATATATCTGCATTATTTTTGCCATCCGGGGAAGTATTCAAATCGACTTCCATTGGGCCTGAAGGGCTATCGGTAGTCGGAGATACCTTCCCGTTAGCCAACACTATCCTGCGTACTTTACTACCATTGAAAGTAAAGTTTTATCGGAGGGAACGGAAAAGTAATGCAACAAAATTTAAAAGAAAGGAGAAATTAGTACTTAATTGTGGAATATTTGTAGTAGGTATCATCAGCCCTCTGGCAACCCTATACCATCATATGGAGTTTGACAGCGGCCTTACTATATGGGGCGTTATAGCTATAAAGCCCCAAACAAAGAATTATGTTCGGCACTATACACGATATTGCAGCATTCCACACGACGTTTTGCATCTTGTGGGATGATTTAACACTGTAATATTCAGAAAAAAACAACATTTAGTAACTAATTACAGCTTTTAATCATTCGATTCATTTACATTATGTTTTAATCGCTGACAAAGTTATTTAATTTTGAAGACCATCCGATTTTTTTTTAAATTTCCTATTCTAAACATGTGCGTGAAAAAGAGGCAACACATAACTTTATATGAGAATAGCTTTTTACTGCAAAATCAATTTGCAATTTGCAGTTTTCGGCAATGTTGATCCTTACACCTTAAGCTGCAAATTATGGGATGCACAAGATGTTACTGGCATTTTTTACTAAATTTATAGTTTCTATTGTATATTTTTTATGTATAAACTTGAAAACTCTTTGCTATATTTCACCCTAAGGAGGAAAAATAAGCAAAAATAGCATAGTGCTTTCGCATAGGCCTGCTAAGCCAAGACAAGTTTCGGCTTCACTTGTGTCTCATCGGCATAAACAGAACTTCTGCTCGAACGGGACATCACGTTTGATCAGTCGTTTGATTGAAACACATAGTGTTTTAGTTTTAAGGGATTTGCGTCAAGCCGGCGCTAATCTATTCCGACAATGTGTTAGTGTCGGTTTCTGATGAGACGAAGCCGAAACGCAACATAATTTGAAAACTCTTGTGAGTGACCTAGAATTTTCGGAAGAAGCTCGCATTTGATAAGAGGTATGTGAAGCCAATTATCGTTGTTGCCGGTCTAATCCCCGTGGATAAATACTCGCCATATCTATCGTTTATATACCATTTGTAATGTCGGCTGGTTGTCTCGTTCTTGCCATTTGACGTCTTTGGAATTGTTTTATAGTGTTACGTCAAGTCCATCGTCTACACCGACAATCAGCAAACAACTGATGAGGTCAACAATGAGTGCGTTTTTCACTAAATTTCTTCGGTTGTTCTCGAATGGAAAAAATGAGATCGATGAAATGGGTTCAGCAAAACGTAGTCGCGGTTGGCACTTCATTAAAATTATTTGAAAATATTAAATTGCTAGCCATACGCTACCAAAATTGTTTGTGTTACATTTCATTTAAAAAAATAATGAATTTATTTCTTGCAATGAAATAAAACCAGAAACCTGTTCCTGAACACTCTCAACCACGCAAATCTAGTGGGAACGTTATGATAACAAGTTAAAATTCACCCCGCATAATTCACCTTCTACTAATAAATTGAACCCCGGTTGAAAACCACTGCATTAGAGCGAACTCGTATTCAAACACGAAATAAACATTAGTGCTTGCCTTCTTCCGTTCTCCAATATGTCTACAAATTCACGATATATGTAATTTCAATTTCATTAGATTGTATTCTTTTTCGGTTAAGGTTTTCAATGTAAAAATAAACACTTTCTCGCATTTTTTTTTTTAAATTTCGGTGAAGCGAATTGATTAAAATTTTTGTACATTATACTGCATCATTTCAATAAAATTCTGTATACTTTACATTTCTTTGGAATATTATAACAAGCACTTTCTGATTGGCTCATAACTACTAACGTATCACCAGGGTAAAGGCAAGATAGATTTTAAAATAGTAAATTGTTCATCATCTATGAACATCTATGCCGTACAAACTAAACTAGATGAATCCTAGCTGATTGATATGCATGGTTACAGTCTGTCATCCTATCCCAAGCGAGTAGAAAAGTTTGAAAAATCATCATAATAGAAATGTAATCCAGATACCTAGCCAAGTTGCTTCATGGTACGGGGTGAATACGAAATTATTGCAACACTTACAACTGGCTGTAAGTTTTTATTTCTCTAGACAGAAATGAGCCAAATTCTACACAATGTTATTCAATCGTCTCGAGAGGTTTCAGAATCAATTGACATTGGATCACCAGGGCTGATATGTTATAATACCACAGACGCTAGGTTGATCGTTTTGGAAACCGGAAACAATATGTAAGAAAAAGGTGGGGAAGTTTATTCCATCAAAAATCCCAGCATTTCAATACGTCATATTGCCAAAATTATTGAACAAAATTGCATACATACTAGGTTCCAAATATTCGAACCGAAATGAACGTCAGTTATCTGTTACTAAAACGTGCAATATAGGAATCTCTAAGGAATGTTGTTGACAAGATACTATTGCTATGTGATGTATGACGAAATATATCTCAACAAATATCAGGGCATGAGTTTTATACTGGAAATGAAATTCGCATCAAAAAACAATTTTCGTCACAAAAGGCACCCTCAACGGTGAAGTTTACAAAACGATTTCGTCTCCAAAAACGTCTTTGTCATTTTTGGAGCATCAAGTGAATTGAATTCCATTTTTATTCACTTCGTAAGCATATCATTAGCAAAGGTACAGAATACGACTGTACAAGCTCTGAGTAACGTGATGCGAAAGTGTCAACAATTTTACCAAACAAGCTTCAATACTTGCTTTAGTTTCTACACACTGTGTTTAATACATGCCACAAATACAAGAGATTTGGTACTACATCTGTGTTTCAATAATTTTGTGTTCACCCTTTAACACTTTATACACGAACGCCTCATTACCTCGGATATTAGACGTAAACTTTTGCAGTCATATTGTACTTGCATTCCTATATAAAATACTAGTTTAAATAGAAGAGTACATACATATGTTTTTCCGAGCGCGGAATGACAGTAGGATAAGCTGTCTGGGCGACAGTGATGCCATATTCAAATTCGTGTTCCACTCAAATAATTTGTTTCAATCTGTGCTACTTAAAAATTAAAAAAAATTGTGAAAATCTACGTGAAATTTCCAAAAAAGCTGCTATACCAGAATATTTACAAAAATCTTTGAAATTATCGAAAATTGCCTAAAAGTTGTCATCTGTGACACAAAAATCTTTGAACAAAAATTGTTAAGTATATCTGTGGTGATACTACCGAATCTACTTCAAATCTGGGAATGTGGCAACTCTGCTAGGCGACGCATTTTGCACCTATGCAACCGGCGACGGCGATGGCGAAGGTAACCTATTTTACATCGTTGGCCTATTTCACACCGCCAAGCGCCATCCGATTTATGTTTGTACTTGAGACTATAGAGAGACATACATACCTACTTCATAACTAGTTCGTCGGTTTGACCACTTGTCGGTCAGGTTCGCATTCGACGGGATACTCCACATTGAATGTTGAACTGTGAACCAGACGCCATGCGTCTCCATTAAAAAGTACCTTCAACGGTCAACATAAATTACGATAGATCGATGATCGAATAGTACGAGAAAATCTGTGCAGACTGCCGCAACTAATAGATTTGCGATTGACTCTAATTGGAATTGATTGAAACTGATTCCGATACCCGCTCACGTGGACGTTGATCGATTGATGTGTGCGTTCGCCTATTCCATGCATATTGCTTGCAGCGTGATGGCAAATTCAATCCATAACAAATTGGCCACATCGTGCCGTATTCTCGTACCGACCGCGACCGGATGGTGATGCGTTGCTCGGTGCAGTCGTGCAAAATGGTAGTAATTCAAATGTGAATTATTACTCCATGTAAATACGATTCGTTCGGGTTGAACTCAATTGTATACCTGCAACGGGTTTGTCGAAGCTCTCTAGCTAAAAGGCCAGGTTCAAAGAAAACACTTCCGCTGTAGCGGTGTGCTGACGAAAGGTGGAACCAAAATGTTCAACCTTGATGAAAAAATCAGGGTCATTTTGTCTCTAGCAACGCGCACTCTCAGGTCTCTGGTGGTGGATCAGCAGTCTAATACATAATACAGGTGGTTACTACAGAGACCGCGGGTAGATATTGCACCATCACAGCTCTGTTGTAGTGTCGGGTTGCTGTCTTCCCAAGCAGCCGACTTTATTACTGTTCTGTATATCGATTTCTCTATGCTACTAAGTTACGGGAAAAGCACTTTACTTGAAGGTTGCTCACAATGTTTCTCATATCTGCAAATATTTTTAGGATAACATCGGTGGAACTTGTCTAAGTTTTTTAAAACGTATAAAAAATGGCTAGGCGAGAGTGGACTAACAAATTGTGACATAGAGACAGTTTTTACGTTGCTTAATTTATGAATGGTTTCTAATTTGCTGATTGGCACAAGAAGCAAAGAGATATTTGAAACTTGATGGATTGAATGCGCCACTTTTTAATGTTTCTGAATAGTTGCACCACTATTTTAGAAGCTAGAAGGAAATGATGTTGAGTTAAACTATTATGTAACTCTACGGTGGCGTATGACACAATTAGTTTATTACACGAGTTTCAGGCTTGCGAAATCAGAACAGCGGTTGCGGTTCGACTTTAGAAAACTGAACCTGGGGTGACATTGCGCAACTCGAAGAAAAATTTCCTGAAAAATAGCAATTCCGCCATTTTATTATAAAAACCCCTCTAATTGAAAAATTATCTCGAAAACTCAACGTAGGGGTTAGGTATTTTATACAAAGAATGTGTATGCAAAGTTTGAAATGAATCGGTTAAGTAGTTTTGCACGACTGTTAACACCGCAAATCGTGTTTTCCAGAGACGTTCTACAAAAAGCTTCGTCACCGAGTCGCTTGTCGATATTTTTGCATAGAAAAATTACAGCATGTTATGGAAATAATGTACAAAAGTTTTGATCAATTCACTTCACCCAAATTTTTAAAAAATATTTATTAGAATCTTGTTCCGAGAAAGCCGTCATTTTGGACGCAATTTTTGACACCATACACTCGAAAATTTTTTTTTATAGATGAAACCTTAAACTTTTTGCAGAATGTCGCACATGTCCAAGTCATTTTACTGCCTCAAAAAATAATAAACATTAGGTACTTTTTACCACAATTCCCCTTAAGGAACTAATCTACATGGAATTATATGTGCATAGAAAAAACGCATGGTCTTGTCTGAGCGTAATGATAATGAGTTTAATCATATATGAGCGACCGAAAATAAAAGTCGCAAGGATAGAACATGCTTCGCAAAACCCGTTTCAAACTTATTCAAATGTAAAAATCGGATATAAACTTCAAGTATAAAAATCGGACAGAAATCCTTTAGTATAAGAATCGCTTTTTCACCCATAAAACTCGGCAAGGATGAACCGTCACTATAAAAATCGTGTTAAAATAAATAAATCGCTCGTAGGAGCATCCATATATCTTGATATTCAAGATTAAAAGTCGGCTAAAAAAAGTTACCTTGTAAGAATCGGATATATTTCTTTCCGGTTCTTTTACTGAAGCTTTTTTATCCGACTGTTACAAAGAAATGTCCCAGTCCGATTTTAATGCTAGAAGTTTATATCCGGTTTTTATATTCTAATATATTTGAAACCGTTGGTTTGAGAATTTATAATTCGCGAGAAAGATCGAAAATCAGTTAGCAATTTCTTTCTGTCATATCACGATGAAGAATAAATGTTTTATTGACATGTTTATCAGTTTCAATTTAGTTTATTATTTTTTTCTCATTGTATTTACTTTTGAGTAATACTTACCCTATATTATTAATTGTCATGTAAATCATGTTTCATGAGCGTAATAATATTACAACTTTATTTTTGGAGTCCTTTCTTTATTTTTTGCATCTTCTGCATTTTCTGGTTTTGGTATATTGTTGTTTTAAATTAGTAATTTAGAAGCAATAAAAACAGAACTCTCTATACTTTATCTCCTCCATCTTTTAGACTTTTTAGTTTGTGTACTAAATTAGTAAACTCATTTTGGTCATTCTTTTTATTTGTTCCTGATAAACCCGTGCTTCTCTTTCTAGTAGCTGGGATAATAGGTTGTACTCCATTAGGCATAATGGACGTTAAGCATAAAGACGTCAGACATAATGGACGATTGGCATAATGGACTCTAGGCATAAATTATCACGATAAATTATCACTTAACGAAACTTAGCCGATGATGACCTCGGATGGTAAAAGCGTTTTTTTTGAAGTTGTAGAATTACTCTGGAAGCTGATCAAACTCGATCAACGTTTTATTCTGCTATTTATACTTGAAGAAATCCTTGCTCAAGTAAAAGAAGCAGACCGCATGCGGTCAGCTTGTGTTCATTTCTCGAAGTACAACCGATAAATTGCACACGACTACTTGTATTAATGTATGAATAACGCACATTAACTTAAGTTAGTGCTTATATACATGCATGGTGTAGTTATCTAAGAGTAAAATATGCGCCTTTAAGAACAGCTCATGAAAGAAAGAATGATGCATTTGCTGCTTCTATATTGATGACCTCCCATATTATTTAGTTCAATGATTATATTCTTGAGGCGAACTGTGTTATACGAGTGAGAGTTTTTTCGTCAGACGTACTGTACTGGATTCTGTACCAAAATAATAACAAGGTTATTTGAAAAAATATCATTTATTGTACATATTTTCAATTCGGACCGGCGAGCTGAATCTGACATTAAGATGCGATATGCGAGAAACTTGCTTGGAGCAACTTTACTCTGTCAAGCACCATTTAATTTGCCGCAAACAGATTCCTTATATCGCGCATCCTAATATCGACAGCTCTTGCTCAGCTTCTCGCTGCCATTTTGTGAGCGAACTAACTCAATCGTTGTCGGCTGTGCTGGGTTTGCATTATTTAATTATTTTGTGCTACTGTCACGTTAAAACAATTCAGTACTTTTTTTCAAAAATCTAGAATGTTTATTCTTCAAAAAACGTCAATGAATATTGGATACGGGGGCCCTGGGCAACCGTACGACGCAACTTAGTCGCGATACTCTCACAAGAGCGCTGGACAGCAGTGACGTCTATCTTCCGGTTACAATTCCGGATCCTGGTGGTCAGCTGCTTCGTATCCTTGGCCCGCTAATTATTTTTGTACACTAGGGCACTGAGGGAACCGAAAAAATCCTCAATGGGACAGCACTGGGGCAAGTTTGTCGGGTTCCTTTCATTCGACACGTACGGTATCTTTTTCTGCTCAAGATACTACAGCGTCTTCTTGGCGTAATGGGAAGACGCCTTGTCCGGCCAGAAGACGTACTTCGCTTCAGCATGATGTTCCTTTAAGAACAGCAGAACAATTTTCTCAAGACATTGCTCCTGGTGCACTTGTTGATTGATAGCCAGACCGCTCGGCTTGAATCACGGCTTTGAAATCCCTCTGTGCGATATGGCGATGTACAGCATAAACCGCTACCGGCCTTCCGCTCCACGCTCGGGGATGCCAGGATCCGGTAAACTGTACTCACGGGCACGTTTCCGTCTCGAAAGCGGTCTACCGTAAACTTTTTTACACTATGACGATGCGTTCACGCAGAAAAATATAGCATATTTAAACCAAAAATATGTGTTATTGAATCCAATCATTTTTTGTTTATCACTTTAACAAACAAACTTATTGGTTTGAAAATATTTTTTTATTAGAACAACAACAAATTTTTGCTTTCAATAAATACATTTTTAGTATCAATAATTTTCTTTTAATTTCAATAAAATAATTATTGAAAAACGGAACGATAATTTTGTTTTATTAAAACAATAAATAAATTTTATTGAATTCAATAAATAATTTTATTGTCTCCCGACCAATAATTTAATTTATTGAATTTAATGCATAATTTTATTGAACCTACAAATCTTTTTTCTGCGTGTTTCGTAAAAGCATACAACTCGCTCGCGTAGTGCTTGCTGTTTCGACGCCTTCTTCGATTGAACTGACAGCACCCGAGTGAAGAGAAACATGCCACCCATTTCTAGGGAGTCCAGAAAGAAATTCTCTTGGAGAGAAAATAAATTACGTTCTTTACTTCAATTACTGAAAGGTGTTGAAATCATTCTCATTTTTATTGAACACCCGTTATTCCTACCACGTGCGTACAAATTTTGTTTCGATAGGTCGGTTTTGTTGATGTTATGTTTCGCGGGCCATACTGTTTTTCCATATTGGGCCATATTACTTATATGTTACACTTTCCTTAGGTGATTTTTTTGCATAGTCGAATAAGAAAAAATGGGTTTGATCACACGCATTCTCGTATCACTAACGCCGCTTGGAATATCGCAAAAAAAAATCTCTCCAAGTTTCATTAACGCTCCTTACCCGAGCAAATACTCATGGGTTCAAACACCACACAGCCCCTTGAAAATACCATGAACATGGTCCGTGCCCACTTTCACAACCATTAAAACCCCATAAAATGGTCTCAATAACCCATAAATATACCAACGTATGGTTTTTCTATGGGATATACCGGACCATGACGATGGTGTTTTCGTGGCCTGAACCCATTTCAAACATCCAGGCCCAACCCCATGAGTATGGGGGTATTATGGACTTTACGTTTGCTCGGGTATGCCGTATGTCCTCTACGACACTACGGAACCTGGACTATGTTGATTACAGTTTTTCATATTTCGACATTATTCAATAGACGTATTCAGGTAAAACTAAACGTAAACGGTGTTCGGTCGTGTATTACGAGCAATCGATGAGACCATAATACCCCCATAGTCATGGTCCAATTTCACTCCCAATGCATGGTGTTTTGATAGTGATTTAAATGGGATCAACCCATGAGCACACTATAACCATGGTCCGGTATATTCCATATAAAAACCGTAATTTCCTGTATTCGTGGGTTATTGAGACCATTTTATGGTGTTTTGATAGTTGTGAAACTTGGCGCGGATCATATTTATTGTCTTTTAAGGGTATGGATGGTGTCTGAGCCCACGAGAATTTGCTCGGCATACGAACATCCACCATATCATCGTCCATATATACGGGAATCTTGGTTCTGTTGGTATTATGTTCGACGCCGTGTAGTGTATTAAATGTTCTGTCTGGGCTACACTTCTAATCGTTATCAATACACAGTTTCTCGCGTGGTGTTGCTGTACGTAGATCACTTCCTCGAAATTAAGCGAATTTATACTAAATATTCTGAATAGCAGTAGCGTATTTGTGTTTAAAATTATGCCCTAATTTAGACTTCAATTACTAACCACCTCCTTAAGAACATGAATCTTGATTAATATCTCAAGTGGTTTTGAGGTTATCAAATCATTCATTTCATAACGGCCGCATTCATCACTTTTTTCGTTTACTCAAGTTCCATATGACACGCTTATTAGTGATAGTTTTCATTATTGTGATAACCGGATGCCGCCATCTTGGCTTTTGAATTGGTGTCAATCACCAATTTCAATCATCTACTGACTACCACCTTTCATATGACACCAATATTGATGATGGTAAATACTGTTTTGTGTTTTCCTGGGTGGACTGTAGTTCAGATTTAAGCTAAAGTTAGTTTGAGCTTGTGTCCCCTGGAATACATTGTACATTTGGGCCATAATAAAATTACTGGCTATGCAAATGTGTCGATGAGGTCAAATCAAATCAAATGATTCGTCCAAGAAATTTCACCGATACCTTCAATTTCTAAAAGCAATTCTGGTAATTTCAAAATATCAGACAAAAATTACCGATCGAACAATAGAGCCAAACTAGACTATCTGAGCACTGGGTCTGAGTACAGACTACCACCTCTGCAATTCACAAGTGCAATGCCCACGAGTATTAAATTATGGTCAATTTTCATTTTCACACGCCCACCATTCGAGAAAAAGCAATTTAGCCGCATTAAACCACATCGTAAATTCATTAAATTGCTTCCACTGCCACTGCTTCATCCGTATCCGTATGTTCGATTTTGGTCACATTCTCACCTACATACGGATATGCCTCCGCCCACTGTCGGTCATTGGAGAGTAACGAAACACAAACCCCTTCGTTTCTACTAAACCATCTGTCACCACCCTAAACATACTAAATAATACCAACGCTTGGATAACTCACGCAGGGAACATTGAGACAGGATACAGCCATAGGCAAACTGATTGATATATTGGAACACGATTATCGCAAAACCAAGGGTGGCGCTGTGTTCATTTATAGCAAACGTGTGGTTTTTACTTCGTCAACATAGAAGAAGTGTTTACAAAGCTGTTATCGTATTGTCGCATCAACTCATTACGTTTAGGTTGGCTCTACTACCGAACGCGTGGGGATCGGTTGATATTGATGAGGAAAAACCAATTTACTGTGTTGTAAAATAAGGAGAAATATGTCTTTTGAAAATACCAATTTTTTTAAATAACAATAATGCAAGAACCAATAAAATATCTTTTTGAATATATTCGCTTTATGGACAGAAATGATTTATCTGTTATACCTTTACGGTGGTTATGTTCAATGCGATGGACATTTTAAAAAAATAAGAGTTGAGAGTTTTCAATACCATGTATTAGTAACTAGTGCGCTGGGGTGAGTTTTCGCATCTCGAAACATAATTATTTTTTTTCGAAGCGCGAAAAGATACGTGATTCGCGTATCTATTTCCAACCCACTGGTGAACAAATGATAACATTTCGTACAGTACAACGTCTGTTATTAACCCTCCGGAAGTATTGTACTGATTGAAATTCGGGCAAAATTCAGGCCGTCACCTAAATGTAGATAATAACGCGACTGCCAGATGGTTAAGAATCAACTTCTAACGCTTGTTTTCTTATAACTAGACTCACATAGAAAACATATACGGAGTTTGTGTATCTCGATCTTATACCGAATAACTAAAACACAACAATCAGTTCGAAAAGGAAACCGTGCCGTTCGCAGTGAAGCCCTATTATGGAAATCGTTTTACTACTGCATATACTGACCCACAATGCCATTTCCCATTTTCAAGGTCCTCGCCACCCCCCGCAACACGATATGGCCAGCGAGACACTCGCACAGTGAAATGGTTCTATTTTTAGTTCATACCCGCACATTACTTTCGCTCGGCGAAAGCATTAACCTATGGTGGATTGCACCACCCCCCACCCAACAACTCGATTCCAGCACCCAATTCGATATATCATTTTTATTGTTGCGTTACAAAATCACAACAACGGTACTATTTACAAAGGCATACACACCCATGTTTTTTTTTCTTTCGAATATTTCTTTTTTAATACGAACTTGAACTTGTTTGCCGCCGTTAGTTGACTCAGTTGCTGGAAATTGATGCCCGCAGCTCGATGCAATCATTTGTTGAACTGTGGAAATCATGGAAATGCAGTTCGTTACAGTGTGAGTACATATTTACATTTGTCTACACCAGGGAAGCCAGCATTTTCATTTTAGAAAAGTTTTTTTTCTCAGTACTATGTATGTAGTGGAAAATATTTATGTAGCATACAGCTTGTTCAAAATTTTATCGGTAGAATTCCTAAAAAATTACTAGTTAATAGGACGAGCAATGTTTCATCACAACACTACCTTGTCAAAGCATAACTCTAGAAATAGCTGCGCTTTCGGAAATTTTCTCTTTGCAAAAACTTTTTCAAACATAATTTAAGCTGGTAAGAAATAACTGAAGATTTTCATCTTAATATTTCCTTTGACTTCCAACCTTTCTATCTCCATTAAAAAAGAAATGGTTCCGAATGATTTCGTGATGAAAACAAAACATTTAGCAGAAATCATTTGAGGTTAGGTTTTTCGTGATAAAAACAAACCAAATTTTTTTGGCTTGATTTTGCATCTGTGGTTGTAAATGAGTGGTTAGAAATGTTAATATTTTCATATACATTTAATGCTTATTGGATAACAATTTATTTGAAATTGAATGTGAATTAATTTGAAAATATTATTGGCAACTCTGGGTCAGCCGGCCAACAGCGAGGTTGCGTGCATCAAACAACATAGTACCCGACACGGTGTAGCGGAAACCGGATGCGGAACTTCCTTTCGAGTAAATGGGCTACAGAAAGCATAGTTGTACAACAGAGTAAAATGGTACCAACTGATTGGTTCAGATTTGATCTTTTTCTGCAGAAAGTACAGCCTAGATGCCACCTGCTTCGAACCTGAAACGTTTTACAGTTGTTACTATGCGGACACAATAGTAAAGAATCACAAATTGCTTTGAAGTGTGATTGGCTGGTAACAACTATTGGAATTCATCGAGTTAGCTGGCATACTGAGTCTGGTAAACGTGAACCAAGGTTAAGATAGGACAGTAAGATCCTCTCTTTGTTTACTTTCGATTATTACGGCGTTATTAAACATTTTCAACTAATTTATTTAGCGCAGGGTAAAGTACTGTTTTGACTAGAATATTATGCAAATATGTAAAAGTGGCCGAGTAATTAACAGAAGAGAAAACAAAAAAAAGGAATTTCTCATTCCTAATTCGGACCTATTGAAAATTTTCCACAGATATACTGAATGCATGGCTGGATTTGTAAGGAAGTAGAGATGCCTTAGGTCGTCGCAAAATACTTTTGAAGAATCAATACTTTATTGCATGTCCTTCAAATTTGAGATCGGTTGTGCATTGTGAATAGGTTATATAATTTAATTTAATAGTTGTTTCTAAAATATTGCGGTAACACCTTCCGGGTCACAACTTTCGTATAACCGACCATGAATGAATGTAACTGAATGACACAATTTCACTGGCTCCACCCACCTTATCATATAATTCTGTCGTGAGAACATTTCCATCGCATGAACATATTGTTTCGAGCTTTGCGTGCGTCATGCATGAGGAATTCTGATAAAAGAATTAAGAGATTTTTCGTAGGTATACTACTATCTTTTACTGGTATCCACTAAACACTAACGCAGTTGTCAATATCTGGAAAAAATTCCCTGGTCTGATTTGTTTCGGCACGCACTACACCGGATAACGACCGGACGTAATAAAAAGCAAATACTGCTCACTTATAGTCATGCGTCGAACATCGATTTTGTAACGTTTAAAAGAAAGATCGCCGTTCAACACTTTACACGCTATAGATCTGGAGAATAGCACACGCCGTCGAAAAACTACCTGAAATTGAGTATTTTTGACTCAATCTCGGAGTACCGTGCAAGAAGGTAAAATTAGGCAAACCGTGTTGAAAGTAGTTTCCATTTAACCACGGCAAAAATCATAACTCAACCTTGAGTTTAATTTACTTAAATTTAAGTTGAATTTACCTTATTTAGAGTATACCCCAAACAACTCAAAAGTACCTGTTGTGTTTGAACTTTTTTCTAAGTTGTAGAATTATTCTAGAATCCGATCAAACTCGATCAAAATTTTATTCTGCTGCTTATGCTAATGTGTTGTTTAGAAATTCGGGTGAAGCGAATTGATAATGTACCATTTTAATAACATTCTGTAATTTTTCTATGCAAAAATATCGACAAGAGACTCGATGACGAAGCGTTTTGTAGAACAGAAACATGAGTAGCGGTGTGTTTTGAGATTATGGCTAACTTTTGTTCTGAGTGACATCACTTTGAAGCGCCAAGGAAAATAACTAAAAGAGGAATGCAGCAGAGATGAGGACACGTTCATCGCCAATCTTGACAGAAAAATCAAATTTGAACAGGTAGAGCGTTTCAATCTGTGCTGTAATTGTTTTAGGGTACTGTCGACTGTCATATGGAACGTGAAATCTGAATCTATGAAAGCGTCAGTGCCCAGGGTTCAATATAAGTAGATTACACAAGTAAGAGAATTAGAAAACAAAATGTGTGTCATAAGGTCTCGGATTTTAGGATACAAATTTGGTTTACGGACCTTTTGACGTACAAATTTGTAGAGGGCGAGCATACACTTATAGAATATATTCGTAAATCGCTGGGAGTTAGTTTCGTACAGACAATTTTCTTAAAATATTCGAATTTTTCGAACATATGATGAATATATTATATTGAAACACTTTTATTTTTTATTACAAGTTTTTCGTGAAAATCACAAAACGAGTTCCGTTGGCTTATTACGAAACAGTTCATGAAATGAACGAAACCTACTATTTACAATGCATGAAAATACTTCGTAGCAGAAAACGATGAATGAACTCGTGCATTGCATGATCAATTTCATTATATTTACGAATTTATATTATCAGTGTATCGTACTTCTTAAATCGATTGCCTTGTACGCAGCTCATCTGGGTTCGATTTCCAACCCATCACATAGGGGTACAGGTTCTTCAATCCCAAGAAAATAGGCGAATGATTCTCTATAATCAAAATTTAAAAAAATATTACTGCAATGTAATTGTATACCTCCTCGAATACTTAATCATAACACTGAAAAGATTTCAAGGTTGGAAACAGTATCAGCAGATTCATCCTTCCTAGAACTCTGAAACCTCAAACTGATTTCGTTTTTGGATTTCAGTGATGCTAGGTTCGCTCCATTTTTTACAAATGTCATATAAAAATAACTAGTGTTTAAAAGTCTTCCGTCCCTGAAAAGAAGTAGACAATATTTCACCTACTTCGACCAGGTTTTCAAGATATAGAATGAGACAAGAAATTTTCACCATGGAATAACTATTATTTTTGCAGAATATCACGTAAATGAATGGCAACTATCTAGACGAATCAAAATACCGCTATAACACAACATATTGATTTTGTTCCATGCTTGTTGCGAAAATGATCACTACTGTCAAATCCTGAAAATAACAGTTTCGATCGACCCTAGATCGACTCCGCCCGAAAACGAAATAACCATTGAATCATCTCCTAGAGATTTCATGTCATATGGTGTTTTTACCGAAAGTTTTTGCAACTTAGCATAGCATAGCATGGCAAAAACGGCTGCACTCATCATGGGTGGCTGGTTGTAATTGTTGTATAAAAAGGTTTTATACAACAATTACAACCTGGCCGTTTCCTTGCGATCGCTACAGAGAAGGAAATGTTAGTTGAATACCTACTTAAGAAGATACAGGGAACCAACGGAATCTTAATAGGTATTACGGATGTTAGATTTTGTTAGTAGGGAAAGAAATGGGGTATGGTTTGTAGGTGATGGTTCTGGCGTCTATTTAGTACAGTCAAAATATCAAAATATGGGTAGTAATGATATATTAGAACGATCTCACCAAATGCAAATGTTCCTCCACATTTTCCTGAATGACCCGGTAGTTTTCGTTCGATTTCTCCGACTGGTAATGTCCAAGTATTGACCGATGGCGGGTATTCACTGCAAAGGCAGAACCTGCTGCAGCAACCAAGTCGAAGACAACAGCAGACGGCTTAATTTCTCAACTATGATTATTTTTCTTTAACTTTACCACTGAATGATATTTTTCTTTCAACAATATTTTTCGTTTGCTACCTATAGACACAAAAAATCATTTTGCATAAACTTTATTTTGAAGGTTCGCGATGGTCATTATAAAAATATTTTAAATAAATATATAGTGTCTATTTGTTGTGTGGATCACTAGCAAAGAAAATTTTTGCATGTAACTTATATTGCACTTTTGCAAAAAGATTGCAAACTTGCTTAAAATAGTGAAAATACAAATGACCTGTAAATATTTTGTCGCGATTAACGGATAAATGCAATTAATGTTATGAAACATACATATGAACATTTTCATATCATCATTCAATGATGATACTAAACTGGAGAAAGTTAGCAATAGCCATTGGTAAATATTGAACTTTTCAATTCAATACTGTGAGTGTTTCATGCGAAGCCCCTTCCCTGTTTAATAACGCACCACTCTACCCTAAATAATGTACATCTTTAATTAGGACAGTGAGAAAATTGTTATTTGGTATACAGTCGTGATTCGCTGGTTGGGCCACACCTTTGTCCAACTAACGAATTTAATTCGTTAGTTGGACCGACTGACAGATGTCAAAAACTCCAAAGGAGACGTTAGTAGTGTAATTGCATCTATTCACATCTCTAATAATTGTCAGATTTATTGTCAAAGTAAATTTGATATAAGATTTTGACATTCAGATGCTTTTTAGTTGGACAATGGTCCAACTAGCGGAGGTCCAACCAAAAAGCGGTCCAGTTAAAGAATGTCCAACAAGCGAATCACGACTGCAATTTTAAAAAGTTTTCGTCGAAATAACGATTTTTCCGATAGCTGAGAAATTCAGCATTAAGAATTGAAAGCCGTTTCTCGTTTTTTTATCACGATCTTATTTTGCTGACACTGTTTACCCTTCTGGTTACACAAAATATATTCGGCTATGGACATCAAATTCTGTGAAATGGAACTTCAAAGAATTTAAGAAAATACTTAGTATGATTACGATGTATTTCCAGTGAATGCTAGAAACTGGAGAACTGTCCGCATAATTGCGTCATTAGGTTATATGCTGTTTTTGGTTTTTTCGAAGCAATAAAAATACGTATTCAATTTTTCCCCTTTTGGTAAGCAACACAATAATTAAAACTTATTTTATAAAATTGAATTAATAGGGTGTGTACCTTCTTTCTTACCTTCTTCCATTCATCCGTTCCTTATGCTGCGTTTACTTACAAAGATGTAACTCACGTGGCTAAAACTATTGCCATGTAAGACCGATGGTTCTGAATTTTATTTTGTCAAGGGATACATTACTGCAGATCCAATGAACAAGAAACACGCGTCAGTGATTAATTGTTATGTGTGTGTGTGTGTGTGTAAAATATTTAGGAAAAAACTATAAACGTCACAGATCTGTTTATTTCTCATGGTGGTTTTGTTAGTTTCTAGTTTTACAATAACTGCGTCCACAGATTAGATTTTCTTGCACAGGATATATTTTTTCTCGGTTGGATATTATGAACTCCTAGCTAATCTAATTTCAAAAATATGTTAAACAATGCACATCAATAATTGAAAAATAGGGCAAACCCAGTTACGGTTCCTCTACCGATTCAATCCTACACTAAAAAAACTTAACACGTTAACATCATGTGGAAATCTATTGAATTATTTCAATCCACAAACATATGAAATGCACACGGTTGCCACTTGAATATCCATTCGAGTGTGAGAAATATGGTTTTCAAATGAAATTCATGCGAACATGGTGTGAAAAGCACATCAACATCTTAAGAAATACCATTGACAAAAATTTCCAAATGAATTACACGTGAATATTACTTTGTTTTACTTATAGATTTCATAGGCAGAAGAATCGGTGAAATCAATTGTTTTACATGCAGAAATGTTTTTCATGCGAAAGTCATGTGGAAATTTCATACTATACGACTCAATAGCGTGGCAATGAACATTCAATGGATAAATATGTCGTATTCACGTGGAATTTGTTTGAATTTAATTTGAAACACCACATGAAATTCTTTTTTATGGATTTTCATGTGAAATTCAAAGGGAAATCATTTCTTTTACTTTTTAACCTGAGAACGCACATGAAAGTGATGTAAAATTGCATATGGTTTTATAGTGTCGATTATTTTCAGTGTATGAATCAAAACTATCTCTGCCCAAAACCCTAGCTTGAACGATAGAACTTTTCTATCGATATTTCACATAACATGTATACGATTTTTGGCTCTTTACATTATGTAGGCCACTTAATAATTTCCTTAAACCTTATCCGAGGTAACTATATCGATTAAATCGCAGTTAATCGATTGCTGGTCACAAATGTACAAAATTTTAAGAACCCCCTGGTAAGTTCAGAATAGGAACAACAATCTTTATTCATATCTATGTATATATAGCTACAATAATAAATTAACCACTCCAAAAAATCGAACAATAAACCGTCCCTTACATCCGCATATTCTCCTTTACTCCACAGGCGCCTTCCTCATTCCGTTCATGATCATGCTTATCCTGGAAGGAATCCCACTGTTCCTAATAGAATTAGGAATGGGCCAGCGGATGCGGCTGGGAGCGCTGGGCGTGTGGAACACGATCCATCCCTGGCTGGGAGGCATAGGTATTTCCTCTTGCATCGTGACGCTCTTCGTTGCGATCTACTACAATGTGATTATTACCTGGTGCTTCTACTACTTCTTCAATAGCTTTCGGGTAAGTATTACGCCTTCATGTATGCTAGGACAATGTTAGCTGATACAGTACATATAGGCGAATGCGTGGATGAATTTTTAGCATCCGATCAACATGCGTGGTTCCATGGTGTAGCGGTTATCACGTCTGCTTTACACGCAGAAGGTCTCCAGTTCGATCCTGGATGGAATCAGGTGGATATTTTTTACATTGGCGTGCACGAGTCGTGCGTATCGAATCAGGTGTGATTTTTTATGAAATCGTGAACATTATCAGGACTGAAATGTTTTGTTACCTTGTGTTTTTTTATTTTATCTGCTCTGGTGATTAATTTTCCAAAGTAGCAATCAATTGACATCGTTTGCTGGCTTCGCTGAACTATGAAATTGAGCTTCAGTGTAATGACCCTATTTCGCCACATTTCTAATATCCATTTAAATATGTTGTTTAGAGCAGCGTCTACCGTCTTTATTCAACGCATTGGCTCAAATGGTAGAGCGATAATTTGGGTATTAAATTGAATTTTCGTTACGTTCAAACATAAGTATTTCACCATTTTCAGGCCATTTTTGTTATTATATTGTTTCTTAGAAACTAATCAAAGATGTTAAAGCCATTGGTTTGGTTTTGGTCGGTACGACAGGTTGGATTGATAAGATTCAATTTAACTTAAATAAGAATAAGAGCAAGACTTATAAATCGATATCCCTGCCCACAATAAGACACTGAGAAATGTAGTGTTGTTTGATCAACGCTAAACCTAGGCAAGTTAAGGAACGGTTCGAGTCAAATTCATTGTACTTAAAAAGTTAATCTCTCACAAGCCAGTCTTAGTTTTTAACGAGTTACTTCACTTTAGTATTACCTCGGCATATCTTTATTAGCAGCCTGCTAAACTATTGTGATCTTTAAACGGAAGCTGAATTACACACTTCTATTAGATAAAATATTTTGAGGTTAATAATATTTCAAGCAATATCTAATCTGTCCTTTCAGGTCACCCTACCGTGGTCAGAATGTCCACAGCTCAACGGTACCGATTTGCCGGAGTGTGAGCGCTCCTCGGAAACCGCATACTTCTGGTACCGAACCACACTGGATGCATCGCCAAGCATCGAACAGCCGGAGGGCTTCAAATGGTGGATCGTGCTGTGCCTGCTACTCTCCTGGACGGTAGTGTTCTTCATCGTAATGAAGGGTATCCAAAGTTCGGGCAAGGTGGTCTATTTCACCTCTCTCTTCCCGTACATCGTGCTGACGATCTTCTTTATCAGAGGGATCACGTTGAAAGGCGCCGGCGCCGGACTGATGCACATGTACACTCCGAAGGTGGAGAAATTGCTGGAACCGACGGTGTGGCTGGACGCAGCCACTCAGGTGTTCTACTCGTTCGGACTGGCCTTCGGATCGCTGATAGCATTCGGAAGCTACAATACGCCAAAGAATAACTGCGTCCGGGATGTGATTCTGGTATCGGTGTGTAATGCCGTAACGGCCATCTATGCCAGCGTTGTGATATTCGCTATACTCGGCTACAAAGCGACGGTCGGCGTCGATAGGTGTATTACAGTGTGAGTTTCTTTGCAAAGATGGTGCAGTATTTGTGCTCTACAATAATATTTGCTATCCTCACTATTGCAGCAATAAGGGCATCCTTGTGAAACACGGAGTACTTCCATCAATACACATCGATAATGCGGAATACGAACAAGCCATGCACGGACTGGATCCAGTGGCAACTGCGAATTGGACTTTGGAACATTGCAGTTTGGAAGATCAGTTGGATAGTGTAAGTGAAGACCGCAACATAACAGTTACATTTAAGCATAAGATCCGTTCATCTACCACGTGGACAATTTAGATACGACGACGGATCGTAGTAGCCATAGGCACAAGTTAGACACTAACAATTTTTGTCCTCGTAAAAGTTTCCAAGAATGGAAATTCGCAACCCTTTTTAACCCTAGAACGTTGCACTGGGGTACAAATGTACCCCACGCTTTGATCGCAATTTTCGCAGGTAAAAATGCAAATAAAAGAAATGTATAGCACATCACTTCTTTTCGTTTTTTTATATGCGAAAACAGCTGTGTAAGTGAAAGTACGGAATTTATTGAATCAATGATACATAAATTGGTTAGAACCAAAAAAAGTGAAAAAATCGCGGGTTTGACTTTTTTCACAAAAATTACTATAATTTTGCGAATTTTCAACCGATTTCAAAAAATCAAATGATTCTAAAAGTTGAAAGAATGGTCTAGAAAAGGGATAAAATGGAATTTTGATATTTATGAAAAAGTGCAATTATTTGGAAGAGTGAAAGTTTAAAAATCGGGTTTTGGAAAATACCGCGAAATGGGGTGGAAATTTAAATGCAAAAAATGTTTCTGACCAGTAATACACGCAACGTTACTACTACAGCAGTTACTGTGCGCAAATTATATTTGCGAGTCATTGTTTTGAAAAACTATAAAAAATAAACATTACAACAATAAAAATCAGCAAAAATGAGAACGATTTTTTTTTCTACTTCAAAATTAAATTAAATTAATTGAATAAATGATTAAAAACGATTTTATGATGCTAATTGTTACTTACGTAGTAAAACAACCAGTATTTAAACTGGTATTGTCACGAGTCAAATTTCCACTGACAGCACAAAACCTAACGAAACGCTAAAGGCAACCGTACACTGGGGTAAAAATGTACCCCAAGCCAACTTTGACACCTGCTTTCACGAAGGCTATAAATAAAATAGCTATACCACCTTTCCCTACTCTCACTAGGAACTCTAAATTGAATTATGGTTAGGGTCCCACGTCGATAAATGCCGAATTTTCGTCTTCACACAGCTCCAAAGAAGGTGTAGGGCTACATTTGTACCCCAGTGCAACGTTCTAGGGTTAATTATGTTCGAACAGTGAAATATTGTCGTAGAACTTAGACTGGGAACCGATGTTGTAAATAAAACCGTCGTGTTGAGATAATTTGTTGGAGGAACGGAGAGAATTCGCGGGTAAAAATTGAGTTCTAGAAGAAACGATTATTCGAGGTTGTATTCAACATAGGCGAAGCAGGATTGGAAGGTCAGAAGGTTGCAAATCTGTTTTCGGAAGCGGCTCCAAACTGTTTCGAATAACGTTGGCAGTAATCGACGAATTTGGCCAACTAACGCCAGTGAGATGGTCTTAAATTATAATTCAACTCTAATATTATTCACCGTGAACAACAATCCACCATACTGGTCTTGATATGAAGTCTATTGAAAATATTTTCCGTCCGTTATCTTGAAACAGCTAGCGTACACTGATTTCACAGTCAAACAGTCTTTTGGAAATCGGATTTTCGGGGTTTTTTCATCGGAAATTTAGCGAAAGAAAAAATATTCAAGAAAAATCTATTTGAATTTTTCATTCATAGATCCTGATTCATTTCCCCGATAACTTGTCTGCTCAGTTAACCGATTTGCAAGTACAGTTTCTTGGAAAAATGCTCCATCCGTCACCTTCAAACGCCTAGCGTCAACTGATTTCCCAAAGTCTTCCGAGAAAATGCTCCGTTCGTCTTCAATTACCGCATATTACATTACAAATCTGCAGTGATAATACAGACAAATCTGCAGTGAACTTATAGTTAAAATTTCTGTTCTGTTGGTTCTCCATATTGATGGCTTTGCTTAAAATAAAGGTGGGCCAATTTTAGTTTTCTGTGTCGCTTTCGGCAGATCTTCTCTTCTTCTGAGAGAATTAGTTTCCGCAGTTTATTTATAAATGTGATAAATACTTCGAAATTAAATGGGAATTCAAATCTCTCCGATTTCGCTCCATTTGTCTATTGGGTTAAGAAATAATAAGTCTGAGTGTCTGCAAGGAAAATTCACAACGGTTTTTAACCAAAACTGCCTTGTCAGGTCAGCAAAACTTCTTATGTGATTATCTAAGCAAACTGCATAGAAACGATGCTTCCACTGGTCCTTCTAATTCACAAATGAACTTTGTCCTATCGAAATGAATGTCCTGTGGTTCCCAATTTGTGTCAATAGAATATATTCTGTTGTATTTTTGAATAGTCAGGATAAGTGGGCCAACAACAGAGAAGCACCCCAAAATCCCTTTGTTAAATATGTTCGCTGTTTGTTTCAATAAACTTTGCAATATCTATATTTTCTGAGCGTATAAGGCAATTGTAGGGATAATGCTGCAATGCCCATGGAAAAATCTTTTCTGGTTGGGATTCGAACATACAACGACTGGCTTACGAAGCCTGAACCACATTCGCTGCACCAGCACACTATGATTCTGAATTTAAAAAAACATATTGAAGTGAACTATCTATTTAATGGCTTATTAACTTATTTTACGCGGATTATCCATGAATGCAGATTATCCGCGTTTTTATGTCATTTACTTTATTGTTGGTGGTACCTGGTACTGGTTGTTGATTTGGAGGTAGTATGCGCATTATAACAGTCGGAAACGCTGTGCGTATTCCAGCGTTCGTTTGTGGTTCAGCAGCAACTACAGCAGCAGTAAAAGCTCCTAACATTGATAAATTTCAAGATATGTTCAATCTCAAAATTTTAAAATCGTATTTCTCGAAAAATGCTAAATGGTGCTTGTCATAACGTAGCACAACAGCGACGATAACAAATAAAACACAACATGCATTCTGATTCCTCTGTATTCTGACTTCACGATTTTGTTTTTCGCAAACAGGCCGCCGAAGGTACCGGACTCGCATTCATCGTCTTCACCCAGGCCATCGTCCAACTGCCAGGTGCTCCGTTCTGGGCGGTTCTCTTCTTCACAATGCTGCTATCGCTCGGACTGGGGTCGCAAATCGGTATCCTGGAAGGAATGCTGTGTACGATATTCGACATCGATATCTTTAAGCGGATTAGAAAACCGTACGTTACCGGTGAGTACCGAATATTACTAGAACCTAGATGTCTGCTGGAAGGGGCACAATTCCATTAACCTCTATTTCCACTCGCAATGACCTGATTGTGGGGGCTCTGATTCACGCTCCAAACAGGCGTCGTGTGTGTGATTTGTTTCTGCGTGGGATTGATTTTCACAACCGGAGCGGGCGAGTATTGGCTCAAGATGTTCGATTCGTTCGCCGGAACGATTGGATTGGTAGTGGTGGCCCTCATGGAGACTATTGCGGTAATCTACATCTATGGACATAAAAAGTATGTTACGCATTATTTTAGACGAATATAAAGAATAAAGTTTTACATAAATGTTCAGGTTCACGGAGGATATCTATCAAATGACTGGAATTCGACCGGGTATCTACTGGCAGATGACCTGGAGGTACATCGGACCAGTCATCATGTTCGGCATTCTACTATCCTCCATACTGAGTATGATACTGAGGAATCCAACCTATGCGGCGTGGAATGGTGAACTGGTATGTCAGCTGATATAAAGCAGTAACCCAACGGTCAAGGCTTGAATTTTAACAATTTTTCACCCACAGGGTACCACTGAGAATAAATCCTACCCAGATTGGGTGATGGGCATTGCACTGGCAATGATCTGTGCGTCTGTGCTTCCGATGCCGCTGGTGTTCCTGCTGCGACGGTTCCAGATCCTGAAGGTGGACCTCGACATCCACCAGGGCTCGATCCGTCGTAATGAGACGACTGCCTCCACGAAGGAGATGATTGACGAGGATGATGTAAGTACTAGTGACAAGTGTAGAGCTTGCCTGAACAACAACAATGAGATGAAAAGTCACGGTGACAAAGCAATGGCAAGATTTATCGTTCCAGATCCCCATTATATGGCACAATTGTACAGACTTGTGTCAAACACAAACCCACATACACACAGTTCATGGTTTTATTAGTTGCCATACGAAGAATTTCATTTCCCATTATTGCTTTTCGTTTCGTGACAATTATTTATTTACGATGTTATGTTCACTTGTAGTTACAATAAGAGGATTATTTTGTCAAGTCTTAATTTGTGTTTGATTGAACACATTTGGACTCTGGGGTGTTACATTATTTTCACGAATGGTGACTGGGAGGGAATTCACTAAATTATTTGTTTGTGAAATATACAAAGTCTGGAGATATGTCTAAAACGGCACCCTTATGTCCAGAATTATTCTTGTTATAGTTTTGGTGACAGATTTGCATCTACATTTTGATGTTGATATTTAAAAGCCATATGGTCAGCCTAATAATTTATTAACACATTAAAATTAATAAAAATAAAATTATTTTACCTTCATTCGCTTGGCCTCTGTGGTGCCATTGTCAAGAAAGATCGATAGTATCAAACAAGGACCTGTCGAAATCTTCTTAGAACATCAAATAAATATTTTTCTGGAGTTATAGAGAATGAAAATAAATATATTGTTATTGTTATAGAAACAAAAGTAGGAATTTCTCAAACGAGCCAACCAAATAAGATGCAATTACAATTTCGGTAGAAGATCCAATTGTTCGGTAGTATGTGGCATTGTAAAATCAAATCCAGATGGGTGTTGTGTCATAATATTGACACTGTTTTTAACCAGTTTATTTAGAAAAAACATTGCGTGTGACCCAATTGACCGATTTTAGAGAACCAACCACCACAAATTGTTTGTGATTTTTTCCTATCCAAATAATTACTATTATGTATATTTGTTAGGCAATTATTTACAACAAAATGAAATAAAAAGGTGTTCTTAACCTACTTTTGGCACCTAAAAATTTAAAATGAAATAAAAAGGTGTTCTTAACCTACTTTTGGCAGCTAACCACATGTCGCTGAGAAAAAAAAATGGCTCGCCATTTGTAACTAAGGTAATCCTCACCGAACGTCACCGCGCACGGATTTCGAAAAGCGTACTAAAGGCGTAAACAGCTTGTATTCCCGCGCTACCGCATGGACCAACATGTCTGTTGCAGATTTTTTCGCATTATCAAACGATAATGAATGGAAGCGCGGCAAGCATGCGACATATACACATATACGACATATACATATTTATACATCAATCGATTACAATTAATTCAGGCTACAATTTATGAAAGGCTATTTTTCTTTTAATTCATTGAAAATATTCAGTAAAATTATAAAAATGCGAAGAAATTAGGGGTTTTTATTTATTCAACCAATATACTGAATTCAACGCAATGACATATTTCCAATGAATTTCAAAAAACTTTCTTCCATAAATTATAGTCTGCATCGACTGCAATCGTCATCGCTTTGAATTCAATGTTATAGGCTCAATAAATGCAACAGACATGCAGGGCTGTAGTGTCTTGAAATCCATTTGAAATGACGTCTCTCGTGGACCCTTAGGCATAACATTTCCAGAGACAATGTGCATAGAGGGCGAAATACACCGAAGGAAAATTCAGCCGAATTAACACATTTTGACTTATTTTTATTCAATTTCGAAATATGTATGTCTTATGAATTTTTATAAAGGTATGTAACCATATTTTTATGAAATACTTGTTATGCGTTTAGTATAGTACAATGTCCAATTTGCAAAATCCACTTGAGAAAATAAAAAAAAATATTATTAACTGTCGAAGCTATAGCCATTTTCGCAAAACGCGTTTTTTCAAAGTGGTTTGCCGTGACTACGATTCCAGTCCAACAGCTCAACAGAAACCATCAAACTAAAAAAAATCATTAGTATATGTACCTGCGGTGACCTTGAACGATCGATTAAAAAAAAATGTTCTTCTTTTTGGAAACGGGGACGATTGTTCCAAAAAAATCACTATTTTCACCGAAAAAAATTATTAAAAAATCATAACAATAATATGAATATTTTGACGAAAAAATGGAATCGTTCAAGGACACGGCAATTAAATTACGAACAAGTAAAAAAAAGTTTTGAGATCGGTTGAAAACTTTTCCGGCTATCGTAGTCACAGCGAAAACGCTTTTGGGAAACATGATTTCGAGATAATCGCGTTTAAAGTTTCAAGTATAAGCAACACCTTCATAAGGGAGCAACATGAAAAACGCTATAACTTTGCGTCAACTGCTCCGATCTCTTTAAAAATTTGAGGTAACATTTTTAAGAACCTGAGCTTAACGATAGAAAAATAAAAAAATCGATTTTTTGGCCGACCTCAACATATATAACCTTAATTTAATTTTTTTTTTACGAATGGACATCAGATCTTGACGCTTCACTCATTTCGAAGACAGTTGGCATACAAAATATAAAACTGCACTTCCAAACTCAAATCTCATCTCAACTCAAAAAATGTTCATGCCGGCGCAAAACAATTTTTTTCTAGATTACAGAAAATCCCTACGTTTCATGGCATTTATAAGACATTTTTTGGAGGCGCTAATACTTTTGAGGTGCGTCCGTTTTTAAAATTCAGGATGACCATAAATATTGACACTCTACCATATACAGAGAAGAATTTTTTTAAGAGACGTGGTGAATTGTTGATTGCGGTACATATCAATAGATTTGAATTACCAGTTCAAGTGCCGTCAGGACATTCCAGTAATGTACTATACATTACCCGCCCATATTTTTGCACATATGGCAGTGAAACAATGATGTCATACGTCAAATGAAGATAGTTGACCACATTTTTGTTATACTAACCACTGACTTGTCTTTCAATTTGATATATCTCTTGTAATTTATATTACTTCAATCGTATTCTTTCAGTTTTTACATTGCGCCGGACTCAAGAACTGCGCATAAATAAACTTTCCATAAAAGATTTACCTGTGAATTGTGATATTCTATATAAAGCGAGCAAATGAGGTTACTGGCGACAAGCCTTTTAAAAAAACTACCACGTCTGCATGCCCGCTTACAAAGTTGAGATCAGCGGTGTAGTCACCGCTTCGAGGTTGTAATGCGTACATCTACTGAAGCACGGGATTGGCTACTTCAAGGACTCCTTGCTCCAGTCAACATAGCGTGTCTCTTCAAACCTTTGGCTGATCTGCTTTCCTTTTAGTTACGATTTTTTCAAAAAGGATCGTCGGCCTGTACGGCTGTTTGCACGAATAAACCATTGTAGCAATAAGGCTCGATATGACAATTACGCATAGAATCATGAGGATGACTCTTGCATTGGGAATGCTAGAAAGTATGCCTAATTTGGGATGAGTCCAATGCACTGGATTCTAAGGTGTGGCAATGCTATTACTCTCTCACCTGATCTCTGTGAAACACGCGGACAACAGTTATATGGAAAATATATGGAGTCGAAAATTATTACGTAATAAATTTACAGAAATTGAGCGAGAGAGCAATATAGCAATGCCACACCTTAGAATCCAGCACATTGGGATGAGTCCACATGATCTATTACCATGCCCCGCATACAAACAGATCCCGAAAAATCTAAAGCGTTCCCTTAAACGACGTTCTAAGTACTCTTTATGTAGAAATACTAAAAAGAGCTTCGGCGCTCACCACGACAAATCATTATGTTCTCTTGGCTCAGCAAAAGTGCAGTTCTGATGATCTCCCTATGGGAACATCTTTCTCTGCTCTTACAAACTATAAGCACATCCCAAGTAACAATTGAAGTCTTATGACACCCCTGGAGCAATTCTAAAAAATTTGATTGCTCTTGTAGTGCGCTATAAAACTTTAAATGTTACTTGGGATGAGATTTCTTCTAGAAAGGCTTCAATTTTTCCTTGCGGGAAAGCGCCAAATATATCAGCTCGAGGAAGCTCTAACACTAAGCCGAAACAAACAGTCTTAGAAATTTGAGATAAAACAAGGAGTTTCCAGTACTTCCAGATATACCAAGAATCTAATGTGACATTTGAACCACAGATTTAATTTAGTGTAGGAATGGTTGGGCCGGCAACTTTGTGATATGGCGGAGTTCCTTCCGGTATCGAAGATATTTCAATTGGGTGATGGGTCATTAAATGAAGAATAAAGTTCTCCTTTTATTTCATAAACTGATAGAGCTCATCTTTCTAAATATAACAAAATATATATGTTCAACCTTTAAAACTTCAGAATGATTTTTAATTGATTTTCCAAAAATTTTCCAAATATAAACACTAGACTAGTTCAATTTTTGACTTTTTGCTCCACCAGGCTCTACTGATTTCTTTTATGGCCGCTAGGAATTGTGCAAATTTTGGTACCGATCGGTTGCGTCTACGGACCCTCCAAAAATTTCAAAGTTTATAAGGAAATTAGTATGGAAAATCGGTTAAAATTGAAAACAAATTATTTAAAAATCACCTCATTAATCAATTCATGAGAACACTATATATTTCTAAAGGTATTTTTCTACTAAACACATTCGTGGAACATTGTAAGTTTGTAGAAATTCGCTGAGAAAAGTTATTAGTTAAAGAAGCAGCATGACTTCAAAACAAGTGGATTTTATTATTAATCATAGCAACCCTGTTTGAATAGCTGTATCTGCCATACGGGATCGGTGGGTGGTAAGCCTAGTTTACATTTGTATAACGATGGAGCTATTCAAACAGGGTTGCTATGATTAATAATAAAATCCACTTGTTTTGAAGTCATGCTGCTTCTTTAACTAATAACTTTTCTCAGCGAATTTCCACAAACTTACAATGTTCCACGAATGTGTTCAGTAGAAGAATACCTTTTGAAAAATATATAGTGTTCTCATGAATTCATTGATGAGGTGATTTTTTAAGAATTTAATTTCCATATAAACTTTGAAATGTTTGAAGGGTCCGTAGACACAACCGATCGGTACCAAAATTTGCATAATTACTAAGGACCATAAAAGGAATCAGTAGAGCCTGGTGAAGCAAAAAGTCACAAATTGAACCAGTCTAATAAACACGTCCTCGTTTGACACTATCCGTCTTCATTGACAGTAAATTTAACGACATGGGTTAGCATTTTCAACAGTTATCCCTGCAAACGAATAGGGATCAAAGTAATTCAATAGAAAATGTGGTCGTGATAATTCATTTTCATAAAATAATTTTTATTTGTTAAAGTGAAAAAAGTCCAACTGCGTATCTGCGTCAGCCGCATCGGAAAAAATCAAAAACAGCATATGACTCAATGACCCAATTCTCACGGTACGGCATGGGGTTGTTTTCTCACTTCCCATGACCACATATCTGTCTCACTTGTGATTCTGTGAAACTGAGAACGCGCGGAAAAACTTTACAGTAATTTTCACTATTTCTTTAAATTTGCATTTGAAATTTTCATGTTGTGTGACTCAAACACGCTCGTTGTTTATTCGTTTATCCACATTATGTTTGAGAACACACCATTGCACAGAGGAGTAACTATTACAGTTATTATGCCTTAATATGCACTAAAAATAGATAATAACTAGTTTTTGGAACGATTTTCTATATCCTTTCGAATACTAGTAATTTCGAGGTGATCTGTGTGCATACATTTGGTTTTCCAGTTGCATGGAGAGATGATCACTGGAGAAAGGAGAAGGGAAGGGACAGGTGTGCAAATATTCATAGAGATACATTTTTCCAAATATAATATTTGGCCCAACAGTATTTCAATGTACCTCAAATAAGCAAAACTAGCAACATTTTCAAATCGCTTGCAATTTGCGGATCTGACAAGATCGGATGAATGTTTGAATGTTTTGTTGGATAGTTGGAATCTTATAATAGAGTTTCAGTAACTTTGCTGGATCTCGCCGTATAAATTAACTTTATTATCATTCAAATTTGTAATAAAATGTTAAAAAGTGGTATTTTTAAAATAGATGCACTACACAACAACGCTACTATTTTCAGTTAGTGTTAAGCTGAGATTATACAAATGGTTGTGTTCAACTGCGTTTGTAATAGTATTGTCTTATTTAATACAGTCATCATCACTAGAAAGCGATATTGCTAGGTATATAATGCAAAATGATTTAAAACCCCTTAAAATATCACAATTCTGCATGCATGCAAAAATTACTTAGCAATTTTTGATATACTCCTAATTTCGCCACAACGTACAGTACTAGTTATGTAAAAAAATAACTAAATAAAAAATCGAGAAAAAAAATATTTTGGATATTTGCCAGGAATTTGTTCCGGTTACTCATCTGTTCATTGATTGGGAATAAATCTAATCTAGCGTTGAACGCCCCTTTGGTGTTTACATTGGCTTTCTTTTTCAGTTCGGTTTTCGAACAATGAAATGCCATGCGGTGCCTTTAATCCGCTCGAGGTCCAGATCACCTATTTATTTCATTTTGTCACAAACAATTGCTTAAAAAGTATACATAATTGTAACTTTTCGGAGCAGAACAAATAACAAACAATCTTACGACAATTTTATTGGTGGTTAGTTCGATAAAATCGGTCAATTAGGTCGCCCGTAGTATTTTTTTGAAAATAAACGAGATTTGATTTTACAATACCAAATACTAGCGAAAATCTTCCAACGTAATTGTAAATTCACCTTATTTGGGTGGCCGCTTGAGAAATTATGACTATATATTTAGATAGTATCGTTATATGCAAGGAAAGAAGATTTTTTTTATTTAATGTACCAATTGAAAAGTGATTGCGCGGTAGCTTCCTGGAAAGATAAGATGAGAAAGATGTGTGAGAGTTACCAGCAAGGTAACTTAGAAATTTATACAAACTCTCTTGTTTAAAGTGAGGATTTATAGGAGTTATATTTACACAAATCGATGATGTTTTGAAAACGTGAATTTTTTAAATCATATCCCAAAGTTTTTATCAAAATCTAAACATTTAACTTTAGCTACAGTTTTTTTTTTTGAGTGTTACAGACCTTAGTCCTCAAGACTTTGAACGCATAATTGAATTATAGGAAATTTATCTAGAAGGCGAGTATCTGTACTATTATTGCCACATGTGATTGTGCGATGCAGATTATTTTTTGATTAGGATACTAACAAAAAACTGATATTGTTATATGTTATTTAAGAGTGATGTTTTGTTTTCCCATTAATTTTACTTTAGACAATTTTTGGTAATATTTATGTTGCTTTTATGACACTACACTCACTTTCAGTACAAAAATATGTTAATACACGCGAAATGTAAATTTTAGTAACATTGTAAACGATAACATCGAAGTGTCGTTCTTTTTTACTCTCTCTTCGTACTCCAGTTTAACTAACTGTATTACTAATATGTCCTTTTCAAACACACGCACACATATTGCTAACTCTCACCAAACTTAACCCACTCATTATTTCTTCTGACGCTAACCAACTTTGTTCCACCTGTGCGCCTGTGATTTTGTGCCCACACCCTCGCCGTGCCTTGTGTATTCGTACCAACAGATCGTCAGTCCAGACCTGCCTCCGCCACAGTCACTGGCGGCCACTCGTTTCACGATCGGAGACTTCGATGTAAGTTAAGCTTCATTGTTTTTTTTTTGCGATCGCTCATACTCATATATTTGCTTCGCAATGCATGTGGTTAACTTGTTGTATTGACCACAGCGGTAGAAAAGTGAGATTGTTTCGTCACGGAAACTGATCATAGAATCATAGAACGGAAACTGATAAAAAATGTTTAAAGGTAACCTCGGAGCAAGCTCACTTTTCGCTCTGATCAAGCAACTGGCATCATATCAAACCAGGTTAATTGTATACTAATCAACACTTTCGTCTCATCTTCCATACCAAACTCGTTGCGGTAGATTCGATCATAGGATTCACCCTCCCTAACATTCCCCCAAATATAAAGCCGGAAAACAAACAAAAACTAAATTGCTTCACCGTCTGCTCTATAGACCAATAGACATGGTAGAACATCATTGTAGTAGCGTAGCAAATTCCCGCTGGTCGTTTTCATCATCTGAATGTGTAGAAAAAGCGCCTCCACCAACAAAAAAACAACTCAATCATCATCCAGTCAGTGTGTCAGTATCATCCGTACATGATATCGGTCTAGTCGTACGCCTTTCGCAAAGGATAATTGACATGGCCATTATTGTTACTGTATATTTGAAAGTTATAGACCCCGAACGATGACAAGATAGTGAGCAGGGATAGACCGTCGGTAAAGTTGATGACGTCCACAACGACGGCATCGCCACTAAAACCGATCCTTGTGACATCCGCCAACAACAGACGTAATACCAGTCAACAGAAATAATGCCTCCATGTAGAAACGTAGTATACTAAATAACCCGACTGCAACCCAACTAATATACCGTTCGATTTTCAACAAAAAAAATAACAAACCGGCACATCACGATTCGAGAACCGAAAGCAGCACACACTAACCGTTACGAATGCCACTAATTGATGGAAACTGGCGATCCTTTGTATGGAGTGAAAACTGAATGATACACCAATTGAATGTGAATGTTAACATATTGCAAGTCACACCCCTCCAACTGCTTGCACAACACCGTGGATGGATCATCGATTGCAGTTTTTTAAACACAAAACTCAACATTCACTCTAATATGTATTATGATTATTATTGAAGTGCATAAGTTTAAGGAAGATGACGACATTTTTGACAATACGGTAACTACTCTGCTTGCTTGCTTGCTAATGTTTACACTGCTTGATGTTGAATGTTCCACATGTTTTCTATAGTTATTGTTCACAGCACCATATTCGCATGATATAATTTATAATAAATATAATAGTTCAAACGGTTATTCTGTAAATAACACTGTGTAAAGGGATTGTGTCCCCACTGTATCAAATGCATGATGTTCCCAAGAACCCTTGGTTGTTCTTCAATAAGTGTTTAAAACCATAAACTAAAGCAAATCACTACCATCAAAATATTAAATCAGAAGATGTGGGTTGATACATATTGTCATACTTTTGTAGATAAGTTAGTTTTACCAGTATCCTCGCATTTTTAGTTCTCGCTCGTATGCGGTCTGTAACATATTTGAAATGTTTTGATACATTGCGAAATCCGAAACTGAAATAATGCCCGGAATTCAAATAAGAAATCAGTAAAAGGTTGGTCAGGGACGGCGCAACACTTTTAGCCCGAGTGGGTAGTAAGATGAACGAGCATAGGGTGAGGGTCCATGTATTACTAGAAATCCTCCCTCATAACTGGGTTAGAACTCTACCGAGAAGATTCAGCTTTTGTTTTGGTCTGGCTCGTGCCATTATTCCCAGAGTGATTTCTACCCATAGTGTTCAAGTTCAAATGAAAATGAAAATAAAAATTCCCGGATAATAATTGGTAGTTATTTGACTATTTGTTAACAGGCTATATGATCGACTATAAAGCGAAAATGTGTTTGTTGATTACTGATACTACAAATGTTCCACAGCTATGTACCAATTTCTCCCACTAATTTAAATTTAGTTGCCTTAATATACCGTTCCCTCCGATAAAACCTTCTTTGCGCGGGTAGTGAAACCCGCATGATTGTGTTGGCTATTGGGAAGGCTACTCCGACGACCGACAACCTCTCCGGCTCAATATGGGTCGATTCGAATATTTCCCCGGATGACAAAAATAATACCGTTAAGTCTCTTTATCAACACAAATTATAACCTTCTAATACAACCGGCCCGTGGATGGTCTACTTCCGGACCAAAGATAATCCATTTAACATCATCGATATATCTAAACAATACTGGGCCGTCACTGATATCGATCCGACCAGATGAACGTAAGTTATTTCTGACCGACCTTGATCACGGAAATATGATTCCTTACTGTGAGTTTTTTTATCTTGTCTGCGTACCCATCCGGGAAGTAGAGATTGATGGTGTAGTCTTCGACATGGACCTTCATTGCGAAGATCCCCTGAAGTATTTTGTTGCCTGTATTCTGGTTCTTTCAAGAACAGTAGGCCCCGTGCAAATCTAAAAATTAGTATTGATTCTTTACTATAATAGAGCAAATGATCAAAAGGTCTCGAAGAATTGATACAAATTTGACATTAATTGGATTATTGTATGTACATATGCTAAAATTTAGTAGTTTTCGTTCTTAAAAAAAACAGGCGGTCGAACAATGGATTCTTAACTTTTATTTTATATTAATATTTTCCAAGAGCCTAATATGATCGCATATAGTACTGTTCTGAGTCGTAAGAGTGTATAAAAAGTGCCTATTTCTTGCCACATGGAGTCAGACTAAGAACCGACCACAGTCGCATTTATGGACAGTTTATATCGTATATTGAAACACAATTTTCTCTCGATGTAGATATGTTTCCTCCACTTTTGTCCGTAAATAGAATATTGTATACGACTTAGTTGTACTGTATATTTACATGAATAACTCAGTTGAAATTTCGCTATAACCACCAAATTGTTTGCTGGGAAGTTATAGACAATGAAATTTTTCGCCAGATTCTCAATTTAAGTATTATTGGATAGTATACAGGGCCATCTAGTGGCAAAAATGTGAACTAGTATCCTTACAAAACCTAAGTTTTCGAACAAAAAATTTTAAAATGAAAAGTTGTTCTAGACCCCTCAACCGATTATTTTGCAAGCGGTTGCAAATGAAAAGAAAAAGCCCATTCTTTCGTATCCTGAAGTTTCGCGGATGCCGATTTTTTCTAATAAAGTTGTCCGACAATGACACCGTGACTTCTTGTACTTCCTGGGGAAAACATGGAAGTTCCTGAGTGCTTTATCTGAAAAATCATTCCAGATTACCCTAGTTTGAGTTGCTTTGCGTTACTTGATTCCGGGTAATGACATTGCGAACATTTAGGCATTAGAAGGGGATATTTATGAAAGATCGTATAACTTCAACGAGTTTTTCAGTATTTCTTGTCAGAGGACGCTCGAAAATTGGAAAATTTCGTTTAACCCTTTCTTACCCAACTTTTTTCTAGTGCATGTAGGGTTTCAAAACTATTTTTTCTCGAAAACGGTCATATCAAGAAACACGAAAAAACTTATATTTTTTTCTTGAAAATAGATGCTTCCCTCGCAGTGCTAGAAGCTGCTCAATTTTTACCTTCCAATGTTCAATACAATTCTCCTAGAATATTTACAATAGTCCAATCGCGTGGAAAACGTAGTCAAAGACAGTCTAAATTGATAATTTTAATAAGTTTTCAACAAAATTGCATTATTTTCCATCGTCAACGTAAACTGTCCTTAGCAGCACTGCTCCATCGGAATCCAATCAGACTAATTTCAATAACTTCATTTCTAGAGCTGATCCTTGTAACTTTTAATACTCAAATGAAAGGCAATAGTCCCTTTTTTAACAAATCTGGCCTCAATCAAAAGTTATAGCTGTTTAAAAAAGTTGTTGTTTATAAACAACATGGGCATGAAGGGGTTTACAATGGAAGTTTAGGAATCCCTAAGGTATCAATAAACTTTGGTTCAAGGGGGTGGATAAGGGTCGTGACTTCATTCGGGTGATATCTCGGGTCATGTTCAATCATTATACGTTAGATGCGCATCTCTGGCGTATTGGGGTCATGTAAAACTATCTTTGCGCTTGTGATGACGGTTATCGTAACATTAAACGTGTTATCTGGTCGTGCACCTAGTGTTCCAGCATCAGATCACTCTTAAACGAATGCCTTAGGCTTCCCATATATGTCTCTCATTTAAATATTTTTCAACACGATGAACATCCAAATTTAGTTATCTCCTCTTTTTTGTGGGATATGATAACACCTGCTGGACAATCTGGTTCCGAAAGAGCTCCCGGCGTCCTGACTTTGGTCTTTCGTATGGCAAAAAGTTACAAACTGATGTCATGCTATTGTTGTTCCGAACAATTAACAACGGCAATTCATTTTTTTAATGTTTTTTGCTTAATTGAAAAAAAACCTTACGATGAAGCACCCTAGACGAGTCAAAATATATTCCCCTTAGTATCAATATATAAATAATTTCAAATTTAAAACAAATCCAAGTTATTATTCCATATTCTCAAGAAATTTAAATTGTAAAACAAACATTAAACTGTTCTGAACTAAAAAAATGAAATTGTTGTACATCGAGAGTTTCAGACGTTTGTATTTTGCGCGTGAAGCATATACATGGTTAATGTTTTGGTCAGGTTTTGATTTTTTTATTTTAAATATATTTGATACAACTCAATGCCTTAGCACAACTGAGCCGTGGATTTTCAGTGTTTTTACAATATGTAAAAATAGAAAAAAAAAATATCGCTACAGTCTATTCGTCGGATCTTGTTGACGCATCTTACTGCTGCGTGTTGAGATCCTCTTCCTTGGTGGTGAAATATTAGGTGCGTTATCCGCCGCACCTTGGGAGTCATTCGGTCCGTCTTCTCTCGTGTTTTCGTTATCGTCCATGTCGTCATCGGTACTGCATTCATGTTGCTCACGGTCGGATGTTCTTATTGGTTGTTTGTGCTTATGGGTCGCTATTATAAATCCTTCTTAATCGGTATTTGATTCCTTATTGGTGGTGTTGGTTGTTGGATTGGAAACATTTGCTATAATCGTTGTTACTTCGATGTTGGTAATGGCAGTTGGTTTAGTGGTACTGGGTTCGATCGTTGTTGAGCTGGGGTTAGTGAATGCCCGGTCCGCAGTCGTTGGTTTACCAAACAGGTGTGGTTTACCATACGAAGACTGTAAACCGGTTCAGGGCGTATCACGTGGAATTTCCTTAGCAGTGTCTGCGCAAGGTTTCCCGTGGTGTAGCGGCTGATCACAATATTGACATGTAGGAATCTGCCCGGGTACGTGATTAGTGTTCGTTGAGAATATTCAACACCTTGAGGTGATGTGCATGGGAAAGTCAAGTAAGAGAGAATAGGTTTTGTCGGACGCATTCTCACCACACGAACACCGTTGCGGAGTTCTGGGAAGCAGTTCCTCCAAGTATCTTCCGTAACACTATTCACCTCTCCGTATTTTGACATGATTTTTCTGATAACGGAGGAATGAGTACGTGGTACGAGTACGAGTACGTCAACATCTATATACGTTGTGATACTGTATAAAATGTCATGTCATTACATCCGACGACATGTTTCATGTTGTTCTGGGAAGCGAATGATTCTGCCTGACTAATGTTTTTGAACATAATCAGTACCGCATGACGTAAATGATGGAATTGCACCGCATTAACTTCTGCTACGTCGAGCTTCATGTTCACTTTCAACATTTGCTCCACCTCACGAATTGATGGTCTTACCAGACATTTCGAGAAGTCTACAACAATACAGTTTGCCCGCAACGGGACATACTCTTGATTTGTATTGTCACTCATTGTTTGTTCACGTTTCACACATTAGGTAGCAGGAATCAATTTTTACCTTTGCAAATAGCACCGGAACGATTTCTAGCGTCCGAACTGAGCGAGATGAGAAACCGAACTGAGGTTTTGATTTGTTCCAAACTTTCGAATGGGTTATTTTTGAGTGGATAGTACTAACCACGTCATCCACCGACCCTGAAGACTCACTCATCTCGATAGATTACCAAAGCAAGAGTAAAAGTAATGGTTTTCTGTGTTTTTTTGCAGTTTCAGACTATGCACGCGAGATAAAAGTTTTTTTTTGTTTGCTTCGTTTGCATGCTGTCTTGGGCAAAAACCGAAAGCACGCTGAGTTGCCTTTCGAGGTCGGAAATAGACTGAAAATTGCTTCCTAATACTGTTATAACATATCAAGGCAAAATACATGTTTTCAAAAAAATCCCGAATAATAGTTACAATTGAGCAAATTTCTTAGTAGTTTCTTCATTCATATCTCAAATAAACCTATGTAAATCGGAAATATTTTTGGTTGTATTATTTTAAACATAAATTAAGAGCTGCATTATTCCTGGCAATTTGGTTCAAGCGTAACATTTTGAGTATTTCAAACAGATACACAAAAAATAATCGCTTTACCACGAGAACTAGAGATATGTCTTTCTTTGCTATGAGACATGTTGATAGACTCGAGCGATTCGCAGTAACTTTGCCTAAAGCTGCAGATTACTTTTCGTACGATATCAAGCCTGCTCCTAATGACTTTAAACTTTAAACTTTTCACAGATTTTTCCACTGAGCGATTCCGTGAAATACTACCACCAAATGCTATATAATCAATCGCAAGTCTGTGAAGGTACATTACGCGCTTGTACCTTTTCCTCAATTAGTTCCGTGGAGGGAACCATATACACTATTTGGAGAATGAATACACTAACCATAATCGGGGGATAAACAACTATAAGAAAATAATCCCCGAACATATTTATCTCGGCAAACGCTTTCAATAAGAATCACACCTGTGCTATTATGTCAGGTCCTCGCAGTTTGAACGTTAAATGTTGGGTTTCTTAGGTTCAGATTTCAATCGAAACTATGTCAGTCTGCAGACCAAAATTATCAAAAAAACTACATGTTCTGCGAACCCCAATAGGACCGCTTGATATAGGAAGTTAAAAATAAAAACGTGTTGCTTTCAGTTAATCCCGATTTGGCATGGTGTAGTTTTCCATCCTGTTTTTATTTCTCATCCGTTTTCTTTCAAATGATCACCACAACAAACATATAACATGAATCTCAGGCCGCGGTCTGTACGAGATGTACTACCATTGTGACCTTTTTTTATGAACTCGTAAACTATTAAGAGTGTTATTTTTCTAAAGTAAATCAGTTATTTTTCAGTTGAACAGTTCAAGTTGTATTCTAATCGTATTAAAAATCACTACCTAATGTGATCTCTTACGCAGCTTACAAATTATACGTATCTACGTTCTGTTAAAAAAATGCACGTCCAATCAAAACTATTTCCGGAATCTAGCCCCCAATAACGCATTCCAAATTTCTACCCACAGGATGATGACGACGATGATTTCAGCGGGCCCGCGCTGGGTGGACCGGTGAACGTACGTAGTGACAGCGACGACGAGGACGAACCGCCAACCATTGGCAAAATGCTGGCGAAGCATTCCGGCAATTCGAGCACAGGGGGAAATAAGATTACCACCAACTCCACCAACGCTCAGCAAACATTTCATTTTAAAAATCAGCACCACCTAACGGCCAACCCGTTGGCGGCCAGCCCGACACGGAAGAAACCGTTCAGCATGGAAGTCGTGGATTTCTAGGCATAATGCCGCAGCTTCGACTATAATGAGTTTCCAGCAGCGTGGAATAAAAAATATGCAAAGCAAAAAGTACTTAGACAGCCAAGTTCAGCTATTTCCTAGTTACATGTTAGTTGCTAATAAGTTTTTGTGTATGTACAAAGTTATACTTTTATTTAAGAGATTATTATGTTTTCATTTAATTTTGTCGTTTTTAACAATTCGGTAGCAGTTGTTTGTATATATCGTATAAATATGATACATAGTTTAGTATTGAGATGAAAAACCAAACAACAAACCCTATTCGACGTAACTTTAGAATAAGTTAAACAAACCGACGTTATTACTGTGCCAGATGTAGCCAGATACCGATGACTCTGAACCGGCCATCAAACTGGTTTTACTCTAAGAGAGTATATGATTTTACATTTAGTTACCGTATCCACCCAGATTATCGCTGTATTTCATCGTTATCGATCGTCAAAATTAGCCTCAAAGAAGAAAATCTATGATTTTAACGACTTTAAACGAAAACAATAAGCAACAATTTGATATTATTCAAAGCATATAAAAAGTAGTCTTGTACAACAGAAACAACAGCAAACAAGTAACAGGCTAGTTTATTTTTAACGAAAGTTTCATTAGTTATACTGGAAGAGCAGCCCACTCGGTTTGAATATATTGACTCGGTCGGAGTATTTTATTAAGTGATATAACTTATAAGTAGCTAATAGCGAACAATTGAATAAAAAAAAGAAACTACCGAGCAGCCAATTTGATGTTTAAGGTTACGAAATGAAAATCAAACGGGAGAGAACAAAAAGTATTTCAGTATTTAGTATAGACAGGAAGCAACTTATGACAGAAGCGAGCTGGAGTTAAAGGGAAAGAGATTTTCAGTAACAATAGAAATGCAAAAATATCAATAGCCATCGTAGACTGTTCATTTGAATCGTATTTGTCAAAAGTTTGGAGTTCAGTTCAAGAATATAACTGTAAAAATTTGAAATGATTCTCATTGATTAACAGAAATTGCTTGTCAAATAACACTTAACAAATTTCAAATGCACAACTACAAGAACGAGCAAAACCAACAGTTGTACATAAAGGTTCCTTCCTTAGTTATGAAATTGAATTCTTTCGTTATTACGATACAATTACTGACACAAGGAAAAGATGGAAAACAATAAAAATTGTGATCAATACTATACTTAATGAGGAAAAAATGATTAGCGTGTAAGTTAATGTTTTAAGAGTTACGAAAAATCCCAGGAAAAAAAACAAGCAGAACAAGTATATATAATTGCACACTGAAGTGGAAGAAGAAAAATATCACTCCTCCAAGAGTACCTTAAAAGAAGAAGGGAAAAATACATAAAACTATGCCCTATTATTACTATGTAGTACCATAAGCGGTACGCATGAAGATAAAGTATTACACTCATTCTCACATACACACAAGTAATATATTCATACAGAGTTTCTCGAAATAGCTTCTATGATGCAGCTTGACTCCAGTTACGGTCAATTTCTTCACTTGAAAAAAAGCAAAAACTGATTTTTACACAACTAGTTTTGTTCTACACGAGAGACGCCCCTACAAATAACGATAGCTGAACAAGCCTTTGATCCGAGAGAATAAGCTGCCAATATACAGCTAAATTGTTTGTTGGGACTTTACGCGCAGTCTAGCGAAAAAAGGTGCAGCTAAACAAGCACGAGGGAAGCCCATGTAAAGCTTATGCTCTCTTTTGTGATTCCAGGGTGCATTTATGGTTGCTAGTTTTACTGTTTTTGTTTCCGCAAGTTTGCGTGTAAAAATCAGCACCCTGGCAACCCTATACCATCATCTTGTGGGATGATTTAATATCATATCATTCAGAAAATCGATATGTTGCAACAAAATACAGCTTCTAATCATTCGGTTCAAAATCTCGACAAACACATGATTACGGCCTAAAAGCCAACTGTCAAAATCCACTTTGAATGGAAATTCCAGACAAACCGTTACTAGTCGAACACAGTTCAAACAGTTTATGAAAGAGAAAACTTTTATCTTTCGTTAACTACCAACATCTGTGATTGGCGTGTAACGGTTTGTCCGGAATTTCCATTCAAAGTGGATTGTGACAGTTGGCTTTTAGGCCGTAATCATATGTTTGTCGAGAAATCATTGTTTTGGCTTTCATGGCAGTGATGCTGGCTGTACAGAGACGTCGTCCTTGACAGGGGGTGGTAAAAATCCTGTCGCAGAGATGCCAGGTTATTTTTCTAATCTGTTTACCTGACATCCCTGGTCTGTAGTGTAAACTCAAGACGGATACAGGTGTGCACATTTTTTTTTTCTATGTGTGAGTGCGGTTGTTATTTTTCTTCGATGAAGCCGAAAAAAAACAAGAGGATATGAAGGCCTTTCCGTTGCCATAAGTTTTGTTTTGGCTCGGTCATAATTACTTTAATCGGTATTTTCGAGGTAACGAGGGGACACTTTACCTTGAATCTGTGGATCCGTGGTAAAGCTCGGCCTTTTCTCACTTTCCATCGTGCGCCAAAGAATCAGGTTGCTCGTTCGGATGTTTATGTTTACTTCAAGTACCCCGGACGCCATGCTTAATTTAGAAAGTATAAAACTAATACACTCAAAAGCGTCAAATGTTCTCGCCTTTCGTTCTCTTCATCTTGGTGTAAACTGGAATCTGTGTATTGTAGAGAGGAATGTGCAACACTGTATAAAATGATGACAACTTTTTTATTTCCACAGTTTTTGCTGTAACTTTGAGCGGCTTTAACCGAGTTACACAATAAATTCATGTGGATTAAATTAAAAAAATACTGTTTAGCGGCTTACAGTACTTTATGTAATTTATTGTATCTTGTCTCAAAAGAGTATAATAAAATGAATATAGTGTCTTGTTTAGTCGATTCAAATATTTTGCCAGAATATTATTTCTATCAACACTACCCAAGCAACATATTATGTTGTGAAAAAATGTTTACAACTAATAATAAAACCAAATCAGGTGTAATAATCCAACTACAGTGTACATATTTTCTACAGTTTCATCGCCAAAAACGCTCCAAAGCGGAGTCTATTTGCACCAAGTCATGAGAACGTACGCTGTTTTTTGCTAATTAATTTAACCACCTAGTTTTAAATCGAGTTCAATTATTTTTTGAAAATTTTCGGTGTAGGAATAATACGATGTTATTTTGGAAAGCTAATATTGTACATTTGAAAGCAAATATTTTGCTCTTCTGTACTTAAATTTCACCGGCGCGTCTAGATTCACAGGAAAGTTTTCAATTTTGCGATTATATATTCAACGCACCCTCAAATAAAATCAGAAATGAATTACGCTATATAATTATATAGAGCACTCCAGGCAAATGACGCAATTTTCGATTACGCCTAACAATATGCAATTGGAATATAGCGCAACAATTTATGAAAGCATCATGGCCACCTTCTCATTGTGACTTATTCGTTTGTAGAAGAAACACAACGAATAAAGATGCATCGTTGACGCCTTCTCGTTATTACAATTTTTTGTTAAAGTGACGGCAAGTATTTCACAAATTTGCAGGTATTTTGTTCTTTATATGATACTTATTGCAAACAGTGACAGCTGATATCCACTATAATATTGAGTTACTTTCAACTAGCAGTTATCAAACCTAATAAATCCACCTGCTAGGGCTGTGTACCATTTGGTGAAATTTTTAACTTTTGGTTAAAATCTGACACTTCGAAAGTTATTTGCAAAATAACCCTACTCTGGAGCATGGTCAAAATTGACAGAGCGATAGTAAAATTTGACAGCTCGATAGCTGAAATGTTGCGCATGGTGCAGAATAAAAAGGTGAAAACATTTTCTGTACCTTATATACTGCCCATGATCGCATATTTGTCCCATTTTCTATGGGATTTCCTATCTTTATGGGACTGATATGCGATCATGGGCAGTATAAGTTGTCAATGTTTTTCAAAACAAAATGAAGGGATAAAGATGGAATCGATAGCGTGTTGTGTCAAGATTTGTTTGGGTTATTTCATGATATTTCGAGGCTATGTCTGTCATACTTAATGTAATAAGGAAAAAAACTGATTTTAAAATATCGACAAATGTTCATACCTCTACCAACATGTGGTCATCACAGCTGTCCAGAGATGCCAGATTTGCAGACATGTCTGCAAATTCGCAGACTTTTTAATTTAGCTGCAGATTTTTTCGATGACGCAGATATTTGCAGATTTTTTAGTTTCATTGCAGATATTTACAGATTTTTGAATATAAAGGCTTTTGGTTACACTAGCTTTCCTAACACTTTTTGTTCTTCCCAGACTTAAATTATCATTGCAGACATTTGAAAAAAGTATCTGGCATCTCTGCAGCTGTCAATTCTAAATAACTATCCAAATGTTAACTTTAGAAGTGGTTCGCTCTCTCGGATAAATTTTACTATTCGAGAGAAACTAACTTTCGAACTGTGAAATTTTAACTAAAAGTTAAAAAAATCGCCAAATCGTTCACAGCCTAAGTATCGTTTAGAGTCGGTGTGGTAAAATAGGAAATATTTCTTTCAATCAACAAAACCATATTTTATGATTCGATTAGCAGCAACAAACTTGTTTGTGGTCTATTAGTAATAAATCATGATCAATACTTTTTTTGTATGTTGTCCGAAAAAAAATGTTTGTTTACTTTGCACGATGGAACATTGCAATCTGACGTCATCTAAGTAAAAATGCTCGAAAAAATGACAGTTCGGCGAGCTTGTTTACATGTTGTTAGAATTTAAAAGCAATTCGAACCAAGTTTCTTGTACTGGTAAGAATTGAATAATTTCTAAGTCCAAGTAAACAAGCTTTCTCAACTGTCAGAAAAGTGAAGTTATGCATTTTTATGCCATGTTCTATAGGTAGCTTTGGCTTCACTGTCGGCGCCCTTTAAACATAAACAACGACTTTGGTGTAAAACAAGTGATTTTCACCGGAAACCGATTTCCGACCAAGTGAATAAATTGACCGTTAGTGTGCTGGGGAAAATGCTCATCCCACTGTAGCTATCCTTATTGCTAGACCAGGATCATATTACAATCAGACATTTTCGATGGAAAGAAAAAAATGATGTCAAGAATGTCCTAAACTTGCACATCATCCACCACAGGAAGCTATTGCCCTAGGAATTCCGACCGGAATTTATCTTACATTCACAATTTATCTTTGGGATAAACCGATCGACAAGAAATGAAATTGGATGCGTGTTTTTGTCATCACGTAACAGATTTAAAACAACATTCGGGAAAAAATTAAAATAAAGATCATCGGAACTGACTTCTGACCTTTTATCGTAAATGATCTTTTGTATTTTTTCCAATCACACTTCTAGAAACATTCAGTGAATATAGATATTTACTGTTCGTTTTCCCCTTATTTTTTTAAACTGACATAAAAGGGAATTCCACCAGTTTTTACAATAAACACTCTCGTGTTCCTAAATTTAAAATAATCTTGAGGACGGGCATAGCGTAGTTGGTAAATCGATTGCCTTGTACGCAGCTCACCTGGGTTCGATTTCCAACCCTGCACATAGGGTTAGAAATTTTTCTAACCCGAAAAGAGGCGAATGACCATAAGGTTAAAACCTCTATAATCCAATTTAAAAAAAAATATTCTTGAAACTTCAAGCAAAGAAAACTTGAAAGTATTGTTCATGTAGAAAAATGTAAGATATTCGGAAGCTTTCATTGAGGGTGAAGAAATGGACTGGAACCGGAAAGATTGAAATGCACAAAGAATATGATCTAAGGTCTAAAAATGTGTTATGGAACCCATTCCTTTTCCCTTGATTTAATCAGATTAAAAAGTTGATTGTGTTGTTGGTTAAACTGACACACATTTGTGTTTAAAACTATACACTTAAAAGCAATTTCTGTTCCAAAAAATTAATCGAATTTGACACTATGCTCGGAATCCACGGGCTTGCGTTAAATTCTTTGTGTGCGATTCTATTAAAAAGTATGCAATGTTGACGAAAAGGTTATGATTGTAAGGGCACATAAACAATAGTTATACGTTAAAGGTAAAAACAAACCTTCCATTTTTTATGTTTCTGTTGTTCATTGGTTTGCTAAAAGTTGGCACCATCTCATACTACAAATGCTCGAAACAGTACTGTTACCCAAGTGAAAGCAATTCAACCCACAACCGATAAATGCAAACTAAAAAAGAATCACTCCAAAGTAATCAGGCAAAACTCAAATAACACTAAGATAACCAAACCAGATTTAATATAGAAATAGATAGCAAGAACTAATTCCATACGTCAATTGCTTCGATACAGAGTTTTAAACGCAATAAAATTGTTGTGGATAACCGGCTCAGCATTTACAGAAAAAAACGTTCATGTTCCGAACCTAAATCATTGTTCCTGATTTACAAGAAATTATTTCCCCAGTGTCCTTACAAAGCTTTGGTTGAACCTTTACAAAATTGTGGAATACTTGGACAACACGGTAAGAAAAAAATCCTGAAATCGAAACAAAATTAGAGAAAATAAAACATAAGCTTAAAAAAGGAACTTACTGTGGCTTAGGAGAATTTTTGAAAAATTACAAATTTTGCCTTCGGGTGAAAAGTAAAAATGTTATTATATAATAGCACCTTAGAGGCTTGAAACTGAGTTTCCTGAAATTTGACTTGTTTTTTCTCTAGAGAAAATATAGTATGGCGTGATTTAGAAAACGTGTGTAAAATTTGGAGCCAAAAAAAGTATGCTACTGTAAAATCTACCCATCATAACATAAGCACGTAACCAGCTCATTAGGAAAAAAAACCAAATCAAAACAATCGTTTAGGGCTAAACCCAGCAAAGCTTACCATGTTGACGATCTTTGATGAATCTTAAACTAGTCTAGTAGTCTATTTGAAAAAAAGCAACTTTATCTGAAAGATAATGCTAGATTTAATGACCTGGTTTCGTAAAGCAAAGAGCACACACAATATTACATTGTTATACTAGACCCTTTTATGTTCCTCTAAAACTAATCAATTTTTTTGTTCAAAATTGAATTATTATAAATCATTTTCAACCGTACATAAACCCTAGCAGCATGTTTACTCAAATCAAGCAGTTTCAACTGCTATGCCGCTAAGTTTAGCTGTATGGTGGTTGTAAAACAATACTTCACAATAGCAAAACTGTTGCCAAGGAGTCAGCAGCCATACACAACGTAATTAGAGCTAAACTGACAAGGTTTTCTGCAAACAGATGCTGTAATTGTTCTTACTACGTTTAGACTAATTGCAAATAACTATAGTTGCAATGTAAATTGCGATTGCCAGCAGATGGAATGGACGCGATGGAAATGTAAACAAAAGAAATATAATACATACTAAGGGATTAATTCAAATTGACAACTGAGAAATATAGATTGTTAAGGAGAAGAAACAATGTGATTTACTGCCTATAAACTGTCCGAAATTCGTTACAAGAATATGCTGCATAATAAGTTAAACAGTTTGCGCTTCGATTTCGTCTCTTCAGAACCATCCTACTTGACTACGGTACAAGGCTACTTGTGAACACACTAAACGACTCCTAGCTTACAAAGTCCCGTTCGAGTAAAAGTTCTATTTGCTGACATATGAGACATATTCATATGGGATTTTCGATTGATTGACACCGGTGTAGTGGATTGCACTGGTTTTGCACTTTCTAGCAGAAGTGCCAATGGAACATACCCAGTTTTCTGCACTTCTGCTACAAAGTGCAAAAACGGTGCAGTTTCAGTGCACTTCACTACACTGGTGTCAATCAAGGTACGGTAAAAATTGAAACAAAAAGCAGTGTTATAAAGCGAGATGGGTGAAACACCCATGTTCAAGAATCACTATTTCTTTCTAAATTCAGTTCGCCCAAAAAATCCAAATTTTCTGAACGATTCTAAATACTCTTGGATCATATGAAACGTATGGGGTTCCACAATGACGCCATGGCCGATTTGATTATTCTAGTTTTCAGAAATCGAACCAGAAAGGAACACAGTGTTCAAAATATATTTTTTTAATATTTTTTAATCGAGATACAGTTTCGTGTAGTCATATGTCAACTCACAGTCGGCATTAAGAGAAACTCCTATTACTCAAGTAATAATAATTATATATTTTGAAAGTGCATAAATTGCGGAAAATTGTCTCAAATTTTCTTCAATATCGGAGTACTACAACTGTACAAAAATATTTTTTCATGGAAAATTTAATATTTTCCGACCGGAAAACTCAATTTGAGTTGCGCTTAAAAAAGGAATCGTGAAGTAATGTGTTAATTGAAAACAGACAGGCAGCAATCAAGTTTGTTGTTGAAAATGCAGCGGGTATCATGGGGATGATTCATTTGGAAGGGATGCTGAAAAGTGTCTCTACTATGGGAAAAGTCAATATAATTTTTTAGCATGCCCCGCGTACAACAGTATGAGAAGAAACTAAAGCGTTCCTTTCAGGTACTCTCTGTGTGATTTTTTGTAAAAACACTCAACAGAGTTGCGCTACTGGCCACTATAAATCTCTTTACTCTCGCGTCTACTAACGAATGCAAGTAATCTTATGCCCAGAAGGGACATCTTTTGCTGTGCTTAGAAACAATACAAAGAGGAGAAGCATGTACTCAACTAAATTTGCTTGTATAGGTTAGAAAGTGTCCCTTCAAAAACCTCCAAAAAATAACAGCTCGAGAAAGTACTCGAATAGCTTCGGAGGAGTTTCCAGCAGCCCCCTGTCAAGGACGACGTCTCTGTACAGCCAGCATCACTGCCATGAAAGGCAAAACATTGATTTTGAACCGAATGATTAGAAGCTGTATTTAGTTACAAAATGTCGATTTTCTGAATGATATGATATTAAATCATCCCACAAGATGCAAAACGTCGGTGGAATGCTTGAATATCGAGCATAGTGCCGAACATAATTCTTTGTTTGGGGCTTTATAGCTATAACGCCCCATATATGTAGGTCGCTGTCAAACTCCATATGATGGTATAGGGTTGCCAGGGGGCTGGTTTCCAGCACTTCCTGGTACATCAACCAGTCCCCTGTCAAGGGCGACGTCTCTGTACAGCCAGCATCACTGTTATGAAAATCAAAACATTAATTTTGAATCGAATGATTAAAAGCTGTAATTAGTTGCTAAATGTTGTTTTTTGAATAATATGGTGTTAAATCATCCCACAAGATGCAAAACGTCATGTGGAATGCTTGAATATCGTGTATAGTGCCGAACATAATTCTTCGTTTGGGGTTTTATAGCTATAACGCCCCATATATGTAGGTCGCTGTCAAACTCCATATGATGGTATAGAATTGTCAGGGGGCTGACATCAACAACCCAAGTATTCCAATAATTCTGCCGGAGAATCTACCTTTTGCTGGACTAATAAAAAATTTTGACAACACTGACCTTCCTTAGGTGTTCCTTTTTCTAACAAATAGGGGAGACCGGGACTAGTTGGGGGCGTTTTCAGTTTTTGTTGGCAACATCTCTAACTTTTATTAAAATGTTTTATGCATTGTCTCCATTTTTAGAGACCAAAATTTGTAACGCGAAAAAAGCGGCGGATCCAGCCTTGGGGGTTCGGACTCCCACCGATTTTTTTTTACTTGTTGAAAAATTTCAAATTAGTTTCAATCTAAAAATCATTCCAAACCAAATTTGTCCAACAAAACTGATATTCATTAAATAAGGTTGTTACGTATTACGAATTGCACAATGTTCATTTTAAAATCGAAACTTCAGACCCCTCCCGAATTTATTACCCCTGCATGCCCATGACTATTACCTTTTATTTGAGCGCTAACAGTTACAAGAATTATCCGTGGAGTTGAAGTTACTGCAATTGTTCTGATTGGATTCCACTGAAGCAGTGCTGTCAGAGACATTTTCAGGTATAAAATATCTTCGTTTTCTTAAAATGTTTTTGAAAACTTATAAATATTATCAATTTAGACCGTAATCGACTACCTTTTCCGACCAACTGGATTATTAAAAACTTTTTAGGGGATGTGTATTGAGCAGAGTTAGAAATATTCAAATTCATTAAATGAAAATTGATCATGTTCAACCGCATTCTTTTTAATATTCAGTGACGCAGCTGAAACGCAGAAACGAATCAAACGCATCAAAGTAGGCCTTTGCACAATGTAAGCGATAATTAGTGAAATGAATATATTGTACAATATTCAACTGAATGAATAACATGGATATTTTTTCCATTCACCGCGAATCGCATCAGGTTCATTTTCAGCCGTCAAAAGAGAACTTCGATTATTTTTAACTCTGGTATTGAGGATTGAAAATAAAAATTGAGCGGCTTCCAAAACTGCTATAGAAGCACTTATCTCAAGTAACAATTGAAGTTTCATAGCATGCTACAAGTGCAATATAAGTTTTATGAGTGGCTATAAAACTACCACAAAACCTCAATTGTTACTAGGAATCTGGATCAAAACAGACTTTTCGTATTTCTTTACTTCAACATTTTTAAGGAAAAACAGTTTTGGAACAAAGTATGGACTAGAAAAAAAGTTGAGCATGATTAAATCCGTGTAATTCATTAGATTTATTTTATTTATTTAATAAATTTTATTAAATTCCTTTAATTTTTTTTTATTCATTTTATTCATTCAATTTATTTAATTTATTTTACTCATTTTATTATTTCAACTTTTTTACAATTCATATATTTTATTCAGTTTATTCATTTTATATTTTCTTCTGCTCAGTATTTGTTTTATTAACTTCATCCAATTTGTTAGATTGAAACAATTTAATTAATTCTATTAATTTTATAACTTTTCAATATTGTCCAATTTTTCGCTGAACAAATTTGATTTGTTTATTTTAATAATTTGATTGATAATAATCATTTTCCTCATTTTATGAATTTGATAACTTTCTTAATTTCACAGCATTTCTAAACTCAGTAAGCTGGTGGCCATTTTCAATGTAAAATCGTGTGTTGAATCCGAAAATGAAAGTACGTTTAGTAAAATTCATATATCTTCGGTTATAGGGCATCTAATTTATTTTGAAATAAATTACCTGCAAATATATTGCAATGCCGTGGTATTCCAAGAAAAAGATTGTTCCCATACCGGGAATCGAACCCGGGCCTTCTGGGTGAAAGCCAGATATCCTAGCCACTAGACCATATGGGAGAGTTAATAACGTCATTTTCTATTATGGTATGAATGACAGCGCTGATCATGGCAGGGCATCTGCTAATATTTCAGCCTAGCCCGCTTGAGTGGAAAATATGCGGACGTAGGGTAAAAAGCGTAATTTGGCACTGTTAGGAAGGGCTCACTATTTCATTTGGGGGATTTCATTTGGGATGCGCATTAGCATCTCTACTTCGTTTTTACGAACTAATATAATAACACAAACGGTCTGAAAATGGTAAAAGGCTCGTGTTTGAGCGCAACAAAAACTCGAAATGAGTGCCCCAATTATTGCAGGCGCTGCTCTAATGGGTATGGTGATAATATAAACAGGGCGAAAACAGGCTCAATCCCCTACAAACCCATTTCTTGAGCATGGCATTAATAGAACGATGAGCACATTTTGTTGGCAAACAAGGTCTTTTATGCTGTACTCGATCTCAAACTGTTCGATTCAGGCAAAATTACACTTCAATAATAAGTATAAAACATATATCAACCATTCAGACTGATCGTATCAATAACGTGTACTTTTATAAATTTTTCTCACGCTGCATTTTATCGAAGATGTTCGTGATTCTATCTTTTTCATATAAATAGTATATTCAGATTATTAAAAAAAATAAGTGAAATTTGGTGTAACGGAACGTTTTCAATGTTCGGTATAGATGAAACTAAAAAACGGAATTAATTGATATTTAGTATCAATCTCACTCACATCGTTCGTTGCTGACAACAGCAATAGAGATCTGTAAGCCAAATAGCTGGAACGAAATCATGTTTGAACTTTGTTCCACTTCTAAAACTAAACATGACATCACGCGGAGTGCCACTTTGCATGGGTCAAAACACGTTCCTCCAAGAAAACCGATTTGCTCGGTCGCTCTTCTCTTAAAATATATGGTACTCACAAAAGAAACAACTGAAAATAAAAATCTATAGCTAGCGAAATCCATCCTCAGCCAGTTTGATCAGTTCAGTTCGGTCTCAACCACGGTCCGCAAAAGTTCAAATAGTTTTATTGTCGCGTTCCAATTCCGATAAATTAACGAATTTATCGCTGACCCTAATCACTCGAAAAATGGCGAAAGAGGAATCCAAATACGGTTTCAAGGACAAGGCCAGGGCGAAAGAATCGTTGGAACTGCTGAAGAGTGAAGATCACAAATATCAGCTGTTGACCGTTCGAGGGCTGCTCGGAAGGGCTAAACGGGTTTTGACATGTAAGTTATGGTTTAGAGAGAGAACAGCTCAGGGTCAGCTCTGGGGAGTCAGAGCCAGAATTAAAGCAGTGATGTCATGAAATTAAAGTGTGCTTTCCGGGTACATAAAAATAAGTGATGATTGACTAGAAAGCGAACCGCAATCAAAACATTTTTGTACCGGTGATTTAGTATGGTGGAAGAATCGCATATGCTGCAAAATTACGTGACACATATGTTTGTGTACACATGAAATTAATAGGCGTGAAGCCATTTCTATTTTTAGACCCGTGCAACCCGCAGTTCGCGATCCCTGGTGATGATAGTTTTGATGATTTGCTGGCGCGTTGATGTAGCGTTGACATTAGTGCTGGTTGCCATCTGCTGATGCCAGCATGCTGGCAACCAGCATGCTACCAGCATAATGTAAACGCATGCCATCTGCTGGTGCCAGCTGCTGGCAAGCGTTTACATTATGCTGGTAGCGTGCTGGTTGCCAGCATGCTGGCACCAGCAGATGGCAACCAGCACTAATGTAAACTGGGCATGAAGGCGAAGGCCGCGCTGTCTGAATTTTAAACACCATTCGCCGGCTTCTGGTAGCTATTTGCGCGCATGAGCTTTCTCTCTCTGAGTGGCTATGTTTACAATTCTCTCAAATATAAACATTACTCAACGTTTCATGTGTTCTACAAGTGTGTCCAATGTAATTCGGGTAATGAGCCTATTTTCGCACTGTTCGTATTATCACCAACTCATTGGTGCCGTTGGATAGAACAGGGCTGCCATCTTTGTTCAACTCATTAGCTCAAATAAATTGGGTGTGATTTATCTCACGTCCGTCTATCTTTACCAAAACTAGCTAGACTTCTGCGAAGTTTTCAGCAGTGCGTAACCAACAATTTGCTACCGATGTTAGTTCGCCAATAAGCATGCCATCGGTTGTTGACCGAGTAATTAATGAAATAATGCGGCACCCTCTCTAATAGGGTACACCTACATGTACATAGGTATAGATGAAGAATTGCATTTTAATTAATAATATTTCATTATTAATCAAACTCGTTACATATTGAGGGTGAGCCGGATGTACTCGTCCGCCACAATCCTAAATGTGCTGGGAATGTAACCAACAAAGATAACTAAAAGTTGATTCAATGAGAAGATGTTCCTCATATTTTGAAACATCAATTAAACTTGCTTGAATCTTATTACTATGTTTATATATTAAACTAAAACAATTATTTAAATTAGTAGTGGAATTTGTGTTTCGACTTCATCTCATCAGAATCTAACACTAACCAAGAGCTAAGAATAAGCTAGCGCCGGAATGACGTTAGCTACAAAACAGAGACAGCTGGACTAAGCTAGTGTCGGATTCTGATGAGACGAAGTCGAAACGTAAATTCCTTAACTAATTAAATTGTAGGTTTTTTGCCCTTCACGTGCAAAGATGGTTTTAAACAAATTTGACCTTAATGGATAAAAAATAATTTTTACCTAAATTGTTCACCACTAAGGAGAAATATAGCACAGTGCATCTTGCATTGGCTTGCTAAGCCAAACCAAATGTTTCGATTTCCACATCAGCTTAAACTGAGCTCATTTTCTTGCGGGACATCACGCTTGACTAGGTTTTTGGTCCGGAAAACAATTTGTGTCTCCGTTTTTTGGGACTAGTGTCAATCCTGCACTAGCTTTATCCTAATTTATTTATAGGTTTTGTGCTCCTCACGCGCAACGATGATTGAAAAAAAATCTCCTTAATGGTGAAAAAATAGTTTTCACCAAAATTGTTCTCCACTAAGGAGAAATATAGCATAGAACTTATTTAATCTACTAGTCTCATTGAGACTAGAGATATTTGTGCAGAGGCTTTTCCAACCACTTCGCTCAGAGGATCGAAGGGCATTTCTATATGCTTTGTGAGCCAACTTAAATGCCTCCGACCCGTCCCTGCGTCTTCGAGTCCAAGCTCTTCTACATAACTTTTTAGGTCGAACAAGTTCGGTATTCCACCAAGGTGTTCCTCTAGAAGCACGCATAGCTCGAAGCGGATAAGCCTTGGTATGCTGCTACCGTGAGAGAGTTTATTTTATCAATAACAACGTCCAAGCTCCAAGTCAATGGAAGATTCAATTGTCGGAAGATACCCATGAATCCTAGTCGCCAGATCGTAGATGTCCCAGTTCGAAGATGTAGGATTATGATATGTGACAATATCTGACGAGTCGTCAAAATGATCAAATACTTATATTTATGATCAGATAATGACGGTGCGAGCTCGTTTGGGACGCGCCAGTTTACCAGCTCATGCGTTATACCGTCAGAGCAGAGGGTTACATCTAATACTTCTTTGCCAGCACGTGCAAATGTTGGACGATATCCTACATTAAGTATGTGCAGACTATGCACCACGCGCCCGAGGCCAGTGTCCCCCGGACCAGTGCACCCCTCTGCAAAGAGCGGTCTACTTATGATGCCGCGCGGTCCCAAGCTCTATCAGAAACCGATGACGAGCCCTCCTAACCCTCCAGAAAACACCGGTCGACAGCCCGCTCTGGGCCACCAGGGCCAACCTGTTCTGCCAGCTCCAGAACGATGCACGAAAAGCAGTCAACGAGGCCAAATCCGCAAGTTGGAATGCATTTCTAGACAGACTTGCCCACAGAGGAAATCTGGCGACGAGTAAACGCACTTAGGCGGAAAAGGCGCAAAACCGGATTCTCGCTGGAAATCAGAAGCGCCGCTAAAAATCTTGAGCCCCGCGAAATCACTGACGAACTGAAACGGTATTATTTCTCTCCATTTGTGACCGCCTCACTGCCGCCCGAGTTTCAAGCCGCGAAAAGGCTTTTCGTGAATCCACTCCCGTGACATTCTACCGCGATTAATCACTCGAGTGGAACCAGCCATTCTCCAGACAGGAACTGACAGACGCTCTCAGCCAAACTGAGGAAAGGCCACCGAAATCGACTACGTCGGATACCCGATTCTAAACAATCTCCCACCGGCGGGTAAAAGAGCCCTCCTCCAACGCTACAACCGGATCTTGGAGCGCGGCCCCTCCCGGAGTCGTGGCAAACCCGCCAGCCAAAGACTTTCGGTCCATTACTCCTGTGTATCAGAAAGACCCTCGAACGGATGATCAACAGAAGGCTTATCACAACTCTTGAGCAACGCCAGCTATTGGACTACCGGCAACACGTCTTCCGGAAAGGCAAGCGCACGGGGTCCTACCTATCATCTCTGTGGGAAACCTGTACAACGACTTCACCGCACTAGACATAGACAAACAACACCGTATGGTGGGAGGGTGTACTTCGACAGCTCGACCGCTGAGGAATCCGTGGAAACCTCGGCCATTACATACAACGTTTCCTCGGAAACCACCAATTACGGGTCGGAGTCGGCGGCAGCGAAGCCAGGTTATTCTCAGAGGAAAACGGATTACCCCAGGGATCTGTCCTGCCGGTCACCCCCGTTAACATACAGACGATATACACCACCCTCCCCAAGGGAATCTTCATTTTCATTTACGCGGATGAAATCATGCTGGTCGCAACCGGGAGGACCAAAAGCCGTTCCCGTATAAAGTTGATAATGACTCGGTAACGATGATAATAGCCAGAGAGGTGTACGTCGAATTCGTCGGATTCCCCCTACCACCCCTAGAACGAATTTACCGAATATGACCTCGACCATGGTACGCCAGATCCCTCCGGATCGACACAAGCAGGAGGAGCCCATGAAGTCGCCCGTTCAGCCTACAACTAGTGGAGTAGCGAATCTCGAATTTACACCGACGGATCCAGGAAGGCGAGGTCGCCTCCCGAGAGAATTCACGGTCTTTTCCCCGAAGCCGCAGCCATCGCTCTGGCCCTGTCTCGAAAGCCAGAAGACACAGCAACCACGATCTTCACCGATTCCCTCTCGGTACTCCGCGCGCTTGAGCGCAGACAGTCCCGCCACCCCTTTGTCGAACTGGTAGCGATTACCAACAATCTCCGAAGCAGCAAATCCATTACCTGGAAATATAATAAGCTTCTCGGAGACTTTCGTAGAGCATACAGATTTGCTCGAAGTGGTTGCCCGCCAGCTGCAATAGGTAAAACTCAGCATGGAATACCTCGGCTACGTGATCGACGAACACGGTTGGAGTGTAGATGGCGTAAAAATCCTTACCATTGTCCAGATTATAACTCCAACTATATGAAGTACAACGTTTGCTAGGTGTCTGCAACTGGTGTTGTATACTGTATTGTATAGTTTATTGGGGCTTTAACCTCAATGGGTCATTCGCCCTAAACAACTGGTATTGACGAATGTAATAGGTAGATTATAAGGCAGTATAAAAGCTTGAGAGTAAATAGAAGAAATAAATCATTATTGCTTTCTTTGTTTCCTAATGTTGATCTTGCGAATTCTTTGTCTACCTGCTTGCATATTAGTAAATGTGCAGATGGATCTAGCTTAGTATAAAAGATGGGAAGTAGAAGAAGGAAATTCTTTATGATTTCTCGTTCACGAATGTTGATTTTGCAAATACTTCTTGTCTATTGTTAAATGATTAATCATTCCGAAAACAATAATAAACATTCTGAACAAGTGATTAGGTTTAGAGAATGTTGGCTACAAATGAACATAATGAACCAATGATAATGTTCATGTTCAGATTTTTGTAACGTACCAAAAACATTTCAACAGTTTTGAAACAAGTTCAGGACAGTCCCGATTTGGACAGATTATAATGATTGAGTTAACAGTACATATTTTGAGATTATTTCGATTAATGCGTTTCCTTTGTATTTTAACCGGCATTGAGTTCATTTGTGTCAGAATTGCAATGAACACTTTGTGTTACCAAAATTTCATATTTTTCAATTACTTTGTTTCTATGAACACTTAAAACCGCACAATCTTTTACTTCAGCAACATAATCATGGTTATTCATCATAATCCAACAAGCACCATTCTTACAGTGACAAAAGCGGCAGACAAGGTCAAAAACATTAAGGAAGCCATCGAAGTCTTCGAGGAGTGGCTGGAGGGAAATTCGAAAAGCAGCACTAAGAATGAAAAACCGAAGAACACTGAAGATAAGGTCGATACCGTGCCAGGGCTCGGCTTTAAAGATAAGGAAGCGGCGGAGAAAACTCTCAAGTATTGATATTACCCAGTTGTCAATAGTTAAACCGATTTGATTGCAATTTCCACATTTCAGAATCCTCGAAGGTCGCGATCCGGACTACCAAAAACTGGCCATCAAGGGTCTACTGGGAAGCGCCAAGCGCGTTCTACCGTCTACGAAAAACGAAGACAAAATTAAATCCATCAAAGAGGCTGTCGCAATCTTCGACGACTTTCTCGAGACCTTTGATCGCGAAGAACGATCAAAGCAGAACATGGCTTATCTGTCCATCGAACTAATCAAACCGTGTTTAAATAAGAACACAGACAAGCTAGCAGTCGAGTTTATCGAGTGCTACGATACAGTAGCCAAAGGTAACTATAAACATCTGCGAACCAAAACTCCGGAAGGCGATGATACCGTCAGCTGGGATATAATTCGGAACAGGAAACTGTCGAAGTTGAAGGAGAAAATCAAACAAACGGGCGAAAAGTTGTTCGATTCCGATGGCAAGCCAACGGAAACTCATCTTAAGATGATCAGCTGGGCCTACAGTCCAAATGTTGACAAGTTAAAGATTTATTGCGCGAGTTTGAATAAATCCGCCGACAAGAAGCGATCACATTCCTCGTCCGATAGTGATAGTGATGATGAACCGGCGGATAAAAAGAAATTGAAAAAGTGAATGGTTCGGATGATTGCATATTTTGGTGAAGGATTAAAAAGTTTAAAAATAAAATTTGATTGTTTCATTTTGCCCACCCCAGTATTATAGGTATACATTAATACCACCCACATGGTTACGTTTTAACAACGGTTATCATCAGTACATGTTATGACACTCGCTTTCCAACTACACGATGATCTTTATTATAATTACAACTGTTACAACGGCCTGTTGAAATGATAGCGTGCTTCCTATTTCCGCTTGTTTTGCCTGTACAAATATGTTTTTAGCTAGTCTACATCGAAGCTAATTCTATTTGGGATCTACCAAAGAAAGTTGCATGTTATCGAAGTGTTTGACATTCAACATTACGCTATATGTCTTACTCTACTTCACCCTATTGACTATCGGCAAATAAAGGTGTTCAGTTTACGACAATAAATAGCTTGATTTCTTATCTACGTCTATCCATACCACGTCTGGATATGATAGCTCTTGGCCCCTATGTATACCACTATTGAAATCTATGCATGAAACATTTATTCAATCTGATACCCACGAAATGCCCGTCAGCAGTTTAATTATTCATCAATATCGAACGGATATGAAAATATGCAATATCGATAGAAACTAAACGACGGTATAACTGGGGCTTGAGTGTTGGCCGAAATTATTTACTGCTGCTATTGATGATATTGTGCCTTAATATGAACTCAAAATAGATACAAACTAGTTTTAGGTATAGTTTAGCATCTACCCGCCTACCAGTACAGAACACGATTTACTATGTCCCTTTGATACTGTAGAACTGACGACCTCGTTTACTACAGTTTCGAAATAATCATGACGAAAGCCACGATGGAAATCGTCTACAACCAGCGTCTTCACCGCATGTTTTCTTGAGAGAATCACTGGGAACGTGGCATCGACCGACGTATGCGGCGCAGCTCCAATTCTTCCGCCGTCGTGTAGCACTCCGCACTCATCGTTGGTGTCAACTGACATAAGTTGCTTGGTTTAGATAATTCTGCTTGTTCTCTCGAAACTGTGCTCATCTCATCCGGGTACTTCTGCCATTGCGCAATCAACACAATCGTGTTCTTCGCCAACTTCAGCTTCTCTTGACTAAGATGCAGCAATTGCGGTGTTTCTCGTCGTCATCTACGCCTACAATTGGCCACGAAACAATGTAAGTGCGGAACTGCACCTATCAATCGTCACCACTTCGGAAATCTAGAAAAATCTACCATAATCTCTGGAATTGTTGACACATGGATCAGAAAGCAGTTGCTTCGACGAATTCTCCTCGGAAAGCCGAAGAAATGCCGGACCTTTGAACCACCTGTCGGTGACTTCAAAGTTCGGAGTCTTGCCGCACTTTGTTGCAGCATCTGCAGGATTTAGCTAGCTGAAGACCCAGTAACATTTTGAGAGGTCTGTCATTGTCAATGTCACCGGCGCGTAACCAGGCCAAAACTATTGCGGAATCACTCCAGAGAAAGCGCTACTTCACCTTTACGCTGTGATTCTCCTGAACGTACGATGTCAAACGGTTACTTAAAACTGCTTGTAGTTCCATGCGAGGAATCGGGAGTGGCTTTAGCGGTACGATCTTCGTCTTACCCGCGAGTATCGAGCACTCTGCTTTGCCCTGTATGTTGATCTGAAGTCCGCTGGAGCAGAAAAAGTGACCTCACTTGTATCGACGAAAACGTGCAATTGAAGCTAATCATACAACTTCAGGTCCGCTTCCTTGAAGTAGCACCGTGGGATGAGTGAGTCTCTAATTTTATGGAACAGATCTGTCCACCTGACCCAACGATCGAATATCTGTTACCTGCACATTTAATTTTTTGCCGAATCTCAGCTTTTTTGCATCTTTTGCCGAAATGTCAACAGCTGAAATTCAGCAAACATCATTTTTTGCTGAGATCTCAGTAAAAGTGACGTTTGAGTGCTGAGACTCGGAAAATATTTCACCGGAAATTAGCAAACTAATCTCATGCTGATTTCGTTTTTAGATCAGAGTTTCTCTAGGTTCGCTCGGAGCTGTCACTTTTGCATGGATATTGTAAACATTAGAGCGAACCTAGGGCAACTCGATTCTAAAACCGAAAACAGCATCAGTTTACTGAGATATCAGTTTCTAAATTTGCTGACTACACAGCTATTGGGAAATTATTGAGCCGAATTGAGTGTGTGTGTTCGTCCCACTGTAATGCAGCTCGCCACACATCCTGAAAGAGACCTAGACGAGAGACAGGCTCAGCAATACTAGTAGATCAAATACGCCCATTAGGCATATTAGCATCTCACGCCATTACCTCTGCCCGTTGAGTTCAAGCGTGCATAAGTTAGCGGCCATCTGCTTCAGTTCACGTAGAACTTCAGCACTGTTCGACACCCAGAATTCCCTCTACTGCTCTTGGGAAGTGGTCTGCGAATTCTTCAGCGCTTTTTTAACGTAGTGCGCTGACGACGGCGAACACGTGGATTCAAATCTTGCCACATCCATAATGTAGGTTTCTACTGATTCTGATGGGTCATTCCGGAATAAGAAACGTTGAGAATGACAGTCCGGCTCGCGAATCAACAGCTGGCGGAACATTACTCATATATCTGCAGACACTCCTACTTTGTATTGCCGGAATCGCGACAGAACTGCTGGAAGCGATGTTAGTTGATCCGGTCCTTTGAGCAGCATAGAGTTCAGACATATTCCATCCACCTTTTCTGCTGCGTCCCATATCAGTCGAACTTTGCCTGGCTTCCGGGGCTTTGACGCTGCTCCTAGAGGCAAGTACCACACACGTTTTGGGTCTGTTCACTCTAACTCATCCTTTGAAGCACAATGCGCGTATCCTTTCAGTTGGTACTCTACGCTATCTGCTTCTTCAGGTTTGCAGCTAGCTTCGTATCTCCCATCATCTTGCGCTTCAGATATTCGAGCCTCAAATTCAGTGCCATATTGTAGCTAACTGGAAGTTCGATGTCGTACTGCCACAATAGACCCGTTCCAAGCTGGGAACCTATTCGTCTCGTCATCTGCTCCATGTTCATAGCCCGCTTGTCCTCGTCGGATTCCAGAACTACCGACGACGTTCCCAGTCCACTTCAAGCACAAAGGTGTTGTCCAACCATCGATTCCCAGTTACTCTACTAGGGTGCTCTCGATCAGCAATAGATCCGAGCCATCATCTAGAAAAGCGAAAGTTTCGATGGAAGCTCGTGGCCTATTCGCACTAACGTGATCAGAATGCAGGAGCAGACGATGGCGATATTGACATCTTTGGATCACACACCGTGTTGCGTTTTGACAGCCTCTCCTTCCACGGGCGTTAAGGCAGATCCGACACAACCCGTTATTTTGCACGAATTTTCACCGGCTATCTGCGGTATACACCTTAAACACAGAACACGCTAATACTCAGTGCCCTGGCACACTGTCTCTTTAACTGACTCTGCTTCATTCGTGTGAGCATTCACAGTGTCCTTCTAACTAGACTTCTGCCAACGTACATCGTTACTCTGATAACTACTGTGACAACCCTGACCATGAATCCCCCGAACACTGTATTTTGTCGACATTCTTCTTTTCGTACATTTTCACCCTGCCCGTTGCCGAAATCTTCCGAACAGTGTTGCTATTTTCCAATGAAAATGGATTTTTGTTAGTTTTTTTTTATATCTGCAATATTTTGTATCTAAAATCCACTATATTGATGAAGGGCATCGTTTTTCCATGCATGGGTTTAGTAAGGTTTGATGAAAACATTTTCTGAATTTTTTTAGATGATGTTTTTTTTGTTACGTATACGGCAAATGTGTGGTAGATACTTGTTCTAATTAATTTAATCATTTTTACTATTACGATAATAATTTTAATTCTTAAAAGTAATGACAATATTTTCCTAATAATATAGCAACATTGCCAAACATCACTTTACTATCCCTGCAGTAACATCGTACGCAATGTGCAAAACGTCAAAATCATCCAATCAGGTGCTGACGTAAAATTGGTACAAAACAACCCCACTCCCCTATTGTCATGCCTTGTCATCACCGTCATCACGCACAGGCAGTTTTCCAACTAACTCACGTTGTTTGACTCACTGATTCCATGAAGCTTATTTTAATTAGTAAATATGTTAAAGTTAACTGATATAGTATAAAAAACGTGTTTAATCCACCTAACAGTGTGATGAGACATTTCTTATAACTCTTATCACTCTCTTCGGATATTATATCGTTTGAGAGCATTTAGAACTTGATGCTTCGCGATGTTTTTGATAACACATACTACATGGGATAGTGGCAGGACTCAGAGAATCGCTCAAATCAGCATAGGACAACATCAGTGCTAGAAATCTCAAACCAAATCAATGGGAAAGCGAAAAAATGGCCCATGAAATAGACATACCAACGAATTATTGTTAATGCTCTGTTAATAAAATATCTATATTGTGGTGGGAAAACTGATTTTTTCTAAAGGGGTTATATATTGTACTGAAACAAAAAAAACGATTTTTTTTAATCGATTTGAAGTTTATATTTTACTCAAATTTCCAACGCGACTGAGAACTAAGAAATCAACGCTTTTTCTTGAAAAGGGCGATAGTAGCAGTGATACCATTCAAAGAAAATCAACAGTGAATATTTCCAGACTTGATTTTATTTCCTATTTAAGAACTATTGTGTTTTTTGACATCCTAGCTTGCATGATTCAGTGATCGAAACCCAAAACTTCATAAAGTATTTGAAATTATTAAATTAAAATTTGTTTTTGCTATTGAAATTGACAAAATGATAGTATCGCCCCTTTGGCGATTGTTTACTTTTTCGGTCCCATCTATCAGCATTGAAGTATCGCCCTTACGTTTTTTTACAATAACTACCGTTTTACACCACCGATTTCGTCCGGGTTTTTTTCAATAGAGATCATTGTTACTATTTACAGCTGGTATCAGTTTGATAATCCTAAAAAATACGAAAATAACAGTTTCGCCTCTAAACTGCTAGCAAAAAAAGTATCGCCCTGTTTGTTTGCATGGAGCGTGGAGGGCGAAACTTTAAATAAGCAAACAAAAATACAGTTTCGCCCGTTGTATTTTTTGCTGTAGTTTAAGAAAGCAATATCGTAGAATCAAAATTTTTAGGTTAATTTGTTGCGTTTCAAAGCCCTCATTCGCATGTAAGAAAAAAGCCCTATGTTTACATTTGTAAGTATCGCCCTTTTCACAAAAAAGCGTTGAAATGAAATCGCAGCTCCTGATATCACGCTATCTCTGAAGTACATGCCCTCATTCGCATGTAAGAGAAAAGCCCTATGTTTACATTTGTAAGTATCGCCCTTTTCACAAAAAACGCGTTGAAATGAAATCGCAGCTCCTGATATCACGCTATCTCTGAAGTACATGCGTGCATAGTTTCAAATTTTACTTCGACATCGACTTTTTCTAAAGGTGACTTCCCAGTAGTATTCTTGATTTGAATTATTATCGCTAATCCTAATGCCAAAGAACAAATAAAAACCTCACGAAAACGAACCGTTTGGGAAAATCATCATCATTACTGGAACTTTCATTTTCACGAAACTTTTCGATAACCTTCCGTCACTTGCGTTAATGCACTGGGTGCACAGTAGGGTGACAGGAAAAAAATGACCCCTATCGGCCCACCTCTGCGTCAATTCCTAGTCCCACCAGGAGTACTTGCACCAAATTTGAAGCAAATCGGACAAGTCTAACTACCGGACAAACGGGCCTGAAATTTGTATGGGAATTTTCAACAATTTACATGGAGAAAGCCCACCAGCACGCATTTTCGCCGCTAAGTGGCACTGTATGCATCGTATTATCACTGTAAGTGAAAATAAGAAGGATAATTGAATTGTCTACAACTTCGTCGAAGACTGCAAGTAAATCCGACTTTGTTAAAAGAAGTTATTAAACTTTTAACGAAGTGATGTCTGAGTCAGTTTTGCATGGGGCCTAATAGTGCATGGTTGTGTATCAGTACTCGATTCACACGAACTAAACATTTTTGTGAAATGATCGTTAGGTTTAGCTCAATGGTATGTTCAGAAGAATTATAGTAAATAATACGAGTCATGCTTTGATTAGAAAATTTTAGTTCCACCTGTTACCGCATAGAGGGCGCCAACACTAACTTTTCAACGGAAAGAGATAGAAAGTTGTTGTCTTCTACAAAGTTATAGAACAGACATTTTTCAGTATTTCTTCTGAACATCTTGATACTCTATCTCTCTTCTATGAAAAGTTAGTAGTAGCGCCCTCTATGCGGTCACAGGTGGAACTAAAATTTTCTAACCAAAACATAACTCGTATTATTTATTATAATTCTTGTAAACATACTATTCGGCTAAATCTAACCATTATTTCACAAAAATATATAGTTCGCGGGAGTCGAGTACTGATACACAACCATGCACTGCTAGGCCCCATGCAAAACTGACTCAGACATCACTTCGTTAAAAGTTTAATAACTTCTTTTAACATAGCCGGATTTACTAGCAGTCTTCGACAAAGTTGTAGATAATTAAAATATCTATCTTATTTTCACTTACAGTGATAATACGTTGTATACAGTGCCACCTAGCGGCGAAAATACGAGCTAGTGAGTTTTCTCCATGTAAATTGTTGAAAAATCCAATATAAACTTCAGGCACGTTGGTCCGGTAGTTAGACTTGTCCGATTTGCTTCAAATTTGGTACAAGTACTCCTGGTGGGACTAGGAATCGACTCAGGGGTGGGCCGATTGAGTTTTCAAAAATTCATCATTTTTCTGGGCAGTCTAGTGCACAGTGCTCTAAAAATCTAGCGAAATCGTCTTAGGGCACCAGCGGGTCTGTAAAGAATACTAAAAAATAATTTCTATTCCATAATTTTCAGTTCAGCAATTCGAGAGTTCGTGCTCACCGCAAACCATGAAAAATAGACTACGTTGTGAAGCGATGATCACTATTTATTAAAAAATCACGGTTAAATAAAAAATAAAACTATTAAAAAATTGCAAATAGTTTATAATTTTCACAAACCTATTAGGAAAAATTGTTTAATAAGCTTTCGCAATATTGTGTAGGAAAAAAGCTGAAAATTTGAAAAGAAATCTGAGGATTATGATTGATTACAGAACTCTGGAATTTTCTATTGGAATGTTTTCAGGCATGAATTTGATATTGATGCTATTAGACAACTGTGAAATCAAGACCAATAGATCAGTTACATATCAGGACCCCATTCCGACAATTTATCAAAAGTCCTCATGATGTTTACAACAACAGGTTATCAATCTACGGATCAGATAATGTTATTGTAATATTGAATTAAATCAGTTTGCATCAATAAATTTTCAACTCCAATCCAATATTTTTTTGTGTGGTGGGGGGGGGGGCTGTATGGTGTTAAAACCTTCTCTTGGCTACGCCGTTGCTTGGAGTTATTTATTTCGCTTTTCATTTTCCGAAAGGTTTCAGATCGATCCGATGGTCATAAGTTAGAAAAATTGCAGTCAGAAGGTTCGCACAAATGAATATTTTTGCATTGATAAGTTATCAAGTTCCTTCCAGACAACTTGGAAGTGTTCGGTGATTATTTCTAGCGGTTGTAGATAGAAAAATGAAATACAAAATTCGATTTATCGAAATAATGTTTGGCTTATTTCAATGGATTATTACTATATTGAACAATAAATAGGCGACGAAGAGTAATCCACAAACAACAAGCCATAACTTTTAAAGTATTCAAAATAGATATTTGAAGTCTTCAGTAAAGTTATTCGCAAAAGTAAGAGCTACAAATTTGCTGAAGGCATCATTTCGTTATAATCACTTCCAAGAAAATTTGTGAAAATATCTCACTCATAGGAGGATTAATCAGCAAAAGCACAATACCAAAAGAAAGAGCATATTACCTCCATTAAATTCTCCGAAGATACTATTGACCTAAAATAAGCCGTTTTGGCGTTAATAATAGATTACATGTTTTTGGTGATATTTCTGGCAATGGGAAATGATAAAAATCTTTCTCCGCATTTAATGTTAAATATCTCTTTTGATAATAGTCCGATTTCAACAATCTATAGCTTGTTCGAAAGGTATTCGTTAAAGCTGTCTAAAAACATATAAATTGTTAATCTATATTGTCAATTCCGGCAGATAATTTAAAAAAACTGCAAAAAAAGCCATTTTTACGCATTCAAACATTCATATCTTAAAAACTAAACATCAGAATCAAAAACAAATTAATAGCGTTCATACTGTTTTTTAGTTCTTTTATTTAAAATTGGTTTGGATAAGATCGGTTCAGCCATTGCTGAGAAACACGAATGAGAATTTGTCCGTTACATACACACACACACACAGACACACACAGACATTGTCCCAAATCGTCGAGCTGAGTCGATTGGTATATAAGACTCGGCCCTCCGAGCCTCGGAAAAATCTTTTATAAGAAATGTAAAAATGTTGTGTAATACAATATTTTCTTCTGTGTGTAACACATAATAAAGTAATAGAGGTATTTTGGACCACAAGTCACGAGAAAAAAAAATCTGATGAAATACGGTTTGGCTACGTAATTGCCTAATATGTACGGCCTTATCATTTTTTTGGATGTTCTAAATAGATTCCAAATAGAAGTAAATACTTGGAAAAAATGACAAATCATGAACGCGCATTTTTCTTGTTTTGGACCATTCAACTTTATTTGTACCGTAAACAAAGCATATTTCGGACAATCGATAATCGTTTTTGCCACTACTGCAAACATATTTTGTACCGATCTCGAAACAGATTTTGGACTATCTAAATGTTCACATATCTTACATTGTATGTATGATGAATTTGTACAAAGATTGACTAATAAGTGCTTATCTGGGAACAAAGAGTGAACTTTTTTTTTAATGCAGAGTAGATATGCAAAGAGGCGTCAGAGTTAATCCAAACGATTCCACGTTTGGAAATAGCTAACATATTTTGGACATACCCAAAATTACAATTTTTATACATCTGATTGCTTTTTTCAACCTGAAATCGATTTCTTATGTATTTTATAAGGATAATAACGATATTTTCACGATTGAAATGTATACGCTTAAGAAATAATAACTTTTCGATGTTGGTTACAACAATGCCACCTCCTGATTTTGCACCAGTTCAGCTGAAATGTGAAAACACGATTAGATTTCAATTCAATGCTTCCCATTAAACCATTTCACTCAGAATATAAGGGGAGTTGCTTTCTAGTATGGTAATTTTAGTGTTAAATTAGCAATATTTCAATTTTGCATGAGTTCGAAATGGTAAAAATGTACAAATCATCGTCAAGTGGTCCAAAATATGGCGCTGGTCTATTATACCCTCGTTACGCTAACCTCATTTAATGAAAATTGTTGGAAATTTAGGTTTGAAATTATTTCGAGCTTGAACTAATTTAAATTTTAAACTAATTTAAAATGTCTCAAAAAGTTGAAATTTTTCGGGGGATTTGCATCCATTGGTCCCTCCTTCTGAATCCCCCCCTGTTCTGGTCCAAAATCTCTTAGAACTCGCTATCGAACCAATTATTTCCGACCGTGAACCCTCTTAAAATGCCCCCTTAGGAAAACATTGCACAACCTTCATCTTGTGATGAAATTATGCTCTCACTAGTAAGCGAAACATTATTTTTTCGCAAATTGTCTGAACGAAACAAAACGAAACGAAATTTTTCGCAAACTTTGCGAAACGAAACGTTTAGGAAAATTTCGTTTAAATTCGCTAATTTCTTGTGATAAAATTACTTGAATAAATTATGTTGCTCATAAATCCCATTTCATAGAGTCTCAATTCATCTTACAATTGGGTCAAGCAAAGATCCGAAATATGATGTTTTGAAAATTCAATTATTCCTTCTTGTATATCAAAATTTAACTTAAATTTAAGTATTTTTTTCTATTCTCAAAATTTAGTATTAATTCTGCCTTGTCCATACAAAATCTTTTCCCTCTCTTCTCGTATCAGTATCACACGTGGAATAGACAACGTAAATGTGGAAGTTACCTAGTACCTAGTCGTAAATGATTATAAAAAGTTTATTGAGTCAGGGAATTGACAGAAATGTTTTCTGGTGCCTAATTGAATTGAAGAGAATGGAATATAAATTATGAATAGGAGAAACCGCAAGCTATATCCACATACGCTACTGCACCTAAATAAATTTTTAAAAAGTAAAATTATTAGGATAAGGTGGGGCAAATCCGACCGAGTGCATGGCTTTGGCTGTAAAATGCTCATTTTTTATCGGATCAAGTCGTTTTATATTATAAAATTGAAGGTTAGACTTCTACACAACTTTTTGGGAAAATTTTGAGATGCGAGCGTTTTACGTTTTTTTTTTGCTATTTTCAAAAATCGTGGGTGATTTAGCACAGATTTTACCCAAATTTAATATTTTTTCAATGATATATCAATGAATGTTATGTTATTAAATTTTAACACGAAGAAAATGGAATTTAATGTCAATCTTGGAATGTGAAAATCACGAGCAATGGCAGTTAAAGATATACCAATTTGCATCGGAGCAATTGCTCGACGAATACTATATTCATCACGTTTTTGTGTCTTTCGTTTGTAATTATGAACCATTGTACAAAAAATAATAAAAGCCAATTACCATTGTGTTGAAAAATTAATAAAAATATATTTCAATTTGATAAATAAACATTTTCTTAGCAAAATTCGGTCGGATTTACTCCATTATTTAAAGGTCGGATTTGCCCCACCGCACAGTGGCGTAACTACATCAAATCCATGGCCAAAATTATTTCACATGTTTTTAAGCTTTTTTATAAGATAACAAGTGATGAAAAATGGTTTTTCATGGTTTTAAACAATTTATGACCAAAATATGAAAATATTAAACCTCCTTGCAGTGTGATGCAAAGCCGAAAATAAACGAATTCCACGAGCATTACTATTTTTCAATGTAAACGTGTTTTTAGAGTAATCTATTTGTTTGAGGAAACTTCGCATTGAGATTTAGTCTGTTTCAACTGTTTTCATAAATTAAAACATTTTGTTTCAAGTTCATATGTTTATTTCGCTTTTCTGGTTTTCTTATAGTAGAAAAAATATTCAAGTTTTTGTAAATTCAGTAATAGAAATCTGTCCAAGTGATTATCGTATTCAATTTGGATTATTCACGTTAACACTTGCAATCCGGAGACAAGGAACTGGAATGAGAAGATTGCATAATTTGTTTGATGCTTCGCTTACGTTTCCAAGGCAACTTGTGTACGTTACGTTTCATATAGCAAGGTTAGTGGAAGTTATATCTCACACTCTTTTATATGACTATCGTGGTCATAATAGCTCAATTTGGTTAATAGACGCAATCTAACAGAAAATAATATGGGAGACTCAATCAAATCATTCTTGTCATATAATATTTTTTTCTATTTTGGCCAGGATTTGAAGTTAGGTACGCCACTGTGCACCGCGTTATTTTTCATTAGGATGCAATTATAAAAAAATATTAAAAAAGTTGGACTAAATTCATCCATGCACTTTAGGACTTTAATCACAGAATTTAAATCCACTTACATTTTTTATGCAATCACTTTAACAATCAGAAATATCCTATAGTCAATGATATGAAAATCAAATCAAAACACATTTATTGTCATTTGAGCATCTCAATGTAGACTAATAAAATGCTGTCATGTCACCATTATGATTATTTCCGATGCTCTACACGACAACAATGATATTAGTTCGCGTAGTGCTTCCGATTTTCGTTAACAGAGGGGGGTCCGGTTTACCCAACGGTCGAATTTGCCCCGCCTTACCCTAAATATTCTTACTTCATATGCGAAGCACATACTAACAATTAAATGTTTTGAACTATTATTTAGTCTGTTGTTCCAATTTATATTCAAAGATTATTGTCTAAGATAAAAAATAGGTTTTAAAATATGTAAGCTTCGTTTACGATCTATGCCGAAAGGTTACGTATCGTTGTATCGTTTCAAATAAGATAGTAGCTGAGCCATTAAATAGTGATACACAAACAGCTACGACCTCTTCTTAATTCGAAGGTCTAAACCAGCACTGAAGATGCACTTTATTTTATACTAAAGAATCTAAAAAAGGGCAAAATAGCAGAAAATAAAAACTCGCCGTGCGTTGCTATAACAAGCAATGTAGGCACGTGAATGTGGTGGTAATCCTTGGATAGACGTGCTGAAGAAACGTACGTAGGTATAGCAAGAGCTGAAGTGATTTTATATGCTTGCAAAAATTGCAAGCGGTTTTAACTGCAAAATTGCAAGCGATGCTAACATTATTTGCAAGTGATTGGCGCTTACAATGATTACAAGAGATTTTTGTTTTGGGTGTAATCTGAATCAGTGGAATGCTACCCGTGGAAAAGCATTTTGCACCACAGCACCCGTAATTTGCACGCATCTTCCCGCCTTCCCGCCCAATTCCACGCTCAAAAAATAATCACATACTCATCGATCCCCCTTCCGCACTTCTCTATGCCTACCCATAGCGTAGTCGGTCAATGTTGACAGTTCTATGAAAAAAGTCCTCAAAGCAGCAGTGACGGTGCCAAACCTAGTATCTTATCAGCTGTGCAGCATGGCAAGGGCACAGATACATGGCTAGGGCGCAGTGGGGCATGATCGATATAACCTTGACTTGAAGGCTTTTTGGCGATTTTTGGAGGACGATAAATACAGACATGTGTGAAAACATTCTGTTAGAAAACTGATCTACGTGGATCTACTATATTATCTAATGATGTTCTCAAACAACCATGGGCTAGAAGAAAAAAAATCGTTCCCGCCAAAATTCGAACTTGCCCCCACGCTCCCCTACACAGTGTACACACCATCAACTATATCGCAACACATTAAAGCCATATGGTTCGTGTACCAGTGGGGTATAAGTTCCCCGTGGGAGCCAGAAGGATAAGCCTGCCAAGAGCCATTACTGGCATAGTTATAAATATCATATATAGATACAGTGCTCACCCTTGCCGGCGCGGCGACAGGCGATCGGTGATTTTGGTTTTTGTTTGTCGGTTATCTATCACGGCGATTGTCAAATCCGTTCGGTGCAACTAGGTACATATATGAAGTGAGTAACCACACACTCTCCAGTCAGCGACACTAGGAGAATATAGGAAATGCGACAGGTTCGAGCCTCCGGCAGTAACGATTCGGGCACCGGCCGGTAAACATTCAAAGTAGACGCGTGGTGATTTTGTAAATCCAGTGGTGTAATTTCTGATAAAAAAGTAAGTTCGTCATGGATATTGACAGGATTGAAGCCTTGGTGTTGTAATACAAGCGACGAAGAAACAGGAATGTGAATGTGGATATTGATGGATATGTTGCATGTTCGATTCACCTGATCAAGGGTTTGGCAAAAAAGGCTTCATAAATAATGATAAAACGCGGTGATAGAATACACTTCAGACAGGTTTGGCAAATCTTATCAGGCAATCAGGTTGAATTTGCAAAAACACATTTGTGGTGTGATTCATCAAGAATGAATCACTGTCTGAAAAAGTGGTATTCAGAAATGGTAATCAATTTCGAGTTTGACAACAAATATTTTTTTTTAAATGGTGCAAGAAGTTCGATCACTATTTTCCAGCAATCTTGCTATGTGACGAGAAAACTAATTTAGAATAGGTGAATTTGTTCTGTATAGATTTGTACTGAATGTGAAGTGTGTTGAAAAGGAAGGTTACACTTTCGAAACAAGATTGTAGCTTCTTGGTTTGACTAATGAGAGAAATTGAAAGAAATTATGGTATGAATACAGTCTCAATATTACATTTTATTAAATTTAATAAATTAATATAATTTATTACAAAAACATATTGATTTTGTTTTTTGATGCACTTTTTTGGTTGCATCTTAAAATTAATAAAATTAAATTATGTGCTTTTGTCTAATGAAACATAAATGTTGCTGTGTACATGAAATGCCCATCGAGAACAATACACTATAAACTAGGAGAGGATACTAGAAAAGTGAGTTGATTATATCTTAATGAATCACTATCATCACGTAAATCAATGATCTCTATTCAGCATGATCATTTATTATGAAGGGAAATGAACGGAGAAAACGGTACTTAGTACTCCAGCATGCAAGTTCAAATCGCTTAGAAAAACCATACCTTGCATTGCATAATCTCGCGGAACGCAGTGGAATTGAACCCAAATGATTATTTTGATAAACGACCTCCTTATCATCACAAACATTTGTATACGAGCTATAGCCAAGCTTCAATATCTACCGGGACCAATGTGTAAATTTGGTTCACCATTCAGAACACATTTACGTGAACATTTTTTACAACATTTACAACTTCATATGCATGTATGTGGATAACGGTAGGGTGTAGCGAATGTTTAGTACGTGTCCGGCAGAACTTTTCGCAAATTTTCTATGTGAACAACTTTGCTGTATCATGCTGTATAATCTAAGTAAGCGTCAAGGTATTTAAAACTCTTGGACATATGCATATTCGAAGAAAACAGAAATCTGGTTTATTTCGCTAAAAAAAACGAACATTTTGAAATGAATCAGTCATATACTAAACTACAGGTCAATCGATTCTTTCAATACGTTGAAACCATTTACCCTTGTGAACCTTCACATAATACTACGTCCAGTTGCTGGTGAATATTTTATCCTGCAATATGCACTGAATTTATAGTGATGACCCCCAGACAATTGATTGGAGATAATTATTATGAGTGGATATCTGAATAAAAATCGATATGAAGTGCATTGTTAACGGGACCGTTTGCTCTAAAATACACTCAAAACTTGCCGGATGATTTTCTAACACTTTTCGATAAGATGGTATTTAGTACCACCGCAAGTAATTAAAAAAATGTCAATAATTTAATGTTTATCATTTTAGAGACGCGAAGGAAACTTTTCCAGTGTATTTGGATCATGGAGAAGCTTCCAATAAAAAAGTTTTACTAACAGCAGTTGACAACAGTTTTGTATGCCAAATAGTAAGAAATTTAAAAACATGTATAAAGTTATTGTTAGAAAAACTTTTCTACCGATAAGTTCTCCATCATGCAATTACATTACAAATGTTTCTTTTCTAATTAGGTTTTCATTAACAAAATATATATTTTTTTATTTTTTTTTGCAATTTAAATTTTTAACATAAATTTTTTATTTTGTGAAAAATGACACAACATTTTTTTCAAACTTTTACGCCCTCTGTTTAGTCTTCCATGCCGGTAAAGCGTGAAAAGTTTCATCGGAATCTAAGATTTTAACGATTTTTGGACGGATGTTTGTGGGTTTCCTCACAATACAGAATGGATAAAGGCTATTATGCAAAACCTTAAGGTCCAGGTCCAGGTTAAGTCTTCGATACGGAGTAATACCATGACCTAGGAACTCCTAGCATATTGTTAGTGCCAGTTGTTCCATTCTTGGTTGAAATGGACACCACACGGCTTTAAAACAGATTTTTAAAGATGCATCCCAAAAACCTATTTTTATGTTTCTTATTCGTATAACGAAAAGCTTTTGCACATTTCCCTTTTTCCTTTTAACGACATTAAATTAGCTAAAAAATACTTAGTAGGTAAAGTTATGAAAATTTAGAACAATAATACTCAAGTAGAGCAAGAATTGAAAATATGCAGATCGAAAAACTAGAAGTGGGGGTTATTAGGAACAGGCTTAAAATCTTCGAGACTAATCGTTTAAAGGGCGAACACGATATTATTGCGACACCGAAAATGTCATGCCAATTTTCTTATAATGTTTAAAATCAAACCAAAATTTTAGGATAGTTTTATACATATATTTACTTCAAAAATCAAAAGAAAAGTTAATCGATAGAGCCTTGAGTGTAAAATTGAACGCATTTTCGCTTGATGCCCTCCATCAAGGTCTTTACAGTGTCATCCGGTACCAGTTTCTCAGTTTTTTTCCATTTTCTTAACATGTCCTTCTCGTCTTTGACTGTCTTCTTGCTCTTCCGAAGTTCCTGCTTCATCATTGCCCAGTACTGCTCCACCGGGCGCAGCTCCGGACAGTTTAGCGGATTCATGTCCTTTGGAAAAAAAAATGGACAGAATTGGCCTCATACCACTCCAGGAAACTTTTATAATAGTGGCATGATGCCAAATCTGGCCAAAATAGCGGAGCTTCGTCGTGCTGCTGCAGGAACGGCAAAAGGCGCTTCTCGAGGCACTCATATTTGTAGATCTCGCCATTTACTGTGCCCTTTGTCACGAAAGGCTCACTCCTCAGTCCGCAAGAGCAGATGGCCTGCCAAATGAGATATTTGGAAGCGATCTTCGACATTTTCTTCTTCTTAAATTTGTCGTCCACATAGAACTTGCTCTTGCCAGTGAAAAACTCCAACCCCGGAATTTGCTTAAAATCGGCTTTTATATACGTTTCGTCGTCCATCACACAGCAGCCATATTTTGTCAGCATCTTCTCGTAGAACTTCCGTGCCCGAGTTTTAGCCGTCGATTGTAGCCGCTCATCGCGGTTTGGAAAGTTCTGTACCTTGTATGTATGTAGTCCAGCTCTCTTCTCTGCATTCTGGACGTAGCTCTGCGACATGCCGATCTTTATAGCCAAATCTCGGCTTGAGCCGTTGGGATTTGCTTTAATCATCCGTTTCACCTTTCCCTCCGTCTTTTTGTTCTTCGGCCCCGGTTTTCTTCCAGCTTCTTTGCCGTGGTCCAACTTTCAACCGCTCCTGAAACCGCTCCAACACTCTGGAGACGGTTGAATGGTGAATGTTCAACATTTTTCCCAACTGCCGGTGCGACAGGTCAGGAAATTCCAGGTGTTTGGAAAGAATTTGTTCTCTCGACTCGCGTTGGTTCACCTTCATTTTTGTTGAATCGGAAAACACGACTTCAAGTTTGACAGCATGTAAACAATACACATCAATGAGAAAGTGTGCAAAATTTGGTTGATTTTTACCCAATAGTAAAAAAAAGTTATGCCCTGTTGAATGTCTTGCAATAATTTCGTGTTCGTCCTTCATCTTCTGGAGTCGACCTTAGGTAAAGTTACTACGAATTGCACAAATTTACCAACATGTCTCACAGCAACAACAGAGTCGTCCCTCTTTACCATTAGAACCGACAGCTTTCCTATCTGTATATTCCAAATCCTAAATCATAACTACATTTTTCATAACTTTTCCTACTTTGTAATCTCTAGCTAATTTAATGTCGTTAAAAAAAGATAGAAATAGAATAAATCGTTAACCAAACAAATGCCGTAATAAGTTTTTCTATGATTATATTACTGTTAAGTTTTAGAAGAAAGTTGAAAGTTTATCTTGTTATCGCTTTGCATGCAATACCTCCTGGAATCACCAAAATTGTGTTTACCGCTGCATTAATCATTTGCAATAAAAAATTTATAATTTTTAGCCAAAGCAGAAAACGAAATTGATCACCAGCACTCAAGAGTATTTTTATAAGTTTTGCATCATTTTGATATCATGATGGCACCAGTTTATATGGGAAATTTATGTGTGACCGCACTCTTGAACTCATAACTCCAGAACCGGAACACCGATCGACAAAAAATTCAACAGCAGCCGATGGGAAGATTGTACCTTTCATTTGAGACTCAGTTTGTGTAAATCTGTCCAGCCATGTCTCAGAAACATAGGTGACATTTCACGACATACACTCATACATACATTCATACATACATACATACATACATACATACATACATACATACATACATACATACATACATACATACATACATACATACATACATACATACATACATACATACATAAATATATAAATACATTGCATAGGCAAGAAGTCACAGCCTGTTGGAAGCCCTGGCGAAGCTGGATGTAAGGCTTTGCAACGAAAGTTCCGCTAGCACATTCCGTCAAGACGGCCGGGAATCCATCATTGACGTAACATTCTGCAGTGCGTCACTGATGGATAACATGAAATGGCGAGTTAGTGTGCAGTACACACATGGCGACCACCAGACGATCTACTACACCATTGGTCGGCGGAATGGCATTATAACGCGGAGAGTGAGGACTGGCGAGCGGAAGTGACAAATAAAGGACTTCGATAAGGACCATTTGGTGGAAGCACTTCGTGCTGACAACCTCGCTCCAATTCCGAATGCCGATGAACTGTCGGAAACATTAGCAAAGGTGTGTGACGTAACAATGCCCAGGAGCTACCGGTGTCCGGCGTATTAGTGGAACGAAAGGCTAAGCATCCTCCGCGCTGCCTGCCTAAAATTCAGAGAGCATGATCTGAGGCAGTCAGAGAAGACTGTAAGATGACATTCAGGGCGGCTAGGGCCGCTTTTAAACGCGAGATAGTGCTTAGTAAGTCCACCTACCGCAAGAAACTGTTCAGGGAAGTAGACGCTAACGCCTGAGGTAGCGCGTTGTAATGGCCAACATCAAGGGTCCAATGACGCCAACTGAAAGATGAGCTGACAATCTAAAAATTATCGTGGAGGGTCTTTTCCCGAAGCACGAGCCACCCACATGGCGGTGACAAACGAGTCTCCAACGACGAGCTCCTTATAGTGCCGAAGGGGCTAAAAGAGAAGAAAGCTCCCGTTCCGGAACGTGGCCCTAAAGACCACGATCTTGGCATTTCACTATACATCCTGGATAGTTCTACAGAAGTGCCTGGACGAAGGTTACCTCTCGGATGGATGGAAGATCCAGAAGCTGGTGTTGCTTCCAAAACCAGAGAGGCCATCAGGAGCATCATATCGGCATATATACCTGCTGGATACTCTTGGTAAACTTCTGGAAAAGGTCATCCTCAACAGGCCGACGAACTACGCTGAAAGTGAGAACGGACTATCGCAGAGGCTGTTCGGATTCCGCAAGGGGATCTCGACGGTGGACAATCGCAAGCGCGGAGAAAGCATCGAAGCAAAAGAAAAGCAGCAAGTGCTCCTGCGCCGTGGTTACGATCGACATGAAGAACACGTTCAATAGCGCCACCTGGTTCCGAACTATTTGTGCAAAATTCTGAAGTTACTTTCAGAACCGAATACTGGTCTACGAGCCGAACGTGAGGCTGAGGTCGATTGGGGTTACGGCGCAAGTACCTCAGGACTCTATACCCGGCCCAACGCTCTGGAATATAATGTACAACGGAGTGTTAACACTGCAACTACCCACGTTGCAACCAACGTTGTCGTGACGATAACCAATGAGCCAATGAGAGGTTAAGATGTTGATGGTAGAGACAATAGACATCGTGTGAATCTAGATGGCTAACACTAAGTTGTAGCCGGTTCTCCACAAGACGGAGGTAGTTGATACTCAATCCTATCGATGCGTACGCTGAAGCATCTGAGTATGATGGTCGACGATCGGTTATATTACAACAGCCATGTTGACTATATATGTGAGAAAGATGCGAGGACAACTAACGCATTTGCAAGAATCACGCCAAACAACGGAGGAACTTGCATCTTGATGCAGCACGAGACGTCTCCTGGCGGGTGCCTCATCCAAAATACTGAGGTGTGGCGTACCGGCTTAGGATGCTGTGCTTAACTCAAAGCAGAACCGGACGAAGTTGACGAGAACGTTTCGCCCAATGGCTGACCGTGTCGCGAGTGTGTACAGAACGATATCGTCGGAGGTGGTATGCGTAATTGCCGGGATGATCTCTATCTGCATTACTCTGGCTGAGGATGTGGAATGCTACAGGCGGAGAAATGCACGTAATGCAAAGAGACTGGTCCGAGCGTACTCGTTGGCTAAATGAGAAAAGAACAACGAGGAGAAAGCTAGGTGGACCCACCGACTCATCCCAACTGTGTCTGTTTTTCTCCGGGCTCGAATGCTTCCAGAAGTACCTCCATCGGTTTGAACACGCTTCGTCACCCCTTTTCCCGGAGTGTGTGAAGTGCAAGAACACGTGGTCTTCGAAGTCCGAAGGGGTATACCTGGTGTGTCAGTGGACAATATCGTCGAAGAGATGTGCCACGATCATATCTGGGACGCCGTCAACAAAGTGGTTACGAGCATACTCTCCGAGCTGCAGAGGAAGTGGCGAAGGGACCAACAATGTAGCGCCATTGCACAGTGGTCCGAATCCAGAATTTAGGATGACAAAAACATTTGTGACTAAACTACTGGCTCTAGAGATTTCATGGCTTCGGAACAAATAATCTGAGGCATCTTTTAAGGTGGGTGACATTAGGGTGGTCTTTATTGTTTGTACGATCTGAAAATTATTTTCGAAATAAGAAGAGATAGAACAATGAAGTGTTCCGCAAAATTGTAGTACAACCTTTTTCAAGCAACTTTGCTGAGGGCGTCATATTTGTAACTAATGTTGTGTGATAGGGTATCCCTAACAAAATCAGTTTTTTCGTTATAACTTTTTAAATAATTTTTTTCCGTCAATAGCGTCTTCACAAAACTTTTAGAGCTTATTGAGATGAATATTATTTATATAGACATATTTGAGATAGCTCATATAGTTTAAAAGTTATGAGCATTTTTAGCAAAAAAACACAACCTGCTCAAATGTTGATATCTTAAAATGGAGTAAGTAAAATTGATCTCTTCTTTTTGCATTCTAAAGATCATAATTGATAGTATGTTTTATGAAAAAATCTCAGAGGTCATTTTTGTTTAACTCATTTTATTTTAGTTTGAATATTGAGAATATTACTACTATTTGTAGCATTAACAGTAAAACGGTCAGTGTAACCTAGCAACTATTTTTAAAATAAGATCAGATAGATAAACCAAATCTCAAATAAAACTGCCCGAGTGTGGCAAAGGGCCCACTGAGTTGTTGTTTCTAATGTAGTCGTGTATCAATCCATCTGAACAGCGGAGAACGTAGTGTGATGTTTGGCTAGCCATCCTAGTCACACATATTTTAATTTACAGTATTAACTTTGTTAGCTATTTTCGGAAAATTTATGAATAAGAGAAACGAAAGATGTTAAAATCGAAAAACAGATAGGTATTCTAAAGTTAATCATTCGTAAACTTAGAACGGAAAGCTAGAGCTAGGCAGGATCATATGGGCATGATCGAAAGGAAATGTTAAGAATCGGTGGTCGATGACGACGTTTTGAGAAGGAAACACTGAAGTGGCGTGTTGGAAAGACGACAAATGGTTTAAGGAAAGATCGAGCCTTCGAATTAATGAGCCATTACCCAGCAGAACACTTCATTGTTCTATCTCTTTTTATTTCGAAAATAATTTTCAGATCGTACAAACAATAAGGACCACCCTAATAGCACCCGTCTCAAAAGATGCCCCAATTGACACAGACTATTTGTTCCGAAGACATGAAATCTCTAGAACCAGTAGTTTAGTCACAAATGTTTTTGTCATTCTAAATTCTGGATTCGGACCACTGTGCATTGGCTAGAATGCCGCCGTGAAACCACAAATCGGTTATCAGGAGAAATTCTGCCGCCGGGAAACTCTCCGACGGTGTACATTTGGTCCACCGCCGGGAACCAGTTGAGTAGTACGCGACGTAGCACCAGGTTCGGGTCGCCAGTGAACCGGACGTCAGGCTTCACCGGAATCGTCGAACCGTCCTCGACATCCTACGGGTAGCTCGTAAGTGAGCTAAATCCACCGCCGGGGATTTGACCGAGGAAACCGCGTCGAATAGCTAGCAGTGGGTCGTTGAGGCGCCAGTGAACCGGAAGCTACGCTCCACCCGCTCAGTTTTGGGAGTATCTCTCTCGATAGGAAATTCTCCGTCGGAGTAGGCTAGATCCATCATCGGGAGCTAGACCGAGTAGTTCGCGAACAAGATTTCAGTAAAGTCGAGAGGTGTGTGCTCATCGGGGAAGTGGGGCGAAATGGAACGAGAGGGGAACGAAAGGGCTTAAAGGAGTTGCGGGGCTAAATGACACCGAACAGGAAGGCAAAGGGCTCAAGAAGTTGTAGTGCTAAAACCAAAGAAGAATCGGTATCGTGAGAACTTCGCGGGGAACTCTCCTGCGGCGTAAACTAGTTTAACCGCCAGGGACTAGACTGAGCAGACCGCGACAAGACACCAACAGTCGGGGGTCGTCGGGGCACCAACGAACCGGACGCCCTGATCCACCGGAATCGCCGACCTGACCTCGACACCTGGTTGATTCATGACTTCTCTCGCCGGGAAATTCTCCGTCGAAGTATAGGCTAGGTCCATCGTCGAAAACTAGACCAAGTAGTCGGTAGCTCAACGAGTAAGTGGTGCTGAATGGATCGAGAAGGGAGTTGCGGTGCTGAATGGCACAAGGTAGTCGAAGGGCTCGGAAAATTAGTCTAAAGTTTGCCGCCCAGATTGTCTTCGTAGGGAAAGAGCACCTAGTCTCGACCCTCAGCTAGCTTTATGACTGCCATGCAGAAATTGCCAGCCTGTGGGGATGTTCGAAACTGGTGGTATGTCGAGGAGTGGTGTTATAACCGTACTGAGGGAACTAATTACTAACTAAATAATTGAATTATAGTGGGTACTACGCTCATAAAAGACCCCTCGCCGAAGTAATGTCATAAGGTAGTGCTAGGAAGGAATCAGGTTCTGGACAAGAGCAGTGGTTTTTAGGTGGCCGGGTGGCAGCCCAAGCCCGTTTTCCGAGACTAGGGTTTTGTACATTTTTCCTGCCTTCTAAGGGCTTTTTCGAGTTTTTCTGCTCTCACAGACACAGACGAACTTTGTCGAATGATGTAGGATACTCAGCCCTCCGGGCCTGCGTAATACAGTTGATTTTGTGAGTGATTGCATTGTCTTTCCATAGGAGAAAGACAAAACAAGAAAAATATTCAGAGTAAGTTATCAAAACATTTGCATAACTCATAGAAAAACTTAACTGCGCAAAGAACGGCGTCACTGAAGTGGCCAGCTTCTGTCCGCAAATAGTGGTCCACTTCTGTCTACAAGCGCCGATTTTTGTTAATGCATTTCACGTCAACACAATGTAAATAATGGGCAGAGATCACTTTGCATTTCGATATCTTGTTAGAGTTACTATCATAGTTACATACTAACATCTTTGCTATGGGTAGAAAACATTGTGTCAGTGGCTGCAACGAAGCTTGAGTTTTTAGATTCAACTGCAATTGGGGGAATGCAAACCCATTCGTTTCCCCTAGTTTGGCATTCAAACAGTTTTTATGGAGCTTGTTCCATCGTAATAGACTTGTTAAGCTTTCGTTATTTGCTGGCCACATATGGGACACGTATGCGTAGAGCAGCAGTATAACAGATTTGCTGAATAATGGAACAAACATCCAAACACGAAACTAATTTAGATTACAACTTTAATTATTTATTGAATTTACATCTGCGTATTTCCGCGCTCACAAGCCCATAAAAATGAGTAATGGAACGATTCCCCTACGCGCGGAATTGTATTCTTTTTCGCTATCTTTCTACAGAACAAGCCACTCCCGAACTAAATGGCTCCCTAGGACGTTGGGTGAGACCTTCAACGCGCACTTCACACCACAAACGATTGACATCCCAGAACATTCCGCATAACAGTGACAATGACGAGAATTAAACCCCTAGTAGTCCGCTACAAAAACGCAGTGTACGACCTGAGCGAGTTCGCTCACAAACATCCCGGCGGCCTGAACACGCTCAAGGGCCTCCACGATCAGGACATGCAGGAGCGATTCGAAAAAGCCCCCGGTCACTCCAGTGCCGCCAAATATTTGATGAAAGAGTACAAGATCTGTGATAAAAACAACAATGTTAATGATTTGCCTGCCACCGATTCCAAGCATGGCCACGCGAACGGGACGAAGAATGGGCTCAATGGAACAAAACTTTTGAATGGAAGCAATGGCACACTGCCTCAAAGTACCGATGATAGCATGGAGGTGAGTACATACATTTATGTGGATCCGGTGTATCCATATTTGGAATTTAGAATACTCCAATTTCAAAATCAAGCTATCTTATCATCCAGCTCAAGCAAATAGATAAGACTCACATGGGAGATTACGTGAACCCATAAATCATTGGAGCAGTCCATTTGAGCTGCATGTCGATTGTCACGGAAGAAAGGAATGGGGATTTGGCTTAAAAAAACATTTGGGGATTCTTTATAAAATAAATTTGAAAAAATGTTCCCCTCTTTCTTCTAGCACCTCGTGGATTGGGATAAACCAATGCTGGTGCAGATTCCAACCCTAGGTAAACACTACGCCGATTGGGTTAACAAACCGGTAGACCGGGAACTAAGACTCTTCGGACCAGCATTGCTGGAAAACCTCACCAAAACACCATGGTGGCTCGTACCGGCTTTCTGGATTCCTTCTATCATGTACCTAATACACCTCGGAGTAAAGGACCAATTATCAAAGAATACCGAGGACCTCACCTTAAAGGATCACATTTCCCCAACGGTCATCGCTTGCCTCTGCTTCGGGGTATTCGTCTGGACCTTACTAGAATATACCCTTCATAGATGGGTATTCCATCTGGATCCGAAAAACAACTGGATCCTTCATACATTCCATTTCCTGATCCATGGATTACACCATAAAGTACCTTTCGATCCATACCGACTAGTGTTCCCACCAGTACCGGCCATAATGCTGGCAAGTTTATTTTACCAACCCATAAGGCTGTTGTTGCCCCATCCCGTGCTGATGCTGGCGGGAGGCCTGATAGGTAGGTGAAGCTTGTCTTATATTTCCATAATCTCAGGACATATTTATTAACGATGATCCGTTGCAGGTTATCTTGGGTACGACATGATTCATTACTACATTCACTACGGAAGTCCCAGCGGAGGACATCTCTATCATATGAAACGGTACCACTATCAACACCACTTCGTACATCATGACCTAGGTAAGTAAATCCTGGAAAGGTTAAATCCAATGCAGGCGCATGGTGATCTAAACACATTTGTCCAAATAATAATGCTTGCCAAATTTTTTCGTAGGCTTTGGCATCAGCAGTGCTGTGTGGGATAAAGTGTTTGGTACAACCATTCTACTGCGCAAACTGAAGTACCTGCTGAAGTGGTAGAGCAAGAACACACATTCCGGAAGTACACGATTTTAGTCAGACGGCACCAAAAAGAACAAAGTATTTGTAAACCAATTTTTAATAGCTTTAAGGTGATAGTAAATATGTAATATTTTAAATGATCACATAAAAGATTAAATATGTTCGTACATGTATTGGTTTATTATTTTTACCTTCTATTTAATAGTACACTGTGTAAGTACAATAAGGAGATACAAAGTTTCGGATATCTTTAGCAGATGACTAACAAGGCGTAAATGCTTAACATACAAACTGGGTGCAGGCGTTTCCTAAACGTAAAATTAAGTAAAGATATGTGCTTATACTGTAGTATACTTCCACTTGCAACTGGTTTCCTTCTATAAAATAAGTGTAGTCTCCCTGATCGAACATCAATTAAAACAGAAAATAATAAATATCTGAACTTCATTGATCTTCAAAGAAAAATTAATTGCAGCAATTAATCACAATACTCTAATTAAGTAAAAATGCACCTTCTCGAGAGAAACTTATCAAACAACAAACTGCTAAGTGCTAGAGAATATTTGGTTCATACTGCCGTACACAGGCTAACGTAACATCCTAACTATTATCTATTTTGGAGGTTTTCTGCGTCAGCTGACGCAACTGTGGGAAACTGCTCTTAGTCGAAGCAGGATACAACCGACTGGCAAGCTGCACGAACGGTTCGTACAGCGAGGCTCTCTCCATTGCATTCACGGTATAGTGTTTAATTCGCTCTCGTGCGCACCAATTGTTCGCCCGTGTCAGGTTCGATTCGATAGCTTCGGTGTTCAGCTGCTGCTGCTGCAGGTGGGAGGAGTTGATAGGCGACGAGCTAGCCGAACGAGTCTGCCGGGAGCGCATATTTGCTATCACAATTACGAAAATCTACGGAAATGGAATACGTTGTTAATACTGATAAGCAGCTGCTTTCCACACTTACTTCTTTCTTATCTTTGAACTTATCGATATCACTCTTGATTCCAGCGAGCATATCCAGACTGGAGGGGTCACTGGGGTCGTATACAAGTATAAATGCATCCGGATAACTGAGATAGTGTCTCGGTAGTTGGACGCTTCCTTGCAATCCAGCCGTGTCGTATATCCTTAAAGTATCACGGGTACCCTTCCCGGTGTCTACGCTTGCCACATAGGTATCTTCAATCGTGCCGTGGATTTCCTACAAATTGGTCAAAATTATTTTCTACATGCCATTGTTCTACAATAAACTACTCAATTTCGAGATAAACTACGCTACCAATTCATTGGAATTGATCGCAAACGAAATACATTAATTAT